>NC_083816.1:2811431-3426086 GCF_015708825.2 Lethenteron reissneri
GGCATACCAACCTGCTGTAAAAATAACGATACAGATCACGTGAGATTATTCACATATGCCTTTGTGTGGCGATAACCATGAAATTGTGAGGATGTGATTAACCTACTCGGCGGCCCCAGACATTCTAATTGTGTGAAATATATTTTTGCCAGCTATTTCCTAATTAGCCGCTCAAATTTGAGGAAGACTAGCTTCGAAACTAACTGTAATTTCGTTAACTGCTCAACGAAAAACTATGATTATAAAGTAGCAAATATCATGCTAAATAAGCACTCATATTACAGTGCAGATATCAAGTCCAAATATTACAGAACATATTTACACTTTTATTAAATGTGATCTTGAACTCTGAATTTGAGTACCGACAATTGCAGGATAGCAAAGTGAAACGGTCCAGCGTGGAGTTGAACACAATAAAAAAACATTTCAGGAAATTATAAATTCAACAATGAAAAGCAACGCAAAGGGGTGAGACGTGGTGCGAAATGCTTCGTTATAGTGGAGGTCACATGGCATTGATGAAAAACTTCCATTTAACTGGAAACCAGGCTGGCATAGATCATTATGAAACAGTGACACGTGGTTCCTAGGGTAGGCATTCCTTTTTAAGGAATTGTACATTATTGGAGCTGGCTGCCCATCTGAATCAATTGGCTTGTTAAGGCAGAAAGACGAATCAGTGGTAAGGCCAACAATGTGCTTGGGTATGCACCGATATGGAAAATAGAATCAGGATAGAGATAGTAGTCTACATGTTTATTTTTATTCGTAGCTGAATACTTGTGTAGTGACCAAAATTACAGATCACTTACCCGAAGCAAACAGACTACCAGATTTTACACTATGAGACCTCCTTTACCAGTGGCAAAATATAGTAATAGGTTTTTACCCTTTCATCTGGTACAAAAACTGACACCTTTATACAAGGGATCATGTTTGCCAATAACCACAACACATGCAGTCAAGATGCAAACAACAAGAAACAACTCTGATAATGATATGCACTGTCCTTGAAGTTGATTGATCCACATCCGAGACAGCTTTTCTTAGAGCCTAGTCTCCATTGGTGTTGGACCAGATGACGCCGAAAGGCGTACAACTCAAAAACAGCGCACTATCAGAGTATTGAGAGCTCAATACAGCGCACTATCAGAGTATTGAAAGCTCAATACTCTGATAGTGCGCTGTTTTTGAGTTGTACGCGTGAGTAACAATACTGCTTTTTCCAATTCTTTTTGCCAGAGGGAAGTTCTGGCAGATTCCAGTGATGTGGTCAGTGGTACAGTGGAGCACAATAAGCTGTTTCTCAATGACAGATGATAGTGTGCTGGCTGATGGCCATGTAGCGGATGACGGACGTCCCACCCCATGACTTTCTGTTCGTGGTCATCTGCTACCCTACTCCTGATGTTAGAGGACGCTATACCAGATTGTGCATACAGGCAGGGAAAATGGGTGGCCTCTCAGGCACCCTGATATGATTATGCACGTGTCATTTAGGGTGGTATCGACATGTTTACTGTGAGTTGAGCATCCCCAGGTAGAGTATGCATATTCAGCCACAGAGAAACAAAGTGCTAAGGCAGTGGTACGTAGAGTGGATGAATGTGCTCCCTACTTTGAATTTGCGAGCTTTCGCAGAATGTTGTTTCGTATGTTGCACCTTGGCTTTGGTATTTAAAGTGTGCTTTTTGTAGCTGAGTATACGATCCAGTGTTACCCCGAGGTACACTGGGTGACACTAGTGTTCGAGGCTCTAGTCTCCCCAGGTGACATTGAGGTGTCGCTCTACAGTCCCAGTTTCTCAGGTGTAAGGCGGCACAGATTTGGGTTTTACTCGGTTTGGGTTTGAGCTTATTACGAGAAAATGACTCATTAATCTGTAGAGATGAACGACTGTATAAGACTGGAAATGCATGTGACATTATCTCTGGTCATTAGAAATTATGTGGCTATATTCTAGCAACAATATACTGAGTGGAAAAAAATGTGGACTGTGTATACATGCCAACAGCACAATTAACATATAATTGTAGAATACCTCATCCAAATATTTCACAGCAGTAAATAACATGTACATAGTGTGGAACTACCATACTACAATTTAAAAACTATTCGCTAATAAATACTGGAGTAAAAATTAAGGTAGCATTGAACTTCCTAAATAATTTTCTATTTATTATAAAAAATTACTCCCTAAACGAAATTAAAATGTGTACACTTACATTGCTCTTCATTGTGAATTTCAGATTCAATACTCTTTATAGGAAAGTCAGTTCCATTTATATATAAAAAAATATATTAACCTACAAAAATGTATTATTCTACATTTTAACAATGTGCCTGTGGCTTTTTAGAATTAATAATAAGTTTTCTTTCAGTTTGATTGTGTTCCTTGACAAAAGGGTAATAACCGTGCGTGCATGCAGAGTGTAGGCAATGCAATACTCAACCAATCGCCTGGAATCTTTTTGGCTGCCTTGGTGATAACTGCCAGGGGGTCTGCCGGGGCCAGCCACGACACCATATCGGTCTCCGCGTTCCAGTAGTACGGCAAGCGGCTGCACAAGTTCACACCCATTAGTATAAACGCACACACGTACATGTCTTTTTATCAGCATGTCTTCATTATAAACGATAGAGAGAGCGTTAATGGAAAAAGCCAATCAGCAATCCTGGCTGTTGTTAATGGTTGTTTACGAAAGTATTGAACAAACAGTTTGCCCGATATGTTTTTGGGTAATTTACATACACTTTGCCATAGGACACGATACAAGACGCAATTGGGAATGCTGTTGAAATAATGTAGGGTTTTTACACGTTATATATATTAGTACGTTTTATATATAACTCTGGTATATACAAGAGTTGCCAATAAAAAGACATTGCAAAATGTATAAGTCTATGCCTTCAGAAAGTATATGCTTAGTAGTTATGCACTTGTAAAACTACTACTACTACTACCCTAAAGTGGATGTAAAGACTATGTCACATCAATTATTAGTTCATTATTTTCCAATGCCAGAGCCAAAAATTTGGAAATGTACCCTATAAATGTATTTCAAGATTATTCAATGTAAAACAAATGGATGCAATGAAAGGAAGATGTATATTAAGTCTACGCAAGAGCATAAGAGTAATTAAAATCAAATAAACAATCTCCGTGTTCATCATTACCACTTCCTTATAAGAAACATATGCTCCAATAGCATAAAATATCAGTGTATTATTATTTGCTTTTCAAAGGAAATCTTAATTATGAATGTAACATTTGTTGTTGTGCTTGTGCAATAATGCTAATGCTGCCTCTAGTGTTTGCATCTGTAATTAGCCAATATTGCATGGAAATGTGAAATGCACAGTATCGTTGTTAATTACACAAGCAGAACTTATCTACCAGTGTCATGGCAACAGCTTATCACCAATATTAATATTAAGGAGGTATTTTATAGCAATAAATAGTATTATGGTAAGAGAACGAATATAATTACCTGTCTGGGTCAACTACTTTGTACCAGTTGAGTGGTAAGTTTTCATTCTTTGTAGATTCATAATCAATTTCATTTTCATCGTAATCTTCTGCTATAATTTCTTCATCTGCTTCTATAAACAAAACATACAATACGCTTAATATTCAGAAACTACACAATACAGAGACGTCATCAAATAAGTCACTGAGCGAGTGAAAAAATGTGTCCAATTACTAAATATAAAATTTGGCCCAGATTTTCAGCACAAATTTTGACAAATTCCTACCAATAAAAAGTGCAAAAGTGGTTTTCGGCAGCTTGATAGCTGATGGTGAATGATTAAATAAACCCCCTTAACTTATAAAGCGCAAGTTCTTCATCCCATAGTGGATTTGAAAAACTGTAAATTATTATCATTACATCGTTACCATCTCAACATCACTCAATATTCTCAGTGGATGTCACCTCGGATACTTTACATTCATTGACTTCCATTACTCTTAATCAACTGCCATGATTCCTTTATAGAAACCAGCCATGCTAATACCAAATTACTTTATCTGGTGTTACCGATTAAAAGTTATTCTTTTGACAGTCAACTTTTAACCACTTCTTTTTGCGTCAACATAGTTTTGTCCCATCATAAAAAAATGCCATCTGCAGTGATGTTTAAAAATCACGCATGCTGAGCACAGGCTAAAGGCTCTAAACCAGGGGTCGGGAACCTTTTTGACTGGGAGAGCCATAAAAGCCAAATATTTCTAAATATATTTCATTGAGAGCCATATAGTATTTTTAACGTATAATAAATTAAATGTCTTACTTTTAATGCGATTTCTGGTCACGGGACCCGTGACCCGAGAAATTTTATCTTCAAAACTAATTTCTGTTTACTTTAAAATGACACAGTATTATTAAGCAATATCACAAGTATTTTAAAATCAGTTCCAAACTGATTTTATTTTTATTTTATTATTATTTTTTTCAACTCAAAATTGTCTGGGAGCCATATGCCGTCACCAGAAGAGCCATATATGGCTCGCGAGCCATAGGTTCCCGACCGCTGCTCTAAACCCTTAGTGACAAGAAACAGAGCGAAATATTAAAGGTGCGGTGAATACAAATTAATACGTTTCTTGATTAGAGAAAGGTTGTAACGTCTCATCAGCAGCGTGTGTTCCCATTGATTTAATCAGCAGCTCTCAACCTTTTAGTCCCCAATCAACAATCAAGACCACCGATCCCTCCCTGCACCCCCTCCTGTTTTTGGACGAGAGACAAAATCCGCCATAGGTTAAAGCTTAAAAAAGTAGCAGTATGTGCTGCATTGTTAGAAAGTCCAGAAATGTTATATATATACAATAGCGGCACTCGCTGCATAAACGTGTTGAGAAGTCAGTATGATAACTCCATATGCTGCTTAGTATTGATCGAGTGCAGGATCTGGTGTCGTGACACTCCATTGAGTAAGCCTACAGGCTACTTGACCCCTGCATTCGTAATTTATCCTGCACGGTATCCAAACCGTAGCCTGACGGGGGTTGAGGACCACGCTGGATTAATCCAACACTGAGCTCTTCCCTACATCACACGGCGCCGCAAGACAACGGAGATGGGGGGGGGGGGTCGGGGTTCTTCTGCTGGGCCCCAAGTCGCCTCCCCACCGGCAGGGCCTTCTAGCCGAGGCCGGTACCCCCGTGAAGGCCTGCGTCCAAAAAATAAAAGCCACGTCCCCAGCAGCGGGGGCAATTGCAGCCTCACCTGACAGCACGTTCTTGAGCAGGCCGCGTTTGGCCAGGCGAGCCAGTAACGCGGGCGGGAGAGGCATTGCGCTGATGCAGAGTAACCGCGTCGATGATGAAAAACCGCGCTGCGCCTCGGCAACTCGGCCCCACGGGGTTGGCTACGGGTGCCGCGTGGGCAAAGAGGGATGTGGGGGGTCGGTACGGGGAAATTCGCAAACGCGTTTGCGAATTGAGTCATCCCTGTAGAGGAAATTGAGTGGTTATGAAAACCGATTTTAATTTTGCTTGTTGAATTGTTTTAGACGAGTGTAACCACATCCCACTCCCTTTGCCTGACTCAACATTATACGTGTCAACCCATCACGGTTTATCCCGTAATCTTGTACAGGGAGATTGCGTTTTCAGGTCCATATGGCATACAGCCGTTTCAATAGGGGCAACAACGAAAAGTGTTTTTGTCTATTTGTGTTTCTCCCCTGTGATGGGACTTTGTAGGATGAACGTTGATATTTATAAGGGCACGGGGTGACCAATAAGGTCTGAATTGGTCTGTAATTGGGTAGGGGGGACTGGTAAGGGGTTGACAGGTGTGTAGTAGTGTATAGTGTAGTGTACAGGATGAACGTTGATATTTATACTGGTAGGAACCACCTGGTTCCACCAGCCCACAGGGGATTATGTTGTCCGTCCGTCCGTCGTGCATCCAAAAATGGGAGGGGTGGGGTTGGGTGGAGAGGTGAGGGTGGGGAGGGGCTGGGTGGGGAGGGGAGGGTGGGGAGGGAGGGGCTGGGTGGGGAGGGTTGGGAGGGGCTGGGTGGGGAGGGTGGGGAGGGTGGGGCTGGGTGGGAGGTGGGAGGGGTGGGGCTGGGTGGGGAGGGGCTGGTCACCCCGTGGTGCCCTTATGAAACTCAACGTTTAACCTACTCACGCCGGCTTGTGCCCGCCCTCACAGTCGGGCATATTTGCGGAATACACCACGCCGCCGTTGACCCTGGCCATTGACCGAGCAACCCGACGTTCCTACCAGCTCCCTCCGCAGGAATGTGTTCCGAGTTGCATATGTACCCTGATGGCACATTCATGATGAAGCACGACATTCATGCCATCAACTCAGGGCCACTGAACACCAGATTGGGTCAAACTCTCACAGCCAACTCGAACACACCCAGCATGAGCCCAGACATTGCTGAGATTATCAGCCGTGTTCAATCCACTGCTGGATGCAATTTGATCTTATATACTTTATTTATATTTGGTGATGAGCTTATCTTTCCCATACTTTGTACGCTGATAGTTTTTGTTTGTTTGTATTGTTTGTTGTTGTAACTTTGTGACCCGCCCGTACTGGACATCTGTGAGAAATAGCTTCACAGCTCATCGGATTTCTCCAAGCTCAGCTGATCGTGACGTCACCGTGGGCAAGCCACATCGATTTAACGATTCCAAAACAAGTCGATTCTTTAGCTCACCATACAATGTCTAGACTCGTGCGCGTAAAAAAATCGATAATTTATCTTGCATACAACATACGCTAATTATATGCCTATATTACACGCGGGCCGTTGTAACGAAGGAGACAGAATTAGACAAATTAAGGGTCACAGAACAAGGAATCGATTCCTCAACGAAGTTCGCGCTGTGTGGGAATCGCGAAGGAGGAATCGACGTGAGGGCCGCCATGGAGGAGTACGCTAGGGAGCCGTGGTAACGAGGAAACTTTTGACAAACACAACAACAACAACAACAGCAGCGGCGATTGTTTAAAAAAAAGACACAACAACGATCGTGTTAACGCGTCGCGATGAAAACAAACGCTCGCACGTTGCAGCACTGAGCGCTGTGGGGTACCAAATGAGACGCTGGGGGATAATTCGGTGACAATGAGTGGCGAATGTCAACGCGTTTCTCTCTCTCTAAGTGTTCTTGCTGTCGTAGCTACGATACCGTCGATAGTATTGCCAAGTTCAGCGGCGTGCGGTCGATGTCAGCGTTGTTTCATGTTGTCACGTTTGTAACGCGTGCCCAGTGTTGCGTGTAAGAACTTCTTTCGCGCCGTACGTAGCCAGCCGTTGCCTCAACGCAGTTCTAAAGAAATTAGTTTTCGATCCAAATTAAAAGAAGAAACGCACTTCTTGGTTCTTTCGGTAAAGTCACGTAGAAGGGAAGTAATAAAATAATAAAACATAAAACAATTCTCACGACGTTTCGGCCACAACGCAAGCAGCCGTTGTGGCCGAAACGTCGTGAGAATTGTTTTATTATGTTTTATTTTTATTATTTTATTACTTCCCTTCTACGTGACTTTACCGAAAGAACCAAGAAGATGAATCCCTGCATTCACGAAAGCTTTAAATCGAAAAAGAAACGCACTGTGGCGTAATTGCTGTTCGTCGGATTGTTGTTTTTGTGTTGCAGTCGCAAATGGAAAAAAGTAAAGGCAATGATCAGGGACCGTCCATAAATGACGTCACGCATCGAGGGGGGTCAGACATGTGTGACGAGGGGGGGGGTGAGAAATGTGACGTCACATCAAAATGCGCAACTTTAAATAAATATAGACAAGTTCTACTTAAATAGACTTTTTAATGTTTTCTCCTACAACAGAGTGCAGCGCCACATAAAATACGCACTACAATGACAATAGTTTAAAGCGATTTGAGGCATGTTTTATATATATATTTTGGGGGGGGGGGTCAGCTTTGTGACGTCATTTGAGGGGGTCTGGCTTTTTGTGACGCCGTGTGACGAAGGGGGGGGGGGGGTCAAAAATCGTCCAAAATCCCGTGACGTCATTTATGGACGACCCCTATGGTTGACCGCGTCGTACTTTTACGAATCTCTCTCTGTCCCAGCCCCTTTATGGAGGCGTCCGGGTCCATGACGTTCCCGCAGCAGTCCTCCACTGAGCGATCAACATGGAAATAACAAAGATGAGAGACATTTCTGTCCAATTTTTCAAGTGCCGCAATGCGTGTGGTGAATACGAGACGGCCCTTAATTACGAACGTCCCGAAGTAGTCCTTAAAGAGCCGCGGGTTTGGAAATTCTGTTAAGAAAAGCTTCATAAATTTCGATTTAAAGCTTTCGTGACTGCAGGGATTCATCTTCTTGGTTCTTTCGGTAAAGTCACGTTGAAGGAAAATAATAAAAATAAAACAATAAGCTTCATAGCTCATCGGATTCCTCCAGTGTCAATACATATTCTGATTCAGCCGACCCACGATCTTGTCCCATCTGTTGCTGATGTTTCCCTGTTGCTGCTCCATCACAGTACCTCTTCCTGGCCCTCTATTCCACCTATTTCTTGTTCATCCTCAGTCTAATTACTTCTACCAGCATTGCCATGTTTCTTCTTTCGCTGCATTCTTGTTTGGTGGCATTGTTCGGACATGACCATCCTGGAGAAGTCTGCATTCCGCATGTCTTCCACGAGGTTCATTCCATCTTAAAGTTGTGTCTAATATCTCCCTTTCTTTTTCAGTCAAACCTTATTTCTCTGTTTTCCGTAACTAGCAGAATATTAGCTTGTTTTCTTAGCATACAAGTGTGTTGTCCATACAGCCCTGCCGTTGTTACCCAGGTTTCATACGTATACTTTTATTTATTTTTGCTGTCTTTTATATCTTACTACCTGCACCAATATGCCCAGACATTTTATCTTCCGCGTAATTAGTACATCCTCTAGATTCAGAAATAAAACCACCAAGGTAAGCAAATCATGACACTTGTTCAACTATTACTAATTGGCTGTTAACACTGGCAGCATGTACATTACGAGCAATATGAGATCAGTACTTCTAATTCATGATCATTGTCACATCATCAGCCATTTTCTATCCACTACTGGATGAAGGCCTCCTTATACTCTTACCATCCTTCATGATCCTACGATAGCACTATCTCCTGCACATGTGCATATCAGCTCCACGTTGGTCGTCCTCACTCTCACCTTTGCCATTTCATCAGCCATTCAATGTCTTACATTACACATTGACTACAATAATATTTCATGCCATAGGAATTGCATTCACACACACAGTGTGGAGCGGTGAGTTTGCCGCTTGCTGTGCAAAATATCTGTGCCACACTATGAAAAGACAAGAGCTTGTCGCAATGGTTATTTCGACAATCTCCAGGTTATACAATAATGAAGCCCAGATATTACTGGGCAGTACGTAACCTGGGTATTGTCGGACATTGCTGTAACTGCAAAACCATTACTCCGAAGTGCATATTGGGTTTTAAAAAAGATGGCAGAAAATCCATTACATGACTAAATTACAAAGAGTACATTACATTTATTAAAACATAGAATGCAGGTGCATCGCAGACAAGGGGCTTTTGATTATTGTAGTTTATAATAGTCATTAGCAGTTATGTATAACACTTAAAATAGTTTGTGGGAATGTTAAATTCAAAAAGTCTAAACTTTATGGGCTGGCACCCAATCCGATTGGAAGCTGAGAGCCACTATCGGAAAACCCCATTCCTCTAGCAAAGTAAAGTCTCAACATTTGATGACTGATTTTAAAATAACTTTGATATTTTCATATTCATTATAGTTATGGATAGGGGGATATAAAGTCAGTAATTGGTGTGGATGATTATTCTGATATGCTGTTCATGTTTAGGCTGTGGGTCAATATACCATGAACACCAAAATAGCTTTTAATTTGTATCTTGTGTATTTTTAATTGCTTGTGAACACAAGCAGGCAGGCATATCCCTATCAGGCACTGTAAGCTAATGGTGTGTAAAGCATCAGTTTTAACCTAATTTGTGTTCGCGAATATTTCGGTCAAAATCCAATCTCAAGGAGACTAGACTTAAGTTATTTTTGGACCAGTAGATGATGTAACCACACCCCTATTTTCACGTCCGCAAACACAATGATAATTCTTGTTAGTAGGATTGAAACACTGATATACTGTGACTGTTGACCGCCACTTTTTTATTACTACTTTTATAAATTGTATGCGGACGAGAACGTGCCTTTGGCCAGAACCCAACATACAATCGTCAATACTGTTGCAAATTAGGGGTTTTAAGTACAAACTGAACGGTTGGCAAGGTGAATCACAAATGTCTAAAGTGTAATGAACTTAATATGCAAGAGCAGGGAGTGGGAGTGCTTACCACAGTAACAGCACGAGCCAAACATATTCAAGGTCAGAGTGTGTCCATGCTCAACTGAGCAATGGACGGGATGCTCATCTCGATTGGTGAGACACCTTCGCTGTCGGAAAACGACATTCGTCAATAGCACTGCCTTAAAAGGAAACTATATAATATGCAACGTTTTGGGCAATGACCCATCTTCATAGCACATACATTCTGAGCCTCCATATTTAAGTAAAATATTGAAGTATTACAAAAAAGTGTATAGTGATCATAGGAACATTTAACAAATATTAAAAATACTTGCATTTGTTGTACAGTCACTTGACGTTCAAAACTATGGGTAAGATATATCCAAAAATGTATAACTTGCAAAGTTTAAATTGATACATAAGCGTCATGAGTCTTGATTTTTTTGCACACCCTTTGTTGTCAGCTGTGTGTTTACGTGCATCACATGCTCGATGTGAAGGTGCAAAAATAACCTGCTTTCGTGTAACGTGATACGCTTCCAGCATAGTGTGATTTGAGCAATGCCACTGGCAAGTGTGGTTGTAACAGCAGATGGCTCAATAATTTGAATTGCTGTGACCACATCCCTCCCAGTTAGCCAGGAAAACTTGTTTTTATCTTTTATTCAGTCCCCTCTCTATCCACCGTATATTCCAATTTATCTCGATTTCTGGCTTTGTCTCTATAGCTGTTTATTCCTGTCCCCTCTACCTCTCCCTCTGTATTCCTCTCCTCCCTCCACTGTACCTCATCCACTTACCTCCCCCCTATCTCTCCCTTTTTCTCTCACCTCTCCTGATTCCTAGCTTCCCCTTTCCCATCTCAATCTCTATTGCCTCTCCCTAATCCTCCCTCCCACGGCGTGGCGCTTTCCCTCGCTCTTTCCATTTTTCTCTCTCTTTTGTCCTCTCCGTTTCATGCCCTTGCACTTTCACCCCTCCCCTCTCATCTGTGTTCCTCTCCACCTCTTCCTCTATTTTCCTCCATCACCTGCCTCTGTCTCCTCTATTCAATTTGCTTGGTATACACGGCTCGTGTGGAGGGTGGTCGGGGGGCGGTGTGACATCAGCACGACGCACGAACCTGGCTCAACACTGTGGGATGCAGGCGATGTCTACGTGCAGATGTGAACGGTGGTGTCACCACCGCACACTTGGCCATGCGCCAGTCAAGAATTCAGTTAGAAATCCAGCCAGCAAACTTTTTCTAATATATAAAGATAATGCTTGGTCGACTCCTGCTGCCACGTAGGTGCATGCCTATTCATTAAATGCTCGACATGTGCTGCATCCCTGCACACATTGGAATTGAATTTCACCTCCATGTGTTGTTCATGTATAACATATATACTTATGATCAATTCAAGCGCAGCTTTTCCATCGAGGGAAATAATACCATCCCTTGGCAATGAGATAAGTGAACCAGGGAACCAAAGTGAAAATAGAATGTGGGATCTTTCAGCACCAGCAGTGCGTATTTGCTCTGACACTCGGTGTTGAAATTCTCTTCCCCCGACCAAAAAAACTATAATCACACCACAATTCCTTTACGACAAGAGCCTTCAGGGGACAGGGAACAGTACAATTGGGTCGACAGTGGCAATCAGGATGTGCCGTAACTCGGATTAACAGACTGTGCTTCCAAATGGCAAGGGGATTAACTTAGTGTCATTGAAGTCTCCAGACCCAGCTTTGCATTGATCAGATATTTTTCCCCAATACTTGGCTCCGAGCAAAATTTGATGTCGTTTTCCCCTGAAGGCTCGATTCTGCGATTTGATAAAACCAACTTGACCTTCCCGGTGCAGATACAAAAAATCACTTTGTATCACCGTACTTCCAGAATTCACGCTTCAGATTCAATTCCATGGACCAGCCTCATCAGAATATTTACTTCCAGTTTGCAAAAGGCAATCAAATATCAAAATCAAAGTAAGATCATGGTCTTGAAAGTGTATATGACCTTGAAATTATAAGTTATAGTCGAATTATGTATGTTAGATGTGAGTGAGTTGCGTTATAGTTTATCACTTTTTAAGTGCATTCATCACATTTCATTAGCCAAACTGAGGATTGTTAATGTTCTTAAGGTATACCAGCTTCCATTCGTAAAAAGTAATTTCTTTGCAACAATGCAAAGTCTTAAGTTTGCCAGTTATAATTTAAATAGTACACTATGTGCATATTTTATTGAGGATATTTGTAGGAATGTGGATATGTGAACTCTGCTCATAAAACTGTCACCATAGTTACGCTACATCATAAAATTCCTGTCGAAATGTTTATCTAATTTAAACGTTCAAACTATTGTATTGGATTCTTTTTTGGCAAATATTCAAATATTTCAAACAACTTTAGTACATTTGACTGTATGCAACGGTGTAAGCGCTGCATTTATTTACATGTCAGTCCTTAGCCTCGCATTGCCTTGCCATCGTTACAGCCATCACGTGCCTGTGTTTGAGTGACGTTTTCTGCCATCGGCAGCCCGTGGCGGATCGTGGATGACTGCGGAGGGGCCTTCACGATGGGTGCCATCGGGGGAGGCATCTTTCAGTGCATCAAGGGCTTCCGAAATGCGCCTGTGGTACGTGTGCCGTCCCTCGGCAAAACAGTAGGATTGCCTGCGGAACGATCTGACCTTGTGGCGGGCACCAGGTGGTGAAAAGCGCAAACGTAGACAATTGCTACGCTGCTCACAATGTTCCACGGTTTTGATCATTCCATTTCCACCCCACATATGAAGAATTGATGGTGATGAATACATGCAACAATGAATGAATGCATGAACGCTTTTTTTTCAGTCGGTTTTGTCATTGCAATGAAATTGTCCATTCCTTTCTTTTTAATCGAATGATCGGTTGTGACAAAGATAACTTTCCAGGGAGACCTGAAAACAATTACTCAGTAAGGGATCATGAGCAATATATTTGTGTAATATAGTTGAGTGTATTCTGACTGGAATTTAAGAACCTATGGTATTTTATATGTTCTTTGACAAAAAGGCAAAACACTTTACCAAGTGCTTATTGCACTAAGTAGTTTGCTGCCTGAAGAGCAAAGCACGTCAATGCACTTCATATAGTTGTGCCACTTTAAGCATTAAATCTGACATTACATTTTCTGGTTGAAGGTGATGGATGCATGTTTGGTTCGTGCGAGCGTTGAGTGTCATTTGAATATGAGTTGTGAGTGAATGTCACGCAAATGCCTCGGTCAGGTGTGAGTTGACGAGTAAAGACTGCCCTCTAGTGTTTAAAGAGTATACATGTTCAAGATGGTCCATTAAATATCTACGTATGTGTGTATCTTGATTTGAAGCTTTCGTGACTGCAGGAATCCATACTCTTTGGCTCTTTCGTAGGTATAACATATATAATAAATAACGACGTTTCTGGCGCAACACAAGCATCCATCATCAGGTGCTTTCCCATCTGATGATGGACGCTTGTGTTGCGCCCGAAACGTCGTATTTTATTTGATACCTACGTGACTTTCCCGAAAGAACCAAAGAGTATGTGTATATGTTTAACTTCTTATGCACCGTACGTTGCCGAAATGTTAAATAAGAAATTGATTCAAAAATAAATTATGCATTCCTTTTTTAAGGTATCCATCGTATATCATCACTCCAGTATACAATAATCTACTGTTGCATATGACACAGGGTCCTACAAGTAGGTGTGCTTTACAGCACAACAGTGCAAATTGGTGATGTGACATTACCAGGGGGCTGTAGCAATTTGCATCAATTGAGCCATTAGAATACTAAAGCAAAGGTAACATTCAATTGTCATAGTAGGATAGTAGGCTCCCTGTGGTTATCACACCTCAGTGGCAAGATGTTATCTAACTCACCTGTTATACAGGAGGTCGTGGCTCAACCCTGCCTCCTGTATAGTTGGAGTTTGCGTGTTCTCCCTGTGGGGCTGGGTTTTTTCTCCGGGGCCTCCGGTTTTTCCCTCTACATTTAGAAAAACGCATTTAGAGTGTTTGGTTGCTCTACATTTCCACATGATAAGCCACTTGATTGAGCTATCAATTGTAGCCAGGTGCCTTCTGAAAAAGAGCTGTATAGCTCCGTGGGCCTTACCTGGTAAATAAGAGTATTTAGTTTATGGTAAAGATAAACATATCTAATTGCTATAATGACCATTTTGGTCAGTTAAGCATAAAAAATGTAATTGCCTGCAGTTTCTGTGAATGTAATTAAATGATGGGGATGACCTACGATTTATGCAAATGACCATTGAAATGTTAAATGTTGTTGCTGTGCCCTGTGTGTTTGTGCAGGGTATGAGGCAGAGAATGCGAGGCAGTATGAGTGCCATGAAGCTGAGAGCTCCTCAGATTGGAGGTTAGTTGAGAGGCACGGTTTGTTGCACTACTCATTCAGATTGGACTTTTTAACAGCAGCACATAATTGTCTTTAACATTCTTTGTACAACCTATGCAAAATGTAATGGCCAGTACACTGCCCACGGTACTCTTTAGTTTTCAGAATATACCCTTTTGCATGCACAAAACCATCTGACCAATCACCAGCTGTCCCACGTTTTGTCTCAGGGTGGGCGGATGGGAATTATCATATATTGGAAAGGACGTTAACTTGCTCAAATATAATTTTAATATGAAACCATTTTTTTTAGTGTGACTGTTATTTTTCAGTGTAAATGGCTTTTTCATTATAACACCCTCCAATCACAGTCGTCAAAAGTGTTTCTCCACAATGGCAAGCATGGTATGTGCTCATCTCTATTCATGGCTTGGAGCCAGTGGCAGAAAATAACAAAATGCGATGTTAGGAGGGAGCCAGTCACTTCATGGGATACATTCTTGACTTACGACAACATTTTACTTATTTAATAAACCCACGGGAATGATACGCTGGGACAAGCCCCCAAACAGCATAGAACTGCAACATTCTAATTGTGAGTTGTGAGCCACAGCACCTATCTGGCAGGAGCTGTACCAAGACGATAATGTACTGACCCCTTTTAATATCGGGTATAAATTAGCTTGAGCCAATTTTGCAGTAGGCTTAAAACAGTGTTGTTCCAAAGACTTACACGTGTGATTAGTGTGCATTCGCGATGGACTGGACTGGACTAATGAGGGTGTGCAATATGAAATCCTCAAACTTATTGTTGCTTTGCTAAGGGCAAAACGTTAGATGTCAACACATTCAGATGTTTAAGCGTAGTGCCAGGTTAGGATGCTATGCAAGCCATGCCCAGGATTTTGAACTCAATCCGTATTATATCGGCAGCCAACAAATTTGCTTTAATGACAAGGGAGGAGCTTGTTTACCCTCATGCTCTTTAAATAGAATACTCACAGGGCCAACACATGCACCCAAATGCTAATCCATGCGTAAATGTAAAACTCAATTAAACATTAGCGCCATAGGAAGAATTGGCCACTTCCTTACCTGCTGCTACGTTCATGTTTTCCCTTGCCTCCGATTGCATTACAGTGCCCTCTCTTGATACGTCATATTACGGCCACTCAGCATACAATGTCAGCCTGTTTCATCTGGTAATCGCAGGACCAACCTTTAGCAAAATAAGCTCAGGTTTTCCACATCCAATAAGAGTGAAGAGGTGATTGGTTGCCTAAGTGCCACATTCAAGGTAGAGGTTAAACAATTTGTCTATCTGGCAGTTGAAATCAACCAAAACATTTGTGCAATTGTTTATTCGAATTTATATATTCATTCAATTTCCTTAAGGAGGAAAATGTATTTTTAAAGTGTCTGCATACTCAGTTGAGCAATGGGACGGTGAAATGAGCGAGTGCTGGAAATCTTGACATTCCATTGGCGACCACTTATCTCTCTCATAGACCACTATTACAATTCCATCAAGTGATTTTTTTTTATCGAGAGATGATAAGCCGAGTCAAGATCTGGCTGGGAATGTAATTCATTCACAACCTTCCAAGTGAGTCAAGGGCTCTAACCTCAGTGCAATCCAGTCAGATTATGTAATTATACAATTTTTCCTGACAATAAAACAGGCTCCGAAGTATTTTAGCATGTTTCTCAGCGGTACATTCTACTCGCTCAGTCTCAATTGAGTGTTTCATGTGTTGTCTCGAGTAGGGGTCACATATGGTCGCTCTATTGATCCAAATTGTATTGTGTTTATACGGCTGCTTACAGTGGAGGCCTGCCTAAAATGTGTCCACCGTGCCCTCAGGGAGCTTCGCAGTGTGGGGTGGCCTCTTCTCCACCATCGACTGTGGGCTGGTGAAGCTGCGAGGCAAGGAGGACCCGTGGAACTCGATCACCAGCGGAGCCCTGACGGGCGCCGTGCTTGCCTCCCGCAGTGAGTGCAGCAGCTGCTTTGCCCCCGCCGCCCACAAAGATTATGGCCTCAGTGTATCTGGCTAATTCACAGGGCAGGGCTGACCCGGTATAGTAAACTCTTTCCCTATCCACGAGGGTTACATTCTTGAAAACGCTCGCGAATGCAGAAACCTCATTGCAATGCGGAAAAATGGGGTTACGTTCTTCGTACGAGTATACATAGGGGGGAAATGGTAAAATGTTTTAAAACAATTTCTACAATAAATAAGTAATGAATTATAAAGAACAATATGTTGTTTTATTACCTTTGATCATCATTTGACGACGATGAAGGTGGTGGTGATGGTGAGAAATTTCGGAGGATGACTCCTCGGGAGTTGTAAGTGTTTGATGACAATGCACAGTTATCATTTTAGCACTTTGGGGAGCGCTCACCGCAACGCTTTCCCTGATTGCATTAGCGTTCTTTTGAATGGACCTCACAGTCGACTCGTTTATACAAAAATATATGAACGAGTCAGCTGTAAGTAGCACGTATAAAGTAAACATGCACAAGAGTGGGATTACTGCAGGACTTTAGGACTATCGGGCAGCCTCGGTGGAATGGCAAATCTTCACAGATTCAAATGTAACCACATTCTGCGCACACCTCCCCAGTATCGGTGGTCTGACACTATGCACACTCGTGAATAACGGAGTTCGGTGGGTCGCGAATAGGAAATTCGTATACATTTAGTAACTCCCGAATTTGCAAAACTCGTGCATCCAGAACTCTCGCATTGAGAGGGTTTACTGTATATCCACTTTCTTAACAAAACCAGAATTATTTCCATGAAGACCATATTTAACTATTCTTTGGGTCTTTCGGTAAAGTCACGTAGATAGGTTCAAAGAAAATTACAAAAACAAAAACTACGACGTTTCTACCGCAACACAAGCGGTCGTCTACGTGAATTTACCGAAAGACCCAAAGAATATGAATTCGTGCGGTCACGAAAGCTTGAAGTCAAGACCAAATTTAAGTTATTTGCGGATTTATTTTCTATTGACTGCTCAACAATTAATGTTCAGACTCATGTAGTCTATAAGTAGTACATAATACTAAGGTAAATATAACATCTTGTTTGGGAGGTTTAGTGGAGTAAGAGACCACTGAATGGGGACTGCCTGACATTTCCGCACAGCGTGGGGATGCAGCTAACAACAAGTCAACTTTGCTTTGCATGCTGTTCAGTTGTTGAGCTTTGGGAGTGCAAT
This sequence comes from Lethenteron reissneri, assembly GCF_015708825.2. NCBI lineage: Eukaryota > Metazoa > Chordata > Hyperoartia > Petromyzontiformes > Petromyzontidae > Lethenteron > Lethenteron reissneri. The sequence goes on from NC_083816.1 coordinate 2,829,343, forward strand.
GTTTGATCATTTTTTTCTCATCAATATTCAGGGGTTCCTAAAAAAAAGCCGTTAAATGCGGAACGTGGTTTATGTGGTCACATTATTTCTAGAGCAAATTCCAAATACATTCATTCTCACAAGTCACGTCAAGATGAGCTTGATTGGGTTAGGTGAGAAAACTGAGCGGCAGCTGTTTATCTCCCAGAGTTTGTGGGCGCCTTTAGATTATTGGAGGATTATCCCCCATTGGTAATGCTATGACTACCCTGGGCTATATTGCACTATTTTGGATAACAATTACCTAATAAAGGACAGTGTCCTTTAGCTGTTGACCTGCATATTTGGAGTACCAGAACCTAGACTACAACCCTTTCAGATACCACTTAGCCTCTTGAAAACCCCACGAGGTGGCAGTGTAAGGTAAATGCATGCACAACCATGACATTACATTTGGATCTCACAGTCACTGTCACGCAACATTCGCTAACACCAAGCTTAACCCTAACCTTTGTAACACAGGCATTTGTGTAGGGTTCAAATTTAGTGGGTCATCATGGTCAATGATTTTGGTTTTACCAAATCACACGATAACTTATTTATGCTAGATCCCCACAACTATTTCAGTTAATACGGTCAACACCTGGCCCGTGATAACCTACCAGCTGGCTTTAGCTCAAGGGGATAAACCTATAGTGGTTCACTAACTTTCCCCCCCCCACCCAATCCTGCAAATGCACTTCATCTATCAAATCTTGTTCTTCTCATTTACATCAACAGTACATTCCTTGCCTTGGTTTATTCCAATCTACTTCCTCTTTCATGCCATTAAATTCCTAGCATCCTATGCCATACTCAAAGGCCAAGCATTGTTTTTTCTCAATACCCTGTTAAACTTCAGAAAGAGAGACAAAATGCTTCTCGTCCAGTGATGATAGGGCAGAGAAACTTTGCCGTCCTTGTATGAGAATTGTGTACAGGATTGTCTTGTCAATACACAAATTGGTCATAGTTGTGCATGGTTTGTCTTTTGGTGCACCTACACAGTTTTATTTTTTTAATTCAAACTCCATTATAAGTATATGACTGAAACTGAAAATACACATTCCCACCTTCATCATGGGGACCTCCTTTGCCAGTACCAAAATATGAGAATAGTTTTTTTTTGTTGCCAGAAAAAAGGGGGAAACGCATTCTCAAATTCCCACCTTGTTGTATGACTTGTGTTCAGGTGGCCCGGTCGCCATGGTGGGCTCAGCGGTGATGGGAGGCGTCCTCCTTGCCCTCATAGAAGGCGTTGGCATTATGCTCACCCGCTACACAGCACAACAGTACCAAAATGGTGAGCGCTCTTCATTACTACCACCTGCACACAATGCATTTGCGTGCATTGAATTAGTGGTGGCACTTCAGTTAATATATTTTCCCAGCAGAGGGAGTGCATGGCTTTCTCGTAATGGTCTGTATGGAATATAATTTGGAGTTACATGTAAGGAGCTTTAACATAATAAAACGTCTTCATAGTACTGCTCCAAATGTTTGAAAGAATATAAATAATAATTAATGAATAATACTTGTTGACAATCCACATCATATTAATAAATATAAGAAGTGGTCAGATGTCACAAACGTCGAATACTAATGAAGGTGTCTTGCATGCCCAGGCAGTGATCCTGCCTTCAAGCTAAATGAGCTTGACAATTATAAAACAGGAATTCTTACGTGGCGTACATTTGGTGGCTTTAGTCTGATGACCTCACTATTTTAAAATAATTGATACTTGTGTCAACAATTTAGTGAAGCCAGCTTTGAAAACTGAAGGGTGTCAGTTGATGGTCTATGATGTACATTCCCAAGTATTCATCGAAGTAATGTGGCTCAACTTTTTCACAGAGAGGAAAATATCAGCACATTTTCCAAAATCATTTGTAAGAGCTGGTGATTTCGTTTTAAGTTCTACGAGGATTAAAACGATACAAGGTCAAATTCATATAAAAAAAATTCATATACAAATCCAAATCAGGTTTTATAAACTTGGATATAGGCTCTAATGCAGTGGTTCTTAACCTCGGGTGCACGCACCTCCTGTCGGATGCGAGATGCCTTTTCTGGGGATGCGAGACATGCCAGATTTTTTTTAGAAGGTAAATAATCAAAATGCAAATTAAGCTTGGGCACGTAAGTACAACTAATTTGTGTCATGAAACCTATGTATTTCTTGACATTATAAATGTTTTAACGATTGAGAAGCAAAGGTGTGCAAGGCTACAGTAAAGCTTAAGAATTGCTGCTCTAATGTGGCATGCCTACCTGCTGGGCAAGCACACTCGGACTGCAAAACTCCTGCGGATACTGATGCCAACATATGTGTGCTTCTCAGTTCTTTGAGCGGTAATTCTGTTGCAGTGGAATGTGTGACAACAAGTATTGTTCTATATCATGAGGCCTCCTTTGCCAGTACCAAAATATACTAATAGGGTTTTTGCCCTTTTTCTGGCAACAAATCTGACACCTCTTGCAAGTAATCTTGTTAACATTAACCACGATACTTGCAGTCATAATGCAAACAAAAACAACACTCTGATAATTTATGCATTGTCCTTGAAACTCATTGGTCCACACCAGAGACAATTTTCCTTAGGGAGCCTTTTGACGTCATCTGGTTGAACACCGTATGAGACTAGGCTCTAAGGAAAGCTGTCTCTGGTGTGGACCAATAAGTTTCAAGGACAATGCATAAATTATCAGAGTATTATTTTTGTTTGCATTTTGACTGCAAGTATTGTGGTTAATGTCAACATGATTCCCTGCAAAAGGTGTCAGTTTTGTTGCCAGTAAAAAGGAGGAAAACCCTATTAGTACAAGTATACTTTTCCAATGTTACAGGGCCTCCCCAGTTTGTAGATGACCCTTCACAGCTGCCATCAAAAGGAAGCTCGGAGCAAGATCTGGGACGCTACGGGCAATACCAGTGAACGCACCATAGTCGCAGTCAAGAGACCGCCTGGAATTCAGTGTTCAAGTCAAAATATCACGAACATTACCGTTCAAGTTTGACATTAATTTAAATGTTGTGTCTCAGTTATAAAAGGTTGGTTGTGTTGCAAACTGTGATTTCCTCAACGATTCAGGTTTATTCATCGTTTCACAAGTTGATTATTTTCCATCACTGGCTCAGGGCAATCAATGAAGACGAGCAGCTTCATGGTTCACTTGAATAGTGTGCAGTGCTCACCGTGAATGTTACTTCATAACGACTGTGATTCATGGTCTGGTCACATGGGCTGCAAGAGAGTGTGCTGCCCTCTCTCCGCATCACACGCAAACTACTGAGTTGCAGTGTCATCCAGCGGTGGAACAATCTTGTACTCTCTGGCATGTGACATCACATAATAACAAAATTTGTTCAACATTTCAAAAAATTTTAGTGTTGGACAAAATTTTTCCAATATTTGTTTCATTCAAACTGTTACACTTTTTAGATTTCACCCCTTTCAGTATGTGCTATAGAACAATGGTCACTATTTCATTACACTAACAGTCAAACTTGATTTTCTGATCAGCCAATGCACAAGAACCTGTACATGATCACACTGCATTCAACATTTCCTCAGAAATAAATTAAGACCGATACTACTCGTGATATAGCGATTAGGAATTTCTGAGAAAATAGAAAAGGCTAATGTGATGTTATTGTCATGATGCTCAAGACATGTTCATGGCTTATGGGATAAAGGAATGAGGGAAATGTTGGTTTTAGAAACAGACCAACATAGTGCTTTGCCTGCGATATTTGTGCTTGATTGCTTAAAAGAACAATCGTCACCCGAGTTCCTACTTGTGAAAACCCAACTTGTCATTGCTGTTATTGTGTTGTGTGAAGAGCTTGTGAGTCGCCACAGAATAGAGCAATAACCGTGCTGGTAGCTACGTACGGTGAGAAAGAAGTAAAAACATAAACTGCAATGGGATTTTTTTCCAAAAAAAGTCAAAGAGAGATTGTAATCCTTTGAATACATTAATAGTTTTAAAACATTAAACATATCTTCTGTTTGATTTCTAGACTAAGTTTCCACTTTTTTATAAGCTAAATCAGATTGAATTTGAGCCTCTATTTGCAACTAGGTTGCTAACTCGTGATTAATTGTGATCGTGTAATGAGACTCCTTTCAAGAAACTACCACTTGCTTTCATTTGAACTAGGAATGTACCAAATAGCACATGTTACTATTTAGCCAAATATCAGATGGCAAGTTATGTATGTGGCCTATTTGAAATCTATTTTTGTTTTGACTGGTATCTCACTGTTTCTTTCTCTCACTGCCTGTCTCCAAGACCCCTTCTGTCTCTCACTTCCTCTGTCTCAATCTTCATCGAATGGTCCTTTTCTCCATCTTTGTCCCTCTTTGTGTTCATCTCCCTTGGTGTCTCCGATTCCCTCTGTTTCTTTGTCTATCCCTCTGTCTCCATGTCTTTATATCTGTCTCTGTGTCTTCATTGCAGTTTCCCTATATCCTTCTGTCGCTATGCCTCTGCCGTTTTCTCACTGTCTCAATCTCTCTGTTTTATTTATCTAGACTTAATGGTAGGGATCATTGTTTTCCCAACTCCTGTTCCCCATGCTAACCTCCTCCCGTCGTTCTACCCCCACCAAAAACCTTGGTGTTTATCAAGAGCAGCCCACCGTCCAAAAATAAGGCTTTTCATATGTTTACTGAAAAATTAAGTATTCGGCCGAAGTTAAAAGAGATGCAAATATTCAGGGCACCCGTACTTTTAAAAATAGCTACTTTCAGTGGACTGTTTTCTGATATATTATCCCATTATCTAATCTTATGGCCATGTGTTCATTGTCTGCACTTGCCCTGGTCACTTATGTTGCAGGGAAATATGCCTCCGGATAATATTTTTTTAGAATCCGAATTCTACAGATTTGCTCTTGTAAATGTAACATGTCCTCTCATCTATAGTTTCCATATATTAATATTGTAAAAAAAATCCTATTTGTATTCAAGGAAATATTTTATTATCGTTCGTACAACACACTACGATTCAAAAGCCAATATTGGTGTTCAACACGAATGATGCAAATGGCAAGCGTTTTCTCTCGTGCTCCGACATTGACAATGATTTGTGTGCATATCAGAATTGTGTATACCTCGGTGTATATAATGCAAACGTTGAGTATTTTGCTGCTGTGTGGACTCTTGTCACGGTACTGCAACACTTGTGAGCGAGTGGTGAACTCACGAATGGTTCGTTAACGCATCAAAAGTACCGGTGCAATGTGCTGTGTTTAAGCAGCCTAAATGCACATTTATCTTGAAAAGCTGTTCAGAAATATACACAGGTTTTTTTCCCCCCCACCCATGTAATATATGTTGAATAAAATATTAAATAAAGCCTTATTTGTTATGTTTATTTAATATGCGGTCATTTTCTTTATATTTACCCATTACATCCCAATTATGCTATCAGAATCACGGAACAACACCTTGAGAAAGCAGAGCAATTGCCACATTCTCCAGCAACCTGTAATTGACATCCTTGTCTTGAGCATCGTCACAACCTCTAGACTGCTGTTAAGTTTCACAAACAAGTGAACGTGTCACTTCGTTATTTACCTTCTGAGCTACGTCTTTGTGTTAAAACACTATGTGTAGTGAGCGACTTTCGACACGTCTAGCAGAAGGCTTCTTATTCTTCAGAGCACACAGGGCGATACACTTCGTAACGCGGCTACACCTAGGCTGTCCAAACACAAAGCCCATCTCCGTCATGCGCTACGCGGGCTGTTTGATGAGCGTAAGCGGCGGTGACGGAGCTGGTCTCACAGAAGAACAGCCACGTGGTGGAGGACGAAGAGATGACGACAGCAGCGACGCAACCAGGACCCAGACCCCACACTAACAGCTCCGAAGCTCTGGTTTGGTGCTCCTTGTATCAGCCTGGTGTGGCTAAGCTCCACCTCTGTCCACGCTCCTTTTCTAAAACCTTCGAGACCCTTCGGGATGGCTTCCGGAGCTTCGACTGACTCCGAGCTTGACCTTTACTCCAGATACGCCCCTTCATATGGCATTATGGAATGCAGCTATAACCGTAATTACCCTTACAGGCCGGCAGGTGTCACCCTGTCATTACACACGTGTAAAGGCAAATCGACCCCACCATTTAATATTAAAATACCTAGGATCAAACTTTATACAAATACTTGTACTTTTAATTTAGCTGTTTAAAAATTCACGTAAAATCATTCTCTAGGAATGTAATGATTCGTCCATTTAAACGAGTCATGCTTATGGTACTCGCTGTCTAACTTATAGAGGTGACTTCAATTCCTGTAATTTAAAAACTACTTTGCGGGAAATCAAGTGGTGTGACAAATTCACAAAAACTTAAAAGTTAGCAATATTCATAGAGAGGTATGCGTTCAATTACATTGAGATGAACGTTTGGGGAAAAAAAAACTTCAGCCATTTTCAATTCACTGCTAGAAGTGTGGGTCAAATGCCACATGGGTCCCCCTGGCAAAATAAAAATAGGCCTGTTGTTGGCCCCTCTTTTGTACGGGCTTGAGGCAGATCGCCTCCCTCTCTGGGTGGCCCTGGTTGTGCTGGTAGAGTGTGGGTAATACAATCGCAAACATTTTGTTGTTGCATCTTAAAAGAGATCCGTGTTAATAACGCGTTGTCACAGCCAGTAGGCTTCCCTGACGTGGCATACACAGAGAAGAGCCAAATGGGATGCTGTTCACTCCCAGTGTAAACCTTGAGTGTCTGCAGACGTGTTATCCCAGGACAAACTCAAATCACAACTTCCACACTTTTCAACTGGCAGTTTAAATATTGAATCGTGACCCTAGAGACCTAGACTCACCACATTAGATACAGAACCTCCTACTAAGATGAATCTAGAAGGTGATTCACAGATAATATACACACCACAAAAACTATGGTACAGGGAGCAGCGGTCTCAGCTTTTCATATTCCTATTAATGGGGCCGTGGTATTCTCCTCTCCCTAGAGACCTAGACTTACCACAGTAGATACAGAACCTCCTACTAAGATGAATCTAGAAGGTGATTCACAGATAATATACACACCACAAAAACTATGGTACAGAGAGCAACGGTCTCAGCTTTTCATATTCCTATTAATGGGGCCGTGGTATTCTCCTCTCCCTAGAGACCTAGACTTACCACAGTAGATACAGAACCTCCTACTAAGATGAATCTAGAAGGTGATTCACAGATAATATACACACCACAAAAACTATGGTACAGGGAGCAGCGGTCTCAGCTTTTCATATTCCTATGAATGGGGCCGTGGTATTCTCCTCTCCCCTTGTCACTTGATTCTAGTGAGCAATGTGACCTGAGATTCTGCCGAATCATTCCGATCTCTCTCCTTGGGATCTGCCCAGGGTGCTCGATACAAATTCATTAATCATCATTCAAACCTTCTTGCTTTGAGCTCCATTCTTCAACTAATCCTTAAAACTTCATCTGTCTGACAGTCATTAGGACCGTACAGCTGAGATGATAACGAAAACCTGTATCGGTATAAAGCCACGATGAGCTCTGACATTGTCAAGACATTTCTGTTGTCGTGGATTGTGGGTAATAAATGATGAATAGAAATAAAATAACTGTAGAGTTCACGCAACAGGCCTGACTGTGCTGGTTTGACTCAGAATTTCAAAACCTGCCCAGAGTTCACCTTGCTTAACAGATGCTTCTGCAAAACATGATTTCATGAAACCCACAGACATGAACCCAATTCTACTGTACGAGTAAATTAGCTCAAATAAATTAGTATTTGGCTGCTATACATTTCCACGTGATAAGCCACTTCGTTGTCCTATCATTTTTGGTCAGATCGCTTCTGAAAAAAGCTATATTGCTCAGTGGGCCTGACCTGGTAAAAAAAACATTTTTTAATGACATTTATTTATTTATTTTATGATGTGCCAAAAATTAATCGTCAAACACTCAAAGAAAATTTACTTGGGTGTTCCTGCGTTAACTTGAACTGCAAAACAATATAATGAGCATATGAGGGAGCTCGCATCGATGAGAGGCGTAATGGCATCTGATGTTTAATGCATTAACAATTACAAAGGTCATTGAACAGGGGAAGTACCCGAAAATACAACGCTCGATATCTGATTTCACTGTTTACGGATGTGAGAGAAGAGTTATTGGTATCCAAGGCCGCCACACATTCATCACCACACATTGTTTCAGGGCAAGGTGTGGATGCTGCGGTTATTGCACTACGCCGTGTGAACCTGATGATCTCCTTTGGATTCCCAGCCACTGGCTTCTACCCCACCCACAAAATTATTCAGTTTCATGTATTAGGTACTAGCTGTCCTACCCGGCTTCGCCCGGGACTTGGATCCACCACGCCCGGCCGCCTTTGTCTCCCCAGTGGCGATGTTCACACACCACACCAGTTACTCGTTTGAGGCCGAGTCGACCTAGGGGAGGGCACAGGAGCGGTTGAAATAATTGTTACCGGTGGTGGCCGTGAGCGGGAATCGAACTCGGGTCGCGGGGTTCGTAGCGCGGCGCACTAGCCACTACACAACAATGCATGACGCTTCCACATGCGCGGGTCACGTGACAGATTTGACGTCACAGCTCACTTGCCGTGCCAAAAATATATACATTATTGAGCCCCCCCCCCCCCCCCCCAAAACAAAAGTGTATTTTTATCATTTTTGCATGGTGTACAGTCTGGAGAGTACCCACATGGCAAATTTGCAGTTTGTTGCATGTCGGGAAGTACGCTAAACATTTTGAACAGACACATAATCACAACTTTGCCTTATATATATGGAGATAGCCCTGTGAGCCATGCGGCTCTTGACTCGGGCGCAACCGCAACAAACAAAAACATGAACAAGGAGGATCTGGTGTATCGGCTTAAGTGAACAAACAAGTGTTGCTGGTGTTTCACATTGATCTGTGCCCCAGCAGATCCCTGAGGTGTTTGCTGCTGCGGAACACACGTCAAACAAAGACCGGTCACTGCATCGCGTGGCGCTTTCAGATGCGCTTCTGTGGCCGTCTGGAACGCTCTTCCGCCCGACATTAGGAATCCACTGGGAACAATGTACTTTTAAATCTAGATTTAAATTTAATTTCTTGAGAACTGCTTATTTTGTGTTTAGTTTGTTCTCATTTCCCGCACCTCCGATTAGCACGGTTGGCTACGTACGGTGCGAAAAAAGTTTAACACACATAGGCGTGGTTCCTTTAAAAAGTTGGAGGTCTTCTTTGTAACTCCTTAGGATATGAGAATTAATAATAACTTTTGTGATTGCCAAGTTTCATGGGTGGTATGCCTTGTTCGTAACAGTCCCCATGGTGTATAGTGCAGTCTTCAAAGAATATTCTCTCTATGGGACCTTTTTGATAGTATCAAAATTATGAAAAGTATAAGAATAGGCTTTACCCTTTGTGGAAATCAAACAGGTGTTACGATTTAAATTTCGATATAAAGCTTTCGTGACTGCAGGGATTCATATTCTTGGTTCTTTCAGTAAAGTCACGTAGAAGGGAAATGACAAAAGAATAGAAAATAAAACAATAAAATTATCACGACGTTTCGATTGCAACACAAGCAATCATCATCAGGTGTGAAAACCGCAGGTGTTACGATGTTCAACACCAATTAGACACCGTTTTGAAAGACATCAAGTCTGCATTAACTGTGCGTACTTGTGGCAAAACATGCAAACATAATATTTACCCTTCCTCTCTGGCTTCTACTTCTCTGGCCTCTATTATTTGCAATATTTGCTATTAAGAAGGGCCATTGCCCCAAAACGTCACCTATTATCTATTATATGTCCTTCCAATGCCACAGTGTTATTGACGAATGCGTTGAGTTTTCAGAAAGATTGATGTCCCGCCAATATATGGTGCAGTGTGTACTCACCGACCTGCACTGACAGGGCATGAATGGTGTATCCAAAACAAAAACGGATTTGCATATAGTGTACACACCCTCGCTTGAACTTGACACTGATCGTCACGTCTTTTTTTGTTTATCAGAGACTGGAATGCTCTGCGAACTCAGTGTACGACTCTTTAGATTTGAGTGAGAATGTTCCATCTTGATCTATCTCCGGTGTTTGACGAGTGAATGGAGATCACATTATCATGACTTTATTTTAACCTTGGGGGGATTACCACATTTCATTTCTAGGGGGTGACAGTGCACACGTTTGAACACCTTGGTATGCATTTCCTTTGATCAACATGCAAACGTTACTTGCATGTTTATATTGTTGAAAAAAACGGATAACCATTGTCATTGTAACATACGTACATATATGTTCATATATACAGTATTAACACGTAGCTACAAATGTAGGGAAATGGCTCTTACCTTGCCTGCCCTAAAAAGGGCCACTGTCCAAAACGTTGGTCTACTTGAGCCATATTTTCTGTTTTGAGCCAATGCTGATGATTCCGTTGTCTCTGTGCTTTCACACAATGGTTGTCCTTCCACTTTGTGTTGTTACTCACGGATTACTGCTCTCTGTGTGTGATCCGTCTTTATGCCACCAATCCACCTTGGGGGGGGGGGGGTTCAGATTATCAGAATATGAATGTTTATTTATACTGGAGAAATCCGATGAGCTATGAAGCTCTTGATGGGGTGGGTCAGAACGTTACAACAACAACAATATAATAACACGATAGGAGTGAAGAGTATAGGAAAGGTAAGCGAATCACTAAAACAAATATACAAATTAAACGAAACTATTTTATTTTACCAGGTAAAGCCCACTGAGCTGTGGTATGTTTACCCCGATAGGTTACACGCAATATCTGTAGGAGCTTCATCGTAAAGTAAAAAGAAAATATGTTTATTTTTATTTTACCAGGTCAGGCTCACTGAGTTTTAGAACTTTTTTCAGAAGCGATCTGGCTAAAATGATATCTCAACGAAGTTGCTTATCGTGTTCAAATATAAAGCAGTCAACTGATGTAAGTAATCTAAACGCATGCATATGAGATTGTTCATGTCATCCAAAGTTCCTAACCTGTGCTATGTTTACCCCTGGTGGGTACACGTGACATCTCTAGGAGTCTAGGGGCTTCCTGAGACGATTTGTGTAATGGGGGCGGTGACCATACCACACGTTTTGTTTGTGGGCTATGCCGGGAAAGTCCCTGGTCTCACAAAAGGCTAGAACAGGGGTCGGTAACCAAAATAACAAGAAGAGCCATTTCTTTCCAATTCGGTACAAAATTCAGTATTTCAAGAGCCGCAATGCATCTGAGTACATACTGTACATACGTACATATCGTCAAGAAGCAGCCCGTAAAGAGCCGCATGCGGCTCCGGAGCCGTAGGTTGCCGACCCCTGGGCTAGATAGATATATTGCATATATGTTTTCTGCTTTTATATATTCTGTTACTTATATTCGCTGAAGTGATGTTAATTATTATGTTGCGTTATGTATTATACAATTTGGCGTTGAAATAGGACCCATGTTCCTTGGAAACGGTCAAGAAGCATTGGTTCAAGCAAGCCTGGCTACCGATGAGAAGCCAGAATTTGCGTGTCATAATGGATCGATGCTGCGAAAATGATGCAATCCCAGAATGCTGTATGCTTGACGACGAAGCGTAAACTCATTTTTTTGTTTATTGTGTAGTGGACTTTGCTTCTCAGAGGAGTAGGTGGGAGACCCCTGAGCAAGCGGTAGGTTGCGACCAATGTCAGATGGAGCCACTCCATCCCTCCCTGCGTGGGCAGTGACAGCGATGGAGCTGACGTAGCCGTGTTCACGCGGACGGGGGCTGACACTGCCCGAATGAAAAAAAAACAATGACGTGGTTTCTGGTTGGTCACTGGTTTCCACGCCATACGAATATTAGCATGAGCCAGTGCCCATGTATTGCAGTGCCTAAGAACAGTGGCACATTGAAGCGTACCTCTCAAATCGTGGGGAAGCAATCGGCTGTGGTGAGCAGATCTAAATTAAAACAATTTCGAGCCCTTTGTCAATCCACTGCTGAGTGAGGCCCTCAAAGACGCCACCGCCGACCATGAGAGAATAAAGTCAGGGCAGACAGGTGAGTGGGCACAATGTGGCTATACGCCGCGTTGTTTGAGGAGTGCTGTATCCAGAGTGCTCTTGTAAATGTCAACTGGAAGTATAAAAGAAAACATACATATGGGTTTGAGTGATAAATTGCACTTGACAAGCTGTTTTACAATATATATGTAAAGTCACATAGAAGGGAAAGACAGCGTCTGAATGACAGACCTGTTCTTCACCTGAGGACGGCTGCTTGCGTTGTGGCCGAAACGTCGTGAGAATTGTATTGTATTATGTTTTATTTTTATTATTTTATTATTTCCCTCCTATGTGACTTTACCGAAAGAACCAAGAAGATGAATCCCTGCAGTCACGAAAGCTTTAAATCGAAATTTAATATATGTAACTTTGGTACGTCTTTATTTTTAAATCCTTTATATTAAGTTCGTTTGCTTGCTTACTTGCTTGCGCGCTTACGACCGTGCAAATCTTTCGGTCGTTTTTTATTATTTCAATCCTTTATATTAAGTTCGCTTGCTTGCTTGCTTGCGCGCTTACGACCGTGCAAATCTTTCGGTCGTTTTTTAACCCACTTCCCGTGATCCAATCGAGCTGACATTTTCCACACAGACTCGTTGTGCGTGACAATTAATTTTCGTGAAAATTTTTGCTAGATTTTACACTTTTTAGGAAATTTGTTTTTATATTTAATTACCAATTGCTTAATGCTGCCAGGCAATTATCTGACCCATAGGTGGCAGCCATCTCAAGCCAGAGGACGAGAGGACTCTAGCCGCCACGCATATAAAGGATTCATAGTGAAAAACTTTGTTTTTACGGGTTAATTTTTACTTATACGTCTTCATTGTGTTACATTTGAATATATACTGATCACAGAATTGTATAAACACACTGAACATTACAGATATAACGTACACAACGCGTAACTTTGTGTGCAATTTTACCTCGGCTTAATAATAATGATAATGTTTGTGTGCAATTAATTATCTCAGCTTAACCTCATATTGTTTTAAAACTCAACATGTCTGTGAATAACCCGACCTTTAAATAAATAAATATGAAGTTTTGGGCAATAGCACTTCTTCAAAGCACATGATTTATGTAGTTTATATACGTCCAGTGCTGATGAAGAAAGGCTATTACCAACTACACCTATTACATATATTATTTTCTTTAAAGGCAGGGTTATTGACAAAAATGTTGAGTTTTTTTTTTATAAAAGTACGTGTACACCACTGCCAACACATCTTCACGAAATAATGTTTATCATGTTTGTGTGTGTGTATATGTGAAGCCGACTGGGGTTACTGGTTATTTGTATAGCTACTCCGAATGTGCTTGCTAACACATAGGCACTGGTCGTTGACGTCACGTTTTGTTGCACGCGAGTATAGAAATGAATAACTCTAAACCTAATAACGTAAGATGCAATACCTAACATTGTTGACATTGTACGGGATTACAGTTACAACTGCCAGTTCAAGTGGCATTTGTAAAATATATCCTGAAGGAAGTGCTGTGTTAATCTCTCTGATATGTTATATATTTTAATAACATTTTGTTAAATAATGTTTCACCTTAAACAAGTGCATGTACTTATTTATGTAACCAGAATGGAACTTCCTCTGAGTGTTGTCAAGCATTACCTACTCCAATTAATTTTATACTCTAATCATTGTTATCTCAACAATAGATGAAGGTGTATTTTGGGGGCCTAGACCAGAAAAGCAGAATAGCAGTTACGAGATAGTTCTCGGGGGCTTTCTTCGTTCAAAATGTAGTATTTATTGAAAGCTCTTCTAGGAGTCGAAGTTGACTTCACCCCTTCCTGCATTTGAGGGCCCAAATGGCCGCCATTTTGTTTCAAGATGGTTGGCATCTACCAAACAATATTCTCATTAGACTGACAAAAGTGTTCTATTTAAGAACAAAAAATTGAGAATTACGGTCGCCAGAGTGCTGAAAGACAGATAGGCAGATGGGAATTGTGATTTCATTACTTTTATACATTTTAATGAAAAGGCTAATATTGTATGTGTCTGTTTGATTTTTGACGCATTTACAGCTTTTTCAATAATCCACTTTCTGGATAAGAGCATCCCCACGTCTTCCGTGTTATTTGACCATACTTCACCACGCTGGTCAATCCGGGTCAGCAACACAGAGAGGTATACTACAGCAAAGGATGTTTCTGAGCTGCACTCTACTGCCCACGACAACCTATAACAAGATGATTGTCCAGCTGGTTGTAGCATGGTTAGAGCTAATCTCCCTCAATCGTAAGACTTTTAGTTTAAATCCCTGTTGTGAATAGACTCAGCCAATCAACCCTATGAGGTTGGAAACATCGGTTATATGCTGTGGACATTCACAAATTTGGTCAACATTATTGAAGTGCCCTCTTAATAGGAATATGTAATTTTCAATACCGATTCAGGTCTAGTAACAGCATACCTGTCAACCCATAGGTTTATCCGTATTTTTGTGCAGGGAAATTTAGTTCTCAGGTCCATACGGCGTACAGCCATTTCAATAGGGCAAAAAAGATTGTACCACTAAATAAAAAAATCGTGGGTCAGCGTTTTTTTTTTACTCTGGAGCGTAGCAATCCCCGTAGCAGCCAACAAATTTGATCCAGAATTAAGAGGCTCTTGGTACAGATCATGCGCACAAGCTACATTTCCACGTCCGGTTTTCCAAACACAAGCCACGGTACAGCACAGCGACACTGGCAGCGTTACTTTCTGCGGCGAAGAAGGCGACATGCGCGACGCCGACAGGTAGACATTTGAAAGAGTGGGAGAGCCCGACCTATGCTCAAGGGCAGTACGCAGGATGGGTGCGGACGTTTGTTTGTGTTTCATCCTTGTGATGGGACTTTGTAGGATGAACGTTGATATTTCTAAGGGTACGGGGTGACCAATACGGTCTGCATGAGTCTGTAATAAGGTACGCACTGACAAGGGGTTCACAGGTATGTAACAGGGGTGTGTAGCAGCCCTTGGTTTGAACAAATAAGCTGAATATGGTTTCTCAAAATGTATTTTATATTTTTCTAAAAATCAATGTGTTCCGAGGCATCACAAATTCACTGTTACACGATACAATACTGGCCAAGAAAATGTATCTTACGATGCCATGTCGATGACGGATTTTCCGAGAATGTTATAATAAATAAATAAAACTCCAGAGGAAATACCACTTCAATGAATACTTAGTGTTGTGCTGATTGTCATGGCATGATTGGCAGGTGAACAGCTCAACAATGTACACATGAAAACAGTGGTATGCCCAGGGGGAGGGGGTAATCCCCCTCTACACCCCCCCCCGTGCCCACCACAACTTTAGAGACCCCAAACTTTTTAGAGCCGCCTCGTCATGGGACATTATTGGTATTTACTGTAGAAAATATAATAAATCTATATATATAAAATCGTGCATGTCTGTCTGTCCGTCTGTGTGTGTGTGTGTGGATTTCGGACCATACGCACTTTCATTGGACGGCGGTTGCCCCTGGCAACGGCTAGCGACGCCTTCGCCGCTTTCATTGGACCTGGCAACGGCTAGCGACGCCTTCGCCAAGGGCTGCAGTTTCATTGAACGGCGGTTGCCCCTGCCAACGGCTCCGTAAATAATTCAATAATAGCCATTACACAGTATTGTTGGAGCGCTGAGCGGGGGGGGGGGGAAGGCACGCCACCCGTACCCTGCCTCTGCCGGCTGCACAATTTTGGCGAGGCCGCAGGCTCTGCACGCTACTAGGCCTCGACACCCACCACGCCACTCTGAGGTAAATTCATCAAAGTTTATCGTCCTCTTCACTCCACCCCCACCACAATGTGTGCAATTAATATTACTTTTAAACCCAACGCGCCAACAATCGATTATTTAAATGTTCACTGTACAAATAGTCATTAAGCTGGGTCAGCGTACTGCCAGTCTATCATGTAGACTGTAGCCTGCTTATTAAGCTCACTGAGCGTACTGCCACTCTATCATGTACACTCTAGCCTGCTTATGAAGCTGACTGCGTGTACTGGCAGTCTATAATGTGGACTGTAGCCTGCTTATTATAATCGATTCTTTATATGTTCTTTGTACAAATAGTCATTAAGCTGGTTGAGCGACCCCAGTTCGATTCCAACTCACGCCCACCACCGCTCACGATTATTTCAAACGGACCTGGGCCTCCCCTAGGTCGACTCAGCCTCAAACGCGTAACTGCTGTCGTGTGTGAACATCGTCACTGGGGAGACAAAGGCGGCCGGGCATCGTTGATCCAAGTCCCCCGCGAAGCCGGGTCATGTGTATGTGTGTGTGTGTTTATGTGTATGTCTGTGTGTCTGTATGTATGTGTGTATGTATGTGTGTTTATGTGTTTGTGTGTATGTGTGTGTGTATGTATGTGGTTTTTTTTGTATGTCTTTATGTGTATGTCTGCGTGTCTGTATGTATGTATGTGTGTATGTACGTGTGTGCATGTGTTTGTGTGTATGTATGTGTGTGTCTATGTATGTGTGTATGTGTTTCTGTGTATGTATGTGTGTGTATGTGTTTGTGTGTATGTGTGTGTATGTATGTGTGTGTATGTGTTTGTATGTGTTTGTGTGTTTACGCTCGCATTACACAAATGTGTTGCAGGTCTAAGGCGTTCCTCGCGCACCATTGCCGCTTTATTATTTCAGTCGTTTACTGCCGTAAGCACCCTCAAAGTCGTGTGTGTCTGCAGCAAGCGCGTGTATGTGTACCTATGGACGCGCGCGCGTGTGTTGTGTAGGGGGAACGGTAGTGTAGTGCTTAGCGTGCTGTCTGTGTCTGTGTGTGTGTGTCTGTGTGTGTGTCTGTGTGTGTGCATGTGTGTTGTGTGGGGAGCGGTAGTGTAGTGCTTAGCGTGCTGTCTGTGTGTGTGTGTCTCTGTCTGTGTGTGTCTGCGTGTGTCTGTGTGTGTGTCTGTGTGTGTGTCTGTGCGTGTGTGGTGTGTGAGGAGCGGTGGGTGTAGTGCTTAACGCTACGCTGCGCTACAAACCCGGCGAACCGAGTTCGATTCCCGCTCACGGCCACCACCGGTGACGATTATTTGAACCTCCCCTAGGTCGACTCAGCCTCAAACGAGTAACTGGTGTGGCGTATTAACATCGCCACTGGGGAGACAAAGGCGGCCGGCCGTGGTGGATACAAGTCCCGGGCGAAGCCGGGTAGTACAGCTAGTGTTTTATTATTAATGTAGGTCCGCATTTAACAAGCCTGAATTTTCTGGATCGCCGCCCCACCCACCCATCCCTCTGGGAACTTTCTAGATCCACCTCCGCATGGGAAATCCAACAGAGCAAAATTTCACAGCAGATATATGCTCAGAGTTAAGCATTGCCTTTGGATCGCGGAGACATTTGGAAACGCACGGTATAGTTACAGCGGAGGCCAATAAAGGTGCAAAACCCTGAGTGGTAACAGCGACTTGAAAATGGAAGGAGAAACCCTACCACAAGTAGTTTTATGGTTTGACATTTTATTTATGAGTGGCAGAACACTCTATATAAAAAAAAATCGGTTATACATTCCTTGCTAAAGAAACACCTTGAGAGAGAGGAGACTATCTATACTCTTTGGTTCTTTCGGTAAAGTCACGTAGGTATAAAATAAATAAATCACGACGTTTCAGCAGCAGACCATGCTTTCCCACATGATGATGGACGCTTGTGTTGCGCCCGAAACGTCGTAATTTATTTTATTTTTCTACCTACGTGACTTTACCGAAAGAACCAAAGAGTATGGATTCCTCCAGTCACGAAAGCTTCAAATCAAGATTGAGAGGAGACTGTCGTGGGTGAATGCACGGAATTAACATGACGATCATTTAACTGTTGATAGCTTTCAAACTGTTGTACTCTGTTGATATTACAATACGCAATTATCATATTTGCTCAGGTAGCCAGTTGAATTAAAACCAGCCCTGGTGTCCGTTGACGTTATGCTTATCATCAACCTGTGGTGCGATCTTTATCTTTTCAGAACATCTGAAGAAACATCATCCCCCTTATCTCCCCTACCCCCATAACGAGTGGTTACCAAGGGGTCAGTGTTTCATCCTGGTCGCATTGTTGGACTCTGCAAGTTGCCATCCACTAACATAGAACATATCTGCCATCCACAGATTTAAACCGTCTTCAAATATATCTGGAACATATCAAAAACAACTAGAATGCATGTAAATTGCATGTCAAATGAAGACATTAATATTACACTTGATGGCAATAATTCTACTCAAGTAGAAGAAATGCACTACTCCACGAACCGTGATGAAAATATTACAAGGCAGCTTCATCTGCGCGACAACGGTGGTGCCCGGGAAAAGAATGAAACCAAAATAACAAACGTCTCGAATTCTCAAGAAACGATCGAAAGAGCGGACGCACTTAACACGTGTTCGTCGGGGGAGAATAGTCAAAACAGACTTGTCGCAATGGGTACGGCCCCGCTGCCTCTCGTTCAAAACCCTCCTGAGCCCACAGACGAAAAGTTGTCTGCCGCGTTAACGATGAAGGGACATTCGCATCGCACGCCCTCCTCTCATCTCGTCTACCACTACAC
Organism: Lethenteron reissneri; assembly: GCF_015708825.2. Taxonomy (NCBI): domain Eukaryota; kingdom Metazoa; phylum Chordata; class Hyperoartia; order Petromyzontiformes; family Petromyzontidae; genus Lethenteron; species Lethenteron reissneri. The sequence goes on from NC_083816.1 coordinate 2,847,998, forward strand.
GGGGACTCATCTTGGCCCACCGAGTCGACGCGGAACCTTCTAACGGATAAGCAAATGTTGTGAACGAAGAGTTGCCACGCCTAGAAATGACCCCTTGCATCTACGCAAAAAACAAACTGTGGGTGATCGTATATAATTCGATTAATGTACTGTGCTGTACGCTAATGTCCCTGTTATTCTAAATATCTGTGGATAACAATATGAATTTACTGCGATGTACACTGTAGTATAGTGTGTAGTGTAGCATTTTTGTTGCTGGATCCTTGACGCTTTCGAAACTTCGGCCTGTGCTCAGAAACTTAAAAAAGACTAATTGGCCCAATCTTTGCTGTATTCTGGCCGTAATATCGCCACCAATCCTATGCTGATATTGTTTTACTCATTGGTGCACGAGTGGCCCAACAACGCCATTTTGCTCGATGTCCATCTCTGTGCCAATGCTTACGCGATGTTCTGCAATGTTGTGGGGCATCATCACGCTATCCATTCATTTCAAATATGTACCTATTTTCCCGCATATAGCCCACATATGCATATAACCCGCAGGTGCATATACCCCACAAAAATAGCGTTTTGTGTAAAACAAATTTCAGATAGCCCGCACCTCCGTATACCCCGCATGCATTCATATATTTAACGTCGTAAACGGTTATTACACTCGGCTTGCAGTCCACAGGTCCGGCTCTCCCATCTACCAGCCTGGCAGCTGAAGCGATCGTTCAAGTTTCCAAAATGCCCTTTGCCTCTGTCCACCCAGCGGTTGGGTAGACAACAGTCAGTCGGTCAAAAGGTCGCACGTGGTTGCGTAAAGTGTGGGTACTCGCCCCTCTTCCGAGATGTCTGGCGAGCGTGGGAAAGTAGACCAAACGACTCCTCGTGGAGGCCCTTCCTCCTGCATTGGCACGAGCAAAACCTTTACCGTTTATAGTTTCACACATACACGAGCTGCTCTGTAATAAGCATTTTAGATGTATTATCTTTATTTGACACTCAAATCACGTGTCACTAATTTACTCTGCATCGCGCGCTTTCAGATGCGCTTCTGCGGCCGTCTGATGTTAGGAAACCACTTGGAGCTATGCACTTTAAAATCATCTAGATTGAAAACTAATTCCTTGATAACTACTTTTTTTGTTTAGTTTGTTGTCCTTAGCACGGATGTATACCTATGAAAGAAGTTCAACATACATACGTACATTTGAAATTGTTTGAAACAACTAATGTAAACGTGATATTTCATTAGCATTCTCCAAGTAATCTGCATAGCATGTGTTGTGTTAAAACACGTAGATGTGGTGTAAAAAATAAACTTTGATTGCTTTCTGGATGATTAGGACACATCGTGTGCATACGTGACATGGTCAATGTGTGATTTATGTGTCCAAAATAAGTGTTTAGTTTTAAATAGCGCCGTTCATGACGATTGCGTCCCAAGATCGAAGAGGGACCAGATAACCTGAGTGACAGCCAGATGGTGAGCCGGCATCAACAATTAAACCAGGCCTCTACCGTCTTCTGTATATTAAGATGTTTTCAGTCAATTAATGAGAGGTATTGCATGTGAGAGGAAATCGGAGCACCTGGAGAAAACTCCCGCGTGCGAGGGGGCAATGCTCTATCCTATACAGAAGGGAAAAATTATGACTTAAAGCTTTCGTGACTGCAGGAATTCATATACTTGGGTCTGTTGGTAAAGTCACGTAGATTTGTTAAAAAAAATAACTAAAAACTACGACATTTCGATCGCAATACAATACGTGACTTTACCGAAAGGCCCAAGAATAGGAACAAATAATGTCTGCACTTTTTTGTAATGACGCCCACGGGAAGGGAGTTCGCAACAGTTTGTGCGATCCACCATTTTTTGTCGATCCACTTGCTGGATGAGGGCCTCCGCACACCATGTAGATCGTGGGAGATATTTGATCATATTTTCACCACACTGGTCAGTACGCGTTGGAAAATCAAAGGGAGCATAGATGTCAAAGATAGTACAGTTAAACAGAAAATATAATAAAGACAAAGTAGACTGATTTGAAGCTTTCGTGACAGCAACAATCCATACTCTTTGGTTCTACGTGTCTTTACCGAAAGAACCAAAGTGTATACAAAGTACAGTATACTGTTTAAAGTAGTAAAACATGAGCACCGCAACAAGCCTGCACCACCACTATCGTGTACCTTTAGACACCTAATGGACCATACAACGGATACATACCAGTGGCTTGTAAACTCTTAGATGTCAGAGTTGTGAAATAGATAAAAACTCACCACTCGCATCGTGAATACTCTTTTTTAACAAAGAAATATATCATCAGATGTTTCAGGTAATGGTCCTTAGTCTGAGCACAGGGGGAAGCTATATTGACTCATAGCTATAGCACCATAATTCTCTTCTTCTTAGTCTCCCTGCCTACGTTCTCACTCCCCTCCCAACACATTCTAAATTCGTCGGCACGGGTTTTCAATCCCCCCTTTAATTCCCACCTCTTCACCACCGACTTCATTGTCTTCCCGTCTACTACACCAGTCTTTAAAAAAAATAAACGTTGGTGTTTAAATCTATCTATTGCCTTCCTCCACCTCGTCTCGCCTCTCTCATCTCGGTCCACGTCCCCTTCCTCGCGTCCTCTTCATTCCCCATCTTCTCTCTGCTTCTCCCCGCTTTACCTAATCTCGTTTCCGGCCCTCCCTCCTTGACCCCCCCCAACCCCCCACCGAAATCAACTTCCCTGTACATAAGTAGTCTCTCCCCCACCCCTTTTAACCTCCTTCTGTTCCTCTCTTAAAGCTCACCTCTTCTCCATTGCCCATCCTCTACCCTCCCCTCAACCCTTCACTTCTTCCCAAGTTACTCTCGATCACAGTCACTCATTCCTCAGCCCTTATACCGTTTTAGAAGTTATGTTAAGTGCCTTCAGCAAAGGCACTCGATGCAATATACGATTGCACTTTGCGCCTCCGATTAGCATGGTTGGCTACATACGGTTCAAAAGAAGATCAACATACCATGTGACCTACAATCCTGACAATGTTACAACGAATGGAACTCAACATGCCTGTAAAATGCAACTCCACATTGCCCCACTTGCATGGTCAAACATTCAAAGAATACTAACTTGTCATAGCATACTCAATTTAAACGTTGGGCGTTCCAATGAGAGCCTTGCGGAGGTATGAGTTGTGATTCCATGCTAACATTTAAAGCCACTGGGAATTCCCCAAGACATTGCAATATGTACTTTGATACTGCGTACAAGTGTAGTGCTGAACTTTACGGACAACGTCTTCCTTTTCTGTCGTCACTTTATCTTATCAAACTCAGCACATTTCGCCACCACTCTCCAGCGCGTTCTCCGCTCGCTCGCCACGCTCCGCCGGCCTCGCTCGCTCCGTTCCTCCCTCTCTCTCTCCGTCTCTCCCGACTCTCCTCTCTGCTTCTCCATCCCACTCCAGCCGTCGCTCTCTCTCGGCTTCTCCGTCTCACTCTGACTGTCGCTCTCTCTCGGCTTCTCCGTCTCACTCCGAGCTCTCGTCTCATCTTCTTCCCCTGCTCCACCGCTACCCTATTCTACCTCTCATATCTTCCTCATCTCCGTCTCTAATGCTACCCTATACTTCTTCGACTCCACTGCTACCCTATACTTCTTCTTCCACTCCACTGCTACCCTATACTTCTCCTTCTGCTCCGACCGTCCAGTTCCTAGCACAACTCCCTGTCTTACTCGGATGCTCCTGTATTTATCCCCATCCCTATTAACTTCCAATTAATACAGGGAGGAACAATGTTCCACACTGCCCACCAGGGATTATTTAGCTGTCTGTCTGTCTGACTGTCTGTCTGTCGTACATAAATAAATATATAATGCACACAGCTCTTTGATTGGTGGAGACCTTACAAACAGCTCTTTGATTGGTGGAGACCTACTGCCGGGTACGGAGAGGGGAGGTGCCTAAGGGAGGAGGGTCAGGGGAGGGGCCTAAGGAAGGGGGGAGTCAGGAGAGGGGCCTGAGGGGGGGGGTTCAGGGGAGGGGCCTGAGGGGGGGGGTCAGCGGAGGGGCCTGAGGGAGGGGGGGTCAGGGGAGGGGCCTAAGAATATGGGGGGGGGGTGCTCAGGGGAGGGGCCTAACAGAAGGGGGGTTAGGGGAGGGGCCTAAGGGAAGGGGGGTCAGGGGAGGGGCCTGAGAATATGGGGGGGCGGGTGGTCAGGGGAGGGGCCTAAGGGAAAGGGGGTCAGGGGAGGGGCCTAAGGGGGGAGGGGCCTAAAGGAGGGGGGGGGGGCGATAGTTAAGGGGGCTGTCTGCCTGGCTACCTAAAGTCAAGTTATCTTTTATACATACAGGTAGGAACAACAGGTTCCACACTGCCCACCAGGGATTATTTGTCTGTCTGTCGTGCACGAATGCGCTGTCCAACCAAGTTCCTACCTGCCCACTCCGAAGGAACGTGTTTAGCTGGCGGCTCCCCAACGCCCCGTGCCCCCGGCCCCCGCCGCCACCTGTTCCCATTCCCAGACTTACAGGCGCCACCTTGTCCCTGACAACAACAACCGGCCAATCACTGCCCTGCATCCATAATTGCCTAACGGGCCGTCTCCGTCTCACCAGTTGTCCCCCAGCAACACCAGCATGTCCCGATACGACCCCACGTGTTTACAATTACCCCCTTGGCACGCGTTACACCACCACACAAGTATAAGTGGAAAGTCCTGTCGCACATCCTAGCTTCTCACGTGTTTAGTTGGAGCCACCCGATCACAAAAGCTAGCCAACTATACTCACAATCCAGAGCTACCAGGTTTGATTCTGAAACAAATAAAGAGACTTGGATAAGCACCCTTGCATATCCAACAGGTCAAATATTGATTATGGCGGGGTAAAGTGTAGGTTCCATATATTCAATCCAACCTGTTTGGCTAACGTGAGAAATAATGGAGAATAAGTCCATTTAAAAAATACTGTAATACAATGAGTCGTGCAAAAGACATATAGGTAGGTGGTGAACATCTCACATTCTCTGCTATAGATGTGTCTGTGACATTTGCAATCAAACTAATATTACCAAGAGTATGTGTGATATGGGAAGCAGTAGTGTAGTGGTCAGCGCACAGTGCTACAAACCCTAGAAATAATATGTATTTATACCGGAGGAATCCGATGAGCTATAAAGCTCCTGTTCAGATGTCCAGTAGGGACACGGGGTAAGAACGTTACGCAACAAATAGTACAAAAACACGATAGTAGTGCAAAAATACAAAGGTAAACAAATCACCAAAACATGCATGTTCTGTCCCACGGCAGATATGGGGGTGTGTTTACACAGGAGCTTCCTGATATGGTGTTGAGTTTGGTCACGTGACCAGGAAGTTACGATTTAAGGTTCTCTAAGCCACGAGGCAACCATGTCAGCCATTACACAGAGTACAAAATGGAGGCACAAATAGAGTCTCAGTTAAGACAGGCGCATCTGTTCCATGTGGGACTTTAAGAAGCATTGTCTGTAAGTCCGTTCTCATAATACTGGGGATGCTGTTATAATGTTAGGATTGCTGTTAAAATGCTATAAATGCCTTTATGATGCTGTTAAATTGTTATGATAAATATGAGGCCGAGTTAACAACGATCAGTCGAGCCAGACTTGTGCCCATGTAACTTTAATGCGTTCTTGAGAGCAAGGATGAAGAAGTATCTCATCCACAGTTCAGTATGTTGAGGTGAAAAAGATGACTCGGAGGCAGATCTTCAGTAGGGGCTTTATGCCAGATGTTTATTAAGGGCTTACGCCTGAAGTTGGCTTGGGAATTAACACTTGTCCCCAAGGGATAGGGGTTCTATGCTCGGTCCTTCACCCAGACCCACACTCTGTCTGCTCTGTAGCACGGCTAGCTTCCCAGGCTCTCTCCTCTGCATCGGCCCAGGGATCAGCCGACATCGACCGACCGAGGAGAACAGCCAGCTCCTATCGCTATCGCCGGCTTCATCTCAGACTCCGTGAGCCCTACCCCTGGTCCACTCTTCAACCGTCCACGTTCCCGGGCTCCCACAATGACCCCACTTCCGTCCCGGGACCCAGCTTAAGTACCCCAGGGAGACATGACGTCATCCCCCCGCCCACTGCGCACCGGAAGGTGAGCGTGACGTAATGTCCCCGACTACTACTCTACAAGTGTTATATGCAGCATGTATATTTAGAGTGCAGTATGGTGATAGCACGATGTGACCTTATTTCACACAGTAGCTTACTCTCTTGTGTAGCTATTCAGTGCTACTGTAGGTGCCTGGTCCATCCAGTAGCCTATTGTTGAGTTTCATGTTATCTAAGACAATGTTATGATGCTGCAGTGTTCATTCATTGTATTGATATTCCAAGTATTAACAGATGCTGTATTTTGTACTGTCTTTTTCCATCAGTTTTACCTCGTTCTAATCATTAAATACGTTTGGAGGCGGATATTCACCCTGGCTCTGAAGGTTTATTAAATGCGAGGTTAACTACTGGGATAAGTGGTACAATGCAGCGCAAAGCGAGGCCGAGAAAACACATACAAATAATACTAAACCATCCCCATCCTACCAGGCAAAGCCCAATGAGGTATTAACTTATATTTCAGAAGTGACTTGGCCACAAATAACAGCTCACCTAAGTAGCCCCATCATTTGGACATTTCAACCGGGTTCAATTCGACCACCAATGGTGACGATTATCCGAACCGGTCCTGGCCCTCCCCTTGGTCGACTCAGCCTCAAATGAGTACCTGGTGCACGAGGGAGACAAATGCGGCCGGGTGTGGTGCTGGCCACCCTAAAAAACATATATGACTGCTATTTGTGTGTTACCAGGTAAAGGCCACTGAGCTGTATAGCTCTTTTTCAAAAGCGACCTGGCTATAACAAATGATAGCTCGACAGAGTGGCATATCACGTGCAAATGTATAGCAACAGTCAAATACTCCTAAGTGCGTGTTTATCCCCTCATAGGGGGTGCTTACTCGCTAGCAGCACTTGCCCCGACAGTCTGTTACAAATTCTTAGGTTTTTCGGTAAAGTCACGTAGGTAAAACACAACAATTGCCCGTGTGGTATTTTCCTCGAGAAACCGGTTGGGCGGTTTTAAACAAAAAAATCCAGTTACATCCTCCTTTTTGTGGGGGGTCGTGACCAGCACACAGCAACTCCTCAGCCTCGACAGATGCCCAGTGACTCCCATCGTGGGCAACGCGCATCTGTCAACTCTTCGCACGCCGAACGCAATAAGTCTCACCTGCGCTAAGGCGGCACTGCGAGTGAAGAATCTCTGTGCTGTTCACGGGGGGGGGGGGGGGGGCGGACATCTCCTGCGAAGCTCCGACCAACAAAGACACGAAGACGCGGAGACACGGAGACCCGGAGACCCGCAAGGTACCGGCCGTGATAAGTGTTGCCACTCACGTAGCGCACAAAGACGAAGATCACCCCGTGTATCCTTAACAGACTGTAGGGGCAAGTGCTGTTAGCGAGTCGCACCTATGACGGCCGGGCGCGGCACACGAGGGGGTGAGTGGCCAACACCACGCCCGGCCGCCTTTGTCTCGCCCAGTGGCGATGTTTACACACCGCATAATGTGCTAATTTGAGGCTGAGTCGATCTAGGGGAGGAAGCCCGTGACAGGTTCAGATAATCATCACTGGTATTGGCCGTGAGCATGAACAACATCGTTTGGCTGTCATACTGCAGGTGCCATGTAATACATCAGTCGTGTTTGTTTGCAAGTACTTATGTGTGTATACAGCAATACCCCGATTTACATCTCCCCCTTTTGTGCCGTTTCGCAAATACGTCGCCACTTTATTATTAACACCGTCACCCGATCTGCGTGGTCTCGACCCCACACTCACGTCGCTGGCAGCGTCGTCCGTCCGTCCTTTTTCGCTATCTGTCGCCTCTCAGCCTTTGGCTCCAGCACCTACCCCGTGTGTATCGCTTTGATTGATTGACGTCGTTTCGATATTCAGGAACGCATCCCCCAACGTAAACCAGGGTACTACGTTCAGTGTATTCGGCTACTATTATATATTTCCACTTGATAAGCCGCTTCGTTGAGCAATCATTTGTGGCCAGGTCGCTTCTAAAAAAGAGCTATACAGGTGTAGATCAGTGGACCCTATCTGTTAAAATAAAAAAAACAATGCGTTAGTTTATATGTGGTGAACATGTTTAGTGACATCGGCTATGTCACTGTATGGTGCTGGCCCGGAAGGGTCGTTCCATTCGATGTTCCTACATCGTGGACAGCACCGTGTGGGTGGGTGGCTGTGTGTGACACCAGCCCTAGCGGGGACAGCGCCTTGTGGGTGGCTGTGTGTGACACCAGCCCTAGCGGGGACAGCGCCGTGTGGGTGGCTGTGTGTGACACCAGCCCTAGCGGGGACAGCGCCTTGTGGGTGGCTGTGTGTGACACAGCCCTAGCGGGGCTTGGCGAGCACTGGGATAGTGCGGGCACCACGCACAGCATGCGGTGGGTGCTCCCCCGAGGGGCAGGGGGTGAGCGTCAGCCCAGGGGCAGGGTTGCCCCGGGCCATGGCATTCTGGTTGACCCCGTAGACACGTGATCACAAGTGTCCACATAGGTGGCGGACTAGGGGGTGATCACGTGTCCGGAGAGAGTAGTACACTGCTACGAAACCGGCAATTCCCTATTCACGACCAACAACAGTGGCAAATATTTGTAACCGGTCCTGGGCTTCCCCTAGGTCAACTCAGCCTCAAATGAGCACCTTGTGCGGTGTAAAAACATCAGCCCTGGGGAGACAAAGTCGGCCGGGCATGGTGCTGACCACCCAACCCCTCGTGCGCCGTTCTGGCCTTCATAGGTGCTCGCTAACAGCATTTGCCCCAACAGTCTGTAAAGGCTATAGGGAGGATCCTTGTCCGTTATTTTTTATCTTCGTGTATAAACTATACAACTGAATTGAGTTATGGTCCAGTGTATAATAAGCATAGTAGAATATATGGGAAGACCTAAGGTCAAGAGTTGGATGCGTCGTGTGTGTGTGTCTCCTGCACAGCAGCTTTTTGGATGTGGTGGAAGGCAGAGGGCCTTTGACAAGGTGCGGATGAAGGTGGTGGTTTTGTCATCAACGGCTTGGGTCACGAAGACATCTTGACAGCTGTACGGTACAAATATTACAGTTCTGCACAACACGAAATACTCTGTGGTCTAACACTGTAATTCTACACTCTGGGTTCCTCCTCCGTCTTCTTTAAGAGACGACGAGGATGAACGCTCCATTGTAATTGTTCTTCGTATGTACATCATGATTATACATCTTGTATCTGGCTGGCTGTTGATTTGCAATGGGATTAAGGCTGCTAGAATCGACTCGGCTTATCATCTCTCAGGGGTTCATGAAAAAATGCCACTTTTTGGGAAGTCAGCAGGGACTTTCCTTATGGATAAAATGCATCCCACAGTGCGAAAATGAAAAATATGTGAAAAATCCATCTGGCTCGGGGTTTAACATTCTTGTCTACTTTTTCTAAATCTATGGATGGTAATAATAGGGCTTCCACCTTTAAGGTACAATTAAACAGTGAAGAAGAACGCCTTATGATATAGGAAGAGGGGATAACTACATGCCTTGAGATGAGTACAGTCAGTCCTCGTTGACCGTGATAGATGCGTTCTTGAAAATGTCCACGTTAAGCGAAAACAATTTCCCCATAAATAGTGGCACGAAAAGGTTTGGCAAGATACGATGTACGCACACAGTGAGACGGCGGGACAAATAACTGAAATTATGCCGCCGCGTTAGTGTGTCATTTTGCGTACTGAATTATACCGCTCAGCGGCGCAGTTATAAAAAGTTGTTAGTCGGCAAACCGTTCAGAAATCGCATTATAACGGGCGCATTCTGCATTACAATAGTACGCATTCCACGTTGGGTGCGATAAGCGGTCCCGAATGGAAGAACCGCGTTAGAGCGGAAACGCGTTATAGTGTGAACACCACACGTTAAGTGTGGACTTATCGTATAGTATCATTAGGCGACTGTCAAAACTAGGACTATAAATATCCCAGGAAGATGTTCTGGTTTTCCATGATAGCAGCGACCTTAAACGAAAAGAGGGCAATCCTGGGAAAACGAGAGGAGGTGGCAACCCACGATCTTTGGTGACAATTTCAAACCGGGTGGTTTTTGTGTGTGGTTCCCATTCACTACAAAACCGCTTGACCCGGTTATGCATCAGTTGGTTTAAATGGTTTTGAAAGGGTTTTGCTTCTGACATTTTTTACGGTAGAAACGGAGTCGCGCAGCTAATTTCTCCCGTAATCTGCGGCACAGCGTTGTCGACACAATGTTTGTCACCTTGCATTTTGGGACGGAGCTCCACGGTGCATCACGGATTATAGGATTACAACTTGACGAAAGCATACCCATGAGGCATTGATCGCGGAGGTTGTTTATAGACATACCGCTTGATGAAGGGGGCCAAGACGATTTGTTGGCTGTGACAGGGAATATCACTCAAGTCTCTGGGTTCATGACGCAGTGCACTAACCATTGCACCACTGTTCCCCAAAAACTGTAGAGTGCATTATAATATGATAACAAAAAGCCTAACATTGGCATGGAGCTAATCTTTTACCTGGCAGCCTAAACTCAGAAGCGGAAATTCAACATTTCTATGATGGACTGTCTGCCCGTAGGACAACCACCGATCGCTTATCACCAAGGTGTTACAGTGTCCACACCATGTTATCAACAAGCTGATGCATGCACAGAGCTCGGCTGCTTGGCTTTTGACGCGGTGTAAGAGATTTATCAAGACATTCGTGATCACTTCCATGATATTTACTCAAACAACCTTGAATGAGACACTCCCGGCAGCATGCAATTGTTCAAATTCAGTGGCGTGGTAACGACATTGCCAACTCAGGGGCTGCGGAAATCGGTCAGGTGGGTTTGATTTGTCTGACACGGTCGCACCAGGGTTATTATATATCGCCGGCTCCTCAACAACAACATAGAAACACACACTCTCTTTGCGAAAGCCAAACGTTAGTGCTTAAATAAAATTAAAATAAAACGTGAAATGTGAATGAAAGCATTTTTTTTATAAAAAATAAATTTAAACCGCGTTATAAATAAGTCATGTTGTTCTTTTACACTGTTGTTGAAAACAGATCTTACGGTGGTTGTCAAGGAGACCCCAAATCACAGTTTTGGCCATCAGGTGGGGGCGATGGCACACCCTGCCGCCATGCTAGTCACGCTACTTTTTAAATTGTATTATGTACTTCATTCCCTGTCTTCCCCGAGTTCTTGTACTTATGATTTGCCCAGTAAAAATATTACATTCAGTCTATTGTTATTTCGTTACAAGAAATCGCACAGCGTCACAAAAAGTCAGACCCCCCTCCCTCAAATATGACGTCACGAAGCTCTGCCCCCCCCCCCAAAATAAAACATGCTTCAAATCGCTTTAAACTATTGTCATTGTAGTGCGTACTTAATGTGCCGCTGCACTCTGATGTTGTAGGAGAAAACATTTATTAAAAAAAGTATATTTAATTAAGTAGAACGTGTTGTCTATATTTATTTAAAGTTGCGCATTTTGATGTGACGCCACATTTCTCACCCCCCCCCCCCCCGTCACACATCGTCACAAATGTCTGACCCCCCCCACCCCTAGCTGCGTGACGTCATTTATGGCCGGCCCCTAATTCGTCTTCTAATTATTCTTGTAAATGTTTTATTTTTATGCCTGCTACCCGTAATGCGTGTATGTTACTCGTTATACTTTGTTTCATAAATGACAGTCAAACCCCGATTTTAAGTCTCCCCCTTTTACGTCATTTCGCAAATACGTCGTTTCTTTATTATTAACACCGCAACCCGATTTGCGTCCCCTCAACCTCACACTCACGTCGCTGACAGCATCGTGCGTCCTTTCTCGTTACGTGTCGCCGCTCAGCCTTCGCCTCCATCCCTCCTACCCTGTAAACCGCTTAGATCGACGTCGTTTCGATATTAGTCGTCGCACCTGACAGGAACGCATCTCCAACGTAAACCGGGGGTATTTTATTTTCTGTGTTGACTCAGGGCCTCATTGTTTAGATGGAGTCTAAACATCTGGCAACAGCAATATTTGCTTTAAAAATCTGCTGATGAAGCTTAAAATGTGAAATGCAATCCAAGTTTGCTAATTCAAAGATATACCTCTGAGGAGCACTGGGCTGGAAAACCCGTAAGCTGATGGACCATTCATGTATCTATGAAGAAAACGGAACGTTTTTAACCATGCCCATTTACAAACCCATTTTATAAACTAGCCATGGCACACCAATAGACCAAAGCAATGCATACATTTTGAAATAATGGTATAGTGTTGGTGAATATTTTTTTCCTATCAACTAAAACTGCTGCGAGGTATACATCAGATAAATGTAATATTGCCATATCCACGTGTGATTTTGTTAAAATAATATTCATACTGTGAATTCTATTTTCAGACTGACCTTGAAGAAATTTCATCGTTTTGGATCAAGATTGCTGTTGGCCAAAGATTCAGTCTCGTGCCACGTTTCGTCTGATTTTTTTTTTCCGGACCATATTCCATCTGCCTATAATAACACCTACCTGCCTTCCACGGATATATAATACACCCTCGGAACACCACGGCCATGTGTGAATAGCCACAACATGTCTGAAACGTCCAATGTACAAAAACTACACCTGTCAGAGGATTCAGATCCAATTTATGCTAGTTTGCATGAAATTACTTCTTCAGAAACAGTGGAGAATGCTATATACATCAGGATGTTTTCCAGTGGAGATACAGGTCACAACATTGATGCGAAGCAAACGAATATCAAAGAGCTCACAAAGGAGTCTTTACATTCTAAACTAAATAATAATGCTTCACAACCAGATATCAATCCACCAGGTGAGACGAAAAACATAGGCGTGGTGGAAAAAGACAAGTTCAAACATGTGCCTTCCACCACGGTGCCAAGCGAAAACACACATTGCTACCACACGCTCACGGCCCTAATTGCAAATGTGGATGTTAAAGCGAAACAGAGATCCACCACATCACTCCAAGAAGACGCATACGGTGTTGACAGGGATGCTAAAGCAAATGTTTCAAAATATGACTCATCGTCTTCTGACGTGAGTGACCATATGTATGAAACTACAGATTATGAGGAAATAGACAGATACAGCAACTTGCTTCTAAAGCACAGATTTTCGCTGCCAGATGACAAATCTAACGAATTATACAATCCCCAAACTACAAACAAATTGAGCAAAAACGAAGACAAACGTGCCCCTTTGTCGAAGCAAAAGCCCAAAAGCCTTGACATACCCACACGCAGTGACGAATCCCCATTATATTCTGTCCCCAATTATCCGCCACGCAGACACGAAAAACCCATTTACGTTAAAAAGGGTTGTCCACACCCAGTCTTTTCTCCAAACATACCAGTGAACGCTGCCGGGTACGTTAATGCCGACACTAAGGGTGAAGAAAGTGAAACGGTTTCTCCCGCATATAAGTTCAAACATGCGGGCCGTGGCCGTGCCATGAAGTCTGACCATAAAAAAAAATAGCTTCTCGACCTCTCAGAGGGGGTTTGACTTTTCATCTCCACTTGTAAATGTTCGCCCAGCTTTCTTAATATGGTGTCCTATAACTGTGTCTAAAGACCCTCTGATGTTAGCTGCTAAATCGAGCCAGTATTGCGATCTACATGTATCCCTCGAACCTCGACTATGGGACGTGCAGCATGAAAGGCGTCATTGAGGAGGCCGGGACAACCAAGCACGTGGTTCTTTCTCTCCACTTGCTTCACCTCAAGAAACTCCCTCAACACCACTCGGCAGAACATTGGGGGGGGGGGGGGGTGGCCTCAACAAGATTCTGAAGACTTTACCAAAGCTGATGATTTGACTCCTTGTTAACCAATGATCATCGACATTATAACTGCCAGCCATCATTATCATCATCGCCACTAAGATCGTGGGTTGCCACCTCCTCTGGTTTTCCCAGGACTGCCCTCTCTTGTGTTTTTTGTTTTGAGGTAGCCGCTGTGTTGGAAAACCTGTACGTCTTCAGGCAGGAAACGGCGGAACTTCAACAATCTTCTTGCTGAACGTGTCCATCAAGCTGTGGCTGGACACCATTGAAGTAACACAGTTGATGGGGGCTCTCTGGAAAATTGACATCCAAGCTTCTTGCTGCGCAACTTAAGCTGTCTAACTCCGGCTGTGCCTTTGGAGTGTGCTGTGCATTTGCATATTTAATACAATATATATTCGTTTATTCACACGCAAGTGATTAAAAGCAGCGGGCACACTGCGGCTGCATAAATCAATTCAACAATACAAGAGTAAAAATATATCGGGGGAAATTGGTGAGGGAAGCAATACATCGTTAAAAGGGGTGAAAGGAAAGGGAGGTGGTTAAGATCGTACTGATTTATACAATAAAGTGCTCATATCATTGGTTGTAACCCTTATCTGAGCAACCTAAATTAATAATAGTTCAAACCAATGCAGTGCTGGTCTCCTGGTAGAGAGGTCTTACGGGACGAGGCGCGCTCACGAAGTAACGAGTTCTCTTGACCCTGGTGGGGGGGGTCAAGCAGTGGATAGGGAATGCGGTCTTCGTTTGACAGAATACGATTGAGGAGGCACGAGTCTGCGGCTCTGCCGACCTCGTCAAATAAGTGGTGCGCCGCGGCAAGCCTGGACTGGCCATTGGGCAGCAGTCCAAGGTGGCAAATCCCTGGTGGGCCCGTCTATTCCGAGAGCCGGTTGGGCCGGTCTGCTTGGGGAAATTGCAAATGTGATCAGAGTATAAAAAAAATAATTTAAATATATTATTACCCAGTGGCGGCTCCTGCAAAATCTCTCAGGGGGGGGGCAAATGTCTGGATGATTGATAAGGATAAGGTCCACCCATGCAATGAATAAATTAACAGCTTAAGCATGTAAAGGCAACTTCACTTCTTTAATATTAATGAAAAATAAAGTGACTCTTACAATACATCTTGTTTGTTTATATACTCACTATTAAAACAAACCACTCAAGTTTATTTTATTAAAGATTCCACTAGGTAGCGATAAATTATATTGTTGGATGAAACGTGCTTACGTATGATGACGTTAGCACGTATGATGACGTAAGCACGTATGATGACGTAAGCACGTTAGGGCTCGCCCTCCCGGAAGCCATAGAGAATGCATTGGAGCGCCCCCGTTCGAAAAAAAACATCTTTGAATGCAAGTCTATGGGGCCACTCGGGGCGATTCTCAGCCGGAGTGAAATCGCCCCAAAAGAGGCGGTACTCCACAGAACGTAGCATGACGCTGATTGGACTATATCCAGAGGCTGGCAGTGACGGCTAGCGTGACTCTGTGGTTGAATGACATTGGTGGTGCGTCGCCCAATCGCCCTAATGAAGAAACCGCCCCTGTTATTACCTATAATGTGCATGCTTCATTGCCTATTTACGCGTTAAGTCTTATATTCGGCAACCCCAATGATTTTTTTCTCGCTGGCCAAATGGGCATAATCACACTAATACGTCACATCGTAAATCTAGATTCCGTACTAGTACAATATATACAGCTTGTCTCATAATCCATTTACATTATTATTTTAAATACCCACTAGCTGTACTACCCGGCTTCGCCCGGGACTTGGATCCACCATGCCCGGCCGCCTTTGTCTCCCCAGTGGCGATGTTCATACGCCACACCAGTTACTCGTTTTTAGGCTGAGTCGACCTAGGGGAGGCCCAGGACCGGTTCAAATAATCGTCACCGGTGGTGGCCGTGATTGGCCGTGTCAGGTGGTGGAGGGTTACAACACATTAATAAATAAGGCGATCTAAACCCAATAACGTTGTTTATGAATAATGGTCGCGAAAGCCTACGTGTTACAAATTGACTCACTTTACTTAATAACCAGGCTACAATCTACATTATAGACTGCCAGTACACCCACCCAGCTTAATAACCAGGCTACAGTCTACCTTATAGACTGGCAGTACGCTCACCCAACTTAATGACTATTTGTACAGTCAACATTTAAAGAATCGATTCTTGGCGCGTCGTGTTTAAAAGTAATGACACAGTTGTTTTTTCATCTGAAATGGTAATTGTTGTGGTTTCACGCTTGAACACACCGGTGGGCTAAAGCAGTGAACTATTAGTCTTTTATCAACGTGACACTTTTTTACTGATTGGCCGTGTCAGGTGGTGGAGGGTTACAACACATTAATAAATAAGGCGCTCTAAACCCAATAACGTTGTTTATGAATAATGGTCGCGAAAGCCTACGTGTTACAAATTGACTCACTTTACTTAATAACCAGGCTACAGTCTACATTATAGACTGCCAGTACACCCACCCAGCTTAATAACCAGGCTACAGTCTACATTATAGACTGCCAGTATGCTCACCCAGCTTAATGACTATTTGTACAGTGAACATTTAAAGAATCGATTCTTGGCGCGTCGGGTTAAAAAGTAATTACACAGTTGTTTTTTCATTGGTATGTAATGTTTGAAAGTTTTCAGAAGATTTTTAATGTATTTTCCCCCCGGGCAATGCTGGGTATATCGAGTTTATACCACAAAGTCGTCGCTTAACACGGGTGGGGTGTCGAGGCCTAGTACCGTGCAGAGCCTCCGGCCTCGCCTAGATTGCCCACCCGGCTGAGGCTGGGTACCGGGGCCGTTAACCCCCCCCCGCGCTACACTAATACTGTCTAATCGCTATAATTGTATTATCTACCGACCCTATAATAGTAATTGCACACATTGGGGTGGGGGGGGGGGAGTGAAGAGGACGTGAAACTTTGATGAATTTACCTCAGAGTCGCGTGTTAATGCGTGCGCATATTTTTAACGGGAATTAAAAATGGCGTCCACCCCGCAGCGAATGCGTCGCTACCCGTTGCTAGGGGCAACCGCCGTGGAAAACCAAACGGACCAATCGCGTCTCGCAAATCCCTCACATTTCGTCTAATGAAACTGCGTATGGTCCGGCGACACACACACACACAGACAGACAAACAGACAGACAGATTTGCGATTTTATATATATAGATTGCCCGAATTTTGACAGAACCCTGTTGCTCCACCGTTGGTGAATCCCCACCATGCGTGAGAATGGGCAGTCCTCGACATGCAAACGGGTTTCCGTTCCTGAGACCCGATTGTAAGTCGAACGGTTCGTAACTCGGAACACAATAAAATGTACTGAATTGAAATGCGCATACGGTCAGTGTTACAAAATGTGTTACAGTACGACAAAAAGGGGGAATAATTTTTAATCTCATAAAGAAGAAATATTGTACATGTGCATGTTATATTGTCACAAATGCTGTATCGTACATAAAACAACATAAAGTAACTTGAAAAAAATAAGTATTATTTTCACTTATCTTGAGTCCTTGATGCTGGCTTGCTTGTCTGAAGGTGCTTAATGACTCACCGCAATTGCACACACACGGGGCACGCAGGCACACACCCACACACGGAGCATGCACGCACACAACAACAAAACCACACACACAAAGACACATACGGGGGGGGGGCACGTTCCGACAGTGGAACGGACACGGCCAGGGGTGTTACTGTGCCCGTCACGACACCTGCCAACCAATGTTACACGCTGCAGCCTGGTAATGTTTCTTGGGCAGACGTCCCGTCGAGTAGTGAGTTTCTTTCGTCAACAGCACTCGAGCTCTGTCGATAACCGTGCCACACGCCACGGGGTTGCCTTTCATCTGGGGCTGGGCAATGCAATTGGGGGGGGGGGGGCATTGACTGCGTTGGCAATGGTGGACATGAACTTAACAAGAACATATTAACAAGAACATATTAACAAGAACATATTAACAAGAACATATGAACAAGAACATTAACAAGAACATATTAACAAGAACATATTAACAAGAACAACCCAACATGGTCGTCGATAACGCTGCTTGAAAAATAAAAGTCTGTAAAAGGCAACGTTTAATGATCCTTACAAAAAAATATAAATATTACATGTGAATTCTAACACAGGTTTGAAATTACCTACAACCCTGATATGCTGTGAAGAAGGGGCATTGCCCGAAACGTCACGCACCCCCGCAGGCTTCCGTGCCCCCAGCCCCCTCAACTCAAATACGTTTCCTCACCATCTGTAGTGACTGTGACGACGGAAAATGAGGAACCAGCGAATGAGAAAACAATGAACACATTCCTGCAGAGGGAGCTGGTAGGAACGTAGGGTTGCTCGGTCAATGGCCAGGGTCAACGGCGGCGTGGTGTATTCCGCAAATATGCCCGACTGTGAGGGCGGGCACCAGCCGGCGTGAGTAGATTAAACGTTGAGTTTTATAAGGGCACTACGGGGTGACCAGCCCGTCCCCACCCAGCCCCACCCCTCCCACCCCCCACCCAGCCCCACCCTCCCCACCCAGCCCCTTCCCACCCTCCCCTCCCCACCCAGCCCCTCCCCACTCTCCCCTCCCCACCCTGCCCCTCCCCACCCAGCCCCTCACCACCCTCCCCTCTCCACGCAGCCCCACCCCTCCCATTTTTGGAAGCACGACGGACGGACGGACGGACACAATAATCCCCTGTGGGCTGGTGGAACCAGGTGGTTCCTACCAGTAAAATGTGAGTTTTATTGTTACCAGACCATACTGAGTGTGATCATCTTTGACTGGTGGCGGCGTAATACGCCGCCACCACTATGGTTGAGCAGGTACCTCCAGTCAGGGGCCAACTGGGGGCAATACCGAGTCCGGCCTGTGCTAAGCAGGTCTCGTGGGTCAGCATCCTGGGGGGACGGTTGGGAACCGGAGGGGGACACCCCAGGCCCCCGTGTGGGGGGCTGGGCGGGATTGCGCAACAATCCAGGTCCCTCCAGAAGATGATGGGCGTGACCAGGGGCGGGGTGACACTGGGAGCCCCATAAAAGCCGAACCCAGAGCGGCTCAAGTCAGTCCGCCTCAAGCCGAAGACTCAGAAGCCTACCTACGATAGGACCCTGGACCCCAAGCCCCGCCGTCCTTATAAGGGCCCTGGCTCAGTGAGGCCAGTGGTCAATAGGCTAGGACCCTGAGCATCCCCCGACCCAACGTCCTTCTCAGGGCCGGGTCTGTGTGGGCCAGCGGTCGAGACCCGAGAACCTTGGCTGGGTCGGGTCAGCCTCCCCTAGGTCCCGCTAGCCGGAGGGCTAAAGAGTGGTTAGCCACAGTGGAAACAATTACCCACCACCAAGTAAGGGCAGCCAAGAGAGAACACAACGCCCTTGAAATGGATGGTGGCATCCAAGACCACGAGGAGCGATGTCGATGTGGGGAGGTCTTTATCCATGCAGTGCTTGATCATGGTTGATGATGACCATGTTTTGGCATTTATCTGGTCATCATTCCCTTACTCAGCTCTCATGGCAGTGGTATCGTGGCAACAGGACTGGGTGGCATTTAAATGTATTTATCTACAAAGCAGTCTCTCAAAAAATATTGACTTTTTTTTCACCTCAACAACAACTGCCATTCGCCACTAAGTGGCGATGACGTCACCACGGCGCCTGTGCCAGGCCAGGTGCACTTTGAGTCCACGTGCAGTGTCGAAGGCTCGCTGAAAGAAGTCACGGGACAGACCCAGGTACCATGGGTTTATGGGTTGACTGACTGAGATGACTGGCAAATGCACCAGATGTGACCCCTAATCTGCCAACTTGCTGTATTTTAGCCACCCGGCGCTCCGCTCGTTATTGTGAGCGTCGCTCCTCCGTTGTTTTTCGGAGGCGACTGCCTCCAACTGACCAGTAGCGTCCTTCACGAGCCTCCTCTATAGATGTCGATCTTGCACCGCTGGTACCAGTCATCAGCAAGTCCATTCAGCTCCACATCCTGCTGTACTGCATCAGTATATTTCTTATCCAGCCCGTGTCATGACGGTTTAGTTTGCCCAAGATGCTTGGGCAAGCGGTGGCTGGGCATGCGGGCTACATGACCCAGCCAACAACGCCTTGCCTGCCAGAGGAGCTCACTGATGGGAATGTGTGCAGATATTCGAGGATTTGTGAGCGCATCACACAATCCAGCCTGGTTAAACCCAGGATGTATCTTATGCAGGCCAGCCTGAATGTTTCTGACCGGCGCAGATATTGCACAAGAGAGGTCCACGTTTCACAAGCATAGAGAAGGGAGGGCATGACTGTGGCCAAGAAGACCCGGAGCTTCGTGTGGAGTAACAGACCGGGTATCTTCCACACAGCATACCGCAGCCGATGAAAAGAAAATGTCGCCCGACTGATTCGGAGTGAGACCTCAGCTGTCAAACAGGAGTTACTTTAACACAAATAAAAAATACACAGGCTGAACAAATTTGGTACAGTATTTGTCAATGACAATAATTATATATTAGGTGTTACAGTAATGTACAGCCTTTGTAAGTCCACTGTTGGATGAAGGCCTTCTCACACCCAACCTGAATCCGGGAGGTCCAGGCTCCGGGCTGTGGGCTCCACACTCCGTATTTTGGGCTCCAGGATTCAGGCTCCAGCGGTTTAGGTCTGGAGTCCCGGGGCTGTGGTTCAGGTGTCCTTCATCAACACATGTATCTGAGTGTGACGAGAGGATGAAGGATCTGTAGATATGTAAGCTGGTTTTAATCCCTTCATTTAATGGAAGAATGAATGAGGAAAAAATCATTTTGTGTGGAAGCCGAGTGGAAAATGCAAATATTTTTATGAAGAGGAAATCACGATAGGGTAATTCCCAATTGTCCAAGCTAATGTGGCATCGGGTAACCTCAATAAATTACATTCAAATTGTAGCCATGGGTAACCCCCGTGGGACCATTTGTAAAGTTGAACAGGAAAAAAACTGTCATTCCACCTAAAAATAGCCACCATCACCCAACATGCACTGGTGGAGGGGGAAATATGAACATACCCTACTAGGGACTTTACCCTTAAAAAAACGGACTTTACCCTTAAAAAAAACGACCAAATTGACAATTGAAAGGGGTGATGACACTGACTTTAATATCCACAAATCATTTAGCCTCCTATCACATGCATATTCATTGCTCGTGACTGGAGACCAGAATTTTTTTTTAAAAACATGTATTAGCCAACTACCCACAGATGCAACCAGGGTTTCTGAAAAGTTCTACCATCAACCACACATACTAGGGATGTGCTCCAGATTTTGAGATTCATTGGAAAAATTTGAAAATCAAGCCTAGATACAACATTTCGGATGATGCGGAAAACAAAAGTGTTGTATCGGATTGATCCATAACACGGAAAGCGACGTCACTAACTCGGTAACATCGGAAAAAGTTTGCACAAAGACAAATCACATCAGGGCTTGATGGAAATCGTCTGGCAAAGATCGGAAATTATCCTTAAAAATTAGATTTTTTTAAATCCAAAACTCATCCCTAATACATGCTATTTATCCGATTCTGCAAATGGCTAATTCATTTAATTTGCAATGTTCCTTGCTTTTGTAAGCAATAAAAAAGCATTTAACTCCGTAGAAATTAATGTAGTCATTCCAGCACTCACACATCAAAGCTTAAATGAAAAACATGTTTAAACAATACAAACTGCTTACAAAAAACGGAACAGCCGCACCATGATTGCATAAAGTGCCAAAATACATACATGTTAAAAGGCGAACCATAACCCAACTTAAATTTCTCCATGGCTCTTACTTAACGAACCAAAGAAGAGCCAAATTCTACGAAACAAACGTCCCCCCAACTGCCTACGGTGCCCCCTGGACACCCCTTAAACACACAGACGTTGCCTTTTTGGGAATGTCCAAACATTACCAAGTTTTCTTTCCAAATGATCACTTTGCTACTTTAACAACACTCACAAAACAACCATCTGACCCTCGCCTGTTGGGGTTGAAACCTCAAGGCCTTTCCAGGGAGGCAAATACATTATTCAAAATTTCAATGTTATGGCAAAAACGCACCATTATAGCCGACTTGAAAGAGCACGCTCCCCCAACAATGCAGGAATGGGCCAATACATTGTCAAAAATTGCTGCTCTAGAGCATCTAAGTGCCAAACTAAGTCGCCGGGAGGACGCATACCACCAAACATTGAAGCCCTTCACTCCCTCTCCTCCAGTGGGCATTTATTCTTAAGAGCATTCATGAGGGCATTTAGGCACTCCCCTCCCCTCCCTTTTCCCTTCTTCTCCTAAAGAGGTATCAGAGCTTAGAAGATACCAAAGGGTTGTCGAGTTTATTAACACATTTGAATAAAACATGCGGTTTAACCATGTTTCTATTGCACTGTTAATCTGTAATGTGTTGCACTCGGGTCAACCCCCTTTCATATCCTCTGTGTTGTGTAGCTGGATCGTTTTGTTAATAAAATGCTTTTGGAAAGAAATAAAAAAGGCGAACTTGATGGGGTGACACACTTATTCCAAAAATACTCACGACAACATTCAAACATTGGAATCGGAGATATACAGCGTGCTTAAAAAAATGTTAACACTATATGGGACTATCGATTTTAATGGGAAAAGAATGGATGATACACTGTAACATGATAACAAATGTTATCCAGGAAGTCTTCAGAGCAAGTGATGTATTGAGCAGAGACGGCAATCGTCTTTTGTGTCGAGGCAGTGGTGGAAATTCCGCAATCCTCAATGACGGAAGGGGGTGGGGACAGGCAAATCAAACCGCCAACGAGGGGATTGGCACCCTCCCATTGCGATAAACTCACCCTGACCCCAGTGCTGGATGAAGCTCGTGCGGGGCCTGTAGCATATGTTATAAAGGGGCCCTAAATATATACATAAATCGCGTAAATATTTAAACACAAATTTGTAACTTGCCTAGTAAAGTAATTGTATTTTTTCACTTGCTATACATCCGGATAATTCGACAAATCGCTAACATTAAACACCCAGTCGTTCATAAAAGTTGAAGGCGGTATAGTACTATAGTAATAGAGCAAGTGCAGAATCACTGAACCAGAATTGATAGCTTGAAAGCATTTAGCGCGGAGCCCTTGAAAGTGCGGGGCCCGTAGCTATATATGTAACTACTTGTGCTCCCGGGAGAATCCGGCACTGACTAAGCCCCTGAACCACCGGGCCAGATAAACAACGGCGTGGATATTGCCAGGAGAAAAAACACCATAGACGTGCCGATGACGTAGCCATCGTGACGTCCGATGGGAACAAACTGCTGGACATGGAGCCGGGGGCTGAATAAGTGAACGCTGCGAAATGGTGCTCAGTATGGATATGAGCAAAACCAAAGGTGCTGTGCAACAGGTTAACTCAACAATCTGTCAAAACTGAAACAACTGGAATAAAAATCAGGAGAGTATTGTAGTTGGGACAGCTATCGAAGGCTGACCGAGTTCGTAAAGGTCTGAATAGGTGGAGCAGAGCAGGTTGGGGTGTTTTTTGAAAGCTGAACTCGGCAATTAAAGGTAACATACCAATTAGTGTATACAGAATAAAGTGTTTTTAATCAGTGTCTAATACCTGCTAAGCCATATGGCTCAGACACGCACGGGCATTCGTGAAGAATAAAAAAAACTAATGCATGGAGAGATGCATGCTGGGAATTAAACTGAGATACAAAAAGAGAATCACATGGATAGGAGCAGTGATTGTCACATCAGTGGTTCTTACATCAGTGGTTCTCACAGCTGTGGTTCTTACAGCAGTGGTTTTTACAGCAGTGGTTCTTACAGCAGTGGTTCTTACAGCAGTGGTTCTTACAACAGTGGTTCTTACAGCAGCAGTGGTTCTTACAACAGTGGTTCTTACAGCAGTGGTTCTTACAGCAGTGGTTCTTACAGCTGTGGTTCTTACAACAGTGGTTCTTACAGCAGTGGTTCTTACAGCTGTGGTTCTTACAACAGTGGTTCTTACAGCAGTGGTTCTTACAGCTGTGGTTCTTACAGCAGTGGTTCTTACAGCAGTGGTTCTTACAGCAGTGGTTCTTACAGCTGTGGTTCTCACAGCTGTGGTTCTTACAGCAGTGGTTCTTACAGCTGTGGTTCTTACAGCAGTGGTTCTTACAGCTGTGGTTCTTACAGCAGTGGTTCTTACAGCTGTGGTTCTTACAGCAGTGGTTCTTACAGCAGTGGTTCTTACAGCTGTGGTTCTTACAGCAGTGGTTCTTACAGCAGTGGTTCTTACAGCTGTGGTTCTTACAGCTGTGGTTCTCACAGCTGTGGTTCTTACAGCAGTGGTTCTTACAGCTGTGGTTCTTACAGCAGTGGTTCTTACAGCTGTGGTTCTTACAGCTGTGGTTCTTACAGCAGTGGTTCTTACAGCAGTGGTTCTTACAGCAGTGGTTCTTACAGCTGTGGTTCTCACAGCTGTGGTTCTTACAGCAGTGGTTCTTACAGCAGTGGTTCTTACAGCTGTGGTTCTTACAGCAGTGGTTCTTACAGCAGTGGTTCTTACAGCAGTGGTTCTTACAGCAGTGGTTCTTACAGCTGTGGTTCTTACAGCAGTGGTTCTTACAGCAGTGGTTCTTACAGCAGTGGTTCTTACAGCAGTGGTTCTTACAGCTGTGGTTCTCACAGCTGTGGTTCTCACAGCAGTGGTTCTTACAGCAGTGATTCTTACAGCAGTGGTTCTTACAGCTGTGGTTCTTACAGCAGTGGTTCTTACAGCTGTGGTTCTCACAGCTGTGGTTCTTACAGCAGTGGTTCTTACAGCAGTGGTTCTTACAGCAGTGGTTCTTACAGCAGTGGTTCTTACAGCAGTGGTTCTTACAGCAGTGGTTCTTACAGCTGTGGTTCTTACAGCAGTGGTTCTTACAGCAGTGGTTCTTACAGCAGTGGTTCTTACAGCAGTGGTTCTTACAGCAGTGGTTCTTACAGCAGTGGTTCTTACAGCAGCAGTGGTTCTCAGCCGGGGGGGGGGGGTGGTACGCGGATCCCCTGAGGGTAGGTGAGGTGATTTATAAATGTGTGAAATTATATCATGCACGAGAGTCATCGGTGAATAGTCACGTATGAATCTGCCAATATAAAATAACTACGATACAATTAAAATCCATATGGTAAGTAAGAACGATGTAAAAGACCTTTCTAAACTCATTGATCGTGAACAATGTGGTTTGCAAGAGTAAGCAGCGAACGCTAACAAATTACGTGACGCGTGCCGGGCATCCGTAGAGTTTTTTTTTATTCGCTTGCAGTTACCAGCTACTTCGGATATACCGCACAAAATGGACAATTGGTTAAAATATTGATTCATAATAAAGGTTTTTGGGTTAGATCGCGTTATTTATAAATGTGTCGCAACCCTCCACCACCCGACACGGCCAAAAAGTAAAAAATGTATCACGTTTACAAAAGACAAAGAGTTCACTACTTTAGCCCACCTATGTGTTGAAGAGTGAATCAACATCATTTACAATTTGAGTACGACGTTTCGCTGGTAATTACATCCAGCTTCATCGGGCAATTTACTGTTTGGCCGTGTCGGGTGGTGGAGGGTTACGACACATTCATAAATAACGCGATCTAACCCAAAAACCGTTATTATGAATAATATTGTCCACGAAAGCCTACGTGTTAAACTAAAATATTGATGTTCACTATTCATACATTTACAAAAGGTTGAGAACCACTGGATGAGTCAACATGCGCAGATTAATGACATCTCGCCCATTAATAAAAATGGGCTTGGGCTGGACAAGGGACGTAACGCATGCGAGAGCCTGCCGAGGCCTTCATCCAGCAGTGGACTGATCATGGCTGATAATGTGGGTAGAGCAGTGGTGCCCTGCAATAATAATCCGGCGACCTGAGTTCCATTTCAGGCGATAGCTAGAATCAGTGGTAAGTCTTATCTGAACCCTATTCAACAACATAATCCTGACCAGCGTGGTGAACTATGGTCATACAACGCCCCGGGTGTGGGGAGGCTTTCACCCAGCATTGCGTTGACAAAATCTCTCAATTATTGAACAATTGTGATCTATATCACAGCATGTGCTTATTTGAATGGTGATTTCCCTCCAGTCATTGCTGACATATTTTGATGCATTTTTGAGAAAAGCACCTCGGAGCACCGCTCTTAGTGCGTCACAAAAAATATAAAAAGGCTTCAAGTCAGCGATGATCGGTCAAAGCAAGACACTGAGGACACCGCGCGAGTGCAAACAGGTCGGTTGAAGATTTGTATACAGCACGTAGGTCGGCACGGAATGCATTTTGTAGTGAGTCGTGTAGCTTACACCGACACTTGATGATGATGGTCATGATATGTACTGCTGCTGCTGATGCTGTAGATAGAGGGGGTCATCAGAAAGGAGAGATGCACGTGGATGATGCCTGTGGCACCGTGGCTACAGCGGTGCTTCGCGATCGATTTGTCCACTGCACACCAAAGTCTCAGTGTGCGCCCAGCCGGCGTTTTGAGAATTTCTCGGAAAAGAAAAGAACGTCCACTGGTCACACAGCTCGGACGAGATGGGACTCTCTTCCCCGTGCTTGTTCAGTGGCCGATGCAGCAGAAAACGGCCGGCAGCGCACACTGCCACCACATGACCATCCGCACAACGCAGACGCACAGTATAGCAAGAGATGGAGCAAGCTCGAGCAATGTGCCGTGGAGTGAAAATGGTCCAAGTGCTCTGAGGGTTCAGGTATCTAAGTCAATTAAATGAGCACCACTTGTAGGATGTCTGTGGCAATTTGGATTCAGGCAGAATGTAATGTGTGTGTAGATCAGGGGTGGGGAACCTTTTTTCTGCCAAGGGCCATTTGGCAGAGGTGTGGACTCGAGTCATGTGACTTGGACTCGAGTCAGACTCGAGTCATGAATTTGATGACTTCAGACTCGACTTGGACTTGCATAACAATGACTTTGTCCCACCTCTGAGGTGTGGACTCGAGTCATGTGACTTGGACTCGAGTCAGACTCGAGTCATGAATTTGATGACTTCAGACTCGACTTGGACTTGCATAACAATAACTTTGTCCCACCTCTGCCATTTGGATATGTATAACATCATTCGCGGGCCATACAAAATGATCAACTTAAAAATGTGCCTGTTATATTTGGTCAAACATTTCATTAACTCGCCCCTAATGTGATGGCTGGAACTGCTTCTCTTTTGCGAGGCGTGTGATGTTAACTGCTATTGATGATGTTGCTACTCGCAACTGCTTTTCCAGATTTATTGAATTTCGAGTCCCGCCTGCGGTTGCCTTGGCAGGGCCACACCAAATTATTTCGCGGGCCCTATACGGCCCACGGGCCGGACGTTCCCCAACCCTGGTGTAGACAAAGAGGGAATGTACAAGGTTTTAATGGGAATGCATGGTTGTGTAGACGGTACCCTGGAAAGTATCAGATTTAACAAACATGCGTTTAGAATGTTTGTCTGCGATACATTTCCACTTCGTTGAGCTATTATTGGCGGCCAACTCGCGTCTGCAAAACATCGATATCGCTCAGTGGGCCTTACTTGGTAAAACAATGTTCATTTAAGTTCTACGCTTTGGCTGGCTATCGTGGTATGATCAGTTTCCTATAAATTTTCGCAATTTTTACTGAACTGTGTTGTGCTTCGCTGTACGCGTTTGCATTATTACGATTGTATTGTTATCAATATTATAATTCGGCGTGTATAACCAGGAACGTCTCTATTTCTGCAGTACTTCGTTGAGTGAAGAACAGCTCGGATTAAGACGAATAGGTTTCACTGAACACAAGCCTGCCCGTGAGTATTTTAATTGTGGCATCATGAGACGTTGCCATTCGTGACACAACACATGACGAAAAAATAACAGAGCTCTGCAAAATAAATAAAATCATAACACTTGTCACACCGCCATATGATTACTCCGGAAAACATGCGTGAAAGCACTGCAGTATATTTGTGGCTGTACTCGCTATTTATTTTCAATTTTATCGATCGCTATTTTGTCATTTCATGTTTCGTGATATGACGATGGTTTTTTTCTTTCAAAATATGCGCTGCGATTCGGATGGAAAATTTTTTGAATCGTGTAATCTAGTAACGTATCACCATTTCAATCAACCAGTCGAGTAACATTCTTCCTGGATCGTGTTTCTACTTTGGTCTCCGCCGTGTTTCTGGGTCTTCATGTGTCTGCGAGTGTCTCCGTGTTACAAAGGGACCCTAAATAAAAACAATAAATTAATATGAAAAGGCAATTGTTTTACTTGCATAGTAAAGTAATTGTATTTTGTCATTTGCTATACAGCCAGATACTAAGACAAATCGCTAACCTTAAACACCCAGTCGTTCATAAAAGTTGAAGGCGGTATAGTACTATAGTAATAGAGCAAGTGCAGAATCACTGAACCGGAATTGATAGCTTGAAAGCATTTAGCGTGGGGCCCTTGAATATGCGGGGCCCGTAGCTACATATGTAGCTACTTTTGTTACTGGTAGAATCCGGCACTGTGGTATCTGTCTCCGTGTGTGTGTCTCTGTGTCTCCGTGTCTGTGTGTGTTGCCGTATCTCTGTGTGTGCCCCCGTGTCTTTTGTGTATCTCTGTATGTCTGTATGTATCTCAATGTCTCTGTGTATATCTCCGTGTCTCTGTGTGTCTCCATGTATGTATCTCCGTGTCTCCATGTCTGTGTGTGTATCACCGTATCTCTGTGTGTGTTATCGTGTCTGTGTGTATCTCCGTGTGCTCTGTATGTGTCTCCATGTCTCTGTGTATCTCCGTGTCTCGACTCGATTCCCACTCACAGCCACAAACACCGATGACGATTATCTGAACTGATCCTTGGCCTCCCCTAGCTCGACTCAGCCTCAAATTAGTACAGTACCTGATGCGATGTGTTAACATCGCCTCCATGGAGACATGGTGATGGTCACCCACCCCCTCGTGTGCTCTGCCGGTCTTCATAGGTGCTACTCGCCCCAGCACTTCTGTTGAGGCTACACGTGGGATCACTGGGCAATGCCAGTTTGTGAAGTGGGAGCGGCCGAACCAGTTCAGATGTCACTCGCCACTGATGGTAGCCGTAGTCAGGGCCGTCCATAGGGGGGGGCGGGGTGCTCGGGCCCGGGGCAAACCCCACCAGAGGTGTCACATCTGACATCGCGTGACGTCGAATCGAGGGGCCTCCCAAAGCGCGGGGCCCGGGGCGGTCGCCCCGATTCGCCGTACCCCGAGGGACGGCTCTGGTTAAGACTATACCAGCTCAGTAACATTCTTCTTGGATTGTCTTTATCATTGGATGTCTGTCTTCGTGTGTGTGTGTGTGTGTACTTCTCTCCGTGTGTATCTCTGCGTGTATTTCCATCTCTAGGTGTGTTAACACGTGTATGTTGCCCATGTGTGCACACATTCGCTGTACAGGCATCCCCCGATTTGCGAAAGGGAAGCTTTCTTTCAAAAGAGAATCAATATTCGATGTATTGTTGCAGCATTGTATACACGTCTGAACTCACTTACCTTTTGGTATTTTCAGAACCAGCCAAAGGCCTTTTTTGCTGATGGCAGTCTTTCATGAATGAGATCATAATTTAATGACTATGGGTAAAACTACGGCTCATCTTTATCATAAGTCGATGGAGATAAAAAATAATAATCTGTGGGTGTTTACATTTTTATTGACCTCTGTTATTAAAAAATGTTATTTATGTTTGCAGACTAGCATGAAGAATTGCGCATTTTCAGATGCGTGAAGAATTGCGCATTTGCAGATGCGCTTCTCGCGGCCGTCTGGAAAGCTCTTCCTTCCAAATTGTTTTTATTTAGAATTGCTTTTTGTGTTTAGTTTGTTACCCTTCCCCCGCACCTCTGATTAACACAGGTTGGCTGCGTACGGTATGTAGCCAACATACATAGATTGTATTTGTTAGCATTACACATTATACTAGGAACAGTCCGAAATGCCAAACTCCTTAAGATTTCGCACTGTTAAAGGGACTATCTATATACAATTCGAAGAAGAGGAGCCAATATATATTGACATGGAAGATATATACGAACATAAGCTGGAGTTACCTGCCATGATCTTGACGAGAGACAACTCACTGTCACGCAACAGAGGAAACAATCCTCGTGACATGCCCATGGTTGAATCACCACCAAACGGGACATCACCACAGAGAGGTGGTAGACTGGAACTTCGTTTCCTACATTTTCCAAACTTGGCACGCATTTTTCGAAAAAAGAACGCAACCTAAATGGCATGTTCTGGGGGGTTAATACTTGCACCCACTATGGGATTAACTTTCTCTGCATTAAATGATGCCCAACTGCACTTTCCATCGAAGCAAAATAACTCCTACATCACAGAGATGAACCGTCTTCCTTGCAGGCTCTTACGGCACATTTGCCCAATGTTAACTTCAGCCACATCACACACACACTCTGGCTCGTAGCATTGCCGGCGCTTTGCACTTGATTCTTGAAATGCCACCTTTAACTCGGATGTCAGATTAACGCATCTAAAAAAACGACAACGGCTCCAAAGCAGCCTGCCGTTCGCGCCATCCTGGCCATTAGGCCTGATCATACGACTTACATGGCTTTAACACGTAGGCTTTCACGGCCAATATTATTAATAATAAAGGTTTTTGTGCGTCGTAACCCTCCACCACCCGACATAGCCAGAAAGGTTCTTCACGTAAAGAAAACGTGCCAGTTAGTTACTATCATCATCAGTTAGTCACTACTACGACGTTTCGCTGATAATTACATCCAGCATCATCGGGCGATTTGCCAGAATAATAAACGTCGTTACTCAAATTATAAATGTTGTGGATTTACTCTCCAACACACCGGTGGGCTGAAGCAGTAGATAATTGGCACGTTTTGTTTACGTGACAAACCTGTCTCGCTTACATTCGTGTATGACATTGTTTTTAGGTGTTGTTACTTGTGACATTGGCACAAGTAAACTTACAATATACACAAATTAAACATTGCATTTACTGTATATGGGGTGATCTATATACGTGCATTATTTTAATTGTTTAAGTTGTATGAAGTGTATAATGTATATATACAGGGTGTTGAAAATGATGGACCCAATTTCAAAGCAGTATATTTCACGATGGCAACATTACACAAAAAGTTACAAACGGTTTAATGAGTTATCAAGTCTTACCATTTTATAAATGCTCTGTGTGCCCTCCACCTGCTGTACGGACAAAATCGAGACGATCGTTGAATTCGTCCCAAACGCCTCTCAAAGTGTCTTCTTACACTGAAGTCACCGCTGCCGTGATTCTGTTTTTGAGGTCATCCAGATTAGCCGCTAATGGTGGCACAAAAACTGACACGGTCTTTGACGTCTCCCCACAAGAAAAAGTCGCAGGGTGTGATGTCTGGGGATCTTGGGGGCCAAGAGTGTAGCGCCAAGTCTTGGGGTCCCGCGCGACCTATCCAACGTTGAGGCAGTGTGTCTTGCGAATGACTGAGGCTAGGGGCTGTTTGTGCGCTGAGAGAGGCATCTAGCAGTAATCATTTGAAACTCTATGCCCGCCATTTCACGTGGTACGAGTTTCATTCATGTGCGGTTCGTGGTTGCAGAGATATAGCGATTTCAAATCGGGTCCATATATTTTAAACAATCAAGCGTTGCCGGTCTCGCCGGATCGGCCCGGGACCGCCGGATAATGCTGGAAGCAGCCGGTTAATCGATGATCAGCTGTATTTATTGTCCTCTACTTTTGGTTCTGAATGTTCAACGTCTCCAATTAAACTGGCTTATTACATTTGAGAGCAAAACAAACCGTTGTATTTTGAAAAACGCTACGCTTTATGTTTCTGATTAAGCGAAGGTTCGTTCACAATAAACATTACAGTCGTGGCTGTGCACTCAGAAAGAATATTTATTGTCTCTTATGTCAACATTTGACGTGATATTTTTGACACTGACTTAGTACTCACTGTATCTAACAGATTTAATCTTAGCCGGAGTTTGACTTCTATATTTGTCGCTCACATGAGGAATCGCGGGTGCATATAATGAATAATGAATTAATTAAAATATTGTTCTTTTAATTGTAAGCGACTTAAAATAAATTAATTAAGGCGTCCAGTTTGGGCGGGGCATTGCCCCCCCCCCGTGCCCCACACAGACCGGCCCATCGGAAATTGCCCCATGGACTGCTGCCCTATGGCCAGTCCAGGCCTGCCTGGGAGGACATCGCACAGATTTCCCAGCACAGCTATCTTAAAAGAACACACACATACGAGTGCGAGGTTGACACGAGCAGAGCATGTGGTGGTAGACTGAGGCCCCCAAGAGTCCAGGTTCACCAATTGCATCAATCTGCCACACGCTGTGCTCGTGGCAGAGGCAACGACCGATCAAGCGAGAGAGAGAGAGAGACAGGGAGGATCGCAGAGAAAGATACGTGACAGCGAGATGCGGAGGCGCAGGGTATGAAAAACAACTAAGGGAGACAGGAGAAGGGGCCAGAGTTACAGATAAAACAATATGGACAGAGAGGCACACACAGAGGGCCAGGAAGAGAGACCAAGAGACACGGAGAGGGGAAACAGAGGCACAGCGAGGATCACAGGGAGGGAAGGAGAGAGAGAGACTGGCAAACAGAAGACGTGGAGGCAGACAAGGAGAGATAGATAGGAACGTTTAGACAAGCACAGAAAGACATGGAAATCTAACATTTTAACTAATTTCTGCTTCCAGAAATACATATGTCGAATTCTGGCATTTCTAGCAAGAACGAGTTCAACAACTACAACCACGAAAAGCATTCTTGCGGCAGCAAGCATGTCACAAAACCAGTATGACCAGTGGTCAAACAATAGCCACACCACATAATTGATGACGTGGTTGAAAATAAATGTCTGACTTTTAACTATGATGGTAAATTGCACATTTTGCATTGTGTATGTGTGTAGAATCAGCTGAAAACCTAAAATGTGTCCAAGAAAAAATTTCCAGTGGAGCAGTGCTCATCTCTGTGAAAATTCCACATTCCATAGAACGACCGCTCGACTCACCAAAAATGTGTCATTTATTTTATAAATCCGCTCCAAAAAGGTGGCGATGGGCTGAGCCGGAAATAGCCAGGGATTAGCAATCGCTATCTTACAATCGTTGAGTCAAACACTCGCCACAACAGCTCTGTTTGGCTGCCCAAATGGATACAATTTTTTTTTTAACCAGTGGGAAACCACTAATTTAGAGGTCTCTTCTGGGAAGGAGACCGGCAGTAGAAAGCAGCGTTTTAAACACAATAAAGGGCAATGTTCAGTGTAATAAATATCTAACAAAAGAAGTCAAACTCAGTGATAATCATGTTTAACAGTGAGTTATGCTATGCTATACATGGTGGTGCTGGGATTAGACCACTCAATTCACAATCAACCCTGTGAGTTCAAACGCCACTTTGGGATGAACTCGGCCCATTATCCCTCTGAGGTGGTGGATACAACGAAGGCAGCTTCGAAGGAGGTCAACAACGATCGTTGTGACATTCGACTGCCTTCGCTGGTCTGACAATGGCAATGATGGACGGGACGTTTATCTCCGAATTCCCACCGCTGGTTCAGCTTCATCATTCCAGACGAGTTGCCGCCCCACGCTCATTGGAGGACAGAGACAGTCGATGGACTCTTCATTGACTGTCCTGGAATCCAGAATGTCAGTGACGCTGCTTCACTGCTATTGAACCGAGCTCGACTTTAGCTGTGCTATACTAAATTGCTGCTTGCGTTGTGGCCGAAACGTCGTGAGAATTGTTTTATTATGTTTTATTTTTATTATTTTATTACTTCCCTTCTACGTGACTTTACCGAAAGAACCAAGAAGATAAATTGGTGCCGTTTGAAAATATCGAAGATGAGAGTATCAATTGATACTGTTGAGTATGCAAAACCCCCACATTGTGGAGAGATAAGCACGGGTATTTTGAACTATGGGGCCGAACCTGCATGCAAATATGTGTCGTTAACATCCTCCACGCCAAACCCAACGTTATTCTATTTTCGTCTCGAGGAAACTGGTTAAAATAAATATTTAAATCATAAACAGTACTCAGGGTATGCCGGGGTAGTCGCAACATCACAGTGCAAGCAAGTTCGAAGTAGATATGGCGCTCAATCACGTGGAAATTGCAGATATCCAAGTTCTGTTTGGACACGACTGCAAAGTAAGTGACTTTATAACGACTGTAATGTAATTGACCCGGGTGTAAAAGAGAAGAAGAAGGCATAAACGCGGTGTCGTGAGTGTAATTCAACACTGCATTCGTAGACTATCTGCAGGCGGAGGTGGCCTGCTGGCTCGTAGCGCCGAGTGCTGAGCTGACGCCGCCTGAGTCCCGGCTTCGAATCTGGATTTTATTAACCCGTGGGTAAACCAAAATAAGTTACCTATTATTAAAGTTTGCTCTTCTTCATTGTAACACGTAGGCTTTCGCGACCAATATTATCCATAATAAAGGGGAGAGGGGGGTTTGGAGTTAGATCGTGTAATATAAATGTGTTGTTAACCCACCAACCTCGGACACAGCCAATTAGTAAGGTCTGCCAGCAAATCGCCTGGCTTGTTGTAATCACCAGCGAAACGTCGTACTCAAATTGTAAATGTTGTGGGTTTACTCTCCAACACACCGGTGTGCTGATGTAGTCATTAATTGGCATGTTCTGTTTACATGACAACCCGTACTCTTTAGCTGTATCGGGTGGTGGTGGGTTAAAAACGCATTTATATTTATGCAATCTAACCCAACTAACCCTTCACTTTTGTACTATTCTTGGGCTATACTGTTTCTCCTTGTATTCTGCACTGGATGGCACTGTGGTTAACGCGCTTGACTTTTACTCAGCACACTTACGAGTTCGATTTTCAGTGATGAGTCAATTCAGATCATCATTATTTGGGTGTCCAAAGTGAGTATTATGGCTTGCTGCTGTTAGCAAGCCATAATAGGTGCTCGCTAACAGCACGTTGACCCAAGGGCTGGGCTCACTGAAATGTAAAACTAACGCCACGGGAGGGCGTTAGGGTAGAGATGAGCCGAGCTTGCGTCCGTTAAAGGGCAGCATGAAGTCACCAGGACGCACGATCACGTACAAAAACAAAGGTACCCCTCCAAATAGCCTCAACAGACTGTTCGAGGCAAGTGATTGTATTGTTAGCCTCATCCATTGTTCGTCTCATCCATTGTTAGTCTCATCCATCCTATTGTCAGTGTCATCCATTGTTCGTCTCATCCATCTTAGTCTCATCCATTGTTCATCTCATCCATGGTTAGCCTCATGCATCTTAGTCTCATCCAACGTATTGTTAGTCTAATTCATGTTAATCTCATCCATCGTATCTTCCATTGACATTTCCTGTCCCAAACCCACTTACTTTTCCGAACAGTCAATATGATGAGTCCAACTTGTGTAAGTTCTCTGATCCATGTGTTCCTCTTTCTGCATCAACGTACTTCCTAGCGAGTGCCACCTTCCCTTTCGTCTCTGTGTGCGTCCGTTTCTCAGTGTCTGTGTAGGGGTGTTACGGAGGGGCTGTTATACAATGGGATCAGATGGGAAAGAAACACAGTGGGCGTGGCTATGTCGGTGCACGGGAAGGTGCTCCCAGCGACGTCCGCATCGGGCAGCCTGGGGGGCTGACTCGGAGCTGGGATCCCCCGGGGCCCCACCCCTCAGCGGGGGTTTTGGTATAAAAGGGGATGAGCCGGAGGGCTCAGGGAGAGATGTTGAAGCTAACCAGTGAAGACTGAAGATCGTCGTAGATAGAGCCCTGGACTCCCCTGGATCGCCGCCCTTATCAGGGCCGAACAGGATCGAGCCAGCGGCGTGGTCCCGAGAGCCAGAGCCGGTGCTCTTGTAAGAGCTGGTCTGGGATTCCGGGTACCGTGAGCCCGACTTACCAGTGTCGGGCTAGCTAGCCTCCCCTAGCCCGTTAGTGGAGGACCCAGGGGTAGGCTAGGCGTAGC
Organism: Lethenteron reissneri; assembly: GCF_015708825.2. Taxonomy (NCBI): domain Eukaryota; kingdom Metazoa; phylum Chordata; class Hyperoartia; order Petromyzontiformes; family Petromyzontidae; genus Lethenteron; species Lethenteron reissneri. Next base: position 2,883,945 of record NC_083816.1, read on the forward strand.
TAGAGAGTGTATCCCCAGTTAAACGGGTGAGGGGGCCGATACCCCCTCCAGTGTTGTGCTGTACCGACACGGAATAAATACGTGTGCCTCCAACCCCGGCGTCCAAGTCTTCTGGAACACTATTACATCTGCACCAGTGTGTATTTCCGAGGCTATGTCTCCGTGCTCGCTAGCAGTACGTGCCATCCCCGGCGGTCTCTTAAAGGCTATACGAAATATTAGCCCTTTGTGTTATGTATTTATGTGTGCGTCTACGTATCTCCATGTCTCGCTGTCTCCATCTCTGTGTGTCTCTGCATGCGTATCTGTGTCAGTGTAGACTGTGCACTTGTCATCCTCACATTGTAACGGTGATTTTTCTGGGTTTTGTTTCTGCAGGTAATACAATCGGCATGTGGTAAATATTTGAATGAATGTTCTGGACAGTGGAACACACTGGATTCTGGGAGGATTTGCCTTTTGAAAAAAGGCAACTTTCAATTCGTCGCCCTCTACAAGGTGATTTAAGCTCTTCATTCCTACGATGAATACCGTTTTATTATCCGACTTCTATTATAAAAGCCCATCGTAACGTATGTCCGTCAGCTAACTTATAAGAGCCTTTAAGAAGGCCTAAATCAAAAAGTTATAGAAAGTGGAACCCCCCCAGATGTGGGGGTAAAAGTTTATCCAACAGTGGATCGATCATGGCTGATGGCAACGATGACGATGATGAATACATTTTCACAACAGGTGCCGTGGCGCCATTGTGCTCAAATTCGCAATTTGGAAATATCATAGAGTTCCCATTTCAAACCTTGGTCGTGGTTCAACTCACGCCGTTGATTCCACTGGGGTCATATAAAATAAGTACGGCTGTGTGGGAACAGTGGTTGTTCTATAGAGAGGCTGGCCCCCATGATGACACGGTGGAATGTCCACAGTTGGTTCAAGTCTATCACCAGACGAGTATTTCCCGAATGTATGTCTGAGCACATGGATACTTTCTCGCACTGAAGCGTGGTCTCCTCGTTCTCATTCTTTGTGACATCTCTCCCTCCACCCCATAGCTCAACATGCCCAAGGGCTACATCTGCCAAGTGACGAAGGACATTTTTTACCAAAAAGACGAACGACTCCTGCAATTTAAGTCAGAAGGAGTAAGTGCATCACAGCAAGCTTGTCCTCTAAACATTGCGAATGCCGTTACTGATGACTATGTTCCATGCACCGATCTCGGCCGAGAGAGACAACATCTCGGTTCGGTTCATAAAAGAGACAACATCTCTTTTATGAACCGGGCACCTCGGTGGCGAGATGTTAACTACCTCTCCTGGTATACGAGAGGTCCCGACACTGCAGCCTGTATATTATTTAGTTTCGTGTCTCTCTCCCCGTGGTCGCATGGATTTTTCTCCGAGTCCTTCGGCTTTTCCCACTTCGTTGAGCTATCATGTGTGATAGCCAGGTCACTTCTGAAAAAGAGCTACATAGCGCAGTGGGCCTTACCCGTTCAAATAAAAATGTAATCTGCATTCATTGCGTGCCTCGCCTCGTTGGGGGATTAATCAATCCATCATCCCTTCAAAGTCAATTAAATGAGTACCACTTTGTGGGAGAACAAGGCAACAGTGAAACTGGCCCCTGCCACAGGAACGTGGCACAACAGAGATGAGTGTTTCATGAGGGTGCTGCATGCATCAACACAATACCGTCTAAAGAATCGTATAGACAAGCAACCTATGTTATTTTAGTTATGTAATGGGTACAAATGGATGGAGCAGTAGACGCCACAGTGGCGAGATGTTAACTACCTCGACTGGAATGAAGGAGGTTGTGGGTTTGATCCCGACCATAACGCCTGTATATTCGGAGTTTGTGTGTCTCTCTCCCCATGGTCGCGTGGATTTTTCTCCGGGTCCTCCGGTTTTTCCCTCCACATTTAGAATCAACATGACGCGTTTAGAGTATTTGGCTGTTGCTATACATTTCCACGTGATGATATGGCACTTCGTTAAGCTATCATTTTTGGCCAAATCGCTTGTGAAAATGAGCTATATAGCTCAGTGGACCTTACTTGGCAAAATAAAAACGAAGTTTAGTTTTGATTCACAGTGTAATGAAGCCAGAAGCCGGAATTTGCTTCCCAGCGATGGTAAACATGAGTAGCAGGTGATAACTGAACAGCATGGGGAAGTATTGTTAACAAACAAATAACTTCCCCCATGACCCACATGACATGGCAGGCCTTTCGTCCGGAAGTTATTTAACAACGGGACATACAGGAACTTATTCTCGTTGTTCTGAATTCAACCTTTGTGTGTCCTGTTTTACTTGCACGATTTCACTGATTTTATTTTTTCAGGGTGAGAATGTGGCCTTGTATTTCGAACACAAAAACGAATTCAAGATGTTCGTGGACGCTCTTCCCAAGTATACCGTCATGAAGAAGCAAGGTACTGCACCACAGTACAGGTGTTACGCATGAGAGACTCGCTTTGCAAAATCGATTGTGAGTCACTGCAACGCGGTTTCTGATTTCATGAAAAATCTAACGGATTTGGTTTGGGGGGAATTGTCACGCGGTTCATAATCCAGTGACCATGTAACGGTTTTAAACAGAAATCAAACTTGGCGGATGTTCATTTAAATTCCCACTTTTTTAACAAAGTAACACTGTTATGGGAACCTCATTTGCCAGTAAAAATATGATAATTGGTTCTTTACCCTTCTATCTGGCAACAAAGGTGTCAGTTTGTTGCCAGATAGAAGGGTAAAGAACCAATTATCAGTAACACTGTTGTTAAGTAATATAAGTATCAACTGAAAGCAACATTACAACAGCGTTTACAATGAGTATTTGGCTTTTACCGTACTGTGTAAGGCTAACGCAACACGTATTCAGAACTTGTGCTGTGAAATATTTTGGACAGCGCCAAGTGTACGTTTGCATTTTACTTGACCCATACGAGTTGCGCTGATGACGTACCATTGTGTTGTTGTACGTCATTGAGAGTGAAACTAAAAGGGATGGAAAACAATTGCATCGCGCTCGCGCTAAAACTGTCGATATTGTTTTTTACAGAAAGAAAACGCCCAAAGGGTGGTACAAACGCGGACATCAGCAAGCCAACTGAATTCCAGTAAAACAATCAAACTCACATTTTACCATTAAAACACGGCAACTCACAGGTCCAATGGGACCATCGGATTAGTGAACGAACCACCACCGATTCAGAGCCATGGTTCAGCAGTGGAGGGTAGTGGCTCACAATCAGAAGGTAGAAGAGTTCAAATGCTGGTTGGGCGTTGACTCAATCCATCATCCCTCCTGTGTCGATAAAATGGGTACCACTTTGTGGGGAAGCCAATAGCGGTTGTCCTTTGGATATTCGCCCCCAACATAGGAATGTGCAATTTCCACCGATGACTCTCTCTCACTCTCAAAGTGGTACTCAAAAAGGGTACCTCATCGAGTCAACTGCCCGGCCAAATGGACATCTGTGGAAAAGAGCTTCACAGCTCATCGGATTCCTCCGGTATAAATAAAGATTCTGACCGCACCTTGAACTTTACACCCTTGTGAAAGTGAGTCGAGCGCTCTTGCCATGCCACCACCTGGTCATGCTTTGCAATCACAGGTAAAACTCATTACACCAGACAAAGCGCTCGCCACAAATGAACCACAACACCTCGCTGGTCTCGGCAAGGAGAATAAACCATCACGCGAACTCCGGTCAGCCTCGCAGCAGCGGCTTTTAGCTGACCATCGAACATAGACGGTCACTGCAGCCGTCTGAAACGCTCTTCCTTCCAATATTAAGAAGCCACTGGAACTTATACACTTATATATATTGAAAACGAATTTCTCTAAAACTGCTTTTTGTGTTTAGTTTGTTGTCCTTCCCACGCACCTCCGATTAGCACGGTTGGCTACGTACGGTGTGAAAGAAGATCAACATAAATACAAACCAGTGGTATCTCTTTTTCACATGTGTGGCCCAACGAAGGAGGCTCCAAAATTAATATGAAATGCTTTGCTCCATGTTTTGACATTAACAGCCAAATGGGTAAGGGAAAAATAAAGCTCACAACAGCAATATACCTAAACAAAAATCACAGTCATCTATAGGCCAATTGCTGGAAATGGACAGTTTTATACAAAAGACTTATATCAGATATTCGTACACATCCCTGTAGTGTGACTTGTTTTAGAGGGGGTGCACATACAAACTCAGAGGGGGCATGATACAACCAATAGTTAAACAACCGTTGAAAAATTATTATATATGCCAATGAGGTGAAAGGCTGGGATACCCATCGCTTCAGTGCTAATTTTTCTGTCAATATTTTTTTTAAGCTTTATTGCAAAAATTTAAGGGGGGGGGGGGTGGTAGTGGGGGGCTAAGCACCCACCCCCCTCAAGCGGCCCCCACTGAGGGTTCAACTCCCCCCCCTCCCCCGACACTCCATGGCTGTTCCTGCATGCAACTAATTCAATCGTCCGTTTATCATTTAAAAAGGTGTTCCACCGTTCTGCGGTGTCAATTAACAGCCGATCTTTATTTTTTCCTGCGCAGGCATCTGCAGCACTATCAATTTGATCTTCAGAAGCAGCTCATGGTAAATACGCGTGCGGTTGCTTTGCATGGTGTCCGCCACCACAAATCTAAATTCCCGCTTGCTGCTTGCTACACCACGGGCAAGTCGCATGGCCCAGCGGGAGCGAGATTTGCCGCTTTTGCGAACGTTTGTGGTTCAAGCCCCTGGCTGCCCCCCACCCCCCCCGGATAAATACTTCAGGTGGATTAATCATAATTGCACGCCGTCTTGCTTCACAGTGGTATGAAGGAGGTCGTGGGTTCGATCTTGACCCTGACGCCTCTATATTTGGAGTTTGCATGTTCTCTCTCCCCATGGTCGCATGGATTTTTCTCCAAATCCTCCAGTTTTTTTCTATACATTTTGAAACATGCATTTCGAGTTTAACTGCTAAAAATGCCCACGTGATAAGCCACTTTCTTGAGATAAAATGTGTGGCCAGGTCGCTTCTGATAAAGGGCTGCATAGCTCAGTGGGCTTTACCGGGCAAAATAAAAATAGTAGTAAGTGGCACTAAAAGAGGTCTTGCCATATCATCTTCCAGGGCTGCCTTCGATAGCCATGGGAATTCCCACATTCACATGGCACAATGCAGTTCCTTTTTTCATATAGTATATTAAATACTACCGTTGTGACTGGACTTACGCGTATTAATGAGTGCATATGATTTCCTAGGTGGTGAAGTGTCCTGCCGAGTCAGCTGTCACAGGCACGTGATATTTAACCTGTCTTAAGCTGACATTCCTCTGTCGTGTAGTGCGTAAAGTTTGCAGGAAAGTGCAAATTATAGTTTTAAGAGTGCCACGCGCAATATGTGACATTGACTTCTCATGTCCGTCACAGATAATCGCACGAAATTGGAAACATTGGGGCCTATAGTTGTAGGGCTTATTCAGCTAATGTATGCTAAGCGAACCCCTTTGCTCAGAGTAAAAGACTCCAATCGGTCTCTCCGTGTAATAGTACAATATCCGTAATAGATTTTTTTTTGGTTAAATCGTGTAAATATAAATGTGTCAGTTAAACCCGCCACCACCTGACACAGCCAAGTAGTAAGGTTTTTCACGTAAACAATACGTGCCAGTTCGTTACTAGTTCTGCACACGGCTTGTGTGTTGGACATTAAACCTACAACATTTATAATTGGAGTACGACGTTTCACCCGTAATTATAACCAACATCATCAGGCGGACAGCCAGAGTTGTAGATAACTCCTCAAGTTTCGGTCTTAAATCGAGGGATAAATGTGATGTCTTCACTTGTGAGCCAATTAGTTACAATACCGTTTAGTCTGTGGCTCTCTAAATGCACGCTATCCAGCAGCCTTCACTCAAAGCAAGAAAACTCTGGAGCAGATTTGGCCGTTTGGATGAAGAAAAAAAAGGCATATTGTAGTGTTATGCGGAACGATGAATGGAAGTGTTTAACATAACTTTTACATTTCGATTTAAAGCTTTCGTGACTGCAGGGATTCATATTATTGGTTCTTTCAGTAAAGTCACGTAAAATTGAAATAATAAAATAATAAAAAATAAAATAAAACATTCTTTTATTATAAACATTCTTTTATTATGTTTAATTTTTATTACTTTATTATTTCCATTTTACGTGACTTTACCGAAAGAACCAAGAAGATAACTTTTACACTTTCGTAAAGTAGAGTAAGGCCCCAAAACAAGCCCCATGATCAACACGACGTGGGGAGGCCTTCATCCAGAGTGCATTTGCAAACAGCTGTGCATTTATTAATTAATTTTTTAGAACAAATAATGGTATAATAAATTGTATTATCTTTCGATTTAAAGCGTTCGTGACTGCAGGGATTCATATTATTGGTTCTTTCGGTAAAGTCACGTAGAAGGGAAATAATAAAATAATATAAATATAAAACAATAAAAATTCTCACGACGTTTCGACTGCAACACAAGCAATCATGATCAGGTGTGAAATCCACAGCAAGAACATTTTAAATGTATTCTTCTTGGTTCTTTCGTGACTTTACCGAAAGAACCAAGAATATGTATTATATTTGTTTAATAATGCATATTTGGAAGCAATTTGTCAAATTATTACTGTGCTGTATATCATTTCAGGACATTCTGCATCAGGTTCAACTCTGCCAAGGTAAATTTCCGATATTACAATAACACAGTGGAATGGATTCGCTGTTGGCCGTAAAAGCTGCAATAGACCTACAATGCTGTATTCTCTTGTTAAAAACCAGGTGACTGCTTCTTGAAATGTAATTTTACAAAGAAAATCTGAAATTACCGCAGGCAAAAAACTCATTGTTAAGTTGCTGTGGATAACAGATACATTTTAACACTGAAGTACAGGTCAGAAGCACACAATTGCTACCTTCTTGAATATTTGGTCACACGGGGTCACGTGTAAACGTTCCGGTGATGGAATGGGCTCATTTGGAAGTGAAATCAGCCGTGGTTTGAATTGCAAAATGTGAAATGAGGGGGAGGAGAGGGGGGCGGACCGAGTGCTTGTGAAATCGGTCATCGTTCCACTGAGAAATAGCGAAATTATGGCCAACATCAGGCCAAAAATGTTCCTTGGCGATGTCTGCATAAGACTCAAGTCCAGAATCTACACGGGTGGAATGTAATCTCTTATTTGTGAATACGACACTTTCTACAACATGTCCACGCAAATCAGTTGCTCTGCTTCTTCCTCGTTACTGTTAAACGAATAACAAAAAACGTATCAATAATATCCTGTCCAGTGGCCTCAAAGTGCATCTAGCTGCTAGCATGACACAAGCACCGTGGTTACGTCACCGCCACTTAGTGGCGAATGTCGGTTGTTGTTGCTGTCCAGTTGGATTAGACTTGCAGTTGCTAAGCCAATACATTTTACATTTTGATGACGGTTGCTGGGCAGAAACCCAAAGGCCGAAAACACCAAAGGTGCAACAGGGTAAAGAGTGAGAGACATTCCTTCACTGAGCAAGGTCATAGCAACCTTGGGAAGAGAGACGATGGGAGGGAATTCAAAAGTGGAGCCGAAAGAGAAGTATGTTGTACCTCTGTGGTGCCGTGGATGAACTTTGTGAACGAACACAAACGAGGCTGAGATGATTCCACCATTTATTCACTAGTAAGCAAGTCTCTCTTTGGTGGCAGGTGATTCACTCAAGTGCAATACAAAGACAGACTGTTAGGGAAGGTGCTGTTAGCGAGCACCTATGGAGGCCGGCACGACACACGAGGGGTTGGGTGGCCAACAATCGCCCCCGGCTGCCTTTGTCTCCCCAGTGGCGATGTTTACACACTCCGCACCTTGAGGCTGAGTCGAACGAGGGGAGGCCCATGACCGGTTCGGATAATCATCACTGGTGTTGGCCGTAAGCGGGAAATCGAACTCGGGCCACCGGGTTTGTAGCGCTAACCGCTGCACCACCGCTCCCCCCAGGTATAGTAAGTGCAAAACAATACCTGGGGAATACCCAGTCATGGTAACTGTCCATGATGTTGCTTTGCAGGTCAAGAAGTCAGAGCATAGGCTGTGGGACACTTCCATTGGCTTTTCGACCTTTACCAGGTGATTACTGCACATATTCAGACCCATAAGATGTCATAACAAGTGTTTAAGGGGCCGTCCATAAATTACGTCACGCACCTAGGGGGGGGGGGGGGGTCAGACATTTTTGACGATGTGTGACGAGGGGGGAAGGTTGAGAAATGTCAAATCAAAATGCGCAACTTTCAATAAATATAGAATTGTTATAACAACATTAATTGTTATAACAACACTCCTACAACATCAGAGTGCAGCGCCACATTAAATACGCACTATAATGACTATAGTTTAAAGCAATTTGAAGCATGTTTTATTTTCAAAATGGAAATATGGTTTTGGGGGGGGGGGCAGAGCTTTGTGACGTCATATTTGAGGGGGGGTCTGACTTTTTGTGACGCCTTATGACGAAGGGGGGGGGGGGGTCAAAAATCGTCCAAAATCGCGTGACGTCATTTATGGACGGCCCCTAATCTGCTTCTTGAATAATAAAAAATTGTAATGACGTCAAATTGTTTCTTTTAACTTGTATTGTTGTCTCAGAAATTCCTGGCCAGGGTCCCATGGTCCGCCTGGAAACCCACCCATCAAAATATGGTAAACATACTCGTAATTCCTACAAAATTACGTGCAATTAGAATGTTTTCATCTTCACAAACCTGCTTCCGTTCCGCCCTTAAATGCAATGCCCATTAGTGCGTAATTAAATGTCGGTTTTTTTCAGTTCCTTATCTTGCTTCTCCCAAAATTGACTACGTCCCATCCCGAACTCTACGCTCCCAATATCTGCTGTGCCTCTCTGTGCCTCCCTCGTCCTGCGCCCAGGCTTGCTTCATCGTTCATTCTCCCTTCTCGCTGCCCTCTACTGGAACCTACTCCGCCTGCAGCACAAACAACAATATTCTTCACTAACCTGCTTCCCTTAAAACAACACCCATCTCTTCTTCCTGGGCCATCATCCTGAGACTGTTACTCCCTGTCTCTGACTCCCTACGAGTAAGCCTACCCCAACCCCTATCACAAACCACTATCATTACCCCAACCCCTATCACAAACCACTATCACTACCCCAACCCCTATCACAAACCACTATCATTACCCCAACCCCAATCACAAACCACTATCACTACCCCAACCCCTATCACAAACCACTATCATTACCCCAACCCCTATCACAAACCACTATCATTACCCCAACCCCTATCACAAACCACTATCACTACCCCAACCCCTATCACAAACCACTATCACTACCCCAACCCCTATCACAAACCACTATCATTACCCCAACCCCTATCACAAACCACTATCATTACCCCAACCCCTATCATAAACCACTATCACTTCCCCAACCCCTATCACAAACCACTATCACAACCCCAACCCCTATCACTAGCCCCTATCACTGCCCCAACCCCTATCACTAACCACTATCACTACCCCAACCCCTATCACTAACCCCTATCACTACCCCAACCCCTATCACAAACCACTATCACTACCCCAACCCCTATCACTAACCACTATCATTACCCCAACCCCTATCACTAACCACTATCACTACCCCAACCCCTATCACTAGCCACTATCACTACCCCAACCCCTATCACTAACCACTACCCCAACCCCTATGACTAACCACTATCATTACCCCAACCCCTATCACAAACCACTATCACTACCCCAACCCCTATCACAAACCACTATCACTACCCCAACTCCTATCACAAACCACTATCACTACCCCAACCCCTATCACTAACCACTATCACTACCCCAACCCCTATTACAAACCACTATCACTACCCCAACCCCTATCACTAACCACTATCACTACCCCAACCCCTATCACTAACCACTACCCTAACCCCTATCACTAACCACTATCACTACCCCAACCCCTATCACAAATCACTATCACTTCCCCAACCCCTATCACAAACCACTATCATTACCCCAACCCCTATCACTAACCACTATCACTACCCCTATTACTAACCCCTATCACTACCCCAACCCCTATCACAAACCACTATCACTACCCCAACCCCTATCACTAACCCCTATCACTGCCCCAAACCCTATCACAAACCACTATCACTACCCCAACCCCTATCACTAACCCCTATCACTACCCCAACCCCTATCACTAACCCCTATCACTACCCCAACCCCTATCACTAACCCCTATCACTGCCCCAAACCCTATCACAAACCACTATCACTACCCCAACCCCTATCACTAACCCCTATCACTACCCCAACCCCTATCACTAACCCCTATCACTACCCCAACCCCTATCACTAACCCCTATCACTGCCCCAACCCCTATCACAAACCACTATCACTACCCCAACCCCTATCACTAACCCCTATCACTACCCCAACCCCTATCACTAACCCCTATCACTACCCCAACCCCTATCACTAACCCCTATCACTGCCCCAACCCCTATCACTAACCCCTATCACTACCCCAACCCCTATCACTAACCCCTATCACTGCCCCAACCCCTATCACTAACCCCTATCACTACCCCAACCCCTATCACTAACCCCTATCACTGCCCCAACCCCTGTCACAAACCACTATCACTACCCCAACTCCTATCACAAACCACTATCACTACCCCAACCCCTATCACAAACCACTATCACTACCCCAACCCCTGATTACAAACCACTATCACTACCCCAACCCCTATCACAAACCCCTATCACTACCCCAACCCCTATCACAAACCCCTATCACTACCCCAACCCCTATCACAAACCCCTATCACTACCCCAACCCCTATCACTAACCACTATCACTACCCCAACCCCTATCACTAACCACTATCACTACCCCAACCCCTATCACTAACCACTATCACTACCCCAACCCCTGTTACTAATCCCTATCACTACCCCAACCCCTATCACTAACCACTATCACTACCCCAACCCCTATCACAAACCACTATCACTACCCCAACCCCTATCACAAACCACTATCACTACCCCAACCCCTATCACTAACCACTATCACTACGCCAACTCCTATCACTACCCCAACTCCTATCACAAACCACTATCACTATGCCAACCCCTATCACAAACCACTATCACTACCCCAACTCCTATCACAAACCACTATCACTACGCCAACTCCTATCACTAACCCCTATCACTACCCCAACTCCTATCAGAAACCCCTATCACTACCCCAACCCCTATCACTAACCCCTATCACTGACCCAACCCCTATCACAAACCACTATCACTACCCCAACCCCTATCACAAACCACTATCACTACCCCAACCCCTATCACTAACCACTATCATTACCCCAACCCCCCAACCCCTATCACTAACACCTTCATTCACCAACCCTATCACTACCCCAACCCCTATCACAAACCACTATCACTACCCCAACCCCTATCACAAACCACTATCACTACGCCAACCCCTATCACTAACCACTATCACTACCCCAACCCCTATCACAAACCACTATCACTACCCCAACCCCTATCACTAACCACTATCATTACCCCAACCCCTATCACAAACCACTATCACTACCCCAACCCCTATCACTAACCACTATCATTACCCCAACCCCTATCACTAACCCCTATCACTGCCCCAACCCCTATCACAAACCCCTATCACTACCCCAACCCCTATCAATAACCACTATCACTACCCCAACCCCTATCACTAACTCCTATCACTACCCCAACCCCTATCACAAACCACTATCACTACCCCAACCCCTATCACTAACCCCTATCACAAACCCCTATCACTACCACAACCCGTCCTCCTTAACCTCTCCCACCCGTTCTTCTGTCACCATAACTACACCACCTACTTTTAATAATAACCCTACTTTTCATTTCAACCACTATCATCTTATGTACAATTTTGGAATTGTTGTTAAGTGCCTTGGAAGAATGTGCTGCTATATACATCTACATAAGGTGAAAATGTTTTTGGTATTTCAGAGCCACGTGGGAGCAGACCACATAGCAGTCCGCTCCCGAGGTGAGCATCCTTACACACAACCTTGGTTTCGTGTTTATTACTTCACATATCATGAACCAATTCCATTGCTTAAAATAAAGTGACGGACCATTGCTATGAAATGATCTCTTCTGCAATTGTAACATCGAAGACTACGAAAATGATTAGACAATGATGTTTTGGTCGTCGGAATTATTGGGTTTTAACATTTGCGATTTGAGTCAATAGCTACACGCATTGGGCAATTGTTAATAATTCCACTTTTGTAATGTTTGATAGTAATATATTTGGGTATTTTTGGACGTTGTGAAAACTGGCTCATTGGCAAACCCGCTAACCATGTGACTATTCTGTACAAGCAACTACCTTGCCTAGTATGCAGGAGGTCGTGGGTTCAATCCCGACCCTGACACCTGCACATTTGGAGTTTGCATGTCTCTCTCCCTGTGGTCACGTGGATTTTTTCCTTAACATTTAGAAAAGTGCGTTTAGAGTATTTGGCTGCTATAAATGTCCACACGATAAGCCACTTCTTTGATCTATCATTTGTGGCCAGGTTACTTCTGAATTAGAGCTATATGACTCAGTGCGCCTCATCTGGTAAAATAAAAATCGAGTAATGGTTAAACTATTTCCATTTAACCAGGTAAGGCCCACTGAGCCACTGTTTATAGCTATTCTTCAGAAGCGACCTGGCCACAAATGATAACTCAACGAAGTGGCTTATCACGTGGAAATTTATAGCAGCCAAATACTTTAAAATCATGTATCTAAATGTGGAGGGGAAAGCGGGAGGACTCAGAGAAAAATCCACGTGTCAACGGGGATAAATACACGCAAACTCTAAATATAAAGGCGTCAGAGTCGGGATCAAACCCACTAATTCCTGTATACCAGGGGAGGTAGTTAACATCTCGCCACCATGGCACCATGTGCTATGAAGGGCCATTGCCTTGAAACGTTGCCTATATCTACTATAATCACCCAGGAATGTCCGTAACGCTCGTGACGTCACTCCACATAGACCATTCATATTCATGAGCAGGTGACGTCCTCCAAATGGACACCCCCTCGAATTATTATTACCTACTATAATGAACCAAGAATTTTGACTTAAAACTTTCGTGACTGCAGGAATTCATATTCTGTGGTTATTTCGGTAAAGTCACGTAGATAGAAATTTAAATTATAAAAAATATATAAAATAATTAAAAAGAATATTTTTATCTCACAATGCCTGTGCGTATCGCTTGTGACGTTACTCCACGTCGACCAGCCCCCCTCATTAATAATCATGAGCAGGTGACGTCACTCCACATGGACCCCCGCCCCCTCATTAATGATCATAAACAGGTGACGTCCTCCAAATGGACACCCCCCCCATTCATAAAATTAGCGGCTGACGTCACTCAACATGGGGGACCGAGGCGCCTCCTCCCCACCCCTCGGCGTCAACTTAACAACCCTCACCACAAAGGCAGAACCCTCACGTCACGCGATCTCCGCCACGATTTTGAGGCATCAAAGTAGAAATGACGTCATGATGAACAAGGGATTATAACCTTTAAATGAAATAGGTCTGTGTCACCGCGCCCTTACAAATTGCACACGCACTGATGCAATGAATATCACGTGGCGGTCTGCTTTTCGCTTGCAAGTTTCAGATTTACTGCAATACACCCGTCCTTGGACGGGAAACAGGAGAGTTAGATATATCTTCTTTTAAGGCCACGTCGTGTTATTGATGAATGTGTTGAGTACTCTTCTATTCTAAGTTCAAAGTGTCTCCATGCTCAAATGGTCGTGGGCAGTGCTAATACTGTAATAGTTGTGGATAGACGGCTTGTATCAATCGCAACAAAAAGTGACGATCTGAAATATTTTACTTTCCAGCTCTGATTATGAGGAGGTGATCAAAGAATGGACTCAACCAGGTGACCAATGCACATTATCTCTCGCTGGAGAGATCACAAACTGAGTTGGTTCACAGACATAATGCCACCCAACGCTCGGAGTCAATAGAATGAGACCACTTTTAACTAAACCTAAATTATTTTTATTTTCCCTGGTAAGGGCCATTGAGCTACAGTGAGGGAAAAAAGTATTTGATCCCCTGCTGATTTTGTACGTTTGCCCACTGACAAAGAAATGATCAGTCTATAATTTTAATGGTAGATTTATTTGAACAGTGAGAGACAGAATAACAACAAAATCCAGAAAAACACATGTCAAAAAAATCAGAAAGATTTCTGGCTCCCAGGTGTCTTTTATACAGGTAACGAGCTGAGCTTAGGAGCACACTCTTAAAGGGAGTGCTCCTAATCTCAGCTTGTTACCTGTATAAAAAACACCTGTTCACAGAAGCAATCAATCAATCAGATTCCAAACTCTCCACCATGGCCAAGACCAAAGAGCTCTCCAAGGATGTCAGGGCCAAGATTGTAGACCTACACAAGGCTGAAATGGGCTACAAGACCATCTCCAAGCAGCTTGGTGAGAAGGTGACAACAGTTGGTGTGATTATTTGCAAATGGAAGAAACACAAAAGAACTGTCAATCTCCCTCGGCCTGGGGCTCCATGCAAGATCTCACCTCGTGGAGTTGCAATGGTCATGAGAACGGTGAGGAATCAGCCCAGAACTACACGGGAGGATCTTGTCAATGATCTCAAGGCAGCTGGGACCATAGTCACCAAGAAAACAGTTGGTAACACACTACGCCATGAAGGACTGAAATCCTGCAGCGTCCGCAAGGTCCCCCTGCTCAAGAAAGCACATATACATGCCCGTTGTGGTCAGATGAGACCAAAATGGAGCTCTTTGGCATCAACTCACCTCGCCGTGTTTGGAGGAGGAGGAATGCTGCCTATGACCCCAAGAACACCATCCCCACCGTCAAACATGGAGGTGGAAACATTATTCTTTGGGGGTGTTTTTTCTGCTAAGGGGACAGGACAACTTCACCGCATCAAAGGGACAATGAACGGGGCCATGTACCGTCAAATCTTGGGTGAGAACCTCCTTCTCTCAGCCAGGGCATTGAAAATGGGTCGTGGATGGGTATTCCAGCATGACAATGACCCAAAACACACGGCCAAGTCAACAAAGGAGTGGCTCAAGAAGAAGCACATTAAGGTCCTGGAATGGCCTAGCCAGTCTCCAGACCTTAATCCCATTGAAAATCTGTGGAGGGAACTGAAGGTTCAAGTTGCCAAACATCAGCCTCGAAACCTTAATGACTTGGAGAAGATCTGCAAAGAGGAGTGGGACAAAATCCCTCCTGAGATGTGTGCAAACCTGGTGGCCAACTATAAGAAACGTCTGACCTCTGTGATTGCCAACAAGGGTTTTGCCACCAAGTACTAAGTCATGTTTTGCAGAGGGGTCAAATACTTATTTCCCTCATTAAAATCAATTTATAACATTTTTGACATGCGTTTTTCTGGATTTTTTGTTGTTATTCTGTCTCTCATTGTTCAAATAAACCTACCATTAAAATTATAGACTGATCATTTATTTGTCAGTGGGCAAACGTAAAAAATCAGCAGGGGATCAAATACTTGTTTTCCTCACTGTATATAGCTCTTTGTCAGAAGCGACCTGGCCGCAAATGATTGCTCAACGAAGTGGAATTATCACGTGAACATTTATATCAGTCAAATACTCAAAATACATGTTTTCTAAATGTGGACGGAATAACCAGAGGACCCGGAGATAAATCCACGCAACCGCGGGGAGAACATGATACTCCAAATATACAGCAGGCGTCAGGGTTGGGTTTGAACCTATGACCTTCTGCATACCAGGCGTGGTAGTTAACATCACGCCACTGAGATGTTGCCTTACAATGAGAATGGCCACGCTGTAAGAATCTGGAAGCAATATTGCGGCAAACCTTAACCAACAGAAATATAAAAAAAATTGACAGGCATAATGCAAAGTGACTTTGTTAAAATAAAGAAAGCTATTAAAAAAACAAAGTACTGATCGTGTTAATGTTGACCGTTCGTGTTGTTATTTGAGACAGACATGGGCACCCTGAGACCCCCGAACACTGTCGCCCCAAGCCCTCCGGTCCTGATCCACAATGCCCGTGATGATCCAACCGATTCTGGACACGAAGAAAATGGTACCACCTCTGCACTTTCTGAAAAATCTGCGCGCATGATTATAAGCATTGTTATACTGTCACATTATCTGTGTGTTGCGCAAAGGCCCGTGATCTTACCTGGGCAGACGTTGGGTTACGAGTGCACAGACCTGTGGTTTGAATCCAGCAGTAAGAAAAAACACATTCCTGCGGAGGGAGCTGGAAGGAACGTTGGGTTGCTCGGTCAATGGCCAGGGTCAACGACGGCGTGGTGTATTCCGCAAATATGCCCGACTGTGAGGGCGGGCACAAGTCGGCGTGAATAGGTTAAACGTTGAGTTTTATAAGGGCACCACGGGGTGAGCAGCCCCTCCCCACCCAGCCCCACCCCTCCCACCCAGCCCCTCCCCACCCTCCCCACCCTCCCCACCCAGCCCCTCCAAACCCTCCCCACCCAGCCCTCCCCACCCAGCCCCACCCAGCCCCTCCCCACCCTCCCCTCCCCACCCAGCCCCTCCCTCCCCACCCAGCCCCTCTCTGCACGACGGACGGACACAATAATCCCCTGTGGGCTGGTGTAACCAGGAGGTTCCTACCAGTATAATATCCAGCTAGTTGAAACTGAAGCTAGAGCACTCAGCTTACAAGCGAAAGGTTGCAAGTTATAATGATGTCCAGAACTCAGCCCTTCGTTCCTCTGCGGTGGATAAAAGGAGCACCACTTAGTGGGAAGTTAACAGTGGTCCTTTGGCATATGCCAACTCGATTTGGAAGTTTAAAAAAAAAGCTGCATTTGTAAGATTTTTCGCGAGATGGGCAGGTCTTTCCCCGATATATCTATTTCCGCTCAGCCAGCCCCAAAAGGAAACCCACGCAAGAAATGTTGGCTCCTGACCAAATAGTGCGTCACGGTGGCGAGATGTTAACTACCCTGCTTGGTATGGAGGAGGTCGGAAGTTCTATTCAGACCCTAACACCAGCTGTATATTTGGAGTTTACATGTTCTCCCCGTGGTCACGTGAAGTTTTCTCCGGGTCCTCCGGTTTTTCCCTCCACATTTAGAAAACATGCGTTCAGAGTATTTGGCTGCAATACATTTCCACATGATGATAAGCCACTCCATTGAGTAATTATTTGTGACCAGGTCGCTTCTGAAAAATAGCTATATAGCTCAATGGGCCTTACCTGGTAAAATTAAACAATATTTAATAGTTTAGTTTAATTGGTAGCCAATAAAGACATGCAAATAGGGTTTTTGGATGGCGACTAATTTTAATAATTACTCGAGTTCTGCGATTCATAGGAGTGGGGTGCAAAAGTAATATCCATGCCGATGGGTAATTCCCGGCCAACTTGGTGTTTGATGGTTAACCATATTCGTGAATTCTACGAGCTGGTGCTTGCTGTGTTTTGTTCTGCCCAACTGCATTCCTGTGCCATTGTGTCTGTATTCACAGTGTACGTAAAGATAATCAAGAATCCTCAAATGACGGGAACGGCATGGGTAAATGCCTCATCAGCATCGCCAGGAGTGACTGCGCAATTACCCATCGGTGGTCTGGAAGAAGCTGTGAAGTCTGGTAAAAATATATATTTCATTTTTTGGCATTATATTTGAATCAGTTAATTTTCTTTGCTGTGTTTCGGCCACCTAAACGACCTCGCCATATTTGTGTCGTCAGCACCCTCCACCTCCAGACACAACCAAAGCAATTAAATTTCCACGTGCGCAAGCATTTAAATGTGTAATAGATTCAACCGAGTCGCAGACGTACTTCTTGGAGGCAACACATATTTATTAACACCAACACATTAACACAAAGGGGTCACTGCCCCTTTGACCGGATAACCTGTGGTGGTGGACCACCAGGCCAACTACGCTAGTTACTGGGAGTAGCTACATTGGACAGGACCCGACCTTGGGTACTCGTCCACGTATTGGTGACTTTTTTTTGGACGTAGAACGTAGATCGTAGATCTTCAGATGACAACAGCAATGCTAGAACTCCGGTTCTTGTGGGGACCCGGTTTATATGCTCCCGGGTCGTGGCCGGCCCCGCCCTTGGCCATGACCACCTTCGAGAAACCTCTTATCGTTTCTCGACCCTTCCCGTAGGATCTCACCCTGACACGTGACCACCCCTTAGCCCCCGCCGGGGGCCCCTGTGTAGATCTTACTTGTCACGTGCCTTCCGGGGTCAACCAGAGTGCCATGGCCTAGGGTAACCTCATCATATGGCTGACACTCCCACACTCCCTGCTGTAGGAGTCAGCACTGCACGCCACGCGTGGTGCCACTGAGCGCTATCCCAGCGCTCACCGAGCCCCCTCTAGGGCTGGTACTACACCCACCTACGGGGTGTCTGCGATGATAATGCATCGCACGCCGTGCCTCGCTAGAGCCGGCATTACACAGTGACATTCACGATGTCGCTACAAATGTAACAATTCTCACGAACAAACGTAGCAGTTTCATTTGAAACTACGTCAGACATCATCAGGACAAAATCCAGAAGGTCAGACGTCAAACGCGAAGAAGAGTGTTGTTGTCGGCACTTTGTGGGCTAATTCAAAACATTCAATTTTTTATCACGATATTAGCCGTGGAAACTTTACGTGTTGTGCATTGTATAGCTATATAATGCACAGCACACGTTGTTAGGCTGCATCACCTTCTGGAGAATTACTAAATTACACTTTGCAAAGCATCATCTAAAAACTATAACAAACAAATATTGTACCATGGAAGGCCCACTGAGCTATTTAGCTCTTTTTCAGAAGCGACTGACCACAGATGACAGCTCAACAAAGTGGCCTTATCATGTGGAAATGTATAGCAGCCAGATACTCTTCAACTCATGATGTTGATTCTAAATGTGGAGGGAAAAACCAGAGGACCCAGAGAAATATCCACGCGACGACGGGGAGAGAGGCACGCAAACTCCAAATATACAGCAGGCGTTATTGTCGGGGTCAACCCCACAACCTCCTGTATACCAGGCGAGGTAGTTAACATCTCTCCACCGTGGTGCCTTAAACCCCAATCAGCCTGCTTTGATCTATGATACGCGCTTATTTTGCGTGTCGTTTGGGGCAGGGGGTGACATGACTGCACTTCGACTGATTTCGTGGTTCATGGAAATGGGCGGTGTAAGACTAATTGGGGTGGGTGCTGCCAGTCTGTACACAAATTATTTTACATCCAAACCAAATGCTTGGTACAGCTTAACCATATGTGCGCATTATAAGAGATGGTGCTTGGTGTTTGTTTCCAGCCCGGCTGAGTTATATACATTGCTGTTTGTGTGTGTGTGTTTTGCATTAGAAGTGTTCGTACCAGATGTGCCAGCTGAACGTGGGATCAGAGCTTGGAAAAATCCCGCAAAAACATGGGCGGTGAATGATAAAGATCCCAGGCAAAGTTTGGCTGCAGCATTAAAATTAGGTAACAACAACAAAATAACACTTTCCTTTTGGTGCATTACTGTATATTTCTTTCACATGAATTTCCGATAGATTAAATCCTATTTTACAAACTGAAGTGTTTTATGCGGTGATATTTTTAAATACTGTAGTGTAATATACTCTGGGGGTGGAGCAGTGGAGCAGTGGCACAGTCGTTAAAGCATATGGGCTGCCATAGTGGCGAGATGTTAACTCCCTCGCCTGGAATACAGGAGGTCGTGGGTTCCATCCCGACCCTGACACCTGCTGTATATTTGGAGTTTGCACGTTCTCTCTCCCCGTGGTCATGTAGATTTTTCTCCGGGTCCTCCGGTTTTTCCCTCCACATTTAGAAACATTCGTTTTAGAGTATTCGGATACAATACATTTCCACGTGGTAAGCCACTTCGTTGAGCTATCGTTTGTGGCCAGGTCGCTTCTGAAAAAGAGCTACATAGCTCAGTGGGCCTTACCTGCTAAAATAAAAAAAAAATTGCTTATTTTTAAATCCAATCCCGGCCTTGGCTAATATCAAGGGTGAGTAATGTCTTAACAACCCACACTGAACATTGTGGGTTGGTTAAAAAAAAACCGTGATTAACACAGCGTAGGGAGGCTTTCATCCCAAGCAGTGGAGTCACACAGGGCGGCAATACATTACAATTGTTTTATATTCTAGTGTACACCAAGTGTGAAAGGCTGCACCATCTGGTGGGAAATTTGCCTAATTACACTTTGCAAGGATCAGGCACACACACAGTCGCCTGGGTCGTGCCATTATCTTAAAAAGCTAAAAGTGCCCCCTCGTTTAACATTCGTTTAGTGGCGTATAATAGTTTTACCCTGTTACAGAACTAGTGGTATGGTGTATACAGCAAGCGTGTCGTTCATGTTGTTTGCTCAGCCATACTTCCCCATGCTGGTCAGTGCAGGTTGATGAAGGGGCTGGATGGTTTATATTTCATTCCGAGATTGTTCATACATTTTTCAGTGAAAATAGGTGAATAATACTGCCCTGGGCGAGCGGTGCTGTAGCTACATAAAATGACTCACAATTGCCAAGCAAACTTGATTTGGAGCTTTCGTGACCGCAGGAATTACCCTTTGGTTCTATAAATAAATTATACTAATTATACTAATAGCATATTTAATTATTTTTTCTTTCTACGTGACTTTACCGAAAGAACCAAAGAGTAATTCCTGCAGTCACGAAAGCTCGCAATCAAGTTTGAATCACCTCTACGGGGATGATTTAAGTTTGTTTTCTCTCTCTGTGTGTGTCTCTGTGTTGTCTCTATCTGCTTGTGTGTCTGTCTTTGTGTCTCCGTGTCTGTGGCTTGTCTCTGTCTCAAAATTTCACACTTAACTTCTAATTTAGCAATCTCTGGAAGAACGTAATCAACCAGGCTATGCGTTAATTGTGTGTTGACTGACTCTATGTGTTGCATTGCATTACATTTCCAAATTGTACTAAGTTTGTTTGATTAAGTGTGTTTTCTCTCTCTGTGTGTGTCCGTGTGTTGTCGCTCTAGTATTTTCTGCAGTTACAAAGGCTCCAAGTCTCTCATTAACATGCTAATTTCTCTACCCCCCCCCCTCTCTCTCTCTGCCCCCCTCTCTCTATATTTAAAGCCTCGACATAGAGGCGTTGTTTCTCTGTGTGCCTATGTGTGTGTCTCTCTCGATGTGTCTCTGTGTTATCTCTCTCTGCTTGTGTGTCTGTCTATGTGTCCCCGTGTCTGTGTTTTGTCTCTCTCTCAAATTTAGCAATCTTTGGAAGAACGTATTCAACTAAGTAGGGTGTTGACTTTTGTGTTAGCCAACTCTCTGTGTTGTATTGCATTATATTTCTAAGTATACTACGTTTGTTTTCTCATTCATTCGTACCTGATGATGATTGCTTGTGTGTGCAATCGAAACGTCGTATGCTATTATTTAATTTATTTTTCTTTCTACGTGACTTCACCGAAAGAACCAAAGAGTAATTGCCAAGCAGTTGGAAGTTCAAGTGCCAGATAGTGTGCGATTCAATCGCGCATTCCGGGTGAATCCAACGAGCTGTCCCTGTAGCAGCATAGCAGGACCTGTGC
Organism: Lethenteron reissneri; assembly: GCF_015708825.2. Taxonomy (NCBI): domain Eukaryota; kingdom Metazoa; phylum Chordata; class Hyperoartia; order Petromyzontiformes; family Petromyzontidae; genus Lethenteron; species Lethenteron reissneri. The sequence goes on from NC_083816.1 coordinate 2,905,693, forward strand.
TGTGAATGTATACATATTTAACTTCTTTCACACCGCACATAGTCAACCGTACTAATCGGAGGAGGATACATTTGACTCCACGTGGGGAACTTGAACTCATGGCTCCTGCCTCAGGACTGCCAATCGAGAGGAGCAGTTCGCCACGTTCGAGTAATTATCATTAAACAACTGTGGCGAGTTGGAAATGCGTACTTCCATCAGGGTTAAAGTTTTGGGGGCCGTCATAACAGTAGAAAAATGATGCATCTCATCAGGCTTTGTATGCAGCCTGTTCTACTCTAACGCAGAAGTTGCATTCCCGAAGAACACCGCATTACGGCAAAATTGCGTTATGATAAATAATATCTAATATAGGGTAAAGCACCATCCGCGATAACACGCGAGATGCGTATGCAGGCTGCATCTAGAAGCATCCAGCAGTATCCCGCCTCGTGTGATGCTACGCCGAGACAGCCGTACATCCGCTTATTCCTACTCGCGCAACGTAGTTCCGTTCACTGAAATTGCGTTTTATCCAATTCGCATCCGCGTTCTATAAACAAAAAAAATCTCGAATACATTTATTGCGTTGTATAAAATTCGAGTTGTGAAAACACGCGGCGTCATAGGTGAACAGACTGTACAAGCTAACAGCCGTCATCATCTTCAGTTGATAATAATATGTACATTGGTCTGCAAATAGAATGTATGGTCTGGAACAAGAATGGTTGGAAATTCACCATCAGGTCAATTATCTCGTGGGTTTTACATTGCCAGTTCAGTGGTAATCAAAAACCAGTTGAGCAGATCATTCATCCAATTATTTATTTTACAGAGAGGGACTTGTGGAAATTCACGTTCAGTGCCTTGGGTAGGCTACGAATGATGAGAAGTACTCCGGGTATCATACAGGAGCTACGCTGCTGGTGAAAACAATTAGTGGATGTGCTTTTTTGACTCATCATCGTTACACCAATACTCTCAACAAAGTTTTGTAACAAGAATAGGTGTTACCCTTTATAGCAATAAAACAGGAGTTGTTTTAAGATGTTCAAACACCAAATAGAAAATTTAACACGTAGGCTTTCGCGACCAATATTATTCATAATATAGGTTTTTGGGTCAGATCGCGTTATTTATAAATGTGTCGTAACCCTCCACCACCCGACACGGCCAAACAGTAAAAAATGTGTCACGTTTTTCAAAGGACAAAATAATTCACTTCTTTAGCCCACCGGTGTGCTGAAGAGAGAATAAACAGCATTTTAAAATTTAGAGAGAATCAACAGCATTTTAAAATTAAAAATGCTGTTGATTCTCTCTTCAGCACACCGGTGGGCTAAAGACGTGAATTATTTTGTCCTTTGAAAAACGTGACACATTTTTTACTGTTTGGCCGTGTCGGGTGGTGGAGGGTTACGACACATTTATAAATAACGCGATCTGACCCAAACACCTATATTATGACCAAATAGAAACCTTTTTGCTCGGAATCAAGTCTGCATTAACCACGCGTATTTGTGGTGAACATGCAAACAAACATGCTCTGATAATTTTTGCATTGTCTTTGAAACTTTATGACCTCGTCTCACCAGTGTCATGCAACAAAGTCCCATGGTAAAGTTTTGCAATTTCGTCACGATTAATGTATCAAATATTTGTAGGGTGGTCTTTGACTGCCAAGTCACATTCGTTGTTTCTCTAAGAACCCAGCAACGTGAGGATGACAACGATGATGATGCTAATGCGAGCATACTGTGGTCGAAATTCCTGTACAGGTGTCTGAGACAATTGTTACGACAATGAGAGTTCAATATAGTTGCACTTTGACACAGCAGCGAAACCTGCCTTGACCCCTCCATGACTTTAACCTGTTCCAGGGAATGCTATGGGTCATGACAGAAGCTCACTCAGGAAGAGATCTGGCTCGTCACCCTTTGCAAGTCCTGCTGCAGCCAACAGAGGGCCGTTGGAGGAGGAGGTGGCGATGGTGCCAACCACGAGAGAAGTGGAAGAGAGACGAGTAGAAATAACGGAGGAAGAGAAGAATGTGGATCAAACGGAAGAAAACGTATCACCCGTGCCCTGTCCCATCTGCTTCTACGTATACCCTGGCTGGTTGATTGAAGAGCATGCGCGCACGTGCGAGGAATATTCAACAGATCCGACGGCATCGTGACACAGAATCGGGATATTTATTTTTACTGGAGGAGGAATCCGATGAGCTATAAAGCTCCTTTTCACAAATGTCCAATTAGGGGCACAAAGTCAGAACGTTACAACACGCAACAATAAACAATGCGCAAACACGATAGGAAAGGTAAACAAATCACTTAAATGTAAATACACAAATACAACTAAGCTGTCTCCCCGACAGACCTGGTCTTCACCTGAGGACGGCTGCTTGCGTTGTGGCCGAAACGTCGTGAGAATTATTTTATTATGTTTTATTTTTATTATTTTATTATTTCCATTCTACGTGACTTTACCGAAAGAACCAAGAAGATATTTTTTTTATCTTACCAGGTAAAGCCCACTGAGCTATTAGCTTCTTTTTTCAGAAGAGACCTGACCACAAATGATGGCTCAACAAAGTGGCTTCTCGTGCGGGAAAGAAAACACCCGACCAGAACGGTGAGCCGCCACCACCACCAGCCGTACGTGAATACTCGACATCTCGGCAGGTGACCGTGCAAATCGCCCTCAATACCGCTCGTGACCCGAGACACAGCCGCGAGCTATGTTACGTCCAGGTTACAGGCTGCCACTTCACCCCTGGTCATGTTAAATGCTCAATATTACTGCAAAATCCTGTTTCTCTTAAGACTTCACAACACATGGTACACATGCTGCACACAGCATGGGTGCCACGGTGGCCAGAGGACGCCACGGTGGCCAAATGATAACAACCTCACCTGGCATACAGGAGGAAGTGGGTTCGAGCCCAACCCCCGACGCCTGTTGTATATTTGGAGTTTGCGTGTCTCTCTCCCCGTGGTCGTGTGGATTTTTCTCAAGGACCCTCCGGTTTTTCCCTCCACATATAAAAAACAATGCGTTTAGAGCATTTGCCTGTTCTATATTCCCACGTGATAAGCTGTTTCGTCGAGTCATCATTTGTGGCTTGGTCGCTTCTCAGTGGGCCTTACCTGGTGAAATAAAAATAGTATCGTTTATATTCAGAATCCTTTTGACCTGCCACACACTCTCATATTAACGACGTGAAAGTGTGTATTTTGTACACTAAAGTTTTTTTTTATTCAATATACCGACTGTTCGCGATCGAATCGTCGTAGTTTTGTTTTTATTATTTTTTGTTATTTTCTTTGAACCTATCTACGTGACTTTACCGAAAGACTCAAAGAATATGAATTCCTGCAGTCACGAAAGCTTTAAGTCAAGACCCAGGATTCATGTTAACAGCCTCCTCCTGAGATCTTTGTCACGGTGGTCGTGAAATTCGAATGAAGTGAAACATATTCGATGTGGCTGTAGAATCACATGAGCTTATCCGTGTCCCTGCTTGCCTTTGAAAATCGCCACGTGGAGCGATGTAACTTGAATTAGCCCATTGCTTTATTTTACTTTTCAAGAGTTATATTTTTAGCTGGGTTTTTTTGTTCGAACAAAGTTTGTACATTCAACGATAGGTCCATTTCCAGGTGGGGTACTCCTCCCCCCCGACCGCTTCCGTGACCTTTCTGTCAAACTATCATTATTTATTTAACCTCACGTCAGTAACACAGTTTACACAAAAAACACCTTGCTAAAAATCGTAACCCTGTGGTGGTCGCGGTCTCGCGTGTTCATAACACGATAATCATTGGGACGCTGTGTTTCCGACAGCTCTGTTTTTTCACCTGAGGACGGCTGCTTGTGTTGTGGCCGAAACGTCGTGATAATTTTATTTTAATTAGTTTTATTTTTATTATTTTATTATTTCCCTTCTACGTGACTTTACCGAAAGAACCAAGAAGACGAGAATCCTCTCCACGGCCCTCGACCCGGCGTCGTCAATATATTTTGACCGCGGAATGTTTCTGGGGGTTTTCTGAACAATTTCACTTGCAAGGGGGCTGCTCGCCCCCCTCGACATCGAGTGGCCCACGGGCCAACCCTCCGAGCGTCGTCGTGCGTCCCAACGGTTGCGCTACTTAACCTAACAGCACTTGCCCCAACAGTCTGCTAAGGCTACACGGGAGATCTTTGATGTGGAAAGAGCGAGAGAGAGAGAGTGAGCAGGATAGGGCTGTGTGATTGAGTGGAGAGAGAGAGAAGGTGATATCATAGACTATACGGGGGGTGATCTTGCACTGTGGTTAACGCGTGATAAGTGTTACATTTGATGTTTAATTTCATTTATTTTAAAATTATACGGGTATTTGTATCTCGTGTAAAGAAAAAAGTTGTTCAAGAGTTGGAACATTTTGTGGCTGAAACGTTGCTTGCTCAGCTTCGCTTACCGAGCAATTTTCTCGGACCGTATCTCGCTCGCTACGCCAGACGACACGCGCCTGTGTACGGACATCTGCAGTCTGCGGCTAAAATGTTGCAAAGTTATCGATACGCGTATGTATTCTATGTATCCGCGCTCACTTTAATGCATATGTAAAGGGTGAATCTGCCCGTTTCGGACACTTTCGCTGTGTAGTCGCTATGTAATTAAACAATACCGGCTACCACCACTGTGTTCACACCGCGTGCCACATTGCACCCTGGGCTGAAGAGGCAGTACAGCGACGGTGCGGCTGTACCAAGATCAGCAACCCCCCCCCCCCCCCCAAAGTTACAAGATTTGTATTTGCATGATGGGGACCCACAGGAAACATTATGCGCCAGGGACCCCAAATATGCCTTCGGCGCGCCTGATTGCACCCGTTTCACGCCGAAGATGATGCGATAAGGAGATGAGCAACAGCGAGTTTTCCTGTACTCTTGACATTAAATTTGATCACTAAGAGCAAATACAGCAGACCAATGCGCCCAACGGAGGGCGTATTCAGTGAATGCATATTAGCTGCTCAGAATCATCAGACTATTTAGACTGGAGGAATCCGATGAGCTAAGAAGCTTTTTTCACAGATGTCCAGTATGGGCGGGTCAGCAATTTACAGCAGCAAACAACAAAAAACGATAAGGAGTGCAACAAAAAACGAATGTTAAGTCACGAAAAATAAAAATTAATTCGACTTAAAACTTTCGTGACTGCAGGAATTCATATTCTTTGGTTCTTTCGGGAAATTCACGTAGATAGAAGAAAAATGAACAATAAAAGATAAAGTGAAAAAAATAACACTAATGTATATTGTAGCCTGGTTCTGAATCGGAGTGAGTGTACTGGCAATATATAATGTGGACTGTAGCCTGGTTATTAAGTTTGGTGAGTGTACTGGCAGTCTATAGCTTAAAACCCAGGCTACAGTCGACATAGACTGCCAGTACACTCACCAAGGTTAAGAACCAGGCTACAATCTACATTATAGACTGCCAGTACACTCACCAAGGTTAAGAACCAGTCTACAATCTATAATTATAGACTATCGGTACGCTCACCGAGGTTAAGAACCAGGCTACAGTCTACATTATAGACTGCCAGTACACTCAGAAAACTTAATAACCAGGCTACAGTCCACATTATAGATTGTCAGTACACTCACTTCAATTAAGAACTAGACTACAGTCTACATGAGTGGGTTTGTATTTATTTATTTTTTATTATTTTTTAATTCACTTTATTAAAAAAATCTATCCACGTGACTTTACCGAAAGAACCAAAGAACATGGAAAATAAATTATTATTAATATTATATAAGTAAGCAACAAGATGGGAATTGCACTGAGAGACAGACGCGGACGGGAACACGTGGATTAGAAAAAAAAATCACAAATTAGACATTTAAGAAAGCCCATTAGCACTTTTTCAGAAGCGACTTGGCCACAAATGATAGCTCAGAGAAGTGGCGTATCGTGTGGACATTTATAGCACACGACAAGCCACTGCGTTCAGCTATCATTTGTAGCAGCCAAATGTGTACGCCCTTGGTCTGTGCCAAGTAGCCCAACGTTCAGTCCAGCTCTGGCGTTAGTATACGTATAAGTAATTTGTCACGAAGTTAGACCGTGTTTCATTCATAAATGTTGGGTCACAAGTAAATTATTCGTTATACTCATCATATGGCTCCAAGTAAACGACAAAGTGTGATTCGAACAACGGTCAAAGGTTAACTCTAAATCAAGCGAGAACAAAATATGTATTGATTAATCTCCCTTTGTCAACAAAAGAGCTCGTACTTAATATGTATGGCATAGTTCTACTTTTATTGGTAGCCTTGAACCGGCAGTGGGAAATTCCGCATTCGGGCGTCTCGTTCTTGTTGCTTTTTGTGACTTGCTTCCTTATTCAGATATTTACATTTACATAAGAAGCTCAGTATGTAAACAAGAGGGAACTGCACCATTGGAAGACCACCGTTGAGTTCTCAAACTCGTGAGAGTGATGTTATCTCGTTAGCTGCTGCTTGTTTAAACAATTATCGAGGAAGCGATGATGGGGATGATGATGATGACATTTATTGAATCTGGCCCGGATTTAAAGTCATCGTTGGCAGATAATTTCCCTCTTCTATGGGGGCATCCATTCTCTATCGCCTCAGTGGCCAGGTAGGCTTGGAAGAGGCTTGGAAACTCACATTTGATCCCATCCACCATGCCATGGAACTTGTGAGTCTATAGTTTGTGTTAAGGTTCACAACTAAACTGCTGGCTTCACGACGCTTTTTCACCCGCATGTGCTCTTTACATTGACTTGTCAACACGGCGTTTTGCGAAGTCATTGCTAACGGCAGCATAAAACATCAACCTCAGTTATTTTGGAACGCAACACCATCAAAACACATTTCAGACAATGGCCCTTCACAGCACGTAACTGAAGTGGTCAGAGATAGAGCGGCTAAGAGTTAAGACGGTGTGCACTTCACACCATGGGACCTGATGATAATTCAGTATCAAACGTTTATTGTAATGCAGGTAAGCACAGCTTCGCCCACCTCACATCTCATTAGCTCTAAACTAAACTATTTTTAAATCCTTTATATTAAGTTCGCTTGCTTGCTTAGGACCGTGCAAATCTTTCGGTCGTTTTGTAACCCACTTCCCGTGATCCAACCGAGCTGACATTTTCCACACAGACTCGTTGTGCGTGACAAATTTTTTTCCTAAATGTTACACTTTTTAGGACAAAAATATTATATTTAATTACCAATTGCTTAATGGTGCAACGCAATCATCTGACCAATAGCTGGCAGCCATCTCAAGCCAGAGGACGAGAGGACTCTAGCCGCCACGCATATAAAGGATTTATAGTGAAAAACTTTGTTTTTACTGGTTATACTTATTTATTTTACCAGGTAAGGCCCACTGACCTATACAGCTCTTTTTCAGAAGCGCCCTGGTCACAAATGATAGCTCAACAAAGTGGCGTTTCGTGTGGAAATTTATTGCAGCCAAATAATCTCAACGCGTGTAGGTTAAATGTGGAGGGGAAAACCGAGGGACCCGGAGAAAAGTCCACGCGACCACGGGGAGAACACTCAAACTCAGAATCGAACCCACAACCTCCTGTATACCAGGCGAGGTATTTAACATCTCGCCATTCCCATCCCAGACATGTAACAGTACTGAGTTGGCCAGCGACTGCATCTGCATCACCGAAGGTATTGCTGCCTGCTGCACATTCGACTCGACGTGTGTCGATTACCTGAAATCATCAGGAATGTTCAAAACTGTAAGTTCAGCCCCTTCCTCTGAAAGCCTCACCCCTTTCATTTCCTTTACTCCGTAGTCCCCACTCCCTCCTGATTAAGATCCCTCCCCATGCTGATTTAGGCCCCCAGCGTCTCTCCCTCCGTCCGGCTCTCCGCCTTTCCTTTTTTAGGCCCAGCCCCGCCTTCTTCTTTAGGCCCCGCCTCCTTCTGTTTAGGCTCCTCCCCTTTCTTCCGGACACGGAGTTTTGCTGCTTTGGGTTGTCGTAGGGGTGGAAGGGGAGGGGTAGGGTGAGCGTGCACAATAAGGGCTGGATTTTTTCGATTTAAAGCTTTCGTGACTGCAGGGATTCATCTTCTTGGTTCTTTCGGTAAAGTCACGTAGAATGGAAACAATAAAAATAATAGAATAAAACATAATAAAATAATTCTCACGACGTTTCGGCCACAACGCAAGCAGCCGTCATCAGGTGAAGACCAAGTCTGTCGGGCAGACAGCGTCTCCCCGACAGACCTGGTCTTCACCTGATGTTTTATTTTATTATTTTTATTGTTTCCATTCTACGTGACTTTACCGAAAGAACTAAGAAGAGAAAAAATAAGGATGATGGTGTCAGCTTTACGATAACTACATTCTCTTAGAGCAACATAATAAAATATTATTACGTATACTCTCTTTTGAAGGCAATCTTATTCATGAATTCGTTGTTTGCCTTGACATGGGGATGTACACGTGGAATTTCCCTTTCGACGCAAGTATTATATGGCATGATATTTAATTTTCAAACACAATGGTAAATTACACCATACATTCTTGCTAACCAAACACATGTATTTAGATCAAACATATGTATGTATGTAGAAATTATTTCGCACCGTATCCTGCCTACCCTGCTAATCAGAGGTGCAGACGAAGGACAGCAAACTAAACACAAAAAAACAGTTCTAAAGAAATTCGTTTTCAAATCCAGATTCAAAAGTGCATCGCTCCAGTGGCTTCCTAATATCGGAAGGAAGAGCGTCCCAGACGGCCACAGAAGCGCATCTGAACGCGCACGATGCAATGACCGTCTTTGTTCGATGGTCAGATAAAAGCCGCTGCGAGGATGATGGTTTATGTTCCATGACGAGATCAGCAAATTAAAATTCAAAAGAGGCTGCAATGTGGCTCTGTGGATATGTGGGATGACGTCCACTCAAGGAACATTTATTTATTTATCTATTTCTATTTTGTAAATGTATCTAGTGTTTCGGAAGTCGCGTGAAATAGCATTCCCAAAATAAATAGGGTCTGTGCCATTTCTAGATTAGGTAACGTCGCAAACATCCTAGCTAAATGTACATGACTTCAGATAATAACAAGTTAAGTTTATGACACGAATGCATTACATGTTTCATGATTTCATAACAAATCACGCGCACACACGTAACAGCAATATTAAAAAATATATTTGTATGTTGATTAATACTGCGTGCGGTATTTAGCTTTGTTTAAACGTCCAGAGTCTTTTTTAACTTCTGCACTGTCAGCACAATACTTTGGCCACGGTATTTCTTCCGTGAAAACGGAGCCTCTTCACATGAGCATTAACCCACGGAGGTATGTGTGTTGAACTTATTTTGCATTGTACGTAGCCAACCGTACTAATCGGAGGTGCATCACCAGCTATGCTGGTTATGTGTCTGTATATGTTGAACTTCTTTCGCACCATACTTAGCCAAATGTGCTAATCAGAGTTGCATCACCTGCCACGCTGGTTATGTATGTGTAGGGGTGTCAGGGGAACGATTCCCACCAATAGGAGGGTTAGTGGGAGAGGTAATCGAGGAGATATGAGGGGAGAATTTTGATGTTTTACCTACGTGACTTTACCGAAAAAACCTAAGAATATGAATCATTGCAGTCACGAAAGCTTCAAATCTAGAAGGGAAGAAGGGGCCTTTAGCGGGGACGAGATTGGGACGGCTGGGGACAGGTGTGGATGGGAGAAAAGGATTAAAAGACGAGCCCCCTGCAACCTAGTGTCGGCTCTCCTTTACATATGTATGTGTGTTTAAAATATTGTATGTTTGTAAAAAAAAGTTCAAGTGTTCATGGGCAGTGTAGACTCTGTTGCATTTCAAATCTCTCACAATCAGAGTGGAGAACCAGAGTCAACATGTTATGTAGGCAAAGCATTTGCTCAGCTTCGCTTACCGAGCAATTTTCTCGGACCGTATCTCGCTCGCTACGCCAGACGACACGCGCCTGTGTACGGACATCTGCAGTCTGCGGCTAAAATGTTGCAAAGTTATCGATACGCGTATGTATTCTATGTATCCGCGCTCACTTTAATGCATATGTAAAGGGTGAATCTGCCCGTTTCGGACACTTTCGCTGTGTAGTCGCTATGTAATTAAACAATACCGGCTACCACCACTGTGTTCACACCGCGTGCCACATTGCACCCTGGGCTGAAGAGGCAGTACAGCGACGGTGCGGCTGTACCAAGATCAGCAACCCCCCCCCCCCCCCCCCAAAGTTACAAAATTTGTATTTGCATGATGGGGACCCACAGGAAACATTATGCGCCAGGGACCCCAAATATGCCTTCGGCGCGCCTGATTGCACCCGTTTCACGCCGAAGATGATGCGATAAGGAGATGAGCAACAGCGAGTTTTCCTGTACTCTTGACATTAAATTTGATCACTAAGAGCAAATACAGCAGACCAATGCGCCCAACGGAGGGCGTATTCAGTGAATGCATATTAGCTGCTCAGAATCATCAGACTATTTAGACTGGAGGAATCCGATGAGCTAAGAAGCTTTTTTCACAGATGTCCAGTATGGGCGGGTCAGCAATTTACAGCAGCAAACAACAAAAAACGATAAGGAGTGCAACAAAAAACGAATGTTAAGTCACGAAAAATAAAAATTAATTCGACTTAAAACTTTCGTGACTGCAGGAATTCATATTCTTTGGTTCTTTCGGGAAATTCACGTAGATAGAAGAAAAATGAACAATAAAAGATAAAGTGAAAAAAAATAACACTAATGTATATTGTAGCCTGGTTCTGAATCGGAGTGAGTGTACTGGCAATATATAATGTGGACTGTAACCTGTTATTAAGTTTGGTGAGTGTACTGGCAGTCTATAGCTTAAAACCCAGGCTACAGTCGACATAGACTGCCAGTACACTCACCAAGGTTAAGAACCAGGCTACAATCTACATTATAGACTGCCAGTACACTCACCAAGGTTAAGAACCAGTCTACAATCTATAATTATAGACTACTGGTACGCTCACAGAGGTTAAGAACCAGGCTACAGTCTACATTATAGACTGCCAGTACACTCAGAAAACTTAATAACCAGGCTACAGTCCACATTATAGATTGTCAGTACACTCACTTCAATTAAGAACTAGACTACAGTCTACATGAGTGGGTTTGTATTTATTTATTTTTTATTATTTTTTAATTCACTTTATTAAAAAAATCTATCCACGTGACTTTACCGAAAGAACCAAAGAACATGGAAAATAAATTATTATTAATATTATATAAGTAAGCAACAAGATGGGAATTGCACTGAGAGACAGACGCGGACGGGAACACGTGGATTAGAAAAAAAATCACAAATTAGACATTTAAGAAAGCCCATTAGCACTTTTTCAGAAGCGACTTGGCCACAAATGATAGCTCAGAGAAGTGGCGTATCGTGTGGACATTTATAGCACACGACAAGCCACTGCGTTCAGCTATCATTTGTAGCAGCCAAATGTGTACGCCCTTGGTCTGTGCCAAGTAGCCCAACGTTCAGTCCAGCTCTGGCGTTAGTATACGTATAAGTAATTTGTCACGAAGTTAGACCGTGTTTCATTCATAAATGTTGGGTCACAAGTAAATTATTCGTTATACTCATCATATGGCTCCAAGTAAACGACAAAGTGTGATTCGAACAACGGTCAAAGGTTAACTCTAAATCAAGCGAGAACAAAATATGTATTGATTAATCTCCCTTTGTCAACAAAAGAGCTCGTACTTAATATGTATGGCATAGTTCTACTTTTATTGGTAGCCTTGAACCGGCAGTGGGAAATTCCGCATTCGGGCGTCTCGTTCTTGTTGCTTTTTGTGACTTGCTTCCTTATTCAGATATTTACATTTACATAAGAAGCTCAGTATGTAAACAAGAGGGAACTGCACCATTGGAAGACCACCGTTGAGTTCTCAAACTCGTGAGAGTGATGTTATCTCGTTAGCTGCTGCTTGTTTAAACAATTATCGAGGAAGCGATGATGGGGATGATGATGATGACATTTATTGAATCTGGCCCGGATTTAAAGTCATCGTTGGCAGATAATTTCCCTCTTCTATGGGGGCATCCATTCTCTATCGCCTCAGTGGCCAGGTAGGCTTGGAAGAGGCTTGGAAACTCACATTTGATCCCATCCACCATGCCATGGAACTTGTGAGTCTATAGTTTGTGTTAAGGTTCACAACTAAACTGCTGGCTTCACGACGCTTTTTCACCCGCATGTGCTCTTTACATTGACTTGTCAACACGGCGTTTTGCGAAGTCATTGCTAACGGCAGCATAAAACATCAACCTCAGTTATTTTGGAACGCAACACCATCAAAACACATTTCAGACAATGGCCCTTCACAGCACGTAACTGAAGTGGTCAGAGATAGAGCGGCTAAGAGTTAAAGACGGTGTGCACTTCACACCATGGGACCTGATGATAATTCAGTATCAAACGTTTATTGTAATGCAGGTAAGCACAGCTTCGCCCACCTCACATCTCATTAGCTCTAAACTAAACTATTTTTAAATCCTTTATATTAAGTTCGCTTGCTTGCTTAGGACCGTGCAAATCTTTCGGTCGTTTTTTAACCCACTTCCCGTGATCCAACCGAGCTGACATTTTCCACACAGACTCGTTGTGCGTGACAAATTTTTTTCCTAAATGTTACACTTTTTAGGACAAAAATATTATATTTAATTACCAATTGCTTAATGGTGCAATGCAATCATCTGACCAATAGCTGGCAGCCATCTCAAGCCAGAGGACGAGAGGACTCTAGCCGCCACGCATATAAAGGATTTATAGTGAAAAACTTTGTTTTTACTGGTTATACTTATTTATTTTACCAGGTAAGGCCCACTGACCTATACAGCTCTTTTTCAGAAGCGCCCTGGTCACAAATGATAGCTCAACAAAGTGGCGTTTCGTGTGGAAATTTATTGCAGCCAAATAATCTCAACGCGTGTAGGTTAAATGTGGAGGGGAAAACCGAGGGACCCGGAGAAAAGTCCACGCGACCACGGGGAGAACACTCAAACTCAGAATCGAACCCACAACCTCCTGTATACCAGGCGAGGTATTTAACATCTCGCCATTCCCATCCCAGACATGTAACAGTACTGAGTTGGCCAGCGACTGCATCTGCATCACCGAAGGTATTGCTGCCTGCTGCACATTCGACTCGACGTGTGTCGATTACCTGAAATCATCAGGAATGTTCAAAACTGTAAGTTCAGCCCCTTCCTCTGAAAGCCTCGCCCCTTTCATTTCCTTTACTCCGTAGTCCCCACTCCCTCCTGATTAAGATCCCTCCCCATGCTGATTTAGGCCCCCAGCGTCTCTCCCTCCGTCCGGCTCTCCGCCTTTCCTTTTTTAGGCCCAGCCCCGCCTTCTTCTTTAGGCCCCGCCTCCTTCTGTTTAGGCTCCTCCCCTTTCTTCCGGACACGGAGTTTTGCTGCTTTGGGTTGTCGTAGGGGTGGAAGGGGAGGGGTAGGGTGAGCGTGCACAATAAGGGCTGGATTTTTTCGATTTAAAGCTTTCGTGACTGCAGGGATTCATCTTCTTGGTTCTTTCGGTAAAGTCACGTAGAATGGAAACAATAAAAATAATAGAATAAAACATAATAAAATAATTCTCACGACGTTTCGGCCACAACGCAAGCAGCCGTCATCAGGTGAAGACCAAGTCTGTCGGGCAGACAGCGTCTCCCCGACAGACCTGGTCTTCACCTGATGTTTTATTTTATTATTTTTATTGTTTCCATTCTACGTGACTTTACCGAAAGAACTAAGAAGAGAAAAAATAAGGATGATGGTGTCAGCTTTACGATAACTACATTCTCTTAGAGCAACATAATAAAATATTATTACGTATACTCTCTTTTGAAGGCAATCTTATTCATGAATTCGTTGTTTGCCTTGACATGGGGATGTACACGTGGAATTTCCCTTTCGACGCAAGTATTATATGGCATGATATTTAATTTTCAAACACAATGGTAAATTACACCATACATTCTTGCTAACCAAACACATGTATTTAGATCAAACATATGTATGTATGTAGAAATTATTTCGCACCGTATCCTGCCTACCCTGCTAATCAGAGGTGCAGACGAAGGACAGCAAACTAAACACAAAAAAACAGTTCTAAAGAAATTCGTTTTCAAATCCAGATTCAAAAGTGCATCGCTCCAGTGGCTTCCTAATATCGGAAGGAAGAGCGTCCCAGACGGCCACAGAAGCGCATCTGAACGCGCACGATGCAATGACCGTCTTTGTTCGATGGTCAGATAAAAGCCGCTGCGAGGATGATGGTTTATGTTCCATGACGAGATCAGCAAATTAAAATTCAAAAGAGGCTGCAATGTGGCTCTGTGGATATGTGGGATGACGTCCACTCAAGGAACATTTATTTATTTATCTATTTCTATTTTGTAAATGTATCTAGTGTTTCGGAAGTCGCGTGAAATAGCATTCCCAAAATAAATAGGGTCTGTGCCATTTCTAGATTAGGTAACGTCGCAAACATCCTAGCTAAATGTACATGACTTCAGATAATAACAAGTTAAGTTTATGACACGAATGCATTACATGTTTCATGATTTCATAACAAATCACGCGCACACACGTAACAGCAATATTAAAAAATATATTTGTATGTTGATTAATACTGCGTGCGGTATTTAGCTTTGTTTAAACGTCCAGAGTCTTTTTTAACTTCTGCACTGTCAGCACAATACTTTGGCCACGGTATTTCTTCCGTGAAAACGGAGCCTCTTCACATGAGCATTAACCCACGGAGGTATGTGTGTTGAACTTATTTTGCATTGTACGTAGCCAACCGTACTAATCGGAGGTGCATCACCAGCTATGCTGGTTATGTGTCTGTATATGTTGAACTTCTTTCGCACCATACTTAGCCAAATGTGCTAATCAGAGTTGCATCACCTGCCACGCTGGTTATGTATGTGTAGGGGTGTCAGGGGAACGATTCCCACCAATAGGAGGGTTAGTGGGAGAGGTAATCGAGGAGATATGAGGGGAGAATTTTGATGTTTTACCTACGTGACTTTACCGAAAAAACCTAAGAATATGAATCATTGCAGTCACGAAAGCTTCAAATCTAGAAGGGAAGAAGGGGCCTTTAGCGGGGACGAGATTGGGACGGCTGGGGACAGGTGTGGATGGGAGAAAAGGATTAAAAGACGAGCCCCCTGCAACCTAGTGTCGGCTCTCCTTTACATATGTATGTGTGTTTAAAATATTGTATGTTTGTAAAAAAAAGTTCAAGTGTTCATGGGCAGTGTAGACTCTGTTGCATTTCAAATCTCTCACAATCAGAGTGGAGAACCAGAGTCAACATGTTATGTAGGCAAAGCATTTGCTCAGCTTCGCTTACCGAGCAATTTTCTCGGACCGTATCTCGCTCGCTACGCCAGACGACACGCGCCTGTGTACGGACATCTGCAGTCTGCGGCTAAAATGTTGCAAAGTTATCGATACGCGTATGTATTCTATGTATCCGCGCTCACTTTAATGCATATGTAAAGGGTGAATCTGCCCGTTTCGGACACTTTCGCTGTGTAGTCGCTATGTAATTAAACAATACCGGCTACCACCACTGTGTTCACACCGCGTGCCACATTGCACCCTGGGCTGAAGAGGCAGTACAGCGACGGTGCGGCTGTACCAAGATCAGCAACCCCCCCCCCCCCCCCAAAGTTACAAAATTTGTATTTGCATGATGGGGACCCACAGGAAACATTATGCGCCAGGGACCCCAAATATGCCTTCGGCGCGCCTGATTGCACCCGTTTCACGCCGAAGATGATGCGATAAGGAGATGAGCAACAGCGAGTTTTCCTGTACTCTTGACATTAAATTTGATCACTAAGAGCAAATACAGCAGACCAATGCGCCCAACGGAGGGCGTATTCAGTGAATGCATATTAGCTGCTCAGAATCATCAGACTATTTAGACTGGAGGAATCCGATGAGCTAAGAAGCTTTTTTCACAGATGTCCAGTATGGGCGGGTCAGCAATTTACAGCAGCAAACAACAAAAAACGATAAGGAGTGCAACAAAAAACGAATGTTAAGTCACGAAAAATAAAAATTAATTCGACTTAAAACTTTCGTGACTGCAGGAATTCATATTCTTTGGTTCTTTCGGGAAATTCACGTAGATAGAAGAAAAATGAACAATAAAAGATAAAGTGAAAAAAAATAACACTAATGTATATTGTAGCCTGGTTCTGAATCGGAGTGAGTGTACTGGCAATATATAATGTGGACTGTAACCTGTTATTAAGTTTGGTGAGTGTACTGGCAGTCTATAGCTTAAAACCCAGGCTACAGTCGACATAGACTGCCAGTACACTCACCAAGGTTAAGAACCAGGCTACAATCTACATTATAGACTGCCAGTACACTCACCAAGGTTAAGAACCAGTCTACAATCTATAATTATAGACTACTGGTACGCTCACAGAGGTTAAGAACCAGGCTACAGTCTACATTATAGACTGCCAGTACACTCAGAAAACTTAATAACCAGGCTACAGTCCACATTATAGATTGTCAGTACACTCACTTCAATTAAGAACTAGACTACAGTCTACATGAGTGGGTTTGTATTTATTTATTTTTTATTATTTTTTAATTCACTTTATTAAAAAAATCTATCCACGTGACTTTACCGAAAGAACCAAAGAACATGGAAAATAAATTATTATTAATATTATATAAGTAAGCAACAAGATGGGAATTGCACTGAGAGACAGACGCGGACGGGAACACGTGGATTAGAAAAAGAAAATCACAAATTAGACATTTAAGAAAGCCCATTAGCACTTTTTCAGAAGCGACTTGGCCACAAATGATAGCTCAGAGAAGTGGCGTATCGTGTGGACATTTATAGCACACGACAAGCCACTGCGTTCAGCTATCATTTGTAGCAGCCAAATGTGTACGCCCTTGGTCTGTGCCAAGTAGCCCAACGTTCAGTCCAGCTCTGGCGTTAGTATACGTATAAGTAATTTGTCACGAAGTTAGACCGTGTTTCATTCATAAATGTTGGGTCACAAGTAAATTATTCGTTATACTCATCATATGGCTCCAAGTAAACGACAAAGTGTGATTCGAACAACGGTCAAAGGTTAACTCTAAATCAAGCGAGAACAAAATATGTATTGATTAATCTCCCTTTGTCAACAAAAGAGCTCGTACTTAATATGTATGGCATAGTTCTACTTTTATTGGTAGCCTTGAACCGGCAGTGGGAAATTCCGCATTCGGGCGTCTCGTTCTTGTTGCTTTTTGTGACTTGCTTCCTTATTCAGATATTTACATTTACATAAGAAGCTCAGTATGTAAACAAGAGGGAACTGCACCATTGGAAGACCACCGTTGAGTTCTCAAACTCGTGAGAGTGATGTTATCTCGTTAGCTGCTGCTTGTTTAAACAATTATCGAGGAAGCGATGATGGGGATGATGATGATGACATTTATTGAATCTGGCCCGGATTTAAAGTCATCGTTGGCAGATAATTTCCCTCTTCTATGGGGGCATCCATTCTCTATCGCCTCAGTGGCCAGGTAGGCTTGGAAGAGGCTTGGAAACTCACATTTGATCCCATCCACCATGCCATGGAACTTGTGAGTCTATAGTTTGTGTTAAGGTTCACAACTAAACTGCTGGCTTCACGACGCTTTTTCACCCGCATGTGCTCTTTACATTGACTTGTCAACACGGCGTTTTGCGAAGTCATTGCTAACGGCAGCATAAAACATCAACCTCAGTTATTTTGGAACGCAACACCATCAAAACACATTTCAGACAATGGCCCTTCACAGCACGTAACTGAAGTGGTCAGAGATAGAGCGGCTAAGAGTTAAAGACGGTGTGCACTTCACACCATGGGACCTGATGATAATTCAGTATCAAACGTTTATTGTAATGCAGGTAAGCACAGCTTCGCCCACCTCACATCTCATTAGCTCTAAACTAAACTATTTTTAAATCCTTTATATTAAGTTCGCTTGCTTGCTTAGGACCGTGCAAATCTTTCGGTCGTTTTTTAACCCACTTCCCGTGATCCAACCGAGCTGACATTTTCCACACAGACTCGTTGTGCGTGACAAATTTTTTTCCTAAATGTTACACTTTTTAGGACAAAAATATTATATTTAATTACCAATTGCTTAATGGTGCAATGCAATCATCTGACCAATAGCTGGCAGCCATCTCAAGCCAGAGGACGAGAGGACTCTAGCCGCCACGCATATAAAGGATTTATAGTGAAAAACTTTGTTTTTACTGGTTATACTTATTTATTTTACCAGGTAAGGCCCACTGACCTATACAGCTCTTTTTCAGAAGCGCCCTGGTCACAAATGATAGCTCAACAAAGTGGCGTTTCGTGTGGAAATTTATTGCAGCCAAATAATCTCAACGCGTGTAGGTTAAATGTGGAGGGGAAAACCGAGGGACCCGGAGAAAAGTCCACGCGACCACGGGGAGAACACTCAAACTCAGAATCGAACCCACAACCTCCTGTATACCAGGCGAGGTATTTAACATCTCGCCATTCCCATCCCAGACATGTAACAGTACTGAGTTGGCCAGCGACTGCATCTGCATCACCGAAGGTATTGCTGCCTGCTGCACATTCGACTCGACGTGTGTCGATTACCTGAAATCATCAGGAATGTTCAAAACTGTAAGTTCAGCCCCTTCCTCTGAAAGCCTCGCTCCTTTCATTTCCTTTACTCCGTAGTCCCCACTCCCTCCTGATTAAGATCCCTCCCCATGCTGATTTAGGCCCCCAGCGTCTCTCCCTCCGTCCGGCTCTCCGCCTTTCCTTTTTTAGGCCCAGCCCCGCCTTCTTCTTTAGGCCCCGCCTCCTTCTGTTTAGGCTCCTCCCCTTTCTTCCGGACACGGAGTTTTGCTGCTTTGGGTTGTCGTAGGGGTGGAAGGGGAGGGGTAGGGTGAGCGTGCACAATAAGGGCTGGATTTTTTCGATTTAAAGCTTTCGTGACTGCAGGGATTCATCTTCTTGGTTCTTTCGGTAAAGTCACGTAGAATGGAAACAATAAAAATAATAGAATAAAACATAATAAAATAATTCTCACGACGTTTCGGCCACAACGCAAGCAGCCGTCATCAGGTGAAGACCAAGTCTGTCGGGCAGACAGCGTCTCCCCGACAGACCTGGTCTTCACCTGATGTTTTATTTTATTATTTTTATTGTTTCCATTCTACGTGACTTTACCGAAAGAACTAAGAAGAGAAAAAATAAGGATGATGGTGTCAGCTTTACGATAACTACATTCTCTTAGAGCAACATAATAAAATATTATTACGTATACTCTCTTTTGAAGGCAATCTTATTCATGAATTCGTTGTTTGCCTTGACATGGGGATGTACACGTGGAATTTCCCTTTCGACGCAAGTATTATATGGCATGATATTTAATTTTCAAACACAATGGTAAATTACACCATACATTCTTGCTAACCAAACACATGTATTTAGATCAAACATATGTATGTATGTAGAAATTATTTCGCACCGTATCCTGCCTACCCTGCTAATCAGAGGTGCAGACGAAGGACAGCAAACTAAACACAAAAAAACAGTTCTAAAGAAATTCGTTTTCAAATCCAGATTCAAAAGTGCATCGCTCCAGTGGCTTCCTAATATCGGAAGGAAGAGCGTCCCAGACGGCCACAGAAGCGCATCTGAACGCGCACGATGCAATGACCGTCTTTGTTCGATGGTCAGATAAAAGCCGCTGCGAGGATGATGGTTTATGTTCCATGACGAGATCAGCAAATTAAAATTCAAAAGAGGCTGCAATGTGGCTCTGTGGATATGTGGGATGACGTCCACTCAAGGAACATTTATTTATTTATCTATTTCTATTTTGTAAATGTATCTAGTGTTTCGGAAGTCGCGTGAAATAGCATTCCCAAAATAAATAGGGTCTGTGCCATTTCTAGATTAGGTAACGTCGCAAACATCCTAGCTAAATGTACATGACTTCAGATAATAACAAGTTAAGTTTATGACACGAATGCATTACATGTTTCATGATTTCATAACAAATCACGCGCACACACGTAACAGCAATATTAAAAAATATATTTGTATGTTGATTAATACTGCGTGCGGTATTTAGCTTTGTTTAAACGTCCAGAGTCTTTTTTAACTTCTGCACTGTCAGCACAATACTTTGGCCACGGTATTTCTTCCGTGAAAACGGAGCCTCTTCACATGAGCATTAACCCACGGAGGTATGTGTGTTGAACTTATTTTGCATTGTACGTAGCCAACCGTACTAATCGGAGGTGCATCACCAGCTATGCTGGTTATGTGTCTGTATATGTTGAACTTCTTTCGCACCATACTTAGCCAAATGTGCTAATCAGAGTTGCATCACCTGCCACGCTGGTTATGTATGTGTAGGGGTGTCAGGGGAACGATTCCCACCAATAGGAGGGTTAGTGGGAGAGGTAATCGAGGAGATATGAGGGGAGAATTTTGATGTTTTACCTACGTGACTTTACCGAAAAAACCTAAGAATATGAATCATTGCAGTCACGAAAGCTTCAAATCTAGAAGGGAAGAAGGGGCCTTTAGCGGGGACGAGATTGGGACGGCTGGGGACAGGTGTGGATGGGAGAAAAGGATTAAAAGACGAGCCCCCTGCAACCTAGTGTCGGCTCTCCTTTACATATGTATGTGTGTTTAAAATATTGTATGTTTGTAAAAAAAAGTTCAAGTGTTCATGGGCAGTGTAGACTCTGTTGCATTTCAAATCTCTCACAATCAGAGTGGAGAACCAGAGTCAACATGTTATGTAGGCAAAGCATTTGCACAGAGCAGGCAAGGTCAAATAACCCACGTGGACTGGAGCTATTCGAATAGTTGGGGGTTTTTTTGTAAACAAATATGTAATCGCATAGAAAAAATAAATAGATATGACCATGCTTTGAGGCAGCTACACAAGGAGTTAAATCAATCGGTGGGGAATTCGCGCATATTCACTTTGTCACGTGTGGAAAATGTATCCTGTATCTCCACAACTCTAGCCGCCGCCTGATGAGGCTGGTTGTAATTACCGGCAAAACGTCACCAGGTACTCGTATCGTAAATGTTGTGGGTTTACTCTCCAACACACCGGTTAGTGCTGAACTAGTAACGAATTATATTCTTGGTTCTTTCGGTAAAGTCACGTAGAAGGGAAATAATAAAATAATGAAAATATAAACAAAAAATATTGTTTTATATTTTTATTATAATAATAAAAATATATAAATAGATTTTTTTTCCCTTCTACGTGACTTTACCGAAAGAACCAAAAATATGAATCCCTGCAGTCACGAAACTTTAAATAAAAATTTAGTAACGAATTGGCGGGTTGAACGACACATTTATATTTATGCGATCTAACCCCCCCCAAAAACACTCTATTTTGGATAATATTGGTCGCGAAAGCCTACTACGTGTTGAACTGACTAAATTGAAATATGTAACTAGGGTGCATGCAACCCTAACCCTAGCGGCCGCCGATGTACGGTATATGTGCCGTGCTTAGAGAAGCGAGAGACCATCGCAGATCATTATCTGGCAAGTCTGTGACCCCATAGCGATGGTATATATTAATATAAATAAAGTATGCTAGAGCCAGTATAGCTGGTGGCACGCATACCGTGATAGTTTGAGGGATGGGCCTGATCGGCACGTTACGGAAATCACCGCGGAAGTACGATCGCATATAAATATTTTATTTATTTCCTTTTGAGGCAGTTACATTCATCAATATATTTGCATACGAGGCAACTGCCGTGAATAAAAGGTTATCTGGGTTGGTGAGAAATCTGAGTGATCAACTCACAAAGTTGTAAGTTCATATCCGGGTCGCAGATCCAACTTTGGGATAAACAAACTACTCGGGATCAAAAACATCAACTCGAGATCAACACCATCCAGGTCAGGGAACAACTCGGGGTGAAGAGCTACTTAAAATAAATACGTCTACAGTGGTTGGCCTGTGTGGAGAGACTGCATCGTGGGCCACGTGCATTTCCATGAGGTGAAGAGAGAGGATCTTTGTCACTAGGCCTCTGCAAGGTAAAGTAATTTACCCTTTACACTATGAGACCTCCTTTACCAGTGGCAAAATATAGTAGTAGGTTGTTACCCTTTAAACTGGTACAAAACTGACACCTTTATACAAGGCATCATGTTTGCAATAACCGCAACACAAGCAGTCAAAATGCAAACAAAAAGAAACAACTCTGATAGTAATGATATGCACTGTCCTTGAAGTTGATTGGTCCACACCCGAGACGGCTCTAAGGAAAGCTGTCTCGGGTGTGGACCAATCAACTTCAAGGAGAGTGCATATTATTACCATTATCAGAGTTGTTTCTTTTTGTTTGCATTTTGGCTGCTTGTGTTGCGGTTATTGCAAACATGATGCCTTGTATAAAGGTGTCAGTTTTGTACCAGTTTAAAGGGTAAAAACCTACTACTATAATTTACCCTTTTTACCGGGTAAAAGGATAAAGATAAAGGGTAAGGGAGTCGACATGCCAAGGGGTAAGTTAAAGGGTGGTAGGGTAAAGGTAGCGCAAAGTGTTACCCTGTAAACACTTTGTTTACCGCTCGCTAAAAGCTCCGTGGCGCAGTCCGTGGCCTCCATTTAAAAATAGAATCATCTAGTGTATTCTATATGAATAAAGCGCTCTACCTAGCATTTGCCCGTTATAAGCCTTGTTCATGTGTAGTAGTACCCCAGTAATTACCCTGCAATCGGGTAATGTGTATGGGGCAAGGGTAAAAGGTAGGGTAAAGGTAGGCTCGTTGTTTTACCTTTTACCTTGCCGAGGTCTATTTGTCACTCTGGCGAATACTTTTTCACGCTTGCCGGCTGCTTGGGAAGAGATGGGAGGTGCACTCATCCCCACTGCCAATCAGCGAAGTGTTGCAAGCCGTGGATAGAGCAACTCTCCCGTTGTGTGGGGGATCAATCACACGTTGCATCTCGTTTCATTACTCCAGTGTTTATTCATTGATATTTACATGGTTCACGTGTACGAACTTTACTATCTGTATTTAGTATCGTTTTGAATTTCAATTTATTTCTGGGCAAAAAAACATTCTTATTCAATGATAACTGCCCAATTCCAAAAAAACTGTTTAAGTTTTAAAAAACTAATCGATAAATAATTTTTATGAACATATGATCCTGAATACAAAATGACCGAGGCAATTAAATATTTTATTTCTAGGACACTATTTTTTCCCAGGGGTGTACTTAACTCCGCGACTGGGGTAACCAATCAATCCGAAATCAGTGCCACACTCCGCGATGTCGAAACGCAGCGAGGACGATTGCGCTGAAACCCTGAACGCTCACGGTATGCACCGTGGCGGTGCATCGTGTACAGCTCGTCGAGATGAGTCGATTGCCGCATCGCCAACCATCAACAGACTAAAAATGACTGCATCACGGACATTATGCGAGAGCCTACTACCTTACCCCGGGGTGACCGCCATAAGGTTCATATGGCAACTTTATTTGTGAAACCCCATCACTGCAATATGAGGGTTTAGGAAACATAACATTCACAAAATAATGTGTACACCATAAACACAACTCATGTGCAACTTAAAAAAAACACAGATTTAAACCAAGTGTAATCTAGATTTTAAGTTTTCGTGACTGCAGAGATCCATACTCTTTGGTTCTTTTGGTAAAGTCACGTAGGTAGAAAATACAATACATTATTAAATAAATTGTTATTTTATTTTATACCTACGTGACTTTACCGAAATAACCAAAGAGTATTAAACCAAGCCTGTTTGGGGCATCAGGTAACTCGCTGTTTTGTGTTTTGCTCTCCACTGAACCACTCTAGCCGAATGAATGATTATTTACTTATTTCCCAGGCTCCCCGTGAGCAGTGTACATTCACGTAGGTGTGCCTGAGATAAAGGTGGGAAGTTCCCACATTTCTAACGAATGGACCAGTCCACTCAACTCCAATGATCTGCGGATCCTATAATCCGGGGGTGCACTGGGGTACAGAAAAAAAGTTCATCCTAAATCCCGCAGGTCAGAGATCATCAACTCGGAACCAATAACCACACGGGATAAATAACATTTCGGGCCAGATTTTAGGACTCTCCTTTCCTGCAAGATTATGGCAGTGTCTGCAAAATGTGGAGGGATCTGCGACAATTTTAGGTATCGCGGATTATTGAAGTTCGAGTGTAAAACGTACTTTTAAGAAATGCTGTAAGTACAGGGAGGTCCAAATGTCTTATGACCCCCCCCCCCCCCCAATTAATTGACCCCTAACATTGTTTCCCTTTGCATATTTACTTGTTTTAAATTAACCTTACTTAAAAATATATATTATAGTTTCAGAGACTTAAATGAGGGGGGGGGGGCGGCACAAGACATCTGAACCACCCTGTATATGTGCAATATGTAGCCATCCATTTAGTACGCACAAGGAGGGGTAACCCAAACGCGTTCGCTTGCGTATGGGGGGTCTACTGACAATGTACGCATAGGAAACGGGGGGCGGGGAAGCCTCGATAATAATTTGTCTACATTGGCCTTCAATTGAGTTAGATAGTCCGGCGGTGGACGATCTGTTTGCTTAAACACGTCAATATTATTAATCTTTGATCGTTTCTGCGTGGATTAAATATCGGCCGTTCTATAGGATTCGAGGGGGGGGGGTGCGTCAAGCTGAACGTACGCAGGTGGGGGGCGGGTGTAAAAAGTCCGCGTGCGTACAGGAAGGGGGGTAGGGCTCAAGTTTTGACAGATTTTTGCGTTCCTACTCAATGGATTGCCCCTATACTGGCAACCAGGTACATTTCAGTTATTGGTCTCACACACACCGATGAGCAAAAGCAACACACCAATTGTCCCTTTGTGTGCTTGTCCCTGCGTGACAGAACTGACCGAATTCATGCGCTGCTGTAACAATGCCGAGGAAGCAGCTGTTTTAAATTCCCATGTCACGATTCACAGATGGGGGGTTGGTTTCTGGCCCGTTCGCATTGGGCCGCTGGCACTGTCGTCTCACACACTCTAGGGTACACGGCAAATTTCGACGACTGCCCCGGGCCCCGCGCTTTGGGGGCGGGGGGGGGGCTCGCTTTGCCCCCCCCCCCCCCGCGCTTGGACGTCACGGTGTCAGATGTAATACTGCCCGCTTAGTTTGAAGGCGTTGGGGGCCCACAGTGGGATTTTCTCTTGACCCAGCACCCCGCCGCCCCCCCCCCCCGTTATAGACGGCCCTGACCACGGCTAACATCAGTGGCGAGTGACATGTGAACTGGTTCAGCCGCTCCCCCTTCACAAACTGGCACTGGCCAGTGAGGTGAAGTATGGTTAAAGACAAAGATCGCACGTGTAGCCTTAACAGAAGGCCTGCATAGCACTCGAGGCGGTGAGTAGCCAACACCACACCCGGCCAACTTGGTCTCCCTTGTAGCAATGTTTATACATCGCCTCAGCTACTTATTTGAGGCTGAGTCGACCTAGGGGAGGGCCCAGAACTGGTTGGCCGTGAGACTGAATCAGAATTAGAATATTTACTTATACTGGAGGAATCCGATGAGCTATGAAGCTCTTTTTCACAGATGTCCAGTAGGGCGCTGGTAAGAACGTTACAACAACAAACATTACAAAACAGGAAAGGAGTGCAGAGTCAAGGAAATGTAAACAAATCACTTTAAAAAAATATCCAAAGTAAACTCAAATATCTTAATCTTACCAGACAAAGCCCACTGAGGTATTAACTTATTTTCCAAAAGCCACCTTACCACAAATGATGGCTCAACAAAGTGGCCTATCACGTGGACATATAAAACATCGAGATGATCTAAATAATATGAACGCATATTTATAAATGCGGAGGGTAGAAAGACACCGGAGGACCCGGAGGAAAAAAAATCCAAGCGACCACGGGCAGAGAGACACGCAGACTCCAAATATACAGCGGGCATCAGGGTGAACCCCCCCGACCTCCTGTATACCAGGCGAGGAAGTTAACATCTCGCCGCCGTGGTGCCCCGATCGAACTCGTTTCGCCGGGGATTCGTAGCGCGATTATTCGTAGCTAACAGTAGTTGAGCGCCCTCTAGTTTTTCAAACTTTAAAGATACATGTTTTTTTTTAAGTGTGGGCTATTTTATGGCAAGCCACAAATCAAAGTGACGTTACCGACCTCTAAAGAACTCACAAACGCTTTCGTCAATGACACTGCCCTCAAAAAATATGTGGAGTATTCGACGTTTCGGGTAACGGCCCTTTTACACGCGTCGTTCTCCCCCCCCCACCTCGCTTGTGCAACACCGCCGACAGCGGGCGTGCTGTGCCGAGGCGGCTGTGTGTTGCGCGTTCGTGTGTGCGTCTCGCGTGACATCACACCTGCGGTAGTTTTCCAGCCTGCGGAAGAAAATTGTGATTCCCCTTAACGGTGGAAAACTTCCCCATCAGTTCACGAACAGATGTCACTGCTGCTGGGCAGGGCGGGCTGTATCGTCAAACCCTTTGTTCTCAAGCTACCATTCGACGCAGACAAAGCAGGTGGGGTTTTTTTTATGTAAATTCGAGCTACAATTTGGAAACCCCCCAATCACCACCTATCTCACCAATCATATAAAGGGCTGCTGTTGCTGTGGAGAGCTCAACGCACGCACTTCAGTTACAGCCATGCCTCTGGGGAAAGCGGACGTCGAAAACATTTTGAATGAATATGGACCTCAATGCAAGGTAAGTGGCCGGTTTTAATTATCGCACTATTACTTAACAAACCAATCCATATACGAACCAATCCATATACCGTACAATTCTAGCGTAGATATTTTTATTTTACGATGAACTGAAAGTGAGGTTTACAACGTTTGTATCACTGATGCTGATACTGGCCACTAGTGTTATCATCATCAGCCGTGGTCAATCCACTGCTGGATGAAAGTTTCCCCAAGCAGCCGTCATCTCTGCGATGGACTTAATCATCGGTCCGGCATGCGAGTTGATATTATCCCCTTCCAGAGAACGCGTTCCATCACTTGTGCTGTCATTCCGTCATTGCTCTCGACCATTAAGCTCAGGGGATGATAGGCTCTTGGGCCATCACCAGAACGGATGAGCGCCGGCCAGTTTGATCGACTGAGCAGGGAGACCGATTCGCTTCGTGTATTTGATGTTGCTTTTTTTGCTCCCTTTCCTCAGATACTGCAAACCGCGTGCGCCATCTACCTAACGCAAACCGATGACAAGACGGGCAAGCGCATATCGGGAATAACGTGTATCATCGAGTCTTGGGAATTGCTCTACCTCATCATATGCGCGGTTCGTACGAACCTCATCCACATATATACAACGACGTGTTTATATTTATACAGATAATGTGTATTATAGGGGTAATTCCACGGTGAATAAATCATAAGAACAATCCAGATGCATTGGACGTGGCTTTCTTCTCCGATCACACCAACCCGTCGTGCAACAACATTTTAGAAACTGTTAAGAGCTCCAATGATACCTCGTGGTCCATTGTGCGATTGTCAAGTTTTGCGAGCCACGCTGTAATTCCGTCACATTGGAATTGCCCATACAATACTGTATACACAGTGTCTACTTGATATGTAATATTACAAATAATGCACGGCCCTTTATCGATCAACTGCTGGATGAAGGCCTCCCCACACCGTGTCAGTCATGGGGAATGTTTGGCCATCCTTTGGCACGTTGGCCATTGCCAATGTGTGCAGTGGGGGTCTAGGTGCCCTCATCTCAGCCGTGGCAGGGAATCGCTGGACTCGTGCATGCGCTCCAAAAAGTCCAAGTGATTTCCTGCTCTCATGAGCATTGAGGAAGTGCTCATCGCCCGTGTACAGCCCGAGCCAGTGGTGGCAATTCCACATTCCCATGGTGGGGGTGAGTCTATCCATAGGATAGGCAGCCTCGTAAGCACGGTGGGCTGAGTAACCCCCCCCCCCCCGACACAATTGAATGTTGCAATAATTCGGTTGCAAGCTGCACATTCGTCCACTGAGCCACCAAGCCGGTTGTACCTGCTATTTTGTACTATACATATACAGTACATGTACTAAAATGAATATATTGGGGACCACGAGTCGTGAACTACCTTGCCCGGTATACAGGAGGGCGTAGGTTTGGAGTGTGCATTTTTCTCCGGGTCCTCCGTTTATTTCCCTCAACGTTTAGAATCAACGTGAGGCGTTTTAGAGTATTTGGCTTCTACAAATGTCCACATGATAAGCCGCTTCGTTGAGCTGTCATTTGTGGCAGGTCACTTCTGAAAAAGAGCTACATAGCTCAGTGGGCCTTGCCTGGTAAAATAAAATAGTTTAGTTTAGTGTTTTTGTTTATATTGCTTACCCTTGAGGTGGACCCTATAAACATACGCTCTCTCATAGCATACGGTGTTCTGCATTTGATATGTTTGCTCTGATAACTATGAACCACGGACACACAAAACATAATTTGTATCCCTTGTGCTCACATCGTGTCTATGTACCCATCTCATTAACAGCAATCTGTGTGTTCTGTTTTGCAGGACGGGAAGCTAGAAACCATCTGCTACATTGAAAATCAGATATTCGTGGAAACGACTAACAGAACACTAGAATTCGAATCGTGGAAGGTACGGACCATTTGAATATATTCCATGTGCATCAGCTTCCACACAACACACACACTTAAACGAAAACAACACGGGTGTACGGAGTAGGATGTTTGCCAACGTGGGCATAGTGCTAATTTGAGCCGAGTTTGTCGAAAGCCAGGATTACATTTATTTGAATCCATAGTAACTCGTGTTGTCGATGGTTAGGGCTCGAACCTGTATATTCGGCACTGTAGTGCAATCATTGCTTTGACTGCCATGCTGTTGCACAGTGTTGTCGCAACTGCCCATGTCAACCGATGTACACGGCCTTTATTGGAACGTTAATTTTGACGGGACGCTGATGCTCCCCACGATGCAAATCGTCGAACGCAACATGTCGCGAGACGGTGTGGCTCAACGAGTTAACAAATTACATTTGAGCAAATTAAACCTGTAATCCTCCCAACGGGAGGCTAGTGACGATCACCATCACATCGTACATGTGGCAAAGTCATGGCTTCCAGCCAAGTACTGCACTGAAATCAACGAATTCTCTTCTCTAATCCCCAGGGACGGAAGATGGTTTTGATGTTCTCGGATGAAGAGGAGCTGGACAAGCTAGCAGGGTCCCTTCCACCCCACTTAGTCAAACGCAAAGGTAATACCCGTGCAACTGCATCATTCAATATGCGTGCCGTTTTAGTCCAGTGTCGATCAGAAATGGCTGACTCGGCGGTATATAGAGCGGCCTGCAATTTGGAAGGCTACCAGTTCAAATTATTGGGTGGCACAGGCCACGTAAGAAGTTTCTTGTTCATGTTTTTGTTTGTTGCGGTTGGACCCGAGTCAAGAGCCGCATGGCTCACAGGGTTATATCTAATAAATTAAACTGAAAACATCATTCCTGTAGGGTCAATTAAACGCGTACTGCTTCTGCGGTGATTCTTCGATTAAACGCGTACCGCTTCTGCAGTGATTCTTCGATGGATAGACTCGTGTTGTCGTCGTACCCCGCCATGGGAATGTGGAATTTCCACCACTGGCTTAGGGCTGTAAATAGATAATGGACACGGCCTAAATGCTCATTTCGGAAAGAAACCCGCTTTGAGCGCAGCGTTTTACGTACAACAACAAGACATTGGTGGCTAGTGGGGTTTGGAGCACCGAGTCGGCACGACCCCGGACGGGGAGGGTTTGAACCAGCGGCCAAGGCCGACTGTGAGCGCGGGGCCCTCGCGCAACAGCCCGCCGCGTAGCTGTGGTGCCAAACAACCACAGACGGTCACGCGCAGGTGGTCGCCGACCCCGCGCCTAGCGGCAGTCTTAAACACGATGCCCCCCGCATTCTGGCCCGGATCGGCGCAACCGCTTGCTCTCAATAAACGGACAAAGCAAACTCTCGGGTGTGGATAGACGGTGGTCTCGGCCCAGTCATTAATGACTGCACCAAAAACCCATGATATTACATTTGGGTGTTCATTTAAGTTGGCTCATGCCAGCTCTGAGACTTAAACACTACACAGTATTTGGAATGACATTGACAGTTTTTTGTTGATGCGGTTATGTGAATGTCATCTTCCTGGCTGTGGAGTTCTAAAATATAAATGTATTTGCCTCATTCCATGGGGAATGATAGCAAGACAAAATAAAGTGGAGAAAATAGACAAACATTGACCCTGAAATAATGTTAATACCCCTATGTTTTATTTATTTCTGTTCCAGCACTTTGTAATTTCAATACCTGTTTACTCGTCTTGTTTTACCAACTGTTTAAAAAAATGAAGTGACCAATTATATTCATTCCTTGAATGTAAATAGCAGTTTTATGCAACGTAAACTTAAAATACCTCTGTTTATGATATTTTAGCAATACAAAAACAATGCCAAGATTTACACCTGTTTCATTGTCAGGTCGAAAGAGATTAATTACTTTAATTGTTGTATTTTTTTAATAGGGAATACAACATTGAAAACGTCCTTTAAAAGCAAATTGAGGTAATCATAACATCATAATCACACAATCATCGTTTACGCTTTTCGAACTCCATGCAGCATGTCCGTGTAAAGATGAAATAGGGTACCATGGGAAATGTTGTAATAGAAGCATCCTTTATTACCGAGTGGCCATGCAATTAAGATGAAAATGTTCCACAACTTAAATTCACCTCGTTACACGTGATCAGTTTACCAAGCCAAGATTTGGTTTGAGGGCCGTAGTCTGCCGATGAGGAATTCTTCCATTCGTTCCAAAGGCCCCCGCAGTCCAATGGGTTGGTTGGCCCGTGTGGAAGAATAGGAAAACTACCCTCTAGACCCAAGCGGAGATGTCCAAACCTTCCTCTGTTGGAGGCGCATTCACTAGCAGTGCCTTGTGGAAGAAATTGCACGGATGCACCTTTTTAGATGCTTACGGAAAATGCATACCTGATTCATTTTCTCTAATCGCCGTTTCTCATGTTCACACAAAGGTGGTGGCCAGGGAGGAGCCTGGATTTCCAGGTAATATCAGCATACCAGATCACACGCACGTGGTGTGTGTACACTTTAAATAGTTCAACACGTTTCCAAAACATGTCCTCTACGTGGCATTTCAGACGAGCCGATGTGCCATGACGCCGAGAGATGCTTTGCATACACAGCGTGCGCTACACGGCAGCTACAACAGTTATGCGATAGATGACAACGCAGTTCACAATTGCCAACGCGCGTACGAATAGCAACGGTAATACCGTGTACACAACGGAATCTTCAGCAATGTTGCGATGCTCAATCCTGCATTGAGAAATGTTTAAAGACGTTGTCAATCCACTGCTGAATGAGCGCCATGCCCACACTGTGCAGAGCATGGGGGTTTTCTGACCATACTTCACCATGCGAGCTTGTGACACCGAGAAGCATAGATGTAGGAACATTGTACAGTACAACAGTGGATTTTGATTAAATGCCCTCAACGTAGCCCCGCATCCTTTAACACACAATAACAGGGAGTTGTGGTTATGTTCATTCAAGCCTTTGAAGTAAGATATATTTAAATGCAACTGTATCTTGTCTCACCAGACGAATACTCAACAAAAGAAAAAGCAAACCCCAGAAGGTACGGTTCGCAGCGTGCCTGTTTACCAGGTATTTTGCTACATTTTAAACGCGTGGGTATTTCCCACATTCATATATTGGCGCTGTCGGCACAGCGCTCAATTTGCAATCGGTTGGGTGGGTGTGCGTTCAAATCCTGGTCAGCTGCAGACTCGGCTCAGCATTTTTCTGGGGGGAGGGGGGGTGTGGATAAAAAGAGAAGTCAAACAGTGGCCATCCAAAGGATAAACGTGGCCCTGGCCATCGTAATGTTGAATTTACCACCTGGGGACGGACAACGACATTAGGAACACCCAGCACTCGTTCGAGTTAGACGACACTTGACCCAGTGCCGGATTATCGTAATAACAAAAGTAGCTACATATGCTACGGATCGCGCACTTTCAAGGGCCCTGCGCGAAATGCTTTCAAGCTATCAATTCCGGTTCAGTGATTCTGCACTTGCTCTATTACTATAGTACTATACTGCCTTCAACTTTTATGAACGACTGGGTGTTTAAGCAAATGAAAACATACAATTACTTTACCATGCAAGTACAAAATTCGTGTTTTTAATATTGACGACGTTGATGTGTCCTGTAACTTACTTCCGACTGGATTTGGCGAGTGTCCCAATGTATGAGAAGCCACCCACGAGCATCCCACCCTGGCAACGCCCTGTAGTCGCACGGTCTCCGGTAGCGAAACAGGTTTTTTTTCCTTCAAATGACGATCCATTATGACTTTGCTTATTAGTCTCACCCGTCGGTGGCTTGAAACGTTGCCTATTTATAAACACCGCTTGATGGAGGTGAATGCCTTTGACTAGTATTGCTGCGGTATGGCGATGCAATGACGATAATCCATGAGATCCACGATAATCGAGATAAATTTCGCTAAACATCGTCATGTTGCGATTATCGTTACGCATTTTTTTATGTTCTTAAATGTTTAATTTGCCGGAACAATATGTACAATATAATAATTATAAAAGTTGGCCATAATTAAGTAGAAAAGTACAGCGATTACCAATTAAATCACTGCTTTGTGAAAAGTGTGCCGTAGTAACTGATGGCATGGTGATTATATAATGCCATGATTTTCTGACAGCATCCGTTTTATAAGCGTTAAAGCTTGTAAAATGTGCAATAGATTGGGAGACTCCTGGAAGGCTTGTGGACAGTAAACTGCAGTCGAATAACTTTTAAGCTATCTTGATTTATGCTTGAAGTACATAAAAGCACAAAATTAAGATCATTCAAATGTGAAATACAATGCCAAAGTTACATCATCAAATTGAATATCCCATCCAGAGGTCACTTAGCCTTATCACCATCTGTCCAGGGTTACGAACGAGTGAACAACATCTCGTGATTGCTATCTGCACATGTGGGTCCCTGCCATAGTAATGTGGAATTTGAACTGATGCCTACAGCAGAAGATAGACAAAATGAGTACCACTTTGTGGGGAGCTGCATGAGTGGTTGTTCTATGAATACTGCTCCTAAACATTGGCATGGAATGTCCACGACTGGCACCCACTCATTGCATGCCTGCATGAGTACACATCCCGCCATAACGTAATGAAAGATAACAGTACTTCTAGATTAAACACCAATTATTATTATTGCATTTCTTGTATTTACAGGCTCGAAGAATACGCACACATATGTAGTGTGTCAAAATGAAGATCCTGAATACTTGGACGTTTGCGGCAGTAGCCGGGATCATGGAAAAGGTTTGTGATCAAATTATATGTTTATCTCCATGCTGCGGTGGCGAGCAGTAATCTAAAAGTAATAACCTCCATTTTATAAAGTTCCTTTCATATTGAAGTATCTCAAAGCGCTGTACGTAAGAATAAAACTACACTCACAAATATAGATACAATCTAAGCGAGATAGAAAGCTGATAATAATAACTATCAATGACTACTCTCGAAATTCGAATAAAAGCAAATAATACGAATAATAATTGCAGAGTCATCAAATCAGACGACAGAAATTTTTGGTTTCATCTTAAGTTACAGGGAAAGCCTGCAAGTACAAGTAGGTGAGCTTTAAGACAAATGTTAAAAGTGACACAGACTTGAAATCCCTAATTGACAGAGGAAGGGGATTCCACAGTAGTGGCGTCAGCGCCGGATTAAGCTCGTGCAGGGCCTGTAGCAACTGTTATAAAGGGGCCCTAAATAAAAATACACGTTTTTTACTTGCATGGTAAAGTAATTGTATTTTTTCATTTGCGGTATCTCTGTCGTCGTATGTGTCTCTGTGTCTCCGTGTGTATCTCCCATGTCTCTGTGTGGCTCCATGTCAGTATCTCCGTATCTCTGTGTGTGCCCCCGTGTCTTTTGTGTATCTCTGTATGTCTGTGTGTATCAATGTCCACCAGAGACAGCTTTCCTTAGAGCACCTTTTGGCGTCATCTGGTCGAACACCGCATGAGACTAGGCTCTAAGGAAAGCTGTCTCTGGTGTGGACCAATCAGTTTCAAGGACAATGCATAAATTATCGGTGTTGTTTTTTGTTTGCATTCTGACTACAAGTATTGTGGTTAATGTAAACATGATTCCTTGTAAAATGTTTCAGTTTTGTCACCATAAAAACGGGGAAAACCCCTATTATTAAACTGTTTACCATCTAAAATTCACACGTAGAATGGTAAATATTAAGCATCATTGTATTTGTGGGACCCTTTGGCAGTGTCAAGATATTGAATTATTTTTTGAAGAAAAAAAATCTTAAAATCATAAATACAGGAGGTGTTAAGATGTTCAAATAAACAAATAGACGCCTATTACAAGGCATAAATTTTCGATTAATCACACATACTTGTAGTAACAAAAATATATGCCAACAAATATGCTTGATAATGTATGCAACTGTCCCTGAGACTGATTGACCGACACCAGAGACTCTTTTATAGCTTTGTCTCACCCGTGCTAGAGACCAAATGCTGCCAAAAGGCGACCTGTACAAGCAGCACAATGCAAACACCAAAAACATTAATAGCTCTGGCTAAGCAAGGTTATAGCTTACGTGTGTGCGTGTCTCTGGTTCCGGCAGAATCAAAAGCTCCCAAGCCTGGACCTCCTCCACCTCCACCTCCTCCCTTATCCACACTCCCGCACGGTAAACACTCACCATCGTATGTGCATTCCAACAGTGGGAGTGGGGGGGGGGGTCTCTACCCCACTGTTGACTTCACACGCAGGACCTCTAATGTAGTGCTCATTGAATTATCCGCGGAGACGTATTACGGGTTGAGTCAATGCCCCACTCGTATTTGAACTCGTGTTCTTTCAGTTTCATTTATTTGGTATGGCCCTGTGAGCCATTCGGCATTCGGAGGTCTCTTTCTTTGCAAGCAGATAACTCGAAATGCATGTGTTGGTGGTTTTGGCGATGCGTCTCCACGAGTCGTTGGCTGAAATCGCCCGGATGAAATTGTAATATTTACTTTGAATCGTGACACGAAGTGGGGAGATCGATATTTACGAAGGGACTTTCAATTATTTCGCAATGTTTTGTGGGTAATTCTCATGCGTGCATTTGCTGCTTGTGCAGGGACACTCAAAGGCCTACTTTTCCACATTATGTCACCGTGGTGTCATTTTACACATGTACTTGCACACGTCACTCCCTGCCTTTACAGTCGTGCTTATCCCTGCGCTGTGCCAAAAGTCAACTACACACCAACAAAAACAGATGTGGGAATTGAACCGATGACTTTTGAACAAATAACCTTGGTGGCAAGCGTCCAAAACGACAGGTTAACCTTGCTACGCATACCGCTGCATCATTAGACCATTTCACACGTAGCTACGGGTAACTCGCAATGATACATCGGTGGATTGCCTGGGTTGCCGATCTTAACAGTGCTTGCGAAATAAAATAAATAATTGCGTCTACGGAGACACCCGGTTCATTCAGTAGCTGCTCCTCACTCATCGAGGAGTCTGTATTCACAGACACGTCAGCAGGTACAACTGATGACTACATCATATAAAAATATAATATAAACAACATTATTTACCCTTATTACGTGTAGCTCATAGTACATTTCTTTTGCAGCCTTAATTTACGAATGTTTCCCATTGGTTTTTTCTGGGTCACCCCCCCCGCACCCCCGTGACCTCGGATAACCAAGGTCACGCAATTCCCTGCTCAAATGAGCACTGAGATGGTGCCCATCTCCTGCTTACAGCTCTGGTGAAAGTATCGAGTATTTGTAGAAATTCCACATTTGCTATGGTGGGTACCAGTTTATCCGTCGAACAGTCACCAGTACAATTAACTAAGCAAGCTGAGCCCCACGAGAAACGTTGATCCATAACAGAGGTGTTTGGGGGTTAGATCGCATAAATATATAAACGTGTTGTTAAAACCCTGCCACCACCCGACACAGCCAACTAGTAAGGGTTGTCACGTAAACAGAACAAGTTACTAGTTGGCTGTGTCGGGTGGTGGTGGGTTATTCCTTGGTTCTTTCGGTAAAGTCACGTATAAAGATAAAATAATAAATTAAATAATAGCATAATACGACGTTTCGATTGCAACACAAGCAATCATCATCAGGTATAAAAGAAATAGCAACAAAAATCTAACCAGAAAACTATAGACAGACATATAAGCAGACACATATCACAAAGATACACAGAGAGAGAACACGTATCGGCACAAAGAGAGAGGGATCGTCTCTGTGACAGCGTTGGTGTACGGTGCTTTTTCTTCTGGAAGACTTTGCAGTTTTTTACCTCGATTTTTCTGTTTGCGCATAGTCACTTTAAGATGTTTTTTGTTCATGTTTTTGTTTTTTGTTTGTTGCGGTTGCACCCGATTCAAGAGCCGAATGGCTCACAGGGCTATACCTAATACATTAACTCGAACTTGAACTGCAACCCGTTGTACCTATGACAGACTGACCCTGTGTAATCTTATATCCGCAGCGCAAAACGAAGACGCAGAACGGGACACGAAGTGTCAAGTGAGACTTCAGCAGTGCCCCATTTGCCACTGGTGGTACCCCTTTCGTGACATCATTTGGCATGCCAGTGCATGCGGGGAGCACGAACTGATTGAGCCAATCTCGACCGCCGAACACACGTGACCCCGCACGTTCATGTTAACGTGCGTTGTATCCACGTGAACGCTGCGCGTTCAACATTCATCACTTCATTGGCGGGATTCATCCAGGTCGAAGGCACGAAGCTCAACGCTACCCCCTGGTGGGATACTGGGCTGGGTGTGGCCAGAACGAGGCGCAGAGGCCAACAAGAAGTCGAGACAATTGTTGGATGGCAGCCGGGGGGATGGCAGCACTGCATGAGATTCCTCTCTATGCGTCGCCCCCTCGTGCCCGCGTGGATCTTCTACGGATACTGAAATTTCCTCCCACGTTCAAAATGCTACTTTTATGATACTGTATTTGCTAAAGTGCCGAAATGGAGGGCTCTTATTTTACAAGTAGCCTCGAGACCCGAGTGAGGCCTTTTCCGGGTATATAAAAACTGCATTATTTAGATTTGTATTGTTTTATCTCCATTGGCAGCACGGAGCCAGCGGCGAACATTTCAGGTTCCTACGTTGGGGGCCAGTCTCTGCTGAGGACCGCCACTGATTGATGCTGCACAAAGTTGCACTTCTTTTATCAATCCCAGAGGGGGATGGTTTGGCTCAGAACTCTTTTCCACCTTACAAAACTGAGCCGTGCCAGGATCATTGTCACATTTTATTAGGCAGCTATTGGAGCTATGTACACTTTTAAATCTAGATTGAAAACTATTTGTTTTTTAAATGCTTTGTGTTTAATTTATTCACCCACCCCCCGCGCACCTCCGATGAGCACGGTTGGCTAAGTATAGTGCGAAAGAAGTTCAGCATACATATAAATATAGAAACTCCACATTCATCTTCTTGGTTCTTTCGGTAAAGTCACGTAGAATGGAATACGCTCCAAGCATGGTGCTGTTTCATTCAGACGCTGTCTCCCCGACAGACCTGGTCTTCACCTGAGGACGGCTACTTGCGTTGTGGTCGAAACGTCGTGAGAATTATTTTATTATGTTTTATTGTATTATTTTATTATTTCCATTCTACGTGACTTTACCGAAAGAACCAAGAAGATGAATCCCTGCAGTCACGAAAGCTTTAAATCGAGCTCCACATTCTTGTGACAGGGTTGAGTATGTCCATAGGACAACCAAAGGTTCTACTTTTGATCATCATTATCATCATCCATGATCCATCCGCTGTTGGATAAATGCCGTCTCCAGCTACTGCCAATTGAAACTCATGGCGGTTCCCATAAGCCCCCGGCTCTCGCATAAACTGCGTTGCGACGTCATTTTACGTCTGTTGAAGGCGAACGATATGGCATTCTATTCCTCTCGAAGAGCTCTACACGATGCACTAATCAAAGTTTTGTTTCTTCTGCGCATTCCTCCTCGCTACGCATGGACGACATGACAACAGAATGATCCGCGCCAAGTGGGTGGCGGCGTTTATGTTCGCGGTGGGACGTATTAATTAATTACGATTTTGACTTCCGTTTATTCAGGACCCCGGGGCCCCGCCATAAGGTTAAATTGTCGTCATCCAATTGTTTTCCTGTTCTCCTCGTTCAAGTCATTCCACCACCCGTGAGAATGTATGCAGTGCGTTATTCTGATTTCGCATTTTTTTTAGGTTTAAGGAGAATTTTGGATCCTTTCTTGAATCCTCTAATCATGTACATTCTTGAATTTGTTACCATCTGACAAATCTACGTTTTGTATAAATGCTATATTTATATTGTATACTATGTATATAATGCGTTGTAAATAAATAATACGAATAAACTGGCAAGTATATACACTGTACAATATGTACTTGTAATAAGTTTACTGTGCATATACACGCCCAGCCGCAGTGTGCTCGGTCTTCTTCTAAAGCAGAGTTTGAGGCTGTTTTTGAGTTTGGCCACATGCATGGTCGTAATTTTCACGCCAAAATTATTGGCAATCACCCTCCACCGCCCGACAAGATCGTCACCATTGCACAGATATCATCCGTACTTAATCAGGAGTTTAATAACAAATAATAATTTCAGATTGAAACAATTATTGCTTATTATGATTACTTAAGGAATAACGTAAGGGCTTCTTGAACACTTTTGTGGGCTGCTTCTACTCAGATCCAAGATGGCGACGCCCAGCCAGTGACTTTATCAGATATAAATTTTAGTTGGTTAACTTGCTAAATATATTTTTTAGTTTTCAAGTTTTATCGTTTTTCAAAATGTAAATTGAAACAACTGTTATATTCTTTGGTTCTTTTGGTAAAGCCACATGGAAAAAAGAACTAAAATTTAAATCACGCCGTTGCGATCATAACACAAGCAATTGTCTTCAGGTGAAAAAATTAACCCGTAAAAACAAAGTTTTTCACTCTAAATCCGTTATATGCGTGGCGGCTAGAGTCCTGTCGTCCTCTGGCTTGAGATGACTGCCACCTATGGGTCAGATGATTGTCTGCCAGCATTAAGCAATTGGTAATTAAATATTTGTATTTAAAATATTTAAAAAAATTTCCCTAAACAGTGTAAAATTTTGGAAACATTTTTTCACGAAAATTAATTGTCATGCACAACGAGTCTGTGTGGAAAATGTCAGCTCGATTGGATCACGGGAAGTGGGTTAAAAAACGACCGAAAGATTTGCACGGTCGTAAGCAAGCAAGCACGCAAGCAAGCACGCAAGCGAACTTAATATAAAGGTTTTAAAAAGAGGGGGAAATCTGCTGAGGCAGGCTGTTTATAAAGTTTTAGAGATGGGCGGGGCAGCGAATGTTAATGTAGAAGCTCGGCTAGGGCCCAGAAATTTGCTTGTAAATGTAAGCTCGGCGAGGGCCAAGCTCGGCTTGGGCCCGGACGACGCAGTGGCAAGCCGCCATTTACTAACACACCTAAAGGTTGGCTGTGTTAGTGAATGTAACTCAGAGTCGAAAATAACTGCTAACATAGGTAAGTAGGATAGGAACATCACAGCCAGTTATGACCTAAACTGGTTAATAACGTCCTTCCAATGATTGCTCAGTTTGTACCCATCTTCTCGGTGGAAATTGTGTCTGTGTTTATATATCTGGATGGCTTCATGAACGAAACTTTGCTGATAGCCAGTGGGTTTGCAGAGTACCTTCGTCTTGGCAAAATCAATTTAATGTGTGCCCACCGCGTTAAAATAATGATCAGCCACGGCTGAAATATTGGTCCTACCGTATTTCAGATCTGCCTTATGTTCACAAACCCGGTCAGAGACATGTTGCTTAGTTTCCCCAATGTAACTGCTGCCGCAGCCACAGCTTAGTTTGTAGACACCGGGGTAATTGCATGTCAGGGATCACATCCTTCACAGATCGGATCAAATCACGAATTGTATGTACCGTGTTGAACCGTACCTGGATCTTGTGTTTGCTCATGATTTTGGAAATCTTTTTGGTGACCCCTGCTATGTATGGCAAGTTGATGGTTTTGATAGGGTCTTCAGATGGTTCTTTCCCAACGGTTGGGGTGATAGCTTTACGGATTGTGTAGTCTGAATATCCATTCTTCTTGAGGACTTGGTGTACGTGCTCCAGTTCACTGGCTAGGTGGTGATGGTCGGAAATACAACGAGCTCTATGATTTAGAGTTTTGATGAGGTAATTATTTTGAGATGGATGGTGGTGGAAGTCAGGTTTTAGGTAGGCATCTGTGTGGGTGGCTTTCCTGTAGACAGTGTCCCATTGAGCGATCCGGTTTCTTTTCGATTAAAACATCCAATAATGGTAACTTGCCATCCTTTTCCACCTCCATGGTGAATTTGATGGCTGGATGTATGGAATTGATGTGGTTGAAGAATTGGTCCAGAGCTGGTAGGCCATGTGGCCAGATGACGAATGTGTCATCTACGTACCTATTCAACAAGGAAGGACGTAGGGTGGATCCCTGGATGGCATCTGTCTCAAATTTATCCATGAACACATTTGTTGTATGTGGTTGTGTCCATGATGACAGTGGCATTGCCCTTGCCGGCTGAGAAGATGACTATATCATCTCTCTTATTTAGTTGAGAGAGTTCAAGGCGCTCATCCTTGCTGATGTTGCTAATAGGTGTCTTAGCGTTTTTGAGGATTGCAGCGATTTCCGATCTTGTTACGTCTGCAAGAATGTGTCCCAACCGTTAAGGGCTACGTCGACCTGGGCAATGATATAATCAACTGGGATGTGTTTAGGGGTGACTGTGAAATTAAACCCTTTAGCTAGAACCGATTTTAGGCTGTCGGAAATTTGGCTGTTGCTATGATAACAATCTGGTCACCATCTAGCTTGTTAGTTGAATTTTTTCGATTTAGTTGGAGTTAACGTGCTTTGATATGAATTGAACACAGCCCTGGTGCAGTCTTCACCCACATACTGCTTCCTGACCGTGTAGGAATTGGCTCAAAGAACACCAGAAAAAGGGCCTATGATGTTACCTCTGGGCCTTTCCATTCGAGAAAAATATGTGGCTATGTTGCTATAGAGCTTCTCACAAAGCAAAGTGTCAATCCTCTATTTAGTATATGCTTTGTGCCGACATGCCGATAGCACAATACGAATACAATTTGGCATGCCTTGAATCACGACACATACAGACATGCTGCGTGTTTTTGGTGGAGCGTCTCGTTTCCGAAGGAATAGTTTGGCCACACAGGCAGAGCTTCCCCATGCATGTGTAATAAAAGGACTCGGACACTTCCTTCTGTCTTCGTGTCTTTTATTGGGTTCTCGTCCTCACCCACACGGCACTCTGTTATAACTCTGTATTTGTAGCCCCCGGCTATTCACTGCTATTATAGCTCCTTCTTCCCTCTGACTCTCTGCTTCATCTACTGTAACCTCCTCCCTGCAGACTCGCTGCTACCTCTATGCAGACTCCCGCTGCTACCCCTATGTGCAGACCCTCTGGCTGCTACCGTATGCAGACCCGCTGCTGACTCTGTATGCAGCCCCGCTGCTGACTGCAGCCTCCTCGCTGCTTCGGGTCGGTCACCGCTGGCCAACGGTGCCGATCCTCGCTCCCCCGTGTTCGTGGCGATCTCGCCACCCTCCGCTTCGCCCTTCGTGGCCTCTCTCTGTTCCTGGTTCCCCGTCACTCCCCGTCCTCTTCCGGTTCCCCTCCTTCTATAGCCTAACCCCTCACCCCCCCACGTGACCTAACTCCTCCCCTCCTGACGTCACCTCCGGAGGGCCGTTTACGCCCGCATTACATCACCCTCCCCCATAAAGAAAATCCAGCCGACCTCGGCTGAATTGCAACCTGACAAGAAATGCGGGTGTAAAGGGCCAACACGTAAAAAGACACGAAGCATGCAACAACAATATAACCAGAACACAACACAACACAATCTAACGAAACGTGAGGGATTTCGAGCGAGTACGGGCAGCCGGGCCGTCCCGGACGGTCGGCAGACCACCCGCCGAGCGGGAACGTGGAAGGGTTTTAGGGGCGACGGGCGCAAGTTCTTCCGTCGCCATTGGAGGCCCGCCACTGTCCCGCTCGCGTCCAGAGACATCCCGTACTCGCGTCCGCGGAGGGATAGGAAGAGCTGCAGGTCCCGTGGGTTCCGCGGCACCGGTCGGCATCCCACGAGCGGAACGTCCTCCACCCTGCGCTGTCACGGCCGGCTTGTCTGTGAAGGGTACGACAGGCGCTTTCGCAAGGTCAGCAGACACAGGCAAGGGCGAGTCGGCAGCAACAGACCCCGGCAAGGCAACTTCGGGAGATGACGCATCCGGCCGCGGGGCAATGTATGGCTTCAACCGGGATGTATGCACGAACCAGCGCCGCGAACCAACCTGAACACGCGCCGACTGTGGGTTGGGAACCTCAATGAGGCGGACCGGACCTTGCCACGGTTTGTGTAATTTAGGAGAGGTACCTGGCCGCACCTGTGGGCAATGAAGCCAGGCCAGGTCCCCCTTCTTCCAGGGGCACTCCCCCTTCGAAC
This sequence comes from Lethenteron reissneri, assembly GCF_015708825.2. NCBI lineage: Eukaryota > Metazoa > Chordata > Hyperoartia > Petromyzontiformes > Petromyzontidae > Lethenteron > Lethenteron reissneri. Next base: position 2,948,484 of record NC_083816.1, read on the forward strand.
GTCGGGCACACCGCTCATTCCTGGCCTGAGCTTTGGCTGTAGCCATGCGGGCTCTTTCCCTCGCCTCAGTGACACGGCGAACGTTGTCCTGAATATACTCAGGAAGAGGCTTAACAGGCCCCCTCGCACCGGTTCCCAACTGCTCATTAATCGGCGGCACATTCTCACGGCCGTACATAAGGAAGAACGGCGAGTATCCAGTAGCCGCGTGCGGCGTCATGCGATACGCCGAAAGCACCCCAGGGATATGCAAATCCCAATCAGATTGATTTTCCCCGACTGTATGGCACAGCATGGCGGACAGAGTCCGATTCAACCGTTCCACCATCCCATCCGTTTGTGGGTGGTAGGGGGACGTCCGTATCTTTTTAGTTCCCAAAGCCGCACACACCTCCCCCAACAATTTTGACGAAAAGTTACGCCCCTGATCTGTAAGGAGCCTCTCCGGCGCCCCCTTGTCCATTACATACCCAAATAGAAAGGCGTCAGTGATAGACGCCGCTGACTGGTCAGGCAAAGGCCAGGCCATCGGCCAGCGAGAGAGGTACTCCACCCCCACCAGTAAATACTTATTTCCCTTAGCGGATGGCGGAAAGGGTCCCAAAATATCTAACGCCACCAGCTCATTAACCCGAGATACTTGAATCGATTGTATCGGCGGAACATATGGATGTTTAGGTGGTTTACGGCGGGCACAATCGGGACACGCGCGAACGTGACCGACGACATCCGTCGTCATGCCGTGCCAATAATAGTCTCGTTGCAGCGTCAACAGGGTTTTCTGCACCCCCAGGTGTAAAAGTGTGTCACAGTGCAAAGATCTAATCAACTCGTACCGCAATGACGCAGGCACAACGAGACGCCAGTGTTCCTGTATCCCTTCCCTCCACATCAGTAACCCATCTCGGAGAGCAGTTTCCGAAATACCACCCGCACCGAGTTCCTTACCCGCCTTCTCCGTTCGTTTTCGTAACGACACCAAAGAATCGTCCAACATTTGCTCCCGAATCCACACAGACCTCGGAAGACGCAAAATCCCGTCAGCCGGTCCCCCATCAACCGGTCCCGGTGTAAGCGGAGTTTCGAGAACATCCACCGCCAGCGCGACAGGCTGAGGGGGGGGCTGAGTCGGTCCACACCTATGCGTCCCCGACGCACACGCACAAGGGGATTGTTGCAGCAACCTGGACAGTGCGTCCGCGTTAGCGTGACGCACACCCTTCCGATGGTGAATTTGGAAGGAAAATTCTTGCAACGTGTCCAGCCATCTCGCCAATTGTCCGGATGGCTGGTCCATCTTAAGAGCGTACTGTAAGGCCGCATGGTCCGTGCGGACAATAAACGACCGACCGTACAGATACGGTCGAAATTGGCGGAGAAAAAACACAATAGCCAAAAGTTCCCTGCGAGTGACGCAGTAACGGGTTTCCGCGGGAGACAAAACTCGACTCCCATACGCCACCACACGCTCAACACCACCTTTTGACTGGGACAACACCGCCCCAATACCAGTGTCACTCGCATCAGTATCCAGAATGAAGGGATGTTCAAAATCCGGATAATCCAACGTCGGCGCAGTAGCCAGTAAATCGCGCAGGCTCCGAAACGCCGCCTCCTCCGGCGGTCCCCACACAAATTTATGCCCCTTCCCAGTAAGGAGATGCAAAGGCCTGGCGATAGTAGCGAAATTCGGAACAAACCTCCGATAATATGAGGCGAACCCCAAAAACCGACGCACATCACCCACCGTGGCCGGGGTTGCCCAATCCCGGACACAAGCAGTTTTCTCTGGATCCGTGGCCACCCCGTCCGCACTAACAATATGTCCCAAGTATCGAACGGAGCGTTGCAGTAAATGACATTTCTTAGGCTTGAATTTCAATTTAGCAGAACGCATTCTGGCGAATACAGCCTCCAACCGCAGTAAATGCTCATCAAATGTGCGGCTGAAGACTATAATATCATCTAAATAAATGAGACATGTCTCCCACTGCAACCCCGTCAACACCAACTCCATCAACCTCTGAAAAGTGGCAGGGGCAGCATTCAACCCCATCGGAAGACAGTTAAATTGGAATAACCCCTGCGGCGTACGGAAAGCTGTCTTTTCTCGCGAGGGCTCGTCAAGGGGGAGCTGCCAGAAGCCCGAAGAGAGATCTAGCGTTGAAAAAAACTTAGCCCCTGACAAGGCGTCGAGAGAATCGTCCATACGCGGCAGGGGATACGCATCTGCCACCGACACTTTATTCAGCTTCCGAAAATCCACACAAAATCGCAATTTACCATCCTTCTTTTTAACCAACACAACAGGCGCGCCCCATGGGCTATTAGACGGAGATATAATATCCGCTTTCAACATGTCTTCCACTGCCCCTCGAACATGCTCACGCTCAGCCGGACTCATCCGACGCGAGTTCAACCGGATAGGGGCAGCGTCCCCCGTGTCGATATGATGAGAGAGAAGCGAGGTGCGTCCCAAGTCCAAATCGTCCGAGCTAAACACATCGGAATAGCTCGATAATAATTTATGAATCGCACAACGCTGCTCGGTGGAAAGGGCCGAATTTTCCCCACATAATTCGGCGATCCAACGATCATCAACCCCTCCATCGTGTGAAACACCACCCACAAGCCCCCCGTCCGGCAGGTCACTCTGGGCCGTAAACGCCGTAGTGGCATGTGCCACAACGGTACCAGCTGGCACACACACGCTTTCAGCACTCGCATTTAACACCTGCAAAAACGGGCGCTGATCTGGACGGACAATAGTTTGCGCCCCTACCAGCGCTAAGCCGCCCGTAACCGCGGCGGACGGCGACAGCAAAATCCCAAAAGCACCCTGCCGACCCGGAACCAGCTTCCGGTATCGTAAGGGAATGAGCATCTGAGAGCCAGGTGGAATATCAACCGAAACTTCCGATAGCGCCTGCACCTGGGCGACAGGAGCCGGTCGCCCCCAGGCGGACTGTAAAAATTCCAATTTCCGGCCCCCCGGTAGTTCTATGCAATTTTCATTGATTCTAATTAGAATGGGCATCTTAGCCAAAAAATCCGTACCCAACAGGCAAGGAACCGCCAGGGACCTCGAAATCAACACAACGCCCGAGGCCGAGACACCCCCGATAGAAATGTTAGCGTCCACCTGTCCCACGATGCCCATACTACCCCCGTTCGCAGCGATGCAGGAAGCGTAAGCCGGCCTCACGGCCCCCGGTGGGATGTTCAAAAGATGGAATATCACATCCGAAATAATGGTCGCGGACGCACCGGAATCCACCAAAATACGTACGTCCACCCCTTGGATGGACCCAGGTACAGTGGACGAACCGGTAGCGGCCGCGACAACCCGCCGAGCCAGCTTACGCCACTGCGTTATCGAGCGACAAGGCTCCGATACTGGCCTCCCGTATTTTACAACATCCGCGTCGCATAGCAACGGCGATGAGTGAGGTGTCAGGCCTTGCCGGGTGTCTGGTGCGCACCGACTTGCCTGTGCCGGAGGGTCTTTCTTTGGGGCGTCCGCTGTCGAGGCCTCCTGCTGGGGCGGCCCCGGAACCCGGGCCCAGCAGTCCCTGGCATAGTGGCCCCGATGGCCACAGCGGAAGCAGTCGACGTCGGGGCGGCGCGCAGCGGGCACCCCGTCCCGACGCGGCCGCGCCGGCGGCGGAGCCCGCGGCCCTGGCCCGCTTCGAGCCGGCCACGGAGTGGAGGCGGCCGACAACTCCTTTGGGCCAGTCGCATCCGGCACGTACACGGCCTTCGTAGGGTCCCACCCTACGGCCCCCCCATCGACGACAGGACCGCCCGTCCACGCCGTCACCTGTTTCCAGCGGCGGAGATTGAACTGGGCGTCCAAACACTTGGCCGCGGTCCGGGACGTGAGTTTTTCGTGACCGCACGCCTGCATGGGAATGCCGAGATCTCGGGACAACTCCAACATCTTCCCCAAGATGAGTGGTTCCAGCAGGTCAGGCTCCGTCTCCGGGTAAGCGGCCATAGCGAGTTCCAACACGGCGCCCCTGTACGCTACAGGTGACTCCTCAGGTGCGCGTTGCCGCTGCACGAATCGGCGATGGGCGTCATCCGGTGGCTCGTACGCGTCCGCCATTTCCTCGAACACCCCTCGCAGAGTTTTCTTCTTCGCAGCTTTTATAGAGCGAAAAAAACGAACGGACTCATCATCAAGAAGAGTCGGGAGCACCTCCAGTGCCTCAGCGTCCGTCCACCTTGCCGTACGTACCGCCGCCAAAAATCTGCAGGCGAACGCACTCCAATCGCCCCCGATGGAGAACTCTTTGACGGTTGTAAGGTGACGACTGCGACTCCTTGGCTTGCTTCCGTCCGTCGCTGACTCTTCCGGCGGTAAGTTCAGCAAGGCGTCGCAACGCTGTGTCGCCAAAATGGCGGACGATCCTCGCGGCGGCCCCAAAATGGCGGCTTCCCGCCTTCCGTGGTGCGCCACGCCCAAGATGGCGTCTTCACGCCGCGTGGCCGATGGCGGCGCCATCGAAGACGACCCGGGCTCCTGCCGATCACCACCATCACCTTCCAACGCCGCCCTTGGCGTGACAAGGTCACACAACTCTGTGATGACGGTTTTTAGGGTTGCCAGTTGCTCCGCCATCCGGATCCATCTTAAATCTTCGTCCTTCAACGCAGATGGGTCGGACGAAGGGGCCACCTCCTCGACGCCCGGGCCCTCACGGATCTCTCCCTCCGCCGAAGTGAAGCCGACCTCAGGAGGAAGATCGTCGTCGTCCGAAGATGAAGCCGACGCCGGGGATGGAATATTCTTTTTCCTCAGTTGTTTCGCCATGCCGTTTCACTTCTGACTCCAGTGTAATAAAAGGACTCGGACACTTCCTTCTGTCTTCGTGTCTTTTATTGGGTTCTCGTCCTCACCCACACGGCACTCTGTTATAACTCTGTATTTGTAGCCCCCGGCTATTCACTGCTATTATAGCTCCTTCTTCCCTCTGACTCTCTGCTTCATCTACTGTAACCTCCTCCCTGCAGACTCGCTGCTACCTCTATGCAGACTCCCGCTGCTACCCCTATGTGCAGACCCTCTGGCTGCTACCGTATGCAGACCCGCTGCTGACTCTGTATGCAGCCCCGCTGCTGACTGCAGCCTCCTCGCTGCTTCGGGTCGGTCACCGCTGGCCAACGGTGCCGATCCTCGCTCCCCCGTGTTCGTGGCGATCTCGCCACCCTCCGCTTCGCCCTTCGTGGCCTCTCTCTGTTCCTGGTTCCCCGTCACTCCCCGTCCTCTTCCGGTTCCCCTCCTTCTATAGCCTAACCCCTCACCCCCCCACGTGACCTAACTCCTCCCCTCCTGACGTCACCTCCGGAGGGCCGTTTACGCCCGCATTACACATGGTTACGAACCCTGGCTTGGCCCTTATAACGGCAGTTCTGCTCCAGACAGCATGCGTTCATTTGTCTTTAGAACCGCTTTTTTGTGTTTATTTTGTGGTCCCCCCCCCCCCCGCACCTCCTAATAGCACGGTTGGCTACGTACGGTGCGAAAGAAGTTCAACATACAAGTAGAAGAGTTGGAATGCCCTTTTGCAGGGACTACAGTAAAATAAAAGCAAGAATGCAGGAAAACAAGCAACGGCTAGAGGGAGGGACGTGAATAACTTTGGTGATGGAAAAATTACCCTCCGTGAAAAAAGCAAATGCCAATCAAGGGAGCTGAGAATGCATTACAAGAGGACGTTTCATTGCGTTTAGACCAGCCACGTGGTGTCGTGTGGCACAGAGCTTCAGTCACAATTGAAAGGTAGCGACTATCAATCCCAGCTTTACTCTCATTGATCAAATCCATAACCAAATTATAGAAATCGTAATCATACTGTTTATTTGTGTTAGTTTGCTATCTGGGTGGCTGGCTGGAGGGATTGACAAGACGATCACGCCCGAAAGGAAGATGCGTGCTGCAACTTAAAATAACAATTGGCCCACATAGGAATGTGGAATTTCCAACACTGAGCCCACTGACTGCAATGGACAGCACCCAACTCTTGTTGGCACTCGCTGCTGAGAGATGTAACCGTGGGCTCATTCTTTTGTGAACGAGCAGCAGCGGTCTGTGTGCTTACCATGAGTAAATAGGAATCTTGAAAATGTAAACAGGGCAACAGTGAGACGCTTTGTGAGAGACGTAACAAGAGCAACTGCCAGGAGGCATATCAACGGCTCGGCAGAAAACATTTCCATACCAGGTGGCTGGGAAATCTCCGCAGGTAATTTCGAACACGTCACGTGCACTCACGGGTGTGGTGTATTCTGCATGCGGTACACGGTAAAGGGGCAGCCCTGCAACAGCTTGCTCACGTAACTGCTAGCAGAAGGGTCTCCACTAGAGGGAGCACTAGAGAAACCCGCTGGAAGGTATTTGCTCTGCTACACCACGCTGGCCAGACGGCTTGGGAGAGGTGGGAGTCCCCACACTTTACCCCACCACACGTGACCTGACAACTATGGCACATACTGTATACAGTTTTCAACTACTGGGTTGGCAAAAACAGGTTGGAATGCACCCGTTGTTTTCAAACACTCCATCTCCTGCATGGCTTTACAACAGCATCATTGTTACTCTCCTAAACAACAGAGCTAGTTGTCATGCCCGGCTCGCAACCCCGTGGCAGGTAACTCGCCATTTAACATGTGCTGTATTCGCGAACGTTAAAACGTAATTTTGGTTACACGGAAAAGGCTATAATATTGTCAATTTCACCTGAGAAGCAAGCAAATCTTCGTTTTTTAACGTAAAAGTTGCCCTACATGCATTCACCCTCATCAAAGCCACAAGTCACGATTGGACCCTTTACTAAAACAAATTAACTAAACTTTTTATTTTACCAGGTAAGACCCACTGAGCTATGTAGCTCTGTTTCAGAAGCGACCTGGCCGCAAATGATAGCTCAACGAAGTGGCTTATCACGGGGAAATGTATAGCAGCCAAATGCTCTCTAAACGCGTAATATTGATTCTAAATGTGGATGTAAAAACCGGAGGACCCGGAGAATAAATCCACGTGACCACGGAGAGAACGTGCAAACTTCAAATACACAGGCATCGTCAGGGTCGGGATCAAACCCACGACCTCCTGTACACCAGGCGAAATAGTTAACATCTCGCCACCGGGACGTCTTTTGCTTCAACAAAGCTACCGAATGCAAATTGTTTACCTGTACCGCTGGTCTAACAGGTTCCTTTACACCTGACCTGTGAGGGCACGCAATCAGATGATCAGCGTTTCTTGAAAAAAAAAACATTATTATGCTCATCTCTGTCTCAAATCTGTTTTGCCATGCTGTACAACGTCGCCTATCTGACCGTCACCCGGACTGCTCACACCCAGTGCAGTGTTTGTGCACAGTGTAATGGCCATCACCCCGTGTTCACACATCCGACCTTTCTGCGCACACAGTCGTGTACTCTTAATCCCACGTACATTCGCTCACTTCTATTAAACTATTTTTTATTTAATTTTACCAGGTAAGACCTACTCAGACATATATAGCCCAATGAAGTGGCTTATCATGTTGACATGAATAGCCCTGTGTCCCTGCATTGCTGGATGAGTGCCTCCCCAACGCTGTGTAAATCGCGGAGGGGTTTTTTTTTACCAGACCTATCCAAGCTGTTCAGTGTTGGTTGGTGAAGAGAGCTCATCAGTTAAGGTAGTATTAACCACTGCTCCCGGGAATGGAATTTAAACTAAACTATTTTTATATTTCTCTTCTTGGTTCTTTCGGTAAAGTCACGTAGAAGGGAAGTAATAAAATAATAAAAATAAAACATAATAAAATAATTCTCACGGCGTTTCGGCCACAACGCAAGCAGCCGTCCTCAGGTGAAGAACAGGTCTGTCGAGAAGACAGAGTCTGAATGACAACCCCAGGCTTGGAGCGTCTTTTTAAGCTGGGTTGGAGGAGGGGAAGAGCGCCTTGACAAAATAATTTGCATATCAAGAGGAATTTAGCATATATATATATAAGCTGGGTTGGAGGTGGAAGAAGAACGCCTTGACAAAATAATTTGCATATCAAGAGGAATTTAGCATATATATATAAGCTGGGTTGGAGGTGGAAGAAGAGCGCCTTGACATAAGAATTTGCATATCAAGAGGGATTTAGCATATTTATGGGAAATGCGTAGGAGGTGGGCTGGGGGGTTTCAAAGTCATATTATGCCCATGCATTATGCAGGATTAGCAGCATCAAAGGGAGGGGGTAGGGGTAGCATTAACAAAGGGAGGGAATGTTAATAGTATGTAGAAGCAGGAGACCCGCAGCGGAGCAAATAATGCGTTCCCTGTAGAAAACACAAGATACACAGTCAATGCCAGTGAGTGGACTGCGGTCTGAAAGTCACCGTAAACGTGAACAACAATCAGTTAAGATCCGAAATGGTTTATTACGTCCTTCCAATGATTGCTGAGCCAGAATCCATCTTCTCGGTTAAAGCCCACTGAGCTCTACATCTATTTCTCAGAAGCGACCTGCTCACAAGTAGTAGCTCAACCAAGTGGCTTATCATGTTGAAATTTATAGCAGCTAAAGACTCTAAACACGTGTTGATGCTAAATGTGGAGGGGGTAAAAACCGGATGACCCTGAGAAAAATCCACACGCCCACGTGGAGAGAGAGACATGCGAGCTTCCAAATATACAGGCGTGAGGATCTCGATCGAACCCACTACTTCCTACATACCAGGCGAGTGAGATAATATCTCGCCACCGTAGCGCCTTAAAGCAAAGTGACGAATGTTCCCGCGTTTGAAGCCAGTTGCACTACTGTTGTCCAGTCACCCGTTTGCGTGTGCAGCGGTTTAACTGTCATTTTTTAAACACGTTCACAAATTTGACTTGCATATATACGCCACATATACCTTAGTCTCAAGCGAGTGGGAAATACGACATTCTACTGGATACGAGAGGTTTCTGTGTATGTAGTGTAGTAGGCGCAATAGTGAGTTCAAGGTTAGATCAACTTTGATAACCTGCATAATAAACGTCTTTGGGTTAGATCGCGTTATTTATAAATAAGTCGTAACCCTCCACCACCCGACACGGCCAATCAGTAAAAAAGTGTCACGTTGACAAAAGACAATTAGTGTTGAATCCACAACATTTACAATTTTATTAATGTTGTGGATTCACTCTTCAACACACCGGTGGGCTAAAGTAGTGAACTATTTGTCTTTTGTCAACGTGACACTTTTTTACTGATTGACCGTGTCGGGTAGTGGAGGGTTACAACACATTTATAAATAATGCGATCTAACCCAAAAACGTTTATTATGAATAATATTGGTCGTGAAAGCCTTTGTGTTAAACTTGGTAATCTGCATTGAATTACTGACCATAGATAAATTGAGTGGTGAGTACCAATAATATCAATAAAAATCAACCGCAATTTTGCACTTCATCTCCACGTACACATTTGTACATTTTCAGCCTCTACGTTCCTTGGCTTTCGACACTTGTTTTAACTCGCAGCATTGAACCTCAACACGTCTGGCTCAGTCTCGACCTGCAGAGTGTCAATTTCAGTACTCATGGTTTATAAGTTGCTATTGGTAAGAGCACTGCCTCTAAATGACGAGACACTACTAAGAGACGTGCTGCCATGTACAACGTCAATTATTATAAAATACCCTTTCTGGCAATAAAACAGGCTTTGAGATGTTCAAACACCAAGGAATCAAGTCTGCATTAACCACACGTAAAATCTTGACTTAAAGCTTTCGTGACTGCAGGAATTCATATTCTTTGGGTCTTTCGGTAAGGTCACGTAGATAGGTTCAAAGAAAATAACAAAAAACTACGACATTTAGACCGCAATACAAGCGATCGTCATCAGGAAAAGGGGGTGACGACCGCTTGTGTTGCGATCGAAACGTCGTAGTTTTTTTGTTATTTTCTTTGAACCTATCCACGTGACTTTACCGAAAGACCCAAAAAATATAACCACACGTGCTTGTGGTGAACACGCAAACAAACATGCTGTGATAATATCTGGCATTGTCTTTGTAACTGACTGACCTACACCAGAGACAGACATCTTGATTGCCTTGCCTCACCAGTGTCAGACCAGAGAACGCTACACTGGTGAGACAAGGCCTTAAAGATGGCTGCCTCTGGTTTAGGCGAACCAGTTTAAAACACAATGCATATGATTATAATCAGAGCATGTTTGTTTGCATGTTTTGCCACAAGTAGACTTCAAGGTATCAATTTTGGTGTTTGCACATCTTAACAGCTGTTTTATTTCCAGGAAGGGTAAAGCCTATTCTTACGTTTCATACCTTAATACTGGTGAAGTATGGGAATTGACGGCAGGAACTTCTTGACGGGTAACACACTTTTATTAAATCCTTTAGGTATCACAATACACCGTGTGGTCTCTCTTCTTCCTCCGACACACTCCACTAATCTCGTGTAAGCTCTAGGCCTCTGGCTACACCCGATACACTGGACTCGTGTAGACCCTATGCCTCTGGCTACACACAATATACTCGACTCGTGTAAGCCCTATGCCTCTGGCTACACAATACACTCGACTCGTGTAAGCCCTATGCCTCTGGCTACACAATACACTCGACTCGTGTAAGCCCTATGCCCTGGCTACACATAGTACGTTCGGCTCGTGTAGACCTATGGCTACACCCACTACACTCGCCTCTGGGTTACACAGAGTCCCGGTCCCCTTAGGACAGCGGGGCTAGGTACCGCAGGGCTCTAGGTCTTCATCCCCGTCTTCCTTCTTCGCTGGTTACACACTGCCCTTACGCCTGTGTGCATCCCCTTTTATAGCCCCTGCTCACGAGGGACGGAGCTGATGCGGCGTCGACGTGAGCGTCGTTCCTTAATGACCCAATCACGACGCACTCTCTCTCAGCGCGTCACCGCCCACAGCCAATCGGTACCCCGTAACCCACGACCCCGCGCTGACCCCTGATCCTCCACCGTCAGCGCGCGTCACCACCTACACAGCCAATCATCACGCACTGTGCATACGATCCTTAATCCCAGCGCGTATCACCTCTACATCACCCCCTCCCACATAGCTTGCAGCCGGCCCGGCTGTTAACCTACAACACAACATAACGCAATGCAGTAATAAAGAACTCCACATCCCAGTGTGCCCCGTAACACAACAACAACAACATAACACAACCTTAAATATGAAGCAATATACAGCCCGACGAACAACACAATAAAAGCGAACACCGTAAAACGAACGCGCCAAGTGTCACTGTGACCCACGCAGTGCCGAGGCGCTCCGGCTGCCTCGACTCCGCACGTGGTAGGTTACACAAAGTAGCGCGACCTAGCGCGAGTCCGTCTGGCCGGTCCGTCGTATGGAACGGGACGTTGGCGACCGTCCGGTGTCTCCGGCAGCTCTAGACGGCACGGGTCGGGCCTGGAAGGACCGGCCCCGCCGTGAAGATCCGGCCGCCGGTGGTCGGCAGCAGTCAGTTCCGAGACACCTGGGAGCGGATCAGGCGGAGACATGTGAGGAGCAGGCAAGGACAATTCCCCCTCAGGGTCGTCGGTCACGTCACATGCTCGGCCCTCACGACACAAGGGGAGGCCATACGGAGGCGAGAACGGTTTCAGTCGGGAGGGGTGGACGTACCAACGGCGTTTCCCCCATTTTATCTGAACGCACTGGGGGCGTGCCACCCGCACGACCTCCACGGGTCCCCGCCACGGCTTCAACAATTTAGGCGACGTGGCCAAAGGTGCCTGAGGGCAATGCAGCCAGGCCTTGTCACCTGGTTCCCAATTGTGCACGGACACCTTCCGTGCCCGCAACCGCTCGTTCGCAATTTGGCGAGCCCGCGAATTAAGCCGTGCGGCCTCCCTTGCCTCTGTCAGTTTATGAATATTAAATTTAATATGCTCTGCCAATTTAGAATTAGTTCGTGGTGCGGGCAGACCCAGCTGCGTTTCCATGGGCGGGTCGGCTTCCCGACCGTACATTAGAAAAAACGGGGAAAACCCCGTAGCTGCATGGGGGGCCATTCTATACGCGGCAAGGACCCCAGGGACCTGCAGGTCCCAATCAACATGCGACTCACACACCTGCTGGCACAGCATAGAGGTCAATGTCCTGTTAAGCCTCTCCACCATCCCGTCCGTCTGCGGGTGGTACGGGGAGGTACGCACCTTTTTGGTACCCAACAGGTCGCACACCTCCTGCAGTAATTTACTCGAAAAATTTTTCCCTTGGTCAGTCAGCAAGCGTTCGGGAGCCCCCTTGTCCAGGACGTAGCCCTGGACAAAGGCGTCCGTCACAGCCGCCGCCGACTGGTTGGCGAGTGGCCACGCCATAGGCCACCGGGTAAAATATTCGACCCCCACCAACAGGTACTTATTACCCCTAGGCGTGACCGGAAAGGGCCCCAGAATATCGAGTGCAACGAGCTCGTTAGTGCGCGAGACCTGAATAGATTGCAGCGGTGGATTAGCTGCCACGGGCGGTGGTTTCCGTCTGGCGCACTCAACACAACCCTTCAGAATATTCACCACGTCACCCCCCATTCCCGGCCAATAATAGTCACGCTGAAGCAGGGCAAGCGTTTTGTTAACTCCCAAATGCAAGAGGCGTTCGTGTGCGGCCAAGACAACCTTCCCCCTTACAGCAGAAGGCACCACAATCGCATGCCGCCGGGACAAACTGTCCCATCTCATCAACAGGCCCTGCTTAAGCTCGTAGGAGCCAGTTCGGTCGTGGCTACCTTCGGAACCCTCCGTCTTTCGGCGCAATGCCAGCAGGGAGCTGTCCGCCATTTGGAGACGGCCCCACTCAATCAACGACAGTGAGAGCAGCGAGTCCTGACCCCCTGGGGTAGCGGGACCATCCCCAATTGGTGTGCTCGCGGTCGCAACCAACGCCTCCCTACCTTCCGTAACCGGAGGTTTACAGCGCGCCGATCCCGATAAGCACGCACATTTGTGACAAGGCAACAACCGCGACAGGGCATCGGCATTCGTGTGTCGCAACCCTTTACGGTACGTAGTCGTGAACTGATAGTCCTGGAGGACTTCCAACCACCGCGACAATTGGCCCGAGGGCTGGGCAACCCGTAATGAATACTGGAGCGCCGCATGGTCCGTCCGGACCGTGAAATGACGACCATAGAGATATGGCCTGAATTGTTGTACAAAAAAAACAATGGCAAGTAGTTCACGACGGGTGACGCAGTAGCGCTGCTCTGCCGGCGACAACACCCTGCTACCATAGGCGACCACCCGTTCGACCCCTCCAACGACTTGGGACAGCACTCCCCCAATGCCCGTGTTGCTAGCATCCGTGTCTAGCAAGAAGGGACTCTCAAAGTCTGGATAGCACAAGGGTGGGGCCCTTACCAAGGCGTCCCGGAGGGAGCAGAATGCACCCTCCTCCTCCGGTCCCCACCGGAACTTCACTCCTTTTGCCGTTAGAGCGTGCAAGGGCTTTGCAATGGTGGCGAAGTGCTCAACGAATCGGCGATAATACGAAGCAAAACCGATGAAACTGCGCACGTCTGACACTGACGTGGGCGTCGGCCACGAACTGACACAGTCCGTCTTCGCAGGATCGGTAGAAATCCCCGAAGAGTCGACAATGTGACCCAAGTACCTCACGGATTTACGAAAAAGATGGCATTTGGCCGGTTTAAACTTTAATTTAGCCGATCGCATTCGCAAGAACACCCCTCTCAATCGCTGGAGGTGTTCTTCGAACGTTTTACCGAAAACAATGACATCGTCAAGGTAAATGAGGCACGTCTCCCACTGCAAGCCCGACAAAACCAATTCCATAAGACGCTGAAACGTCGCAGGAGAGGAGTGAAGTCCCATGGGTAACCGGTTAAATTGAAACAGGCCCCCTGGAGTCCGGAATGCAGTCTTAGGCTTAGACTCCTCGTCGAGTGGCAACTGCCAAAATCCGGACAATAAATCAAGAGTCGAAAAGTATCGCGCACCGGACAATGCGTCGAGAGACTCGTCCATCCTGGGGAGCGGATACGCGTCGGCCACCGAGATCTTATTCAGGCGGCGGAAATCGACGCAAAATCGCAGGGACCCGTCCTGCTTTTTAACGAGCACAATAGGTGCTCCCCAAGGACTGGAAGAAGGCGAAATAATGTCGGCTTCCAGCATATCGTTAACTGCCGACTGAACATGTTCCTTCTCGGCAGGACTCAGTCGGAAGGGATTTTGCCTGACCGGTGCCGCATCGCCCGTTTCAATGTGGTGGCGTAGCAGGTCCGTGCATCCGATATCATACTTATGTTTACTGAAGACATCCGAAAATTCAATCAGCAACCCGCGCAACGCACCCAACTGTAGCGCTGACAAATCGTCAGAGTCCGCGCACAGCATATCAATCCAATCTAGGTCCTCCTTTGATGGTACGCTATTCGTGGGGCTCGGATCAGCCTGCGCAACCAGCCTCTCCTCCGCAGGGACCCGTGCCGCGTGAGCCAGCACGGTGCCCTGCTGAATGACGGCCGGCCGCGCCCCAGCGTTTAAAACCATGACAAACGGATCCCTGTCTGCCCCAACCAAAGTGTGAGCCACCGATAAATCGAGACCTCCAACAGCCCTATTAGAAGGACCCAAAAGCATGGCCTGTTCCGAGGCCCCCTTCCCCCATGGCTTCCGTAACCGGAGGGGAATCAACATTTGTGAACCCGGGGGCACGTGCACGGTCTGTGTTGCTAACGCCTGAATGGTAGCGCACGCCGTCCGAATTACATTAGGGCTCGTCAAAAATGAAATACGGCGACCCGATGGTAGTTCAATGCAACGCTGATCAATGAGAATTTTGATGGGCATTTTCGCCAAAAAATCAGTGCCCAATAGGCAAGGAACCGCCAGGGAAGATGAAACGAAAAGGGGTCCCGACAATTTGATATCACCAATGCAAATGGACGCCCTAATCTGACCGATAATGCCCAACAATCCCCCGTTTGCGGCGTAAAATGGCACATCCACCGGAAGAAGCGGACGACATTGTACCGGGAGAATATTATAAATGAGATCCGAAATAATAGTCGCCGATGCCCCCGTGTCCACTAACACCCTGACCTCGACCCCATCAATCGATCCGGTAACGACGGATGAACCCGCTGAGGCAGCCACTATTCTGTGCCCCAATTCCGACCATTTAATGTCTCCCCGGTCCCGGCCGAACCCCCTCTCCGAACCGAATCCCCGAACTCTACTCGGCTCTCCCCCGTCGCAACGCGACGACCCATACGTGTCGAGTATGCGGGCCAAGCATGTGAGGTGCCGCGACTTGCCGGGGTTTGCAGTGATGACTTGGGGCCTTGGTCGTCGTCCAGCCGAGGTCCCATGGCGCGCTGACGTGGGGCGCGGCAACCGGAGGCCACGTGGCCACGAAGGCCGCAGTTATAGCAGGTGATGACAGTAGTCGGAGATCTCGGTTGCTCCAGCTTGCGGGCCGCTCGCAGAGGCGAACGACCCCCCGACCTCCAGTCCCCCGCTCGTCCCGCGATGAACGCGTCCTCTCGTGGGCTGACGACTTGGGGCACGGTGTCAACCGGACCCGGAGTTGAGGCCACGGCAGCGTTGCAGACGACCCCCTGCTTTCGTTGAAGGACCTCGTGCGCTTGCATGCTCGTGGCGACCCGTAATGAAGAAATATCGGTGTCGTCGGCCGTGTTGATGGGGACCCCCAGGTCCTGCGCCAACTTGAGCAGCTGCTCCAAAACCATCGCATCTTGGCCCTCCTCGTCCATACGAGGGAACGCGGCGTCAGCGAGAGCGAGCAACGCCGTGCGGTAGGCGAGCACGGTCTCCGTGTCCGCCTTCCGTCTTGCGTAGAAATGATGGCGGCACGCCGAGGGAGGACCGTAGACTTTGGCCATGAGAGCCAGCGCATCCTTGAGCGTGGAGCGGTCCGACCTACGTGCGGACGTGAAGGCCGCGAGCGCGTTGTCGTCCAGCATGGCAGGCAGTGCCCGCAGTGCCGTAGCGTCGGACCAGGCGGACATCTCTTGATGCGCCAAAAATCTGCGCTGAAATTGGCTCCAATCCCCGCCTTCCGCCTTGAATGCTGACAACGTGGGAAGGCGCTGCTGAAAGATAAAGTCGTCCTCCTCCTCGTGCTTCCTCTCTGCCCCCCCGTCGGTGTGTAAGATGGCGGCCCCAGTGGCGGGTGTGTGATGGCGGTCCGCCGCGCGCGTTGGTGACGTCAGCGGCCGCGCATGGAGAACCGCTGCCACGTGGTGATGGCCGTTCCCGCCAAAAGTTGGAGCGGATGAAATGGCGGGAATCGCCAAATCGTTTTGGCGGGAATCTGCAGGGCGATCCTGTAGCACGTCGGCCGCCGTCCCCGCTCCTCCCGACGAGCTGATCTCCGCCAAGATGGACGCGGCGGCGAGCAGCAGCTCCGCCAGACGGGAGTGTGCCTCGCGAAGCACGGTGTCAGTCCCCCGTCGCTCGACCGGCGCCGTCGGTGGATCCTGCCCCGTGGGCAGCTCCTCTTCCTCACCCCCTGATGCCCGCTGGCCCGCGTCGTCGAGGTTGTCCTCGTGGTCAATCCCGTGGGTCCGACGGTTCCTCCTTGTATCCATGCTTGGAGGACTGTTTCACTTCTGACGCCAGTTGAAGTATGGGAATTGACGGCAGGAACTTCTTGACGGGTAACACACTTTTATTAAATCCTTTAGGTATCACAATACACCGTGTGGTCTCTCTTCTTCCTCCGACACACTCCACTAATCTCGTGTAAGCTCTAGGCCTCTGGCTACACCCGATACACTGGACTCGTGTAGACCCTATGCCTCTGGCTACACACAATATACTCGACTCGTGTAAGCCCTATGCCTCTGGCTACACAATACACTCGACTCGTGTAAGCCCTATGCCTCTGGCTACACAATACACTCGACTCGTGTAAGCCCTATGCCCTGGCTACACATAGTACGTTCGGCTCGTGTAGACCTATGGCTACACCCACTACACTCGCCTCTGGGTTACACAGAGTCCCGGTCCCCTTAGGACAGCGGGGCTAGGTACCGCAGGGCTCTAGGTCTTCATCCCCGTCTTCCTTCTTCGCTGGTTACACACTGCCCTTACGCCTGTGTGCATCCCCTTTTATAGCCCCTGCTCACGAGGGACGGAGCTGATGCGGCGTCGACGTGAGCGTCGTTCCTTAATGACCCAATCACGACGCACTCTCTCTCAGCGCGTCACCGCCCACAGCCAATCGGTACCCCGTAACCCACGACCCCGCGCTGACCCCTGATCCTCCACCGTCAGCGCGCGTCACCACCTACACAGCCAATCATCACGCACTGTGCATACGATCCTTAATCCCAGCGCGTATCACCTCTACACTGGCAACATCAGTTATATGTCGTACCTGAGACTTTCCTGTAACTGTCCGAGATGAACTCAACCTTAAATGAATACAATAGAGATAATAAGCCGTGTCTTTATACAATAAACAATGTCTTTAAATAAGGGGTTAATCGTCAAACATCAGCGATGGGGAACCCCCCACCCCATTCACGCATCGTATTTATTTAACGGGTTGAAATGTTCTCAAATACGCTTCAGGACGTCAATAGGTCGTGTGAGAACAAAACTGTTTCCTTGGCCATTGCTTGTCAAGCAACGTGATGCGATTGACCTTAATCGAGTATTGAGTCACCTCTTGAGGCTGGGATTCAAAGGGCCTTTAGTTAGACTCGTCGTAAGGGGCCGTCCATAAATGACGTCACGCACCTAGGGGGGGTGCGTCAGACATTTGTGACGATGTGTGACGAGGGGGGGAGGGTGAGAAATGTGACGTCACATCAAAATGCGCAACTTTAAATAAATATAGACAACACGTTCTACTTAATTAAATAGACTTTTTCATAAATGTTTTCTCCTACAACATCAGAGTGCAGCGGTACATTAAATACGCACTACAATGACAATAGTTTTAAGCTATTTGAAGCATGTTTTATTTTTTTTGGGGGGGGGGGCAGAGCTTTCTGACTTTTTGTGACGCCGTGTGACGAGGGGGGGGGGGTCAAAAATCGTCCAAAATCGCGTGACGTCATTTATGGACGGCCCCCTGGCCAAACCAATGATCCTCACAGTGTGAAGCTGCACGTGCTCGAAGTGCGTAGTCTTGCTCGGTGGGAGAAAGTCGTGTTCTTCGTCATTGAATCAGCAAGTTTCTATAAGCCTCGGGACTGGATTGCACGAGCACGCTGCCCGGCATTGTTGACCAGCGACTAGGTATGTTTGCACGTGGAAGGAAACTGCCACATGGGGAGGTTATTCGATAAGCAAACACTGAACGTTGACAGGTTTTGCATGTGTACCTGTTGTACTTCCTCGAATAATGAGTTGGTTTGACCTGTGGAAGGGTATGATGCTGTTAACTGAACACTTTTACGTAAACTCTTTTGGCGTTAAGTGTGTTGTACAAGTAATTAAACACATTAATCATTGTAGTATTTATGGAAATTACAAGTCAAAAATAAATGAGCAGACATAACACCTTCCCATATTTGTCCACGTAAAAAAATTCCTTTTTTTTACACATCCCATCAGCCGCACGGTCTTCTGGGAGTGCATCTTTGCAGCAGCGTTGGTATAACACAAAGCGAAACTCGAGCGGTGCCAACAGCTCAGAATCAATATTTATTTAGACTGGAGGAATCCGATGAGCTATAAAGCTATTTTTTTCACAGGTGTTTAGTAAGGGCGGATCAGAACGTTACAACAACAGACAATACAAAAACACGATAAGAGTGCAATGTATAGGAAAGGTAAACAAATCACTGAAAAATATACAAAATTAAACTGAACAATTTGTATCTTACCAGATAAGGCCCACTGGGCTATTGGCTTAAATTTTCAGAAGCGACCTGGCCACAAATGACAGCTCAACAAAGTGGATTATCACGTGGAAACTTATAGCAGCAAATAATCTAAATTAATGTTTAAAAATGTGAAGGCTATAGGAGAAATAGAGTCGTGAGGGGGAATTGTGGCATCAACCACCCTAACTTAGGCTGACCTCTTCACCAAATTGTGCACTTCTGTTGTGTAAATATTGTTTTTAAAAACCCATTGCTTATTTTTGTCCACGCAAATGTTAAATCAGCAACGATTGTTACCTTCCAAATTACACAATAAGATGACTGACTACGTCATGCGTAATTACATCGCTGGACGGCGAGTGACATCATCAACTTGGCCGAAAGGTTGATACGGGAATACCCCGATTTACGACTCCCCCTTTCACGTGCTTCCGTAAGTACGTCGCCACTTTATTATCAACACCGCCACCCCATTTGCGTCGCCTCGCAGCAATCGCCTCCACCACCTACTCCATGTGCATCACTTTGATTGACGACGTTTCAATATTCGTCGTCGCACCTTTCAGGAACGCATCCCCCGTCGTATACCGGGGTATTACTCGATTAGCACGGTTGGCTGCGTACGGTGCGAAAGAAGTTCAACCTACGTACATTTAACGCTGGTGTTTTTTTTCTCAACACATTTTGGGTAACCCTTTGATCAAATGTGCTGGAGTTTTTTTGTTTATATGGTAGGTCCCTAATGGCAACACATCCTTATACGTGAGTTTAACTTACAATGGATTAATTTTATCAAAGTTATTGTGATCCCCTCTTCCCCCCCATTACAAACTGATGGACAGACAGAGAGCATTGAGCACTGTCCTTCTTAATTGGTGGCTCTGAGCCAGGATTGAGCGTTCCACACTGCCGCTGTGGGAAGGCAGTTTAGTGACAGGGCGGCCACTGTTGTGGCACTCACTCGAGCGACCGTGGAGGGATGAGAGAATAAGTTGACCCCAGACTTAGATGTGAACTTTCGACCCTCTAAATGTGGGCTAAGTGCTCTGCTACCACGCGAGCTGACTGGATTTCCTTACAAACCAGACACAATCAAATCGCATTTGGCTCTGACCCTCATTAAAAGCATTGCAGCGTTCCCGTAGACCTGCATTGCATATCCGTGTCAGGAGATGGCGCCGGATGGCATAGCATTGGTGATATCTCAACGTGGCCAAGTCACAGCGAAATTTCAAAACACAGCACCAATCCGCCCCCTATGTGCAGTCACGGATAGATGCGGTTTGACCAAAAGCAGCGCTGTAAAGTTGGCGGTATAATTGGCAAAGTTGAGTGGGCCCTGAGCGGAGGTTGGAGTTCCCAGGGTACAGCGAATCGGGGACGACTGCCCGGGGCCCCACGATTTGGGGGAAACTCCGCGCTTCGACGTCACGGTGTTCTACCTCACTGGTCTCGTCAAGGAGCATAAAGCATCGTCACGTGAACTCCGGCCATCCTTACAGCAGCGACTTTTGGCTGGCCATCGAACAAAGGCGGCCACCGCATTGCGCGCCTTCAGGTGCGCTTCTGCGGCCGTCTGGAACGCTCTTCCTTCCAATATTAGATAGCACACTGGAGCTATGCACTTAAAACCTTGATTGAAAACGCTTTTCTTTAGAACTGCTTTTTTGTGTTCAGTTTCTTGCCCTTTTCCCGCACCTCCGATGAGCATGGCTGGCTACGTGCGGTGCAAAAGAAGTTCAACATACACACAGATCGACTGTTTAGTTTTAAGGCATCGGTTGTGATTTTCCCCCAGCCCCCCCCCCTCCCCACCAGGTTAGAGTGAAGTATTATTGAGCATCATCGGCGTAGGCACAATAGTTTACACCAAGCGTGACAGCGAGGCCACCGATTGGGGAGCTGTCGCCCGAGGGAAGTGAAAGGACCCAGGGCGGATCCTCCGATTGACAGCCACAGTGAGATCTGACATCTGTGTGGTTGAGGACTTTCCAACCCTTGACAGAGGAGCTTCCCTTGAAGAGATGAAGATGGGGGGAGAGCCACTGTATGTGTCTGTGTAAACTCACTCGGTTGGTGCACTGTCCCTCGATTTACATCTCCATCCACCAACCCGCGTTACGTCGTTCTGCAAAAACACAGGGACTCCTTTACTTACGAACATTCCACTTATGAATTTTCAGAGATACGAACAAACCTGTCCGTATGTCCAGTTGCCTGCTTGGACCGAGAGTCGTAAGTTCAACAACCGCGCAATAGATGGCGATGGTGGCGTCTATATCTGCAGAACGCGAGGAACCAGTGGCATCTACATTTGCAGAACATGAAGAACCAGTGTCATCTACATCTACAGAACATGAAGAACCATTGGCATCTACAGCTACAGAACATGAAGAAGCAGTGGCATCTACATCTACAGAACGTGAAGAACCAGTGGCATCTACATCTACAGAACATGAAGAACCATTGGCATCTACAGCTACAGAACATGAAGAAGCAGTGGCATCTACAGCTACAGAACGTGAAGAACCAGTGGCATTTACATATACAGAACGTGAAGAACCAGTGGCATCTACGTCTACAGGAGATGATACAACTTTTAAAGCCATTCCCGTGTTTAGTATACATGCCATAATAACGTGCTTGGAATCGACAGGAGTAAGTTGGACTTACGAACAAATCGACTTACGAACAGACCTCTGGAACCTAATTCGTTCGTTAAAGGAGGTGTGCCTGTACATCACCACTTTATTATTAACACCGCGACCCAATTTGCGTCGCCTCAACCCCACGCTTACGTCGCTGATGGCATCGTCCGTCCTTTCTCGTTATCCTCCACCCACCTATCCTGTTAAACCGCTTCGATTGACGTCGTTTCGATATTCGTCGTTGCACCTCTCAGGAAAGCATTCCCGACGCAAACTGGGGTATCGCTGTACACATCACTGCTTGCCCCCCCCCCCTCCCTACTGCTAAAAAACACTTGGCAGGACCATTGTGAATAATAGTTCTAAGTGAGGCTGTCCTGGGTAGTAAAAAAGAAGAGCATAATAATAATTACATTTGCCCTCTACGGCCAATAGTTTTGCTGCATCTCCATGCTGAATTTAAGTTTCTTATACCATACGGCGCTTTCCTTGGCGGAGTCTGCTCTGTGTTAATGCGGTAACACATTACCATGCATGATTGCTCAAAGGCATTAAATATTGTACATAAATGCCACCACGAGGATTTATGAGTGCTATTTCCAAAGACAGATATTGTAATTTGTGTTTTTATTACGATAACGAAATGGTCGTGTAGGCTGTAAAATTTCAACACATCACTTTTTCTTATTTAGATTAGAATTTGGAGAAAATAACCGCTACCTTATCTAAGAGGTTATAATATGTATCTCGGATACACACATTGTGAGCATTGCTATCACACATGGACCACCAAAGATGGTTTCTTTTGTATTTTTCCACAAATTTCGTCTGGATTGTGCCATCCATGTGACGAGATGAGGAATCCACATGTGCCTTTTACACAGCAATTGCAACCCTCTGTGTTCAAGAAGCGAATATCACAGAACTACTTCTGAGAATACTTCAGATGACCTCAGATCCACACTACAGGATTGTCCTCTACTTACTACACAGCCTGTCACTTAAAGTAATATTTGGTTTAACACGTAGCAGGCTTTCGCGACCAATATCACATCTACGCCTCTATTTAAAGAACGAAACAGGTGGACTTCTCCACAAATCTGGCTGCCGCCTGATGAAGCTAGTTGTAATTAGTGGCGAAACATCAAATTCAGATCGTAAATATTGTGGCTTGGCTCTCCAACACACCGGTATGCTGTACTAGTAACGAATTGGCATGTTCTGTTTACGTGACAACTCTTACTAATTGGCTGTGTCGGGTGGTGGCGGGTTTAATGACACATTTATATATTTACACGATCTAACCCATCAAACCTGTATCAAGGAAAGTAATATTTGTCGGATGACCATTAAACAAATATTTTATATTCCCAGTGCTACAATTAAGCCAAATCACTTGCAGAATGAAATGGAATGCAATTGAGCTACTTACTCATTTGTGCGGCGGTCTTGACTGGGGGGGGGGGGTCACGAAACCGAAGAGATGACCCCAACCATCGTCCTCACTCTAACCGAAACGATCGTTAAACTTTGTTTGTTGACTTCACCACTTCCATCTGGCTGAGGATGGGTACGGAGGTTGCGAAGGGGTTCTGAGCCTGTGGAGTGTGGCAATAAGATCCGAGCTGGAATGGCCCAGAACAAGGGGGGGGGGGCGAACAGCCGCTGTGGGTGTGCGGACAGAGGCGGCCCGAACACGTTCAGATGCAGCCCCGGGACACCGAACAACATTTTGGACTAAAATCAAAATCACGGCCACTGAGTCTCCCTTCAAAACAAGGCGACGTAAATGCCATCGAAGAAATGTTTCGGGCGCACGATCAGTGGGGCTCAGTGCCGGAGTCGTTAGCCCCTAGTTAGCATGCATTGAGTGCCATCATAGTGCACTCGAGTGCGTATTATCCGTGACAACGTGGACAGCAAACTTCGCGTATGATATCTGTGATCTTTCTGTATGTGTATGTTTCTTAAAGCTCCCCACCCCACTGCCTGTGTCCACCCAGCAGTGAATACGGGTTCACCACAATAAAGTCATTCGGCAGGTCGCTTATGTACATAGAACTGCTTTCGGCGCCATACGTAGCCAACCGGGCTAGTCGGAGGTGCGGAATTATAATCGCACTGTGATTATATTAGAATCGCACTGTGCTCGTATATGTGTTGTATGTGTGCATGTTGAACTCAGCCTCAAATGTGTGCCTGGTGCGGTGTGTAAACATCGCCAGCACTTGGGGGAGACAAATGCGGCCGGGCGTGGTGCTGGCCATCAACCCCCTCGGTGTACCACAGTGCCGGCATTCATAAGCGCTGCTCGCTAGCAGCACTTGCCCCAAAAGCCTGTTGAGGCTACACGGGGGATCTTTGCCTTGCTCTCCAGTAACCAGTGGCAACCCATTCGCTAGGACACCACCCACTCCACAGTGAAGCTATGCCCCTAGGCCAGGGACCATTGCAGGGCCGATGAGTCCACCTTCCGCCCGTCATGGAAACAGCAAAGAGCACAACATCGCAACATACCCCCGCCCCACCACCACGACGACGTTAGATTCCTCTGGAAATAGTGGGAGATCTGTCGGCAGCGCATGCCAACGTTCAGACCACACATGGCACAGATAAAGAAGGTGTGGATGGCAGCACTAATCCCCTGCAGTCCACAGCAGGGCTTACTCATTTCCTTAAAGATGACTCAACCTGCGGCGTGCCATTGCTGGCCAGTTGTAGATATATGTATTCATTTCATTCGAAATTACATTAAGTTAAATTCACATCAGGTCACAAAAAACGTGTTACACACAAAGTCACGATGCTATCCGTGGCCAGGAGTCAACCCCAGGTCGCTGGCATCTTAGCGCAGTGCGGTGAATCGCCAATGGTACCACCACTCCCACAAAGACAAAGATCCCCTGTGTAGCCTTAACAGACTGTTGGGGCAAGTGCTGTTAGCGAGAACCTATGAATGCCGGCAAAGCGTACAAGTGGGTGTTAGTTTTGGCAATTTCAAAAGTGGGAGCAATTAATGGTTGCACTTCTGGATAATAGCCACAGACTGTAGCACCGCCATGTACCCCACGTGCGGTTGTCCGGGTCCGGGCTGCATGCTGAGCATCCTCGTTCATCAGGGCTTGTGCCACGCTCTGCTGTGGGGCCGCTTCGCGAATCGTTTCGAGATAGCAAGTTCGTGCACGCGCTGTACGTAAGCCAACCATGCTGCTAATCGGAGGTGCGGCTGGGTGGTGGGGAGGGGGCAACGAACTGAACACAAAAAACGCAGCTCAATCAAGATGATTTAAAAGTGCACAGCTGCAGCTGTTTCCTAATATCGGAAGCAAGAGCGTTCCAGACGGCCGCAGAAGCGCATCTGAACGAGCGCGCGATGCGGTGAGCCGCCTTTGTCCGATGGCCAGCAGCCAAAAGCCGTTGCTGCGAGGATGGCTGGAGTTCGCGTGACGATGCTTTATGCTCCTTGACGAGGCGAGCGAGGTGTTGTGATTCAACGACACACATACAAAGACAAAGATCCCCTGTATAGCCTTAGCAGCCTGTTGGGGAAAGTGCTTTTAGCAAGTACCTATGAAGAGTGGCACAGCACACGAAGGAGTGTGTGACCAGCAACCACGCCTGACCACCTCTGTCTCCCCAGTGGCGATGTTTACACACCGTACCAGGTATTAATTTGAGGCTGAGTCGACCAAGGGGATGCCCAGGACTGGTTTAGATAATTGTCACTGGTGTTGGCCGTGAGAGGGAATCGAACTCGGGTCGCCGTGTTCGTAGCGCAGCGCGCTAACCACTACACTACCGCTCCCCTGTAAATATACAGTACACACACACATGTATTCAGTATACACACAAGAGACCACGTTGTTCTCTCTGTTAACTACACAATTTTTTATTTTAGCAGGTAAGGCCCACTGAGCTGTACAGCTCTTTTTCAGCAGCGACCTGACCACAAATGATAGCTCAAAGAAGTAACTTATCACGTGGACATTTACAGCAGCCGAATACTCTAAACGCGTGATGTTCATTCTAAATAAGGAGGAGGAAAACCGGAGGAACAGCAAACACAGGGAGAGAGAGACACGCAAACTCCAAATATACAAGCGTCAGGGTCGGAGTCGAACCCACGTGCCTAGAGTCCGTAGTGTGAACTTACATCTCTCATTGGACTGACTGCACCGTTGTGACGGAGCCTCATCGCTGCAACATGACTATGGACACAATCCACTGCTAGATCGAGGCCCTCCATATGCCGTGTGGGGCTATTTCACCGTAACATCACAATTCTGGTCACCAGTGTATGTGAGGTTGGGGAGCAGAGATGTGGTGCGGTGCGACAATGGATTTTTTTTCCACTGCCTTCTGCAGCCTATAACAAAGCACGCACGGTGAGAGTCCATCCAAGCACTATCCAGACTCAACCCTGCTTAGCTTGTGAGAATGTGATGAGATCGGGCGCATAACGGCTGATTTGGTCACAAGGTGCTCACGGGATATCCTCCGTAAGACATAGAACGCGTTACCAGATCCCATTGACTCGGTCATCAAAACACACACGTGCCTGGAATATCAAACCTAGCCACACACATCTGCATGTCAATCTGTCGTTGAAGTTTGAACATGTGACACTAAACATGACCCTGTTATGCATTTAACACACGCGCACAGTTTTTGATCAATGACTTTGTAATAAGGAATGCCACTTGCACACACTATCCAGATGCTGTCTCACATTTAAGCAAACAATCACTATAAACAGGATGGTGGGAGTATTTTTAGCTGAACATTGTTGGTGCATTAGTCCAATGGAAACTTAAGAAAACGGTTTTGCTTTGAGCTGTCCATACTGTCCAAGATTAGTGTTGTTTAGAAGCTTAGAGACATTCAACATTGTTTCGTGAGACAGTTTCTCGGTGTGTCGAGAGATTTTCACATTCATTGCTGTAATTATATTCAAGTCAAAGTATCCCCAAGCTCAAACAAGCAATTAAAATATATGGTAAAGTCACATAGAAGGGAAATAATACAATGAAAAAAATAAAACAACACAAGCAATCATCAGGTGTGAAAACCACAGCAATCGAAACGTCGTGAGAATTTTATTGTTTTATTTTTATTATTTTATTATTTCCCTTCTACGTGACTTTACCGAAAGAACTAAGAATATGAATCCCTGCAGTCACGAAATCTTTAAATCGAAATTTTAAATATATATTTTTTATTTTACCAGATAAGGCCCACTGAGCTACAGTATATAGTTCATTTTTCAGACGCGATCTGGCCACAAATGATAGCCCAACGAATTGACTTATCACGTGGAAATTGTTTAATTGCAGCCAAATACTCTGAACGCATGTTTCTAAATGTAAGAGGAAAAAACGGAAGACCCAGGTGAAAATCCAGGTGAAAATCCACGCGAACACGGGGAGAACATGCAAACTCCAAATATACGGGCGTCAGGGTCGGGTTTGGACCCACGACCTCCTGCATACCAAGCGAGGTAATTAAGGACCACGCTCATTAGGGAGACGACACATTCTCATGTCATTGAACAATTTCTCTACCGGACAACCATCACTGACTTTAAACAAAAGTGATACTTAATTTATCTACCCCCAGGCAGGATGATGAGCCAGATTATCCCCCAACCAGAATTCGAACGTTCAACCTTTTCCTATGGTGCATCGAGTGCTCTGCCACATTGCCACCCTTCTGGTGGTCGTATTAAGTTGCATATTTTATAGAAATGTAATGCCCATTATAAAATCTGATAGATCACCCATGAACGTACATTGTTTCATTAGCCATTGCGATGTACACAATTTTTGTCGAAATTCACCATTGGTGACCATCTTATACTCAGTTTAACGAGCAGTGTTGAAAATAGTTATTTTTGTCAGTTGTATAATTATCAGTTCACCAGGAATATTCACGACCAAATTTGGCTGTAAGAATTGCTCTTCGACTTGCCGGGGAGCTGAAACGCTTATAATTGGAGAGTTAAAATTGCGTGCACATGTGGTAATTAGTTGTTCAGCCGTGGCGGGTTTGTCAGAGAGCTTCGGTGATCAGATCGTCAGTGGCATAACCCAACAATCAGTCGTGAATAATCGATACAGTACTCACTTTTGCTTTTCTCCCCACCCCCCGCCCCCAAAAGAATCCCAAAGCATAGGGAGCGAAACATTTGACATCATTCCGAACCACGTGCAGTAAAACCAGAAAACAAACTGGACAGCGGTGTCAAGATCTGTCTCCTGCAGGTGAAGATCCGAATTCTCCACGTTGAGATGTGACAGGCCATGTGGCCTATACCAGGATTGGAGTTAGCGGCAGTTGGTCTCTAGGAGCAGAACTCAGCGCACGGTGAAAGACGCTCATTGTGAATGAACGTGTGGCAGGGAAACTGGAAATTTGACAATGAGACTGGCAGGTGGTGTTCAGGAGTAGATCGGCAGTGGATGGATCTGGAAGGGAACTTGTAGAAATGTAGTCCCAATTGCTTCTTCGTCGCACTGATTGGCTGGAATTGTTCCTCATGACCCCCAACTCCCTTTCCTTCTCCGCGTTTGAGGCTGCACACCGCACTATTACCTTAACATCCTGAAGGATATAGTTCGACAAAATAAACAAATCACAGTGACTCCTCTCCTACACAGCATGCTCGCTTTATTTCACTCCAGTACTGGACACAACACGATAAATACCACACGACGAAGAATGAGTATCCCCTTTTATTAGATTTGTTTGGTTTTAAATTTAAAAAACTTTAAAAAGTAAAAACATTTACTCTTCCCAAAAATGGCCTGCGATCTGATTACCGGCAGGTCAAAGGTCGAGACATTTCCTATTGCCCCGTTGCATCTGGTAGCAATTCCCCTTCCGTTTTAGCTGAATCCTATCTTTTTTTTTGTTTAAAAATGTCTAGGAAATTGCTTTTGAGGTTCTGCTAGAAAGCAAGCTGGTTTTCGTTAATGTGTGCACGTGGCCCACGGTTTGGCCGTTGCAAATGTTGTCGCACAGTGGGTTTGAGAAGCTGATCATACCGAAACTAACTGCATATTAAGTTTCTCATACCACGCCACATGCATGTGCTTGTGAACCAAAGCTCGTACAAACATTCACCTTGTTATGCAGATTCACATTCATGCCGTTACTTGCACACATCTATTTTTCATGTATTTTGTACAAAACTACACACGTCATCTTTTTAAGATGTCATCTTTCCGACATGCACTATTTGGCATGCAGGTTTTTTTTACACGATAGGCCGTAGGCCTCGTTGGAGTCTCGGCAATATTTTCGAAGGATTTGAGATGTAAACGATCCGCAATTATTGAAATGAGTCATTTATTTTTATTCTGTTACGCCGCTTAACTAGGAAAGCCGCACTGAGTCCCGTGACTCTTTGTCAGGAGGGTCCTGCCAGGTTTTGCACAGTCGGGAGGTGACTATTGCCATGTGGATTCCAACTGAGTAATCTGCGTGTAATACTGGACCATGACGCTGGCACACAATGGACAACTCTTGTGAGTGATGTCGCGGAATCTTTCGCCTCCACTGTGAAACAGACGGTGTGGAGTTATACGGTTAATGCACCCGCAGTATTATTTATATTTAAAACTATTTTTTTTTTAATACCAGGCAAGGCCCACTGGGCTATGTAGCTCTGTTTTCAGACGCGACCTGCCCACAAATGATATGTATAGCAGTGAAATACTCGAAAGCGCATGTTTATAAATGTGGAGGGGAAAACCGGAGGACCCAGAGAAAATTCCACGTGAACCACGGGGAGAGAGACACGCAGACTCCAAATGAATGTAGTGGCGGTATAGAAAAAGCACATTTTTCGCGATAATTATTTATTTTCCCACGATTCGCAACCCCGGTCAGAAAACCTTGTGGGGTGGTTCTCGTGATGTCAAAGCAGTCGCAAGACAAATGTCAGTTCAAATGTAGCTTTTAGACCTATTTAATGAGGATCAGTGTGTTATGCTGCATTGGTGTACCGCCAATATGTCCACATATACAGGCGTCAGGGTCGGGATCCAACCCACGACCTCCTGTATACCAGACGAGGCACTTAAAATCTCGTAACCACCGGGACAATTACCAGGGCGTCCGCTAGTCCCGAACCGCGAACTTCTGCAACGAGCTACCGCTGGGCCACGCCACCGCACGAGGGTTGACGACACAAGAAACAAGAGCAGCCGCTTTGGAGCTTGACATACAGCATGAGCAGAAGGGACGATCTGGGAATTGTGTAGACATATGAAACGTTGTAACGTTGTCGTAAGTGATATAAGTAGAGGGAAAACAAGACTGAAATATGATATGAAATTTCAAACATATTTTAGAATAAAACACTTATTCGTTTCCTAGAAAGATCTTGCGAATTCATTTGACCTATCTTTGCTTGGAGTGGTCCACTAGCCAAAACCCTTTTAGCCCTTCTGGTGTTTGCATCTCACACAGTTCATGTTATTAGCGTATTTGCGCGAGGTTTGTGTCTCCTGCGAACGCTACCACGCGTGCTATGAACGACATCACTAGCTTCAAGCAATTTGCTGATCTCCAGACACAAAATGGAAATATTTTCTGATTATTTTTCACCGTGACTCCAGAAAGGCGCCTCGTGCCACTTGTTCGAGTAAACTGACGTCAAGGGTGGAACACGGCACGGCCTTTAAATTATTTCTGCCATACAGCAGCAGCAGCACACACTACCTTGCTGCAAACAGGAATCGGGCTTACTAAACGTGGACATTGCGCAGCGTATTTAAGATAGGCTAAATGGTGATTACTATCAAATTACAAGAATACGATAATAAAGCAAACAACCCATGTCTGACAGATTCATTTTAAAAGAAACATTATTCACCACCTAGGAAAGATCTTATCTTGCGTTAATATACCATTTAGGCTGATCACGGCTTGATGATGATGATACGAGTAACCAATAGCAGCCTTCAGACACTTTATTTTGCTTTAGCCTCACACTGTACGGCAGCCGAATTGCTTCGTTCATTAAAAGATGCCGATCTATTCATCGTTAAGTGTTCAACACGAGGCAGAGCAATTTAGAACGTCAACCTGTCCCCTGCCCTGTGAGAGAAACCACATTCAGAAATGCGGGGTTCTTTGGGATGTTTCTAGTTATTTGGTGCAAACATTTCAGCTCTGAACTCTTTGACGTGACGTCATGAGCACGCACGTGTCACTCGCTCCCGGCCGTCTCCGGTTAGCTACGTACGGTGCGAAAGAAGTCCAACGTACGTACGCCTATTCACTCCAGCTCATCGGGCAAAGTCACTTTGTCCCACTTGATGAAACGCCCAATTGTATACGGCGAGTCAACCTCCTGCCAGAATTAAACTTTTGGAAACCTTCCTCCGACTGTGAGTCGAAGCGCTTCGAACCACACACGGTGTCATTAGGCAGATCCAGCGCCGCGGATCCGATAACTTCCCAGAGTCTAATCGCTTGCAGACCTTTTTGCAACGCTCACGTGTGCCGCTGACATTTGTCACATTCAACCGAGGGGCTTTACGCGGAGCCCTCGCAAATGTGTGCGCGCGTCTCGTTGCCCGGGTGTTCACGCAGTCCAAGAACGTCTTGCGGCTATCCTACGAGTTCGATTCCCCTGGCAAGGCTGACAATTGAACGGTGAATCACATCGGAACTGGTCTTCGGATTCCACCCATTTCACCAACCTGTGCTGACCAGCGTGGCGAATGAAGTCTGGTAAAACAACCCCCCAACATGACTGACGCAACCTGGGGTTGCCTTCATCCCGCAGTCGATTGCATTATCAGTTTTGCTGTAAACAAACGCGTATTTATAAGCAGTTCACACTTCTTGCAACAGTGGCCAATGCGTTCTATATCTGCGAGCAGTTTCTGCATCGGTTGGGAATCCCGCATATAGATGCTTGTGTACTTAAGTACACTTAAACCAAATGCGGTGATATCATAGGTATGAGGCTGGATGTGGGGGGGGGGGACAAGCGGGCGGGGGAAATTGCTGCCCTTGAGCAAGTATGCGCACATGCTTTCCATACCCCGAGTGGAACATATTGTGCAGCGCGTTTCCAGCTGCGGGATCGTAGAGGATTAAATAAAACAGCAGTGGGCTGCTGTAGTCACCATTGTCACCACCTCAGCATGGTCACGTCGCATCACGCACCCCTTGCAGAATGCCCCCGAAGGTGTTTTATGCGTTCCCCCCCCCCCCCCCCCCCCATTATCGGCGCTGCACGCAGATAAAGCGAGACGTTTCAGTGCAATCTCGTGCTTGGTTATGAGCGCACGGAACGGCGTGGATTGTTCGGTGTGTGGAATGCGTCGGGGTTTTCTTTGAACGCGTGTTCCGCGCGGAGTTAACGCTCTCCTGCACGCCGCGCATCGCACCGATTCGTACGTAAATCTATTCACGGGTAAGGGTTCTGAATAACGTAAATGAATGATTTTGCAAAAGAGAAGATTTTTTTTTATTGTAGATGCCATTGTTGCTGACACAATGCAGACGTCCTTATATGTTTTGTAGCTGTTTATATCCAAAGTTAACTGATAAATTACACTTGTTCTGTCTGCAGTGGATGTCTTTTTGAGACTGACCTCTGCCATATGAATGTGGAATTTCCACCACTGACCTGGGGTTGCCAGTGGAGATGAGCAGCACCCAATGCCCATCGGTGTATCAGAATATTGACACGAGGTATTTGTATAGTTTTTAGCCAAGATGTGTTTTA
The DNA here is from genome assembly GCF_015708825.2 of Lethenteron reissneri. Lineage (NCBI taxonomy): Eukaryota > Metazoa > Chordata > Hyperoartia > Petromyzontiformes > Petromyzontidae > Lethenteron > Lethenteron reissneri. The sequence continues at coordinate 2,980,737 of NC_083816.1, forward strand.
AATAGTTACTTTTCTTCTTCTTCAATTGTGCATTCAGTGTGATGACAATGATATGAAGAATCCGTCCAAATATCATGCAGAGCAGTGGCAACCGTTGGTGTTATAAAACAGCCCAAGGTGGCAGATGTTACAGAGCTACATCTGAGATCCCTTCAATTGACCTCGGCTCTGCACAGTAGAAGGGTAACACTTTCTCACTTGAGGGTAACGTTCTTCACGTAACAATATATATTCATTTTTAGAGTTTAAATTTATCCAAATTAAGTTTAGGACCAAAGTTAACGTGATTATGTTTTGTGCAGTCATTAGTGATTGGGCTCAGAACATTAAGCATACCAATAGAGAATATTGCTTAATTTAATCATGACTAACAATGTGAACGGATTGCTTGTGTCTGAGAAAGAAGCCACTATACCACAGATTTTTGGGTTTTATGCCCGGTCTCCTGACGAAGATAACATAACTTTCACAAGTACAGAGAGTTTTGTGATTGTGCCCCAATCACCAGTGAATGCACCAACATAGTAACCACCGTATTTAGATATTGCACTTAATTTATGGTGTTGGAGCATGCCTGTGTAATGACGACTTGACACACTTGTCTTCAGATGGTTTCTTTATTGAAGACACGTTCACTTGACATCAGGCAGAGATCCCCACTGCAACAGGCCCGAATCTCCAGTGCTCTCTCCCTTATATCGGCACGAGGCCACGCCCTCCTTCTCGATCATTCTCGCTGATTCTGGACGCTCCCTCTACCGGCAGACTCTACAGTCCTCTTCCGTCACCTGGCCATGCTCCTATTCCCGATCATTCTCGATCACCAGTCCCTTCGTACTGCAAGCTCTACTATCATTACACTGACTATACTGTCATTACATCTGTAATCTAGCACTGTGGAGGTGAGGGTTGGTGCATCACACAAATATCGTGAAACTCCCTTCCCTTCTGCGTCGAGGTGCCATACCTTGGCTCGCCAGGAGACGGCGGTACAGCAAGTGGACTAATCACCATCTGTTTCCATCTGTACGTGGATAGAGCATTGCTCCCTCGCGGGTGTAGGTTTTCTCGGGGTGCTCCGGTTTCCTCCCACTTTTATACACTCATTAATTATTATGACTGCAAACATCTTAAAATAGAAATCCAATAAAGGACCCACCTGAATAGGAGTCCTGGATAATTCAAGTACATTTCCAAATCACTCTCTCTGGGCTACATTGTCTGGTAATAATACTTTCATTTTATATTGCACCATTCATGCCAATAGTTTCCTGTGCATGAATTATATATATATGAGGACCAAATCCCATATACACCCACTACCAAGCAAATAACAACCCACACTATAATGGCAAAATCTAAAATGGTTAAACAAATTAGGAAATGGCACAGAAAAGAAAGTCATTAACACAGATTAATGCGTGCGATCAAAAGTGTGATCCTCCTCATTGGGGCGACGTGTTTTCAGGTCTTCCTGCGCGTTGTTTGGCACGGTGTCCGACGTTTTAGCTCCACGCACTGGGAGCTTTCTCTAATTACCGATTCCGAGGAGGCTCCCTCCCTTTCCGCCCATGGAGCTAAACGGCGGACACCGCGCCGAGCATCACGTGGGTACGACGCGAATAAGCAATCGCAGAGCCATGCAGCAGCAAGAGCACAACCACCTGCACGGTGGTTGCTCGTCGGCAATTAACATGAATCAAACAGAGCCATTGTGTACCGAATTACTGATGGCACACTCGTGATATAATTGGTGTGAAATGTAAAAAAAATTGCCTAAAGTTATCAATTAAAATAAATAAACGTGCGTGACCATCGCCTTTGTGACGTGTGACCATCGCCTTTGTGACGTCGTGCCATCCCGTTGGTTGCGCACGGAAACTTCCGCGTGCGCCCGGCCTCCGTGTGAAAGCAGCACCTCCGGATCGACAGCCAGGGCACGTGCAGAGGACAAAAACCAAAACGCCTCGAAGTGGAAACACGTGGCCAGGAGGCGTGGCCACGCAGAGGCAACGACACAATGACTGCGGGTGCAGGGGGGGGGGTGTAAATGAGGAGGGGGGGGGGTAAAAGGGTAAGGGGTGATGGGGGGGTGTAAAGTAGGTGGGGAGGGTAACAAAGAAGGGTAACAAAGAAGGGTAAAAAAGAGGGGGGATAGAGAGTGAAGCGTGCGTACTTAGTCTCTTGGTGGAGCATTGGTGGAGCGGTTAGCGCTACGCTGCGCTACGAACCCGGTGACCCAAGTTTGATTCCCGCTCACAGCCAACACCGGTGATGATTATCTAAACCGGTCACAGGCCTCCCCTAGGTCGACTCAGCCTCAAATGAGTACCTGGTGTGGTGTGTAAACATCGCCACTGGGGAGATAAAGGCGGCTGGACGTGGTGTTGGCCACCTACCTCCTCGTGTGCCGTGCCGGCCTTCATAGGTGCTCGCTAAGAGCACTTGCCCCTACAGTCTGTTCAGGCTATACGGGGGATCTTTGTCTTTGCTTCGTCTCTTGCACAGGAAGGATGCATGGCTACCGAGGCAGCTTCCCGTTACCAGCTGTTACCAAGCTATTTCATTTTGCGCCCCCTCGTTAACATTTACTGAGCAGCAGTAACAATGGGATGCCCCCATTATCGCAGCTCTGCACGCTGCTGAACTTCGCTAATGTGTGATAGCAAAGGTGTGAGTGACGCTGCCGCAGGGAAGGAATGATCCAAAGCCAAGTGCACGGCTGCTCTTCACAGCATCGCGTTTATCCAATAAGAGGCCAAATACCCCGTAAAGGGACTTTCTAGAGCTCCTCATGGCAGAGGTCGCTTAACCAGCAATAGCGAGGGCAGGCAATTGCAGGTATGCACCTTTGTCCGTGTTTAAAGGTATACCCTGCTGGCAAAGGGTTTCCCTCGGTTCAAACGAATTCATATTTGGCAAAACGATGGCCTTGACTATTTGAAAAGTTGTAAATTGCCAAGCGTGTGTCGGGTTTTTTTTTGTTGAGGAGCAGGGCAGAATTGATGGCGTTCCTGTGTCGTCCATCAGTGCTGAGCTATGTCGAGAAGAGAAAGGTGGCGGGGGGGGTGGGGGCTTATTTAGCACCACTGCCACAATGCACACGGCACTTCAGGGACAGGCTACAGCCATGAGGGCCACCATCCTCTAAACCAGTGGTCCTTCTTAACCTAAGGTGCATGCATTCCCCGTGGGGCTGCGAGATGCCCTTTCTGGCAGTGCGAGACGTGGCCAGATTTTTTTTCGAAGGTAAATCATCGAAAGACAAAATAAGTACGGGCACGTAAGTACAACTACTTTGTTTCACTAAACTTATGCATCTATTAACATCGTACTTTTTGGATTTACGATTGAGGACAAAAGGGGTGCAAGGCTGCAGTAAAGGTTAAGAACTACTGCTCTTAACACTGTGGTCATCGAACACCACCACGGGCCAAATATAAACGAACGAAGAGCTCGTGTTCAGACAACAACAGCCAAGCAATGTTGTTGTGTCGGCGTGTGTTTGTCCAAAGCGACTGAGTTTAACACGGAGTAGTAATAGTAGTTTAACACGTAGTATTTGTAGCCTTTCGCCGACCAATATCCATAAATAAGGGTTTTTTGGGGATTAGATCGCGTTAATATAAATGCGTCGTTACACTCGCCGCCACCCGACACAGACACTTTGCGAGGTTTGTCGCGTGAATTAAACATGCCAATTAGTTACGAGTTCAGCACACCAGTGTGTTGGAGAGTAAACCCACAACATTTTCAATTCATCATAATGAGGCTGGTTGTAATTATCGGCGAAACGTCGTACTCGAATTGCAAATGTTGTGAGGAGTTTACTCTCCAACTGGCACGTTTTCTTTAGGTGACAAACCTTCTAAATTGTCTGTGTCGGGTGGCGGCGGGTTCCACAACACATTGATATTTACGCGATCTAACCCACAAAAGCCACCGAGTACCTTTGTTTAAGCCCAATGGGACTATGGCAGACTATATTTAGTGAGACGAAAAATCCTTCCACATCAGCAATTACCAAGCCTCACAAAAAAATCAATCCTAAGAGGGTCCTCCATTTGAATGTTTGACTATTTTCCATTACGGGCGCGTTTGGCTTCGTGAGAACCCGGAAAAAATCCACCAGGGGAGGGTGACCCTCTGCGCTGCGATGTCCTGGCGACACCTCACCGCCAAGCCCCGTGTCTACAACGCCTGGGACACCAATTAAATCGCTTACCTGGTTCGGTTTATAACCGAGGCTTCTCCGAGCCATAGGAGGGACAACTGGACGAGTTTGTTTCGAACTGGGCATCCGCCCAGATTCTAAAACCCCGGGATGTCAAGCAAAAGGGGAGTTGCATCAACACCGCACAAGATCAGACAAATTATCACCTCGGATCGTCTTGGTGGTACCCCCCCCCCCCTCCCTCTCAAGTAAAATCAACGCTGAGCATCTCCGTTGACTAAAACGAGCATTGGGGTGGCGCTCGTGGTTTTGCTGGCGGCCGTGAGTCGGCGTGGTCAATTCTGCTTCCCTTCTTTGCAGGTGGCCGGTGTATTCGTCGGATCAAAATGGCACGGGCGCAGCGCTGTGATTAAAACGCTCACTGCTGGCAAAGAAGGGGGCCTTCGTTAGAGGGCCTCCGGTGGTGCTTGGTCTATTCATCCACGCTGGCCAGCGTGCTGGAGGAAGTGGAGGGTTCCACACTAAAACCCCCCACCATATGTCACTCGCCACAAAGTGGTGCTCATTTTAAAGATTCCCAGAGGTATTATAAGGCCGAGTTTCCCCTCCGGCCAGGATTTGAACTCGTGACCTTGCACACACAGCATGGCTGAGCCGTGTTATATGACGTGAAATACATCGCAAGGCTGCGAGAAGGCCACCGGTTACTAAACGTAAAGCAAAGTTATGGCCACATAACGTCAAGCACGAAAAAAGTTAATATTTAAGTGGAAAGCCGAGTCATTAGCTGAAGACAATTGTGGATCATTGTTTCCAGGCGCAGTCATGCTGCCTCATCTGCCACCCCTTAGGCCACGAGCTTCAATTAACTTTTTTTCCTTGCTTACTGGGAAAGGCAGTTTCCAGGTTACAGATAGGTCAGCACTCACACAAGCATCAGCAGTCCCATTTTCATGTCAACGACGTTTTTGTTTTTTAACCAGGACGGGTTGTGGGAGCAGCTTCTGCTCATCCTGTCCAGATGTTTAAAGAAAGATTTTTTTTAATATTTACGATATAAAGATGAGACATCATCATCAATCAACCACGCTCCGTCTACTGTTGGACGAAGACCTCCCCAAGTCATCGCCGTCTCTCATGGTCCTACAATGTAACAATGCCCTCGAGTGTGCGGCCACGAATCCCAAACCATCGGACGAGATCCACTCTGCGTCTGAACAAACAATTGAGTGGATAACAACATCTAAAATTACGTATTGAATCTGCTGCTATTAGTGCGTACGAAAGAAGAAGGATGTAACAATAAAATATCGTTGCAGCCAACCAGGAACTGAAGCAGGGTCACTTGAATTATAGCTTAATGTGCGAGCCACCACGCCACTGCTCAACACAAAGACAGATAACCCCAGTATAGTCGTAACAGACTGTTGGGGCAAGCGCTGTGAGCGAGCACCTATAAATTTCGGGACGGCACACGAGGGGGTGGGTGGCCAGCACCACGCCCGGCCGCCTTTGTCTCCCCATTGGTGATCTTTACACCACGCCAGGTACTCATTTGAAGCTGAGTCGACCTAGGGGAGGCCCAGGAACGGCTCAGATAATCGCCACCATTGTTGGTCGTGAGGAGGAATCGAACTCGGGTCGCCAGGTTCGTAGCGCAGCGCGCTCACCTCTACGCCACTGCTCCCCGCACACATGCGCGTGTGCGCGCTGCACGCTCCCCACAACAGCAGCCACCGTTCGCCGTCAAGCGGCAGCGACGCCACCGTTGAACTCGTGCCAGGCCAGGTGCACTTCGAGGACATGGAGAGAGCCAAAGGCTACCCCCAGGTAGTAGGGTACGGAACACGACCCTCAGGTGTTACGGGGTTAAAGACCCCGGTGGCCTTACAGATGTCTCCTCTCGCGTGTTCCCCACCACGCCACGTGTAGCCCCACGCACACAATACACAGACACACACACAGGGCTGTGGTGGTGCAGTGCCGCACGGCTTTCGTGCACAAGGAAGCTCTGTTGTTTTATGGCGTGTGCCGGGACACGGAGATATGATGCCTAACAACAGGTGGCTAATTTGGCCATGAAACAGCACACAATGGCTCACTCTTGAGCAGCCTCGTGGGATGTCTGACATTCACATGCGGATATGACAGCCGGCAAAGCGTTCTCTGGTGGTGGTGGTGGGGCGGGGGGCGACACTGAACAGGACGGTGGACGCCATTCACACCTAGGCCCTCTCTCGACCCAACAAACACTGTCCCCACCAGTGGCGTAGTAGCTACATCATCAGCTCAGGGGGTGCGGCAATCGATTGGGAGGGGCCCCAATATTAGATTTGTCTCTTATAGTGGTTATCGGGGGGGGGGGGGCCCAACTCGTAGCTTTGGCCACCAGGGGGGACAAGGCACCCCCTACCCCCACGCAAGTTATGCGACTGCCCCCCCCCCCCACCTTGCCGAGAACCCAACGTCCGCGAGACGAAGACGCCGCAGCCGCAGCGAGAGACATCAAGTCACGACTGCTCCACGTGGCACCAACATGACGAGTTCGACTCTTTAATCTGTGCCTGTTGGGTCGCAAGACTCTCTCTCTCCTCTCTCTCTCTCGTATTCCGCTCGACGCTCGTAGGCGAGCGAGCGAGTTTGGCGTTGACAAGAACGCGAAACAAATGCGAGACGATCGATCGCAGTGCGGGCCGGTCATCCACACAGCAACGGCGGTGGCTTTTGGCTAACCATGGTCGATCACTGGCTAACCATCGACGGTCATTGGCTAAGCATCAACGGTCATTGGCTAACCATTGACGATCACTGGCTAACCATCGACGGTCATTGGCTAAGCATCAACGGTCATTGGCTAACCATCGACGATCACTGGTTAACCATCAACGGTCACTGGTTAACCATCAACGGTCACTGGTTAACCATCAACGGTCACTGGTTAACCATCAACGGTCACTGGTTAACCATCGACGATCACTGGTTAACCATCAACGGTCACTGGTTAACCATCAACGGTCACTGGCGAACGATGGACAGTTGCTGGCTAACCATGGCCAGTTGCTGGCTAACCATCATCGGTCACTCACCGTGGCTTTAGACTAACATTTGAACAAAGACGGTAACCGTATCGCGCGCTTTCAGATGGGCTTCTGTGGCCGTCTGGAACGCTCTTCCTTACGATATTAGGAAGCCACTGGAGCGTTGCACTTTTAAACCGAGATTCAAAACTAATCTCTTTAGAACTTCGTTTTGTGTTCAGTTTGTTGTCCTTCCTCCCCACAACTCAGATTAACACAGTTGGTTACGTACGGGGTGAAAGAAGTTCAATATATATATACATACCACACGATCAAGGGTCGAATTAAAATTGTGTAGGCCCCTGGGCAACAGGTACTTGTGAGGCTCCCAGTAATATTTTCAAAAGGAAAACAAAGTTAAAGAAAATTTAAATTTATTTTTAGAAGGCTAACAACAAATAAAATTCAGCATTCACAAATGAAATAACTTTTCAATGGCAGAGGCCCCTGGGCTGCACCCCCTAAAGCCCGTGCCTTAATCAACTACACACACTACGCTAGACTCTACACACCAAAGTTAAATACACCATATCGTACACAAACTACTATACACGACATTATGCACTACACACCAGAGGTGTGGACTCGAGTCATGTGACTTGGACTCGAGTCAGACTCGAGTCATGAATTTGATGACTTCAGACTCGACTTGGACTTGCATAACAATGACTTTGTCCCACCTCTGAGGTGTGGACTCGAGTCATGTGACTTGGACTCGAGTCAGGCTCGAGTCATGAATTTGATGACTTCAGACTCGACTTGGACTTGCATAACAATGACTTTGTCCCACCTCTGAGGTGTGGACTCGAGTCATGTGACTTGGACTCGAGTCAGACTCGAGTCATGAATTTGATGACTTCAGACTCGACTTGGACTTGCATAACAATGACTTTGTCCCACCTCTGAGGTGTGGACTCGAGTCATGTGACTTGGACTCGAGTCAGACTCGAGTCATGAATTTGATGACTTCAGACTCGACTTGGACTTGCATAACAATGACTTTGTCCCACCTCTGCTACACACACTACGCTATACTCTACACACCAAAGTTAAATACACCATATCGTACACAACACTACTATATACTATACTAACGTGAAAACGGATTTCTTTAGAACTGCTTTTTTGTGCATTTCTTTGTTGTCCTTCCCCGCGCACCTCCGATTAGCACGGTCGGCTACGCACGGTGCGAAAGAAGTTCAACGTGCATACACTGTGCGCACGCTCTGTCGCCGCGGCCCTCTGACACAGCGAGAGCGCGTTTACGTGCAGCGGCACGGGAGGGCGAGATTTGTCTCGCAAGGTGCCACAGCTAAGAAAATACAAACGTCGCCTCGGTACAGAGATGGGCCTCTGCACCACGTGACTTCCCTTCTTTGTGTGGCTCGCGCCTGCAATCGACGCCGCGAACTGCCATTCTGCCACTGATGGAAGGGTTGGAATACACCGAGCCACGAGCAGCAGAGCCCTTCCTCCATACCGTTCACCCCCCACCCCCCCCGAGCCAAGTTCCAGGAAAAAGGAAGGAAGTGGGAGAATATACTCAGAATGGTGGAGAAGGGGGGGGGGAGAATGGAGGAAGGGGTGGGAAGAGGGGTGGGGGGGCTGCGACCCTGGCAGGGTGGTGGGTGTCGGTACGGCGAGGTGCAGCGGCTATACAATTCCACCGTGTGCCGTCGTACGAGCCTTCATGTTTACTGGGCAACAACAACAACAACATAAATGTCATTTTAAAAACGGCACCTTCCGCTAAATGTACGGCCACACGTTGGAGGGGGGGGGGGCTGTGAGGTGACCTGCGTACGGTAGTGCAGCAAGTAGGATGCTGATCTATCTTTCGGTTTTGTTTTGTTTACATTCTCGTGTGCATGAACTTTCTCTGGGTACCCCCCGGTTTCCTCTCACACAACACCAAAAGAATGCTCAATAAGGAATTATACAAACATCCCCAGCAGGAAGGATGTTCCTGAATAAGAATATTAATACTCAGCCGATAACCTTCCTGTGTAAATAAAAGGACCGGTTGCTTTTCCGAATGCACACCAAATCTGCTCTGTAGATGCGTCGATGAATCACAGTGGCTGATGCAGATATTCATTCATACCATGGATTGGGAATTTAGTATCGGTTTTTTTAATGCCTCGATTTTCAGACTCACTCGTAATGGACTTGCACAGGCCGATTTTCACAATCTTTATACTGGTAGGAACCTCCTGGTTACACCAGCCCACAAGGGCATTATTGTGTCCGTCCGTTCGTCGTGAAGGGAGGGGCTGGGTGGGGAGGGAGGGAGGGGCTGGGTGTGGAGGATGGGGAGGGTGGGAAGGGTGGGGCTGGGTGGGGAGGGGAGGGTGGGGAGGGAGGGTGGGGGTGGGTGGGAGGGGTGGGGCTGGTCACCCCGTGGTGCCCTTATAAAACTCAACGTTTAACCTACTCACGCCGGCTTGTGCCCGCCCTCACAGTCGGCCATATTTGCGAAATACACCACGCCGCCGTTGACCCTGGCCATTGACCGAGCAACCCAACGTTCCTACCAGCTCCCTCCGCAGGAATGTGTTTTGCGCACACTGCATTAATTAGCTAACCGTCTCTCTGTCACTTTCCCTTTGCACTAAGGGGTACCTGCTCTTCTCCTGCTGCTCGTGAATGCTGGAATGGCTTCGTTTTATTGAGGTTTTAATGGCAGTCACATTTCCAACCATCTGTTAAATGTGGAATTCTGTAGACCGATGTCTCCTTACTCTTTGGTTCTTTCGGTAAAGTCACGTAGGTAGAAAATAAAACAAATCATGACGTTTCGGGCGCAACACAAGCTTCCGTCATCAGGTGGGAAAGCATGGTCTGCTGCTGAGGCAGACTGTTTTAAAAGGTTTGAAATGGGTGTAGCTCAAGAGTTATAAAGAAGTGGCCGGGGCTAGTGATGTTAATGTGAGAAATTAGCATGTAACTGTAAGCTAGGAGAGCGGCCTCCTAGACAAGGGAATGGAAGTGGCTATGTTAATGTGAGGCATTAGCATGATGTTAATGTGAGAAATTAAAGGGCACGGAAGTGGCTATGTTAATGTGAGAGATTTGCATGTAACTGTAGAAAAGAAGGAGAAGAGCGGCCTCCTCGACGAGGGAGTGCAACTCAACAGGTGCAATCCGAAGGGCCTGTGAGTATGAGAGATCTAAGAGAGAGGCATAGAGAGAGAGAGACAGAGAGTCGAAATAACAGCTGACATTTGCAGGTTGGATGGAAACATCACAGTCAGTTAAGACTTTACCTGGTTAATAACGTCCTTCCAATGATTGCTCAGTTTGTACCCATCCTCTCGGTTGAAGTTGTGTCTGTGTTTATATATCTGGATGGCTTCATTAATGAATCTCTGAAGGTAGCCGGTAGGTTTGCAGAGTACCTCCGTTTTGGAAAAAATCTATTTCGTGTGAGCCCACAGCGTTAAAACAATGATCGGCAACGGCAGAGGTATTGGTCCTACCGCGTTTCAGATCTGCCTTGTGTTCATGGACGCGGTCTGACACGTCGTTTCGTTTCCCCAATGTAACTGCTGCCAAAACCACAACTCAGTTTGTAGACACAAGGGTATTGCATATCAGGAATCACATCCTTTACATATGGGATTAAATCACGGATTTTGTGTACCATATTGAAACGAACCTGGATCTTGTGTTTGTTTAAGATTTTGCGAATCTTTTTGGTAACCCCTGTTATGTATGGTAAAGCGATGATTTTGGTTGGATCCTCAGAAGGTTGTCTCCGCATGGATGGGGAGACAGCTTTGCGGATTGTACGGTCCGAGTATCCGTTCATCCTGAGGGCTTGATGTACGTGCTCCAACTTACTGGCTAGGTGGTGCTGGTCGGAGATGCAACGGGCCCTATGGTGTAGTGTTTTGAATATCACAAATCTGTGGAATCTCTCCCAATGCTACCTAAATCATACCCTATACGTGAAGAATACCACACACCCAAGCAAATTCCAACCGGGCTTCCCATCAGAGACACCAAAATATCTCTACTCGGGGGTTGTTTTACGGTAAACAATGACATCGGACCATAAAGTCGGTCATACCATCACAAAACGTTATATAAGGAGCATTATTGCCATGTTTTGTGCTATTACACTTGGGGGGTTGTATGACGATTATTATAATCGCTTACAATTTAATTAATTGTAACCTCCTATATGTTACAGCAAAGAGAGCGTTGGCAATGTTTACCTCAGGATGTGTTGGGGGGGAAATACTCTGCTTCTGTGGAATTTTCGAAGGGTAACGGCTGATTTTTTTAAATTCAAATATAATGTATGTTTTGATAAACAATGAAATAAAACTGCTGTGAAATGCTGTGAAATGTGTGCTACTTTGCAAAGGACTTCTCATCACGGAGTGTGCGCATCGTCACCCCTCCTGCACGCGTGTGATAATGTCAGCACGACAAAATATTCCTTATTTAATCAAACTAAACACAAGCACTGCACAATTATCGTACCGTGCGTGACCTTAGCTGCTTGGGTTTATTGCTAAAGTTACAATGCGGGAATAGGCCAGGTGCTTTGGGGATGTTCATGCTACGCTGCAATTAAAAGCACGGAGCCAAGCAATGTTGTAGATCCTGCGTTCAAATCTCAGGTTTGCAGCGGAGATTAAATGAGCTCTGAAAGAGTTGTGCGTTGTATGGTCTTAGCCTGATTACCAATGACCTTCCATTGAGTAAAGATTTATAGAATTTAGATGTTGGTCTTAATACCTACTTAACTAGAATGGTGTTTATTATTGTCATTATGTTTGTACCTCGAAACAAAAACAAACAATCAACAACTCCCTGCTCTTCTAATTTGCACTTTTGCAAGGTCACGATCATCTTTGATCAGATGTCTGGCCAGCGTGGAAGACAGGGTCTAATACAAAACTAAACTATTTTTATTTTACCAAGTCAATGCCCACTGAGCTATATCGCTCTTTTTTAGAAGCGACTTGGCCACAAATGATAGCTCAACGAAGCGGCTTATCATCATGTGTACATTTATAGCAACCAAATCTTCTTATTACCTATAAAAGGCATTTTTTTTGTCTATATGTCCGTCTGTCTGTCTGTGTGTCTCTCTGTGTGTGGACGAAACTTGCGAAGGATTTGGCTCGCAAACCGTGGGGTTTATGTTTAAAAAAAAGTAATCAGGTACCACGCCATAAGCCACGTGGTGAGCCAGCGCTATTCCATTTTTCCATCCGACAAATTTAAAGTAGTTAAATTAACTATTTTGTGCTATTTCTTATTATTTATGTATTTCCTTACGTCGCTGCTCACATGCGTCAAAGCTGACCGGGGTTGCCCCTAGCAACGCACACGCCTTCGTTGGGGAGGGGGGGAATTTCTCTTTCGCGTTAAAAATGCACACAAAAAACACACAACCCTGAGGGTAAATTTTTCAAAGTGTCATGTCCTCTTCTCCCCCACCCCCATCCCAATATGTGCACTTACTCCGATATGGTCGGTAGATACTAATATTATAGCGCTTAGATACTATTTTTGCAGAGTGGCCGGGGGGATGGTGGGTGGAGGGTGAGGGTAGCAGCTCAGCCCCAGCCTGCCAAGGTGCCACCTCGGCCGGCTGTGCAATCTAGGCGAGGCTGGGGGCTCTGCACGGGACTAGGCCTCACCATGGCAATGTTAAATAAGTACTATTTTCTTGCTTCTTTCGCTAAACTCACGTAGATAGAAAACGAATATTAACAAAATCAATTTGGAAATACTAAAATAATAATGTGTGTGTCTAAGTCCATGTGTGCGTGTGAGTCGATGTGCGTGTCTGCGTCGATGTGTGTTTGTGTAAGTCGATGTGTTGGTGTGTGAGTCGATGTGTGTGTGTGAGTCGATGTGTGTGTGTGGGAGTCGATTTGTGTGTGTAAGTCCATGTGTGTGTGAGTCGATGTGTGTGTAAGTCCATGTGTTTGTGTGTAAGTCCAAGTGTGTGTGTGCATTTATATGTGTGTGTAAGTCCATGTGTGTGTAAGTCAATGTGTGTGTGTAGGTCGATGTGTGTGTGTATTGACCTGGTCAAGGCCTATGATACCATCAGTAGGCCTGGGCTCTGGATTGTTCTTCGTGCTTTCGGAGTCCCTGACCCTCTGCTCATGATCATTAAGGACCTTCATGATGGTGAGCGGGCCCAGGTAAAACTATGTTGCTGGGAGTCAGAGCCATTCCCTGTACACCTTGGGGTGAGACAGGGATGTCCTCTGGCTCCCACATTATTTAACATCTATTTTGACCACGTAGTTCGTGAAGCCTTCAATAGCTGTACCGGGGGAATTTCCATTTGGTACAGATATAATGGGAGGCTGATCGATGCCCGGGTGCGGTAAAGGGATGGCTCCCTATTGGTCAACCACGTTATTTATGATTTGGTAATTGCTGCTCATTCAAAGGAGGAGTTAGAGACACTTCTGCTGAAACTGGAGTGTGCCACTAAGAGGTGGGGCCTTACCATCAGCCCCACCAAAACTAAGCACCTGCCTGGGTATTTTGTGCCATCGGACGCTCCACCCCCACAACTCCCAGGCAGTGATGGGGCGGTTGTGGAGAGAGTGGAGAGTTTTCCATACCTGGGCAGTGTGCTCATGACCAGCTCTGGTTTGGCAGCGGAGGTCTCACTCCGAATCAGTCGAGCAGCATTATCTTTTGTATCGCTGTGTGGAAGCTACCTGGTCTGTCACTCCGCACGAAGCTTCGAGTTTTCTCGGCCACGGTTTTAACCTCCCTTCTCTATGCTTGCAAAACGTGGACCCCCTGGTGGAGCATCTTCACCGGTTAGAAACATTTAGGCTGGCCTGCCTACGAACCATCCTGGGTTTAACCAGGCTGGATTGTGTGAGGAGCTCACAAATCCTTGAAAGATCTGGGCAAAGTCCCATCGGTGAGCTCCTCCGGTTGGCAAGGCTGCGTTGACTGGGTCATGTAGCCCGCATGCCCAGCCACCACATGCCTAAACAGCTTTTGTTCAGCCGGATCGATGGGGCTAAACGAGCGCAGCACAGGCTAGAGAAGAGATGGAGTGATGTGGTACAGGAGGACGTGGAGCTGAGTGGACTTTCCGATGACTGGTACCAGCGGTGTCAAGATCGGCCTCAGTGGAGGAGGCTCGTGAAGGACGCTACTGGGCAGTTGGAGGCCGTTGCCCTCCAACAACAACGGAGGGCGGAGGAGCGACGCTCACAACAACGAGCGGAGTGCCGGGTGGCTAAAGCACAGCAAGTTGGCACAGTAGGGGGCACAGGTGGTGCATCAGCCAGTCATCTCAGTCAGTCAACCCGTGGCACCTGGGTCTGCCCCGTGACCTCCTACCAGCGGGCGTTCGACAGTTCACGTGGCCTCAAGGTGCACATGGCCTGGCACAAGCGTCGTGGTGATGTCACCGCCACTTAGTGGCGAATGGCGGTTGTTGTTGTTGTTGTGAGTCGATGTGTGTGTGTGTAAGTCCATATGTGTGTGTGTAGGTCGATATGTGTGTGAGTGGATGTATGTGTGTGTGTGTGTCTGAGTCGATCTGTGTGTGTAAGTCCATATGTGTGTGAGTCGATGTGTGTGGGTAAGTCCATGTGGGTGTGTGTTAGTCGATGTGTGCAAGTCGACGTTTGTGTGTGTGGGTCGATGTGTGTGTACATCGATGTGTGCGTGTCAGTCCATGTGTGTGTGTGAGTCGATGTGTGTGTGTGGCTCTATGTGCGTGTGTGAGTCTGTGTGTCAGTCGCTGTGTGTGTATACGTCGATGTGTGTGTGAGTCCATATGTGTGTGTTAGTCGATATGTGTGTGTGTAAGTCAATGTGTTTGTATGTGCATCGATATGTGTATGTCGATGTGTGTGTGTGCAAGTCGATGTGTGTGTGCGCGAGTCGATATATGTGTGTGTCAGTCGATGTGTGTGTTAGTCAGTGTGTGCGTGGTGTGTGTAGACAACTAATATTTCAAAATGAAGTTTGTACATTTTAAAATAATTTCTGTGTCTAAGTCCAAGTGTGCGTGTCAGTCGATGCGCGTGTCTGCGTTGATGTGTGTAAGTCGATGTGTCTGTGTGTGTGAGTCAATTTGTGTGTGTGAGTCGATGTGTGCGAGTCGATATGTGTGTGTAAGTCGATGTGTATGTGTGTGGGTCCATGTGCGTGTGTGTAAGTCGATGCGTGTGTACGTCGATGTAAGTCCATGTGTGTGTCAGTCCATGTGTGTGTGTGTGTGGCCTCAAGGCGCACATGGCCTGAAACAAGCGTTGTGGTGACGTCACCGCCACTTAGTGGCGAATGGCGGTTGTTGTTGTTGTGTGTATAAAGTCGATGTCTGTGTGTGTGTAAGTCGATGTGTGTGTGTATCTTTTTCGCCGGGGCAACGCCAGGTACTTCCCGCTAGTACTCGCAAGGCGTTTTTCAAAATGTGGAGGGAAAAACCGGAGGACCCGGAGAAAAATCCCCTCGACCATGGGGAGAATATGGAAACTACAAATATACAGGCGTCAAGGTCGCGATCGAACCCACGACCATTCTGTACACCAGGCGAGGTAGTTAACATCTCGCCACCACGGCGCAAACATACCCTCGAGAGGGAGCTCCAAGATAAGTCGCTTTCTTTTCTTCCAGCAGCAGTAGCGTGAGCGGACAATTGCAGGGCTGCTCCTGGAGCGTCCCTCGTGCGTTTTTTTGACCCTGGAAGGGATGCTGGCGGCTTGGAGTCGACCCCCGGCTGCGATTCAATCTCGCAGCCTCGTGCCCTGCCCAGCGGAGCACGCCGCTGTCACGTCGCAGGCCGGGCCGGAAAGCACACAAGCAAACAATAATGAAATTAAAAGAAAAAAAATTTATTGCTTAAGCTATATTTACATCTTTCATTATTTACATTTTAGCCGGGGGGTGGGGCAAGTCTCGATTACATAATTTCACATCCTCAATTACAAATGCGGTCCTCTTAGTGCGACGGCGGATTGCGTGGCGCGCGCTGAGCTCACTCAGGGCAGCCGGTCCACTCGGAACGCATGGCGATCGTCAGAGGGAATATAAATCACCGGGGTGAAGCTGCAGTGGGTCTAATTGCGAAGGGAAATCCTGCGTTCATTCACAAAAGTGGACTGTTCATTGAACAGATTTAAAAGGTGCGCTGGGAGCCTGTGCGTGTGCCTGCTGGGGATTGGCACACTGCTGTGACGAACCCGCGACCCGAGTTCGATTCTCGCTCACGGCCAATAGCAGTGACGTTTACTTGAACCAGACCTGGGCCCAACCCCCCTAGGTCGACTCAGCATAAAATGAGAACCCGGTGCGGTGGTGTGTAGTAAACATCGCTAGCACTGGGGAGACAAAGGCGGTCGGGCGTCGTGCTGGCCACCCACCCCCTCGTTTACCGTTCCGTCCTTCATAGGTGCTCGCTCACACATGGGTGCTCGCTCACAGCACTTGCCCCAATAGTCTGTTAAAGGCTATATGGGGGACCTTTTGGGTGATGCCATGTAATGACCTGGCCAATATTTTGTTGTGATACCCTTTACCATGCGACGTAGCCGAACAAATTAAATTATGACAAAGTCGAAGTGTCTAACAACGCCATTTATTGTTCTGTCTCAACGGTAAGTTGAAGAACAATTCTCACGAATAAATCAAAAAACTTTGCACGTGACACTTCGCTTGACACCGCGTCAAGCATTTTGTATGTAGGTTAAAGCTATTTTGCACCATACGTAGTCAACCGTGCTAATCCTGCCGTGAAGAAGAGCCATTAGCCCGCAACGTGGCCTAATGCATTCCGTGGATGCGACTGCGCTCTGGAGTTCAAGAGAGGGGGATTCGAAGCGTCCAAGGCCCTGTAAATGCATGGCTAGGGACATGGATTGTTCGCAATGTTAGGTTCAGAATTACTGAAATGCTTTGATAGCCTCGAGAGAACGGACTCTCAACCATGGGCCCCATATGCACGGTCACTGGCAAAACAAATAGAACAGAAAAAAAACGTAAAGCCACGCAGTGGAAGCAAGGAAATATGCACGCTCGACATGACCCAAAGAGAATAGAGAAACATATGCAGTGGGGGGTGGGGGGGGGACAAAGACAAAGATTCCCCCGGATAGCCTTAACAGACATTTTGGGGGCAAGTGCTGTTAGCGATCACCTATGCAGAGTGGAATGCACGGATCTGAGCCGTTGCTCATCTCTTGAAGCGTCACGGGCTGCTTTAAAGCACGGCGACTCGTGCGCTGTTAGGGGTAGAAGGTGTCCGTAATTGATCATGAGCAGTACCCACAATGCCACGCAAGCCTTCGTGGAGTTCAAACAATGACAACAGTTAAAGCGTCTCCCGGATCAAATACACGAAGGCAATGGGGATCACCGCATTTATTGCTGATTGTTTCTGCGTGGAGATGCCACTTGACTTCGAGTTATATTAACACGAACATTCTGAAATGTTTGTATTCCCCGTGTATTGATGTAACACGTCTCTGTTCCAACTAAATTTTTTTTTATAGCGGAAGATGCAAAAAATATATACATACATTTTGGCGGGAAAATTTTCATTCTGTTTTTTCCAATAATCCTGTTAAAACTGTATGATTTCTGAAGTCGTGTTGATATACGGTATCTTACAATATTACACATCTTACAAAAACAAAATTACAAAGGTCTCCCGTATAACCTTAACAGACTGTTGAGGCAAGTTCTGTTAGCGAGCACTTACGAAGGCCGGCACGGTACATGAGGCGGTGGGTGGCCAGCACCACGCCTCACCAGTCTCCCCAGTGGCGATGCTTTTTTACACACCGCACCAAGTACCCATTTGAGGCCGAGTCGACCTAGGGGAGGCCCAGGACTGGGACCGGTTCAGATAATCGTCACTGGTGTTATCTGTGAGCAGGAATCGAACTTGGGTCGCTGGGTTCGTAGCGCAGCGTGCTAACCGCTACTCCACCGCTCCCCACTTCTTACACATGTAGTGAGTCATTCAGAGACACTATTTAGGAGGCAACAACATTTAGTTTACATTTAGGTAACACCGTTACTCACGGGACTAGATACACCTATCTCTCACACTTGTTACACACGCGACCGTAATACACCTATTCCTCTCGCATACGGGATAACTATAACTGGGTCAGAGCAGCCAACGTGCTGTCTGACCCACGTAGCACTTGAGTTCCTCTTCACCTGCAGACAGCCCCAATACGTGATCGGAGCTCCCTTTTATCCTTCTCAGCGCGGCCTGGCTCCACCCACGGCCGCGCCTACCTCTGGAATATTCCAGACGGTTCCAGGCTACGCGACACCTGTTCCCTCTCTGGCTCTGCCCTTAAACACGCCCCCTTCGATAATTCTCCAGACGTTTCTCAGCTACTCTTCCCGTGTCCCCTCGTTCACCCTTGGCCCACATTACTCACCCCTGCCCATCACGTGCTTAACCCGGTGCCGGGGTGACTCATCTCCACATGCCCCCCCCCCTACCGCCAGCTGCCCCCACCACACTCCCCCAGTGACCGACTCTGTGGTGATTCCCTGCGGCGCTGGTGGTGGCTGCAATCCCCTACTCTGTCGGTAGGACTCATCTGGCTTCCTCCTGCTCGCACCCAGTACCATGCCCCTAGTGGCCACTGAGTGGTACTGCACGGTGTGTGAGCCTCTGTGCCCGTTTCTACGGCACTGGCCACTACGCGCCGTAGGGATCTATTTAACATCACTACACACACACACGGCACGTAACATAACGAAACAGGTGATTGGGGGTTGTTCAGCCACTAAAATGAAAGCCCATTTAATACATGACATTGGAGGGCCCATTCAGTGATGGATTCAATGTTACTTCCTTTCACTGAACAAACCCCCGCACACCGATGTACTCCAACCGTCTTTGTTTTATCGGTGTAGCGGTTCACACACTCGACTTGCAATCCAGAGGTCGCTTATTCCATCTCCCAGTGTAGCGGTTGCTACCATGGGGCCCCCATTTATTAAATCCCCCCCCCCCCGCCCAGCGGTACAGACAGGTTCACCACGGTAAATCGCTCGGCAAGTCGCGTATGTATGTGTGTATCTTGGACTTCTTTCGCACCGTACGTAGCCAACCGCGCAAATCGGAGGTGCAGGGGATGGACAACAAACTAAACACATAGAAAGCAGTTCTAAAGAAATTAGTTTTCAATGGAGACGTGTGGTGGGGTAAAGTTTGGGTACTCCCACTTCTTCCATGAACCTATTGGACGTCTGTGAAAAAGAGCTTCATAGCTCATCGGATTCTTCCAGTCTACATACATATTCAGATTTCTGACCAAGACGTCTGGCCAACGTGGAAGAGTAGACCAATGTACCATCTAGATGGGGCCTCTCCAGAGCTCTGTCGAGTGGAGGCCCTTCCGCCAGCAGTGGTGTGAGCGAGCAATCACAGGGCTGAGCCTTTAACATTTTTTTTTCCACTACATTTGCTCAAGCGGCACACATTCCAGGATACGCGCACGCTGCGATGAAAGTCGGTACTGTGCAGCGTGCATGGCCCCGGATGAAGTGTACATATGAAAACAATATGGAGGGGGGGGGGGGGAAAGCACGGCAAATTCTCATTATCAATCAAACGGTCAGGTCCACGCACACCAGAGACGATAACAACACTGATGTCACTGCCGTTGGCCCAGCACTTGCGGTCTCTTGCCCTTTAGACGCGCGCATCAATCACATTTCCATTCCAATAAAAAAGTTGAATCAGACTGACGGTTAAAGCGCATCGGAGACCGCCGCTGCATGAAGTGTTTCGCGATGGGAATTGTTGCACGAAGCCTCGCCCCCAACAAAGGGATTTCGAGGCGCGTAGATGCGTCAGGAGGAAAGGACTCTTTAAGCCCAAATTAAGTCTCACTTCAGTACGCACAAAGTGATTTCCACAAACGAATCACACGATACCTTGCTGATGATCTCGTCCAGGAGCATGAATGGTCATCACGCATACTCCGGTTATCCTAACAGCAGCCGGCTTTTGGCTGGCCATCGAACAAACGCGGTCACCGCATGGCGTGCTTTCAGATGCGCTTCTGCGCCCGTCTGGAGCACTCTTCCTTCCGGCATTAGAAAGCCCTTTTAAATCTAGATTGAAAACTCATTTCTTTGGAACTGCATTTTGTGTTTACTTTGATGTTCTTCCGACGCACCTCCGTTTAGCGCGGTTTGCCTACGTACGGTGCGAAAGAGGTTCACCATACATACACATACGAATGAAGTGCGTTGCGAACACGTCCATCATCCAGCCACGTGGTCCAAGTGTCCCTGTACTCGAATGGGCATGGGGCGGTGCTCGTCTCAAAATGCTACGATTTCTACATTCCTATAACAGGTTCCCATCTCTCTCCGCAGCGTAATCATTATCAACTTCTGCACATCATTGTTATTTTTACCACAAATATGACCGTGAAATATAGGCTTGCTACCTGTCCTGATTTTCCCAGGCAATGTCTCTTTGCGAGGAACACTGTAAGTCTTCCCAGCACGTAAAACAAATCCTGACTTGTGTCCATTGTGTAAAAGACCGCGAAACTCAAGACAACGCGGTTATAAGAGGTTATTCCCTCTCGTGGAAACTGAGATACTCACCTTCCTGTAATATGACCCGGTGAGTTTTGTTAACTGAGAGGTGGAAACCCTGTCACACAAGGGTGCTGGAGCAAGTAGACCCTTGGCTGGGACGCGATCTTGCAACCCTGCGAGTGTCTGCTGATCACCGTAGTAATAGTTCCTGGAGGAGCAGACGTATTCGGGAGAAGGTTATACATTCCCCAAATCATCGGCGTGCGGCAAACGTCACATCGGTTGTGCAAGCGTAGCACGTGTGAAGGATGACCGTTAGCATAATCGAAGCCTCATGACGGAGCCAAATGTAGGCGTCAGGAGCAGTGTTGATATTACAGCGATACAGTGTAGACATGACAGAGATACACTCCGCTGCTTCTGACGCAGTTATCTGGCGTCACCACCTCAATGTGAAATTGTAGTTTGCTGCTCTGCATCGACATGAGCCGCACGAAAGACGAAGAAGATGGAGCCAAAGATCTAAATGTTTCCCATCTCAATAGAGCGTTCCAGCAACGCGCTAGACTCCACACTTTGGATGTTTGATCACTGTTGACTTGGTTATACTTGTTTAATCATTTATTCGTATAAAATCGCATTCTGAAATTTATTCAAGGGGGGAATGAGCAATAAAATGCAGTTTCCAATGCGTAGCCACCCGTTGTTTCCATTCACTTTTTTTGTATTCGCTAATTTACGACTTACAAAAATTCCTATGAATCTCACATCGTTTCTTCGCCTTTCATTTTTGTTGTTGATGCAAACCTTCACCAACTTTCACGAAGGCCATCAACTTCACTTGCCAGCGCCGATCACGGAGGATTTAATGCATTCCCAGAAAGAGTTCAAGTTTGAGGGCAGCACCAAAACGCCTCAGGATCTCTTCAAATAAACTAAGCTATTTTTTATTTTGCCAGGCAAGGCCCACTTGAACAATATAGCTCTTTTTCAGAAGCGACCTGGCCACAAATGATAGCTCAACGAAGTGGCTTATCACGTAGAAATTTATTGCAGCCAAATACTCTAAAATGCGTGATGTTGATTCTAAATGTGGAGGGAAAAATCGAAGGACCCGGAGAAAAATCCACGCGATCCCGGGGAGAACACACAAACTCCAAACATACAGCAGGCGTCAGGGTCGGGATCGAATCCACGCCCTCCTTCATACCAGGCGAGGTAGTTAACATCTCACCACCGCAGCTCCCCCGATAATAATAATGTCAACCGTCAATGATTCCGCATCAAACTTTGGATTTTATCATAATATATCATCGCCACAATCCCCAATTCTCTTCTTCTTAAAGGCAACCCTAATACTCGTCCTAGAATGGAGTGATACGAGACCTGCAATGCTCTTCTTGGTTCTTTCGGTACCAAGAAGATGAATCCCTGCAGTCACGAAAGCTTTAAATCAAAACCTGCAATGCTGTTTGTGTAGAATGGATCGATTATCATTGTAAATTAATGTCTTTGTGCTGTACGCCTTTTGGCGTCCTCTGGTCTAACACCTTTTGAGACTAGGCTTCAAAGAAAGCTGTCTCTGGTGTGGACCAATCAGTTTCAAAGACAATGCATTGATTATAAGAGTATGTTTTTTGTTTGCATTCTGACCACACGTATTGTGGTTAATGCAGACATGATTCCTTGTACAAGGTTTCAGTTTGGTGTCTTAACATCTTAACACCTGTTTTGTTGCCGGAAAAATTGTGAAAACCTATTCTCATTGTAAATTAACTAAACATTGGGGATGCTGGAGGATTGTCACATTCCGAGGTACAAAAAAACGCCGGACGCGTCACGAGAACAAACCTGTCTCAAGACTGACAGGCAAGGAGCTCAGGTAAATGTATCGTCTTGGGTGGTGTGTGTCATGACACAACTGACAAAAGTGGACGCTCATTGTCCCGATTTCCCATGATATTAGCGACCTCAAAAAACGGGACAATCGTGGGAATACCAGAACAAGTGGCAACTTGACGCTGCCTGGGCCCTGTGCAGTCACGATTCTCTCCTTCCGCGCTACTTACCTTGTACTTGAGATCATTCAGCAGTGGATAGAGAACGACCGCTATTGATGGAGTCCACTTGATTGTGTTGCACGTTTTGTTACAGAGAGACAGACGACTTCTACTCAAGCGCTCTGCCACTTCTCCCTGGGTGCTGGAGTTGGGACAGTGATTAATCAAACAACCACGACTCAATGCAATCGTCGAGAGAGATCAAACTCGTTCCGCGGGTCCGATTAGCCATTCAGTCTGTACGCAATTTGAGCAGTAGCTGCACGTGACTGGTGGTTGTTATTTTTCTGCAATCAGAATTCGGGGATTCGACTTGAGACGAGGCTATCTGCACTGAAGCGCAGCTGTGCGGCAAACAATGGAGTGAGACTGTACGCCATTGGCAAATGTGTCTTTATCATGCATCGATACAAAAAAAATAAACCTGTTGTGCAGGAGTTTTTTTTAAACAGTGTAATTTTTAATCATCGGTGCTGTTAATCGCATTCATTTTATTTCAATTACTTCGCGGCAGAGGATTGTCCTCATGAAGTGCCAGTCGCTATGCTTTGATCATGTTGCGCGAGATATTTAACCACACTTCCAGTGGGCCCCCTCGGCGCTGCGGTCAGAGCACTGAAGCTCATCATATCGTGGTCAATAAAATAAAGACTAGTTTGTGGAGGGTTAACAGTGCTCACTGGTGGCGAGATGTTAACTACCTCGCCTGGCGTGCAGCAGATCGTGGGTTCGATCCCGACCCGGACGACCGTGTATTTGGAGTTTGCGTGTCTCTCTCTCTCCCCGTGGTCGCGTGGATTTTTCTCCGGGTTCTCCGGTTTTTCACTCCACATTTAAAATCAACATGACGCGTTTTGAGTATTTGGCTGCTGTGCATTTCCACACGATACGCCGCTTCGTTGAGCTATCATTTGTGGCCAGGTCGCTTCTGAAAAAATAACTATATAGCTCAGTGGGCCTAACCTGGTAATAATGAAAAAAAATATGGTAAGGTCCTCACCATGCGAAAGTGAAATTGACACCGCTGGCTAAAGATTAAAAGCGGAAAAGCACGCTGCACCATTTCGCATTTGAGCACGGATACACTTTTGACTGGGTTGACTTAATACACTGAGGCTTTCTACATTGACGCTTTCAGTCCTTTGTTCAACATTTTAAAGCACTAATGAGACAGTGGACGATTGCCCCTTGATGGAATTGACGAAGCACGTGCGCTCATAAACACGACAATGTGTGTGTGCGCGCGCACGCGTGTGTAGATTGAGATAATACGTTTTTTTTTTTAAACAAGGAGAGCTGAAAGGGAAGGCTCGCTGTTGGGCCTGAGTCCCATTATATTATCAGCTTGTAAGGATCTGCCCCGTCTCTCTGGGTAATTGGGAATTCCGGGGATTTGACATCTATGCGGAGCTTACCACACACACACACACCATTTGCTTCCCATTACACACAGTGACAGAGAAAGAAAAATCCGTGATTTTTTTTTTCTGCGTGCTCCTTCCCCGAGGAACACATACGTACTTCCTCCAGACACCAGCAAGCTCAAAAAGCAGCGAGCTCAGGGAAGAATGTTTAATTTCATGGATTTTTTTTATACATTGTTACATTTTCTTCGAGCGAAACTGGCCGTGAGTTTGTAACACTACACAGGAACACTTGAAACTGGGAGTGCTATTCCCCCCGTGATGGCTTTGGCCCTGAAATTCGCGCAGGCAAAATGCCACTGACATTGTGGGGGGACACTGGGTTGTTGTGATTCAAACAAAGGCGACGACGTACGGCAATGAGCGCATAAAAGCCACCGACTCCTCTTGCGGACACACCAAGAGTAGGGTTGTCACCTCTGAGTTACAACCCAATTGGACATATCACAGGAGGAAGATGATCTCACAATACAAGCAAGCGGAGGGGGAGCGTAGAACTACATATGCATCCATTGTCTTCCTCCTGTTCCGCCTCTTCCACCTCTTCTTCTTTCCTATGGCTGATGTAGTTGCAGAGCAACGACGATATTCAAGTTGTCAGGCCCAGGTAACCGCGTCAAGAGCACTGGAGTGGTTCGCTGCGATGTTTCCTTCGTATTTGTGGATCGGGCATTGCGTCGTTATACGTTGTACGGTCTGTTTTGGATGACCACAGGAGTGCATTGGAGAGCTTTTAATTTCCCCTTAGCGCATCAGGTATCCGCATCTGACATAGTTCGTGCGGATGCGGTTTAGGGTGGGCCATGATAATGCATTGTCTTGAGTGGTCGTGGTGTATGATTACACAACTGTTGAGAACCGGGGCTTTTACTATCGTGCGAAGAGGACTTGCATACTTCACAGGACAACTACCTGAAAACTGAAAAAGATGATCCTGGATAAATCAGGACAGGTGGCAACCCAAGCAGAGCTTGACAATAACGCCGTGCTTTCGGCTCGACCCACCGCAGCACAGCTTCTCGGCTTCGTAGCAACCGTCCATGCTGAATCCAGGCGCTGAAGTGATGCCTCAATTGGCCGAGGCAGCACCATGAGCAAACTCACAATAGAACGGTTGAAAATTCAATTTCCAATCAGCGATAAACACAGCCCTGACGAAGAATAAAAAAAAACAGTACCACTCTGTGGGAATACATCAATGACTTCCTATGGATAGACTGGCTCATGCAATGGGAATATGGAATTTCCACTGTGAGCTCAGGTTTGCCAATTGGAGATGAGTGCCAGTGCCCTGGGCTCATTTGCGCTGGGAGACCGAGACTCTTCATGGGGCCACGAAGCGAGATATTAAGGGGCCGTCCATAAATGACGTCACGCACCTAGAGGGGGGGTCAGACATTTGTGACGATGTGTGACGAGGGGGGGGTTTGAGAAATGTGACGTCACATCAAAATGCGCAACTTTAAATAAATATAGACACGTTCTACTTAATTTAATAGACTTTTTAATAAATGTTTTCTCCTACAACATCAGAGTGCAGCGCCACATTAAATACGCACTACAATGACAATAGTTTAAAGCGATTTGAAGCGTGTTTTATTTTTGGGGGGGTGGGCAGAGCTTTGTGACGTCATATTTGAGGGGGTCTGACTTTTTGTGACGTCGTGTGACGAAGGGGGGGGGGGGTCAAAAATCGTCAAAAATCGCGTGGAGTCATTTATGGACGGCCCCTAACTGCCTCACAATGACAATAGTTTAAAGCGATTTGAAGCATGTTTTATTTTTGGGGGGGTGGGCAGAGCTTTGTGACGTCATATTTGAGGGGGTCTGACTTTTTGTGACGTCGTGTGACGAAGGGGGGGGGGGGGTCAAAAATCGTCAAAAATCGCGTGGAGTCATTTATGGACGGCCCCTAACTGCCTCGCCTGGTATACAGGAGGTCGTGGGTTCGATCTCGATCGTGACGCCTGCTGTTTATTTGAAGTTTGCATGTTCTCTCTCTCTCTCCCCGTGGTCGCGTCCTCCGGTTTTTCCCTCCACATTTAGTATCAACTTGTGCTTCGAGTATTCTGCTGCTGTACATTTCCACGTGGTAAGCTACTTTGTTGAGCTATAATGTGGCCAGATCGCTGCTGAAAAAGAGCTATTAACTCAGTGGGGCCTTACCTGGTAAGATAAAAAGTTGAGTTTAGATTGATGGTAGCATCCACATTACATATGGGGCCCGAACCCGATCATGCCTTAGAGACCCCGGATGACCTTAACTTACGTGACTCCTGTAAACTATTATCTTCACTAATTTAAAACATAGTTATATCAATAATGGCACGTGCCAAAAACATTTGAATTACAAATGAATACAAATCCCGGTCATAAGTGTATCACCGTACGGGAAATCACCAGTTGTTGTCCTGAGGGTTAACTGGTCCCCTGCCATAGGAATGTGGAATGTATACCACTGGTACAGATCCCTAGGGGAGAAAGGCATTGTCCTATGCTCTTTTAAGCAGGAATACATTTTGGCAACGTGTGTTCTTGTGTCGGGAGCGGTCGTGTATCGGTTAGCGAGCTGCACTACGAACCCGGCGACGCGAGTTCGATTCCTTCTCACGGCCAACACCAGTGACAAGTATCTGACTCGGGCCTGGGCCTCCCCTAGGTTGACTCAGCCTCAAATAAGTACCTGGTGCGTTGTGTAAACATCGCCACGAGGGAGACAACGGCGGTCGTGCGTGGTTCTGGCGACCCACACCCTCGTGTGTCGTGCCTGCCTTCCATAGGTGCTCGCTAATGGCAATTGCCCCAAGTCTGTTAAGGCCTCACGGGGGATCTTTGTCTTTGAGAAATAGCCACCCTTGTAATCTTTATTTGTAACCTGGTGACGGTTTCGTTGAGAACACGCCTTACTTAAGCGATACTGTTCAATATATCAGATAATACTAGACTGTGCATATACACAAATTTGACAAAATAGCTCATTTGTATCGTGAAATGTAATATACACTAACTTCTGATTAAGTTATAACGTAATCATCCCTTGTAATCAAGGGTAGAATAACACTTTAACGTAAATGTCCTGGATTCAACACAAATCTACTCCTCAGTGAACACAAACGCACACTCGGCCACACAGATAAACAATTATACTACATTTATTTGACTAACACAAATGACAAACGGGCAAGAAACAATGTTGTCTGAAACTAAAACGCGTGTGGAGGAGAAAACAGAGAACAATTAAGCGTGGAAAAAAGGTTTTTTGTTTAAAAATAAAATGTAAAAAAATAAATAGCAACCAACTAAAATGCATCCATTTGTTAAAACTGACCAATAACCAATCGAGGGTTCATATCCTGAGTGAAGTGTACAGGAGACAATGACTTCGAAGGGTAATTTAACGTGCTGTGCTCAAACCAAATTGCTCAAAACCAGCTCACAATAGCTCGGCTGTATTAAATTATCCTCTTAAATATATGTCACACCAATTTATTCTTTTTTTTTTTAAACACGTGTACCCTCCCACAGGGTTTTTTTGACCTTAAGAGTAATAATGGAAAGAAAGGGGGGTGGGGGGGGGAACAGTTACATAATTATAAACGATACTAAAATGATTACAAAAAAATACAAAATTAATTTGAGTCTGATCCAAGATTTAGTTGTTTTTGTCTGAGGTATATGTTATGCTGTCTTCAAGAGGTAGTCGCAAGGTTATTCGTTCTTTAAACGGATTTGGAGAGGGGAAAAAATGTTGAGATTGGACAGGAGGGCATCGATGGCAGGTTTTTACGAGGATAACTCAAAAAATAAGATCTGCGTTACTTTCCGTGGAATTTATTAAAATTGTACAATGCACACAACAAGTATACACCCTAACCATCCCTGATTTGTTTTGATACTTGCTTTGTAAAGGAAAAGTGAGACCCCAAAATCGAAAATAGTTAACCAGCAACAACCTCACTGAGATGTTTTTTATCTCTCTCTTTTTTCATTAAAAGGTATCAGAGGTAGAAGCATCACACATTACCACACATTAAACTGTAACATCTATATCTAAGCAATTACATTAAATAAAAAAAGCAGATTTTTCTTTCTTTCTTTAAAAAAAAGCTCAATTTGTGAGAAAAATTACAACTCAAATACAAATGCATTGTTCCACGTTACATTTTCTTCACATGACACACAACAAGTTGCGATAAAAGGTGTGGGTGGGGGGGGTTAGACACATGACACTAAAAAAATATATAACTAATGTGGTTCTGCATTATAAACAATGAGCCGAGTACAAAAACACAGGTATTATTGTCATCGTTAATTTTTTGTGTGTACACTCTCGACTAACACGGGAACAGAACGCGAGCATCTCAAATAAAGATACTGAATCTCTGCCCCCCTGTGACCAGGCCAGCGAAGATCAGCGGGGATGCGGCAGTGCCAGATTGCCCAAGCAACTTGGGGTGGTGGTGGGTGGGAGGTGATAACAATACAGTAACATCATTGCAAGTGAATACTGCATTTAAACCCTTGCCACCGTATGAAGCGCACGTCTTATCCAATCAAGCCTACACTGTTGTGTAACAAAAGTTATGTTTGTTTTTATTCATGACACTTTTTTCGTCAATTAGACATCGGTTGTAAACAGGCCTCTAGATAGTTTAACACGTAGTAGGCTTTTGCGGCAAAAAATATCCGTAAGGTTTTTTTTGGGGGGAGGGGGGGTTAGATCGCGTAAATATATAAATGTGTCGTTAAACCCGCCACCACCCGAGACAGCCAATTAGTAAGGTTTGTCACTTGTAAATGTTGCTGTACTAGCAACGAATCGACATGTTCTGTTTACATCACGAACCCTTACTAATTAGCCGTGTCGGGTGGTGGCGGGTTTAACGACACATGTATATTTAGGCGATCTAACAAAAAAAACCACAAAACCCTCTATTGAGGCCTATAGATGTCACTGTAGAACCAGTTGCGCGTTTTAACAACTCAACAAACAAACAAGGCTGCTGTCGCCAGTTGGCAGCTGAAACAGCGCAGACAGCACGGGGGGTGTGGGGGGTGTGTACGGCCGCAATCTTAAGACGGCAAAGTTGACCCGCACACGCCGTGCGCGATCGGGACAAGGGTCAGGAACACCTGCTCACCATGCGTTCAAAGGTGAAGGATACGTTTCAAGCAATAAGTCCTCGTGTTTTACACAAATACAACACGCGCACCACCCCCCATTCGCCGAGCATTCGAAAGTCGACCTGAAGACACGAACTCGCCCATAAAAAAAAGACCCGGCCCCACGCAACTGTAAAACTGCACAAAAGCAGACTTTTCTTGCTGGCGTCCAACACGTGATGTTGCCAGGTAGCTCCCAACACGAGGTGTTGCTAGTCGCGCCCAACAACGCGGTGTTGCTTGTGGCGCCACATCTCTCCGTTGCGGGATCTCCGTTGACACGTCGTGGAAACGTAATGCAGGAGGACGCATCAATTTGTCGTTAACATTTGACGGCCAAAAAAACCACGAGACGTATCCACGGTTTCGCAACTGGATTTAACGTCTAATAACCACACTGCAACTTCCCCACAT
Organism: Lethenteron reissneri; assembly: GCF_015708825.2. Taxonomy (NCBI): domain Eukaryota; kingdom Metazoa; phylum Chordata; class Hyperoartia; order Petromyzontiformes; family Petromyzontidae; genus Lethenteron; species Lethenteron reissneri. The sequence goes on from NC_083816.1 coordinate 3,010,585, forward strand.
TAGATTTTTTTTAACGTCATGTAACCAATGTTGTTCTTCTGTAACAACAACAAAAAGTTCACTTTATTTTTTATAACTTTTTTTACAACTATCAAATTCACTTCTCAGATACCAAACATACCCAGATAGGGGGTAAGGATGAAAATTAAATGTATTTAAAAGTCTTTCTTTCCAAAAAGGTTCTTTCGTATTACAGTAGAAAATAGTAAAAATGTCAATACAAAATACTCTAGCTAAAACAAAAGGTCTCTGTAGAGCTAACGGCGATATCGTTGAAACGAATATCATCTACATTGGGGGGGGGGGGGGGGGGGAATCAAACGCTTGTTCTGACATGAAGCCTATTAGTGAGAGAAAACAGAAAAAAATAGCGGCAGAGCAGACATGCGAGACAGGTTGCTTTGGCATTGTTCTCAATCACGTCGAGGCTACGCGCTGGCCGTCTCGCGGAGACACACAGGAGTGGCCCACATCCCTGGCACTTGGCAAGCTGCGTTCGTCAAGCGGCTGACAAGTCCGAGGCGTTCACGAGTCGACGCGTGGCGAGGCCGATTTTGTGTTCCCCCCCTCCCCACCCACGACCCCCGCGAGTTTCTAACGTCCATCGAACGTCGGACTCGGGCGAATTTACCCGTGGCGTAGACACGAGGGGCGAGTGGGGGAACAAAAAAAGCCACGTGTCGTTTCTGACAGAACGCCTTCAACACCCCCCTCCCCGCCGCAGGGGCCATCGTCGTCTGGACGACAAACAATTTCGGGCAAGTGCAGCAAAATTTTAGGTGGTTTCGGTCTGGCCGAGAATCGAACCGTCGTGTTACACTTTGGGAGGTAGGCGCTCTTGGAGTCGTGTCCTTTGCGCCGCGCACGCGCGAACTCTGCCGGGCCCGCGAGCGTGGAGATTGATTCATCACGCGGCCCGGCTTGGACGCGTCACGTGACGTGCACGTGACACGCACGTGACACGCACATGACGCGCACGTGACACGCACATGACGCGCACGTGACGCACACGCACGTGGATCGCCGACGGTGGTTGCTCGTTGACGAGAGAAGAAAATGAACATTCAGATGTTTGCACGCGTGGCAGATTTATCTATTCCCCGAGTTGCTCAGCCTTAGAACGACGGCACCCACAATCGTCGTCTGTGGTTAAAACACGTTCTGCGCGGCACCTCGCTCCCCGCCTACAGATAATCCAAAAATGCTCTTCAGGCACTCCGTGTACGGGGGTTCTTTGGCAACCGATCCGAGTTCCAGGACCCCCCGAGCCAAAGCGTCACATTTATACGACATTGACACGAATGCTCAATCCTGACTGTTAAAATTGAATCGAAGATGCAGAGACGGATGATGGGCGTTTTATTATTGCTGCTCAGTGTGGACCCAAAGGTTGTGGCCTCAGGGCCGGTTCAATGTCACGGAGGCCAATCGTGCGGCCCACATTGTTCTGCCACCAGAGCTGGGGGCCTCCTCCTCCTCTCGGGCTTCGTCCTCTCCGCTTCCTCAGGTCGAGGAGAGCAGCGCCCAACGGAGTCTCCAGGGCACGCCCGGTGTGCCAACCGGGACAGACCAAACAGAAGCTCCTTTCGCGCTCGCCCCACGTGCGTAAAGTTTGCCCGCACGAACACGACCCGGAAGGCTGCCCCCCCCCCCCCTTGCGAGCACGTAACAACGGTGGGTTCGTGCCACCGTTATTTTACATAAACAAAAAATGGCTTTGAGTAAGCGACGTCGCACCGCGTCGCCAAACGCTGGGCCCTGTCGCTCTCTGGTTGTGTTGTTGTTGTCGAGACATCATGCAGAAGAGAGACATCGGAGTGATGGTTACAGCGCAACCGTGACAACCTGTGCAAGTACCGTGCCCAGGTCTAACGAAATAAAGCAAATGTTTTTAACATTATGTAACACAAGAGAGCTCCATTTCACCTGCACTTCTCTTCTCTAGAGCTCGGATAGCTGCCCAAGACCCTTTCGGAGTGCCTTGCAAAGATTCTGCATTCTCTGCAGTGCATAAGCAAGTGCTGGGTAGAATACGCTCACAGATACGTGGGTGCTGAGCATTAATGCAGGGATTTTTTTTCCGGCAGTAGCTGCCTTTACGGCCTGGTAGAAAGTCAAATGGGTACAATAAAGCATCAAAACATGCCAATAAATTGTAATACTATGCTTGGATACATCCTAACATGACTTAATATGAAACATAATTCCCTTAAGTTATGTGCATATACATTGAAATGCAAATGCATCTTGAAATGTTATACTGGTAGTGGGCATTGCAGCTTAACATCATGCAAAACACCTGACGAATTATTGATTTTTGAAAGCATTAAGAATGTATTGATTGCTGCAATGAGTGTGGCTGTTTAATTGTAAGCACTGTCAAACAAAGCAACGTATTAGAAAACAAAAGGTTAGTCGAACACGATAACAGCTTGTTTTTACTGCCATTGAGATTGTTAAAATGTTGATATTTTAGCCGCATTCAAGTTACACGGAGGTTTTCAGTGTGTAAAGTGCGTAGGGACGTGGGATTTGCAGAGTCTATAGCCAGCCAGGTGGTTCAGGGTAGAGAGAGCCGCTTACAAATCAGAATTGTGAAGAGTTAAAATCCTGGCGGAGATTTACTCAGCCCATAATCACTCCGGAGTCAAAAAAGAGTCATGCCGTCCTCTGTCGGGAAGTCAACAGTGGATGTCCTATGGATCAACTCGCCCTCACCATAGGAATGTGGAACTTCCACCACTGGCTCAGGGTTGTAAACATGGGATGATCACTGCCTCCAATGGTCGTTTGAGCAGGAAATCACTTTTGACTTTCAGAGTCTACAGATTCACTTCATCTGCACGGGTATGTCTGCAAAGGCACCAACTGTGCAGGGAAGTCAGGGGTCAAGAGGCTTTTGGTTCTTGGGTGCCGCAGTTGTAAGATGTTAACTACCTCGCCTGGTATGTAGGAGGTGGTGGGTTCGATCCCAACCCTGACGCCTGCTGCTGTATATTTGGAGTTCGCATGTCTCTCTCCCTGCGGTCGTGTTCATTTTTCTCCGGGTGTTCCCGTTTTTCTCTCCACATTTTGAAACGTGCATTTAGAGTATTTGGCTGCTATCAATTTCCACGTGATAAGCCACTTCGTTGAGCTATTATTTGTGGCCAGGTCACTTCTGAAAAAGAGCTACATAGCTAAGTGGGCCTTACACGTGGTAAAATAAGTTTCGTTTTCGCAATAGGAGGCTCGTCTCCGCTCGTTTGCGAGAGAATGAATCGGTGAATTTGGACCAGAGAGAGACGTATAGCCATGTGTGAGAAGGCTGCGGATATAAAATGTTAATAATAATTAACATTTATCATTCGAATTCCATCCTAAGATCCCAATCGGTTAATCGACCGATTCAGTAAGTGGTAAAGCCCCCTCGGGGGGGGGGGGGGGGCTTTACCACTTTCAGCAAACGTACAAGGGGACAACAGGACAGTGCCTGCACGAGATGTCATCGTGCACCACACGTGGGTTCTGGTGCCACGTGGAACTCCAGTCTGAAGCGAGGACGCCCCCCCATGGGATGGATTGGTGACAGCCGGCCACATCTCGTTTCCAGGTTGTCTAACGGTGGATCGAGCACTGCGACACAGAATCCAGGACTGTCGATTGTGCGGTCAGCAGAAGGAATCAGAATGGTTGTGGGTTTGGGAACGGATTTCACTCGGTGGCAGTAATAAAAAAAAAACTGTAATTGTTGAACTAACCAATTGTTTTTTTATGCATAAGTTCACCAAAAGCAGCAACTTTATCCCCTACATATACAAAATAAACCGAGCTGTAAACAGTGCTTTCCTTACGAGAACAAAAAAACAGTGACTAAAGTAGTGGTGTACAGAACATTTGTTTTGAAACAGCCGAACTGACGATACGTTATGATCCTGGGTTGGGTTGTTTTTGTTTTGTAGCAGCAACTGGTAAATGTGGAGCGCGAACAAAATAAAACCTTAACAGGAAAAAAAAACCAACACAGAGGTAGTTGTGGATAACGGTGTATACATCGATAATTGCATCGGCTGCTATAAAATTGCTTAATTGTGAACAAAATAAGATAAAACCACGAGATTTTGGGTCCTGGTCAAGAAGTTGGACGTGATATTCCAGCACGAGTGGCGTCCGACAAGAAGCTAACGATTCATTGTCTCTCGGATGATTTGCCAGCCCGGTCTTACAAGTCTCCAGACGGATCCGAATTTGTACATCATCATCAGAGCTACGTATATATTTTTTTGTTATTTAAAAAATGTGTTTAAATCGATGGACACAAGCAGCATTGAATATATGAGCTTGAGCCGACTTTCAATTGTCCGGATTGAGCAGGCTATGTTTTATAAGGAGCAGAGAGAAAATAGATCTAAAAAAATGCGTGAGTTTGTTCTTCCAGATGAAATACCTGCTTTATTGCATGGGTGTTGGTATTGCATAAGTGACACAGAGAACAGTAGTAAATTAATAGGTGATTAGGCTGTCGACTGATTTAAAAATAAAATATTAAACTGAAAAAACAGCGTTAACGCAATTGGGTGGGTGGGGGGGGGGGGAGTGAAAACGATTAAAAAAATAGTTTGACAAACTATAACTGCACGTGAAATATTAAGAATGCAACCACTAAGGTCATGGAGGAAAAAAACGTGAAAAATGGAGGTCAACGTTTTAAAGCTTAAATAATATCACCGCTCGCCTGTCTGTTTCCATGCAGTGATGAAAACTTAACCATGAAATGAACGGAGAGAGACCGAACGCGATGCGACGCTGCCGGCAACCCGTCGCACGAATGCACTCGTCGCTGGTCGCCGTGAATACGGAGGCCGAGTGTTTGCTTCCGTGAAAGTTCCAAAAAAGCTGCCCCCCCACCCACACACACACACACACCCCCATCTTGCTCTGAAATTTCCATTCAACTTCAGTGCAGCATTAAGTCAAGTCTGACGGTGGTGAGAATTCATCCGGATACGCGCCCGCCCGCCCGCCTGCCTGCCTTATCACCATCGCGCCGTGTGGCGCCCCCATCCGGGGGGAGAGGTCGGAAATCCGCGCACGTACCAAGACACACTGCCTCAAAAAGTAGCCGATGCTAATATTCGCCGCTCCTTTTGGTTATGTTTGTGCTGAATTGAGTTTATTATTGAGGTATGATACTTTCCCTTAAATATGCAGAATCCATGCTTTAAAAAAAAACACCACACACACGCTTCCCTCTCTTCATGTCGACAGTCACTTTCCTTGGAAAGAGCTCGTTAATGTGTCAGTGTTTGCGATTATGGCACTGACGCAATGCTGTTGCATAATTCTCGATTAACATCTTAGCAAGTTTTCTAACCGCGAACCTAACCATAGCGCCTGTGGCATTCTAACTTTCAATCTGGAAGGATGTGCCAAAACAAATTTAGCAAAAATAAATGTTTTAAAAGATAACCCAGAACAAAACAGTTTACAAAAATTACTTTTGCCCCCCCCCCCCCCGAACGGGAATTTGCAACCTACATAACCAATCTAAAAGAGAGAAAAAAAATCTCATTCACTCCACACCCCCCCGCCCCCCCCCCCAATTCTACTAATATTGAGCTGACTTGCCATTCTGACTGAGGTAGACATTGTGTTAATTAGTCATCTTCTGAAGATTCCTCTTGACTTGTCTGTTCTTCCGCCTGTTCCTGGAAGAGAGCACATGAAGAAGTAGGAACACACAGTTAGTTCGTTTTTTTGTGTTGCGTAACTTTCGATGCATGGTCCAAGTGTCTCTTCTCAAACAGGCAATGGTGGCGGCAGTGCTCGTGGGTAAGAAACTTCCATATTTCCATGGCAGGGTCCTAGTCTATCCAGCCAATGATTGCTGTTGATGTTCCACAAAGTGTGCACTAATGCTATATAAAGCAGTCATACATCTCTTTGCTACACTGTCCCGATATTACCTCATTGCCATATAACTAGTTTGATGTCTCGCACACATTACAACCATTGCTATAATGCCCCCCCCCCCCCCATTACATAAATGTGGAATTTTCACCATTGATCAAGAATAGTGATGGAATGGCGGCCATTCGAGATAAATCAGCTCATGGCCTGGTGCTGGACAGATTGTTACATCGCAGACGCATCATAGATCACCACGACTTGGGGAGGCCATCATGCAGCAGTTGATTGATCATGGCTGATGATGATGATGATGGCTTTGGAAATGGTTACAAAAGATGAGTGCCATCCAGCACTCATTCGATGAGGGTGAAACCTTCGCTCTGCTCAAGGTCTGACCCTGTTTCTAAAACACACAAAACTTGACCCAGAAGGGAAGACTCATCGTCTGCGACTGAAAAAAGGAAACGTTTGTGCTGACAATCAGAAATCATCACTGAATCCATCATTCTCAAGAGTTCGCCAGGCGGCCGAAGTGAAAGAAGAATGGCAAGAGCATCGAGTATGGTGTTCCAGACTCTTAAAAGAACCGCATGTAGGTGGGTTTCATACACACAAAGCACTCCTCCTGCTGCTGCTGCCCCCCCCCCCGCACGCCAGAGAGAGGAATGTGACATTTCAGCCTCGGTCTTGGGGCCGCCAACAGAGATTAACTTCGTCTCGTGCTCGTTTCCGCGCGGAGACACTTTTCCTCTTGACACACAAAAGGGCTTCTCTGGCGAGATAAAAAAGTTGGGATCGTCCATGACGATGAACACAATCCAACTGAAAAGACGCACCACTCGTGCGCTCCAAACGAAGGCACCGGTTTGCTTTGTTAACATATGGCATGGTTATTGTTGGAAGCCATCAAGACGGTTCTGCGTAGCTCTCTCGCGATCCTACGACACGGGGGGGGGGGGGGTGGTGACGAACAACGCACGGTGCAACCCATAAAATGACGCCCGGCCGAAAACCAGCGACGTGAAACGTACACGAGTGAAAGGAAGATGATTATTTTTTCGACTCCTCAAAATCACTCTCGCTCCACTAAATTGTGAAATCCGTTAGCAAACCACGGTCACCTGCCGTGAAACGCCTCTCCGGCAAGAAGCGGCCGCAAGTGCCGGCGGGTGATGACCGAGCCGCCCACTCCCCCCCCTTCTCGGCTAGAACAGGACCGCTGCTCGACTCCGGGACGTGCAAAACCGCGGTCGATGCGCGCGGCAGCGCATCCGAGGTTTCAGTTCATGGCGGTCGGCTCACAACTTTTAATGCGCTTCAGGCATTTCTGGGTGCCTCTCTACAGATTTCTTTTTTTTAGCCCCTACATTCCTGGGGGTTAAGGGCACTGCTTCCCATGGGCTCAATGTGGGGGGGGGGGGGGGAAGGAGGGGTGGGGGGGAGGAGTGGGGGGAGGGATTGCAGAGGGTGGGAGTGCAGAGTTTTGCGATTCTCCACAAAGACCTCACTCTGTGAACACTGCCCACCCTACCCTGCAATGGGATGTTTTCTTTGCCCGAACAGAGCGAAGGATTGGATGGGTGGGTGGGGGGGTTCGAAAAAGAGAAAGGGTGGAGGGATGGAGGTGGTGGGGGATGGGAGAGGGCCGGGGTGCTCTGTGGGACTGGTTGGTTTGGAGGAGAGATTTGGGGGGGGGGGGGGGTGTAATAGGAGAGGTTGACATCAACTTCTAAAAAGGCGGCAAATGCAGCAACATTTTCTGCCCCCCCCCCCTCCTTGTTCCCTCCTCCCCAGGCCTCCATCACATAGCACCGCACAGCACCCACACTCCACACGTACTCCAAACAGCACCCGGACGGGATCCACACAGCATCCATCCGCACAGTACCCACACAGCATTCACACAGAACCCACAGCATCCGTATGGAATCCCAGCTCCCAGCCCCTCCCTCCCCAGCACCACACCATCACCAGTTACCCCCCTCCCTCCCTCCCCAGCACCACACCATCACCAGTTACCCCCCCACCACCCTCTCCCCCATATTGGCCCTTCTCAGAATAAAGACTCTGCTCAGAAACAATGTTTACTACTGTATTTTGAACTTAGGCATATGGAAATGTTTCAGCAGAACCTCTTAATATCCTGTCCTGGAAACCGCTCATATTTTGTGTTGATCGCCACAGTTCTTTCTATGTAGTTTGACGAGGGTTTTTTTTTCCAATGTTTCTTTGTGGACTGCGTATTTTGTTGCTTTTGTTTATTCCATGTAAAGAGATAAAGTCCCCGTGCCTGCCCGTGTGCTCGCTATGAACAAGGAGCGCTGCGGGGTCAGAAACATTTTGCTCATTGCAAGTTGATGACGGGTTTTCGAGCAACAGTGCTTGTAACATGCGAACCTAGCCCCAGTACCCAGGGAATATTTCCTATCCCCTTCCACTCAGCTGCCACTACTCGCAAGCGGATGATCGCGAGGTAAAGTCCCAGTCGGGGCATCGACGAGACCGAACATGTCCGGAATCGATCAAACGAGAACCATTTTAATGGAAAGTCAACGGTGGATGTCCTATGGAGATACTGGATGTCCTATGGAGATACTGGATGTCCTATGGAGATACTGGGTGTCCCCCCCCCCCCCCCCCCAGCATTTGAACAATCGCTTTCAGGACTGCCACGGCAATGGATAGGATCACTCCTGATTCTAAGTTTGAGTGTGGAAACACTTTGACTCTTTGATATGATGTCATCCTTGCACAGCGCAGTACAAAAAATTTGGAATCACATCGCAGGCAGTTGGAAGTGTGCAGTCTGAAAAGTCAACAAAACTATAAACGCAGAACATTTTGCAGGGAAAATGCCATGGGATCGCTGAAATCCTTTCATTAACGGGCGGTTGGGCACGGTTCAATCCCACAAGCGATGTACGCAAAAGACATGCGCAGACAGAGATGAACACAACAAGATAAGAGTCTGGCTGTAACAACAAAAAGTTATTATGAAACCGTTTAGTGTTGTTGTTGTTGTTTAGTTTTAACCGTACCTTGCCGCTTGTAGGGACCTCGTGCACTGGTCGGGGAATCTTTCCAAACCCATATTCTCATCGCGGTATGTGCCCATTTAGCCAATTGTAACCCTCCCGATTAAAATTGTGCCAAGCGTGTCCTGTCGTGTCATGTCATTAAGACGGCTTGTTACCTCCAACAGGAACTCTCAGGGCAAGACGGTGAATCGCCTTGTGACCAGACTGCTTCTCAAGCCAGAAGGATCAGCCTCTCGTGCACACGCTGGGCAGCTTAAACTCACGTGGCTTCCAAGAGGCGTCTTGGTCGCATGGCACTTGAACAAAAATGTTGAGTCCTCGGGAGCCAGTGATTGCCAAATGATATGCCATTGTTCGCATGATCAATGTTGACCAGGCTTAGTCCCTGAACTCGTCAAAACTGAGAACTCGGTTTAATCACAGGGTGGTGGGGGAGTTTGGGCTTCGTGCTCTTAGCACGTGGAGTTATCCCCCCCCCCACCCAACAAGACAAACAAACATCCCCTGTATAGCCTTAACAGACTGTTGGGGCAAGTGCTGTTACCAAGCACCTATGAAGGCCAGCACGGAACGCGAGGGGGTGGGTAGGTGGCCAGCACCACGCCAGGCCGCTTTTGTCTACCCAGTGACGATGTTTACACACCGCACCAGGTAATCATTTGAGGCTGAGTCGACCTATGGGAGGCCCAGGACCGGTTCAGATAACCGTCACTGGTGTCGGCCGCGAGCGGGAATCGAACTCGGGTCGCCGGGTTCGTAGCGCAGCGCGCTAACCTTTACGCTACCGCTCCTCACAAATCTGAGTTCTCAAACCTAGGATATCTCAGGAGTTTGGGCTTTGTGCCCTTAACACGTGGTACTATCCCCCCACCCACCCACCCACCCCGGGCCACACAGCCACCTCGCACACTCAATGATTTCACTCCTTCAAGCAGTTCGCTAAAAAGACAGCTCCCCACACTTAAATCAATGATAAAAAAAATGTTGCTCGTGAAAACTCGACGCAGATGTTCGTCGGTATGGCCCATTGCATGGTCACAACTCAAATGTAACAGCACCCAATAGGATGCGTATTATGGCGCACATTGTGGGCATGTGAAGCGGGGAAGATGACCGGAATGTTTGGGGACGAAAAAATGTACTCCTCAAAAGTATGCGCTCTCACATGTTTACCTCCCCCGATGGCTTCCATACAGCCCCCTCCGCGTGACTTAACGGCGTTTTAAGAAGGCAGCGCTTCCAAAAATGATAAAAACAAATATCAGCCTTACTTCACACTGGTGTGTTGTGTAGGGAGGAGGGGAAGGGGCTCTTTCTCAAACTTTTCGATCCCAGTGGCAATGTTTACACACACCGCACCAGGTAATCATTTGAGGCTGAGTCGACCTAGGGGAGGCCCAAGACCGGTTCAGTTAATTGTCGACCTTGATCTGTGATGGCACCTGGGCGTATGTCAAAGTGGAATCTCCTTGTTGTCGAGGCCACTGCCGGCAGCAGCACCATCTAGGGAGTGTTTGGCCGACTCTTCCATGCTCGTCAGATGTCCTGGAAGAGGCACGAATGCCCACACTCTACCCGCATCACACGTGGAACCTGCTTATCGATACACTGTGATGTTACCCATTTATACTTCTGGGTCGACAGAGGTGGGGAGGGAGGTGGGAGAGGGGGGCTAAGATGCGAGGGACTTGCACGAATTTTTTAATAAATTATTACAATTTTTATTTTACCAGGTAAGCAACGCCCACTGATCTATATAGCTCGCTTTCAGAAGCGACCTGGCCACAAATAATAGCTCAACAAAGTAGCTTATCACGTGGAATTTTTTTTTACTGGCAGCCAAATACTCTAAACGCACGTTGATTCTAAATGTAGAGGGAAAAACAGGAGGACCCGGAGAAAAATCCACGCTACCACGGGGAGAACATGCAAACTCCAAATATACAGGTGTCAGGATCGGAGTTTAACCAAGGACCTCCTGTACACCAGGCGAGGTCGTTAACATATTGCCACCGTGGCACCCTTGCCGGGCCGAGAGACTGAACTGGCGACCTGCGGATCTAAAGGCCACTGCACTCGCGAAGACGATCCTGGAGAAACTGGGACAGATGGCAAGCCCAGTGCCACGTGGTATTCGGTAAGATGCCTTCTTGTGGCATCAGAAGCATCTTTGCGGTGACAACATCTTCCACAGAGATGCTCTGACATGTGGTGGTGCAGTCCTCGCCTTCAGAGTTCCAAATGAGAATGTGCAGTGTGTGTTAAGGTTACACCGTATGCAACCATTCTAGATTTGAAGCTTTCGTGACTGCAAGGATTCATATTCTTAGGTTTTTTCGGTAAAGTCACGTAGGTAAAACATCAAAATTAATGAAAATAAAATAAAATAAAACAAAAATCCGAAACGTCGTGATTTTTGTTTTATTTTATTTTCATTAATTTTGATGTTTTACCTACGTGACTTTACCGAAAAAACCTAAGAATACGTATGCAACCAACCGTACGATTCGGAGGTGCGGGGAAAGGACAACAAACTATACAAAAATTAGTTTTGAATCTAGATTTAAAAGTGCAAAGCTCCAGTGGCTTCCTAATATCGGAAGGAAGAGCGTTCCAGACGGCCACAGAAGCGCGTCTGAAACTGCACACCACTACACGCTGCCGATTCCCCTGTTGCATTTAGCCGTTTAATACTTGCAAATTATCATTATTATCATGATTCCTTCATGCGAGTTGAACGGACCACCAAAGCAGCGCTTTCAGGCAAAACATAACAATGCTGGGGCCGTAATTACAGCAGCCAGCAACATCAGCAGCAGCTGCTACAGCGGGAATGTTCGTGGCTGCGTCGCTGGTGGCTTTATAAACGCAGCGGCAACCGCAGAAAACCCGCAGGTCGTGCACGCAAATTGCCGCCCTTTCGCCCACAAAACCGAACACTCCCCCAGCAAGACGAACGCCGCGTGGCTGCTCCCTCTCACCCAGCCCACTGCTACCCCTCTCCTTCCCTTCCCCCCCACTGCCCCCCCTTGCCCCTCACCCCTCACCCCCACCCCCCCAATGCCCCCCTTCAAGGCACTTGTGCAAGCCAAGCAAGCGATGACCCCGGAATCACACTCTGCTCCGCCGCGTGCCCCGCCAGCCTCTCCCAAACGTAAGTGAAACGGCACCGACTCTGACTCCCACTCTGTCTCTCTCTGGCTCGCTCGCCAGAGGGCTACCGAAACAAAACGTGAAGCCCAAGAAAGCTCTGAACCCCTAAGGAAAAAAACCGTACGGACATTATGGCTACGTTTCGCAAACCTGCACGAACTTTCAGGGGTCAAGTCGATTGCAATTTATTATAATTATTAAGACTTTACATGCAGTCCGGTTGATTAGCCGGCCACGTGTGGTGGCGTAAAGTGTGGGTACTCCAACCAGCGTGGCAGAGGAGGCCAAATTAGAGCTCCCTTTAGTCGAATTCCTTCTGCCAGCAGTGACCCGAGCAAGAAATTGCAGGGCTGCACATTTGCCTTTACCAGTGGCACGAGGTCCTCTTAAAGAATTGAAAGACCGTCCTCTATTCGTTAATAGTCGAAGGTTTGCGAGTGGAGCGTTGGAAGATGCATTGGCGTGCACATACATTTACGGGTATGCCAAAGCTTTTACTGATAAAGACTTAATGCGGTGTGCATATTCTGTATTTTTACAAAAATAATGGGACTGCGCTCACAAATGCAAGGAGGTCACACAATTCACTGATAATTCTCGTCACGTGTAAACACATTTATACGGTTGCTAAAAGTGAGACGTGTACTCTTGTAAAGAAGAGAGACGAGCAGTTTGCTCGATGCATCGGTGAAGCTCTGCCCAGAGAGAGAGAAACGCAAAACCCGCACGACATGGATACAGACCTCAAGAGCAGCGCCCAAAACCAACGCTCGCTACACCCCCCCCCCCCCTCTGCCTCCCATCCTCGCCTCTCTCCACAGCCAGTGCGGCGACGCGGCTAAGCGGGAATGGAAAGCAGACGGCCAGCGGACATGAACGCAGGGCGTCTAAATTCAGCGTTCCCATTTCCTGCGTCGCGGAGAGGGGAGTGACCCCGGTGGGCTCGGGAGAAGGGAAGGGGGCTTTAGGAAGCTGCTTTCTCTCATCAAAGGGCACCGAGCGAATGCAGCGGAGCGGGGTTAAAGGCCGGGGCGGCGCGCCCTAACCTTTTGCTTATTTTGCTTCTGGGGTGATGAATTTGAATGGCTACGGCTGTTAACGGATTTCTCTCATCTTCCAATTCTCAGGACCAGGGGGAAGGGAAGAAGGCGAGCGGGCGGAGAGGGAGGGTGGTGGTTGTGGGGGGCGAGGGAGGCAGTGGTGGTTGTGGGGGGCGAGGGAGGCGGTGGTGGTTGTGGGGGGCGATGGAGGCAGTGGTGAAGTGGAGGCGGCGGGGGTGAGGCCAAGGAAGAGTTAAAGGACGGGAGAGTATTATATTTTGAAGGGGGAGCAGCGGCGAGCTGCTGCTGGGAGGTCAGCACTCTCAGGCAGCAGCAGCAGCAGCAGCAGTGTGTGCTCATGCCCGTGGGATGCCGCTAAATCTTTTAAACGACCCGGGCCATGCTGCGGTCTTGCACAGAGACTACAACAACAAAAAACGCGGGAGAAAAGGCGCCGCGCGCTGGGACGCTGCAACGGGCCGCAGGAATGGCGGCGTTGGCCCCAGGCCTTTCCCTCTGCCATCCCTCACAAGGGGCAGCTCTCAAGGAATGCCGCAGATAGGGTTTCAACAAATTCTTCTAAACATTGAGAGCCTTTGATTTGCCAGGGAGATGTTTCTAGGATAGCAGTGAGACCTCAATTGCTGGGATTCAAACGGATCAACTGTTTATCTTTATTCTTAAAAAAAAACTTTGAAAAACATAATCATTTAATACGCTTTGCACTGTTCAATTATTTAATTTGTGTTGGTAGACCTGCACACACCACGTAAACCTTCAAAATGCTTTTAAAAACTCCTTTCTTTGAGCCAGCTTTTTTTTTTTACAAAGTAATTTTGTTTTGCTAAAACTATACAAATGTTTTATCCAGTCCGTGTGGTATGCTTATTGCAATTTCTAGGAATTTATACAAAATTGCTTATAGTCTTGGCAAACAGAACCGTGCAATCTAACCTTCTTGGCTGCTTTTCATTTTGTCTGCATTCTTAATCTGGGCTTGTGGCCTCACAAAGTGGCCATAAAAAAAGTGTCTCTGTGCTCAAACGGGTAAATGGTGGGAGCGATGGTGTCCATCTCCTTCATTGGTGCACCCCAAATCATTAGTTTAAATTCCACATTCCTTTGATTGTGACCGGTCTCGGTAGAATTCTATACAGTTGGACGCAAGACTCCGCTGAAATATAAACCAGCTCGTTTTATTACAAACGGCAAGGCAGAAGAACTGCTTGACTTGCCATCGGAGAAGTCCCACTGAGCAAAGAGACCCTTGCCTCCAAATCCGTGGCCCACAGAAGGTATCCCACCGTCACTGGCTTATTTAATCAGTAGAATCGATCTCCGGCCAAGTAGAGCTGCCGTTCGTGATGCTGACAATCTCAAGGGTTGCGAGTTCAAGCCCCAGTCAGGGACCGAGACCCGGCTTGTCACATTTTCATGCCTATCGTGCACGAGTTATGTAGGGAACGCTTTGCTGAAATTAATAGAATGTCTTGTGGAGAGAGATGGTTACATGACGTAGTAATGTGGAATGTTCATCATTGGGCGAGGGCCACCAATGGAGATGCACACCCCACCCCAGGTTTATTTGAGAAAAGAGACACTGGAATCCCAAAAAATATTTTACAGATTTGATTTCTTGCATAACAGTGACAAAATGCTGCACGCACGGGAAACGTGCAGATCTAGAGAGTTTGAGGACTTTGTTTAAAGAGGGAAAAACATGTAGAATTCCGCAGATCGAAGCGGGAGTAGGAACTACAGATTGAGGAGAAGTGCAAAACGAATACATTTTATCGGGAGAGACGTCCTGTCATATGGAGATTTATTCAGCATGGACTTAAGCGAGCGAGAGTGGTCTTATCTCGGCAGCGTGGATGGGCAGAGAAATGGAATTCGAGCTGAGAGTTGGCAGCTCAGTTGGAGCAACCTCTCATTGATAAAGTATGAATTGTATGCCTCAAAATATTTCTGGCAGACCAAAGATGGATCGACGTAAAGAAAAAAAGAAACACACAACTCTGGAGCTGCCACCGCATTCACTTGCAGTGGCTGTGGCAATAATTTTCCTGCTCAAGAATTGACCTAACGAAGTCATTCTAGGCACCGCAAACCCCACAGCGGACCTCGTATGGCACGAAAGAATTGTCTCCCGAGCCACACAGGCCGATATAACATATTTCTGAGCATAGAGTGGCATAGCATTAAGTACATCGACACTCTCAAAAAAATACAATACCGTTGTTTATGCCACATTACCGTATAATCATCATCAACCACGTTCTATCCACCAATATATACCCAAGCCAAAATCATCTATCGTGGTCTCCCAGTACTGTGTGTATTCAAAGTTGAGCCACATGCAACCTTTTTTTTATGACTGCAAGACCAACATAGCGATAAAAGAAAAAAACAGCAAAGATGTACCATTAAGCAGAAAGCTCAGGTCAATGAATATGATCGTGTGAGCGTTCTCATGATCAGATCCCAACAGCAAATTGTGGCTGCTTAATGTTACCCCAAAATGCTACGGCTTAATTTTCACCATTTTCTTACACTAATGGAATTTGCTTGATCTTGCTTGATGCATGCCAGATGCACGTCTTTCCTGTTTCTTTACAGCATCCTGTTTCATGACCCATGGGGTCACAGTTCATATAACCCCCCCCCCTCCCTCGCACCACCCCCAATCCCCGATGCAGGCAGTACCCCCCCCCCTGCACCCATCTCCTTCCACACTCCCCCACCCCTCCCACACCCCCCGCCCCCCACCCCTTCACATTACTACCTCCCAAAGCCACCGCTCCCGAAATAAATATCGCTCCATAAAGATTTATACTCTGCTCCAACGGCCAGGTTATGTTGGGTTCTTGGCATGTGTGGTCACTTACAAAACAGGGAGCTGGGCGGTGGTGGAGGGGTTGGGGGGGGGGGAGTTCTCAGCGATGTAACACAATGCATAACGCCTCACTACATCACGTGCATAAAGACGATTTCTCCACCTTCAGAAGGCAAAATGACTCTAAAACCGGATTAGAAGGTGGCGGCTTTTGGAGCCTGTGTCGGGGGGCCTGCGTGGGTGACAAGCGCTTCGCAACAACAGCTCTCCGACGTGCGTCCTCTGATCGCGCCAACATCGCGTGTTGTTTTTTTGGCATGAAGTCCGACGCTTTTGCTCAAAGTGCCGGGGGAGCTTCTCCGGGAACAGAAGAGTGTGTGGGGCATTTACAGTGCATTGAGCACCGGCAATGAGGAAGCATCCCCAGCGCACACGGCAAAATGTTTGGGGGGGGGGGGGGGGGACACACACCGTGCCAAAGAACACGTGGTCAAACCTGAAAACACATCGGAGGGCTGAGCAGTAAACACTCCACACCATGGCCAACCTTTATATAGCAATTGATAGACTGCCACTGGCTCAATGAAGAAGTGTGCTGCCCCCCACGGCTCACTTGAACAGAGGAACACTTCAACTCGACTTTCACACATTCATAGAAAGCCACCTTGTTAAAGGGATACGTTGAACAAAGGATAATGCCATCACGTACACTGAATGTATTCCCGAGTGTATTTGTTAATTCAAGAAGCCCCGTGCCTGACATAGTAGCTTTTTGTATACGCATAGCGTAATGCCCTCCCCCCCCGGTTGACCCCATATTTAGCATGCTAATGATACACACTCCAGTGCCCTGTGGTCAGCCGGCGAGATGGCGTGGGCTGGGGTGAGGCAACGGGTGGAGACAAAGAGCGTTCCACGTATCCGTGACGCGAGTTCAGCGCAACAATCACAAGTAGCATCATCGGGACGACCGCTCTCAGTTGTCCGGTGATTCCACAAAAATCGCCTGCAAAAGGGCCGACTCGCGGCCATGCGTGGATTTACACTTTTATCCGAGGCCAGATTAGATTCCTAGATTCTAAGCAAACGTACGTGCACACGCAAACAAAGATCCCCATTTAGTCTTATAAACCGTGAGGGCAGGTGTTGTCGGCAAGTTTCTATTACGGCCGGCACAGAACACGAGGTGATGGTGTGGAAAGAACAACGCCTGGAGCAACTTTGTCTCCCCAGTGCTGATGTCCACACACATCCCATCCGGTACTCAAGGCCCAGGTGACGCGAGGATAAGTTCGGATACCATTTGCCCCTCATGGGCACGGCTGATAATCCACTGACCGCATGCGGAAACTCAGAACACCAAGATCCCCCTCTAGCTTTATAACTAAGAACACAACACGTTTATCAATATATATGTGGCCTTAAAAGGAACAATATATAATAGGTGATATTTCGGGCGAAGGCCCTACTTCATGGCAGAGCGTTATAGACTGTTGGGCAAATGCTATGAGCGAGCACCCATTAATACAAATATGGCGTACGTGAGAATGGTGTGGCTAACACCACGCTCGGACGCCTTCGTCTCCCACGTGCTGATGTTTGTATACCGCACTGTTTCATTGAAGGCTGAAATGACCTCGCGGAGGACCAGAAGCATCTCAAATATCACTCCCCACTAATGTTAGCCGTGGCCAAAAATCCAACTCAAGTTGCAGGGTTAGTAGCGCAGTGCACAAAAACCACTGCACCGTTGTTCCCCCCACACAAACGCAAGCTCTCACACGCACACACACACCAGAGCCTGTTGATGTTTACATTGTGAACAAAGCTGACAGTCAAGATTTCCCTTAAACCAAAAGAAACAGCACTGTGGTGTTAAGTACACAAATAACTTCTCAGTGGTAAATGTTTACCTACGTGTCTATGGGCCACAGCATCACGAGTGTGTGTCTCAAAGCGGACGTATTTGAGGGCAAAATAATCAGATACATAGCGAGGACCACATTTTGCCGGACAGCCAAAGAACTTCATCTGATTTGCAAGCTGCTAAGTGGACCGTCAGATCATGAGCCTGCCGCCGTGCTAGTTTGTTTGTAATTGATGGTTTGAATTCCACGATATCCCCACCTGCTAAGTTACGTGGGGAATTGCAGACGTTTGTAGGTTGCAATTTTCCGTAAGCGTTAGCATTTCCCAAAGAAATCGACTGTGAAATGTTGACGGATATTCTATGCAAGTATGTAGTTTGATTACATCCTCATGACAAGGTGTGCGAGTTTGAATATGGTTGGCGTCACAACTTGACCAGTAGGATCTCTTGAGGATCATCAACCCGTTGAGTACCGAGATGTGGGAAGTGAATTCGTGGTCACTGCAAGAATAAACTGGCCCCCACCATGCACATGTGGAAATGTTCACACTTCTGGTCCAGGGCAAGACCAGTGTTTCCCAGAGAGGCACTTTGCCTTTGATTGTGGCTTTACAACCGAAGAAGAGTCGGAGAATGGTTAAAGCACTTCCTTAATTCACCAACGCACAGCAACATTCGTTCCAAGACTAACCCCGAACACACGTCCCACACAGCCCCTTTTTAACCCCTCCATCTCCGCCCTCGCTCCACGGCGGGCGCGCCTCGTCCGGGTGACGTCACTGCCCTTTAACCCCTGACCCCGTCCCGCCGCATTCTCGCGCGTGTGATTGGTGCGTGTTATCGTGAGAGCGGAGATGTCGTGTCTCTGCGTGGTGCGTGTGCGTAAGGGTGGCTCGGAGATCCCTTACACAACGATACTGTCAGTTGCATGGGAAAGAAATTGCATGGTTACACATTTTAACCTTTACCTATAAACGGATGTAATTTAACCAATGTCTCTCTTGAAGATGCAATGAGCTTTCACTGTACTCAATTCCCATCTTATTAAAATGATAGGGCAATTAAAAGGACACCCGAACTGGCAACGATTATGTCAGATAACAGTGTGGGCCTATAGGGAAGGGGGGGGGGGAAGACGTCAAAACGTTGAGCCCTGCAATGTCTCCATCCATGACTGTTCCCCATCAAGAGGGGCTCTGCTGTCTGCAGCCGGTTCCGGAATGGAACCCTTCCACTTTGTGCCTGACATGAGCAGTACACAGCTGGGATATAACTGTTGTTGGGGGGGTGGGCAGGGAACTCATCGGAATAGGAAAGAAAACATTTGCAGAAAGGCCGAAACGCGACGTATTAAAACACTAATTGGCTCGGAACACAATGACACATGCCGGCACATTTGCATCTGCGTGTGGGTTTCCATACTGCGCAGCAGCGCGGAGGGTAGATGCAGCACAAGGCGGCAGATTTCAAACACAGTACGCTCATTGAAAGGGGGGTTCTCCTGATGAAATGCAATCACCAAATCTCAACTGAAATATCGACAAAATGTGATGAATCTGATAACGGCAAATGATGCGAGTTTTCCGCAATCAAAAGTCCAAGGGGTCTCTCTGCTCAAACACGTACTGGAGAGACATCGCATCTCCATTGGTGGCTTGGAGCTCCGGGTGAAACTTCAGAATGTCTCCGGAAAGGGATTAGTTTCTCCAGAGTATGACCAGGCTCAACTCTCCGCAAAGTGGTACACATCACGTTGACCCAGGAGAGGTGATAAGGGCTAAGTTGACTCCAAACTAAGATTTGAACATCCTCCCAATTGTGAGCCAATGGGTCTCACCAACAGTAAAAGATCCCCCGTATAGCATTAACAGACTGTTGGGGCAAGTGCTGTTAGCAAGCACCTATGAAGGCCGGCATGACACACGAGGTGGTTTCTGGCCAGCACCACGCCGCCCGGCTGCCTTCGTCTCCCCAGATGTTTACACAATGCACTTGGGTACTCATTTGAGGCGGAGTCGACCTAAGGGAGGCTCAGGACTGGTTCAGATAATCGTCACCATTGATGGCCGTGAGTGGGAATTGAACTCGTAGACAGTATCCTAACAGCTGCACCACCCTGGCTACAAACAAGTCAGATCCCCAGAGCAGATGCAATGATAAGGAGTGGGGGTTTTATGGCCTGGGTGGAGATGCACAGGGATGTGGGAGATTGGGAGAATGGAGGGGGGTACCCACGTGAACACCCAATTCCTCCCGGTCTCACTCAATGGTGTCGCTACTTTTAGGGCTCTTTCTGGGAGCCAGGAACAGGAACCAGACCTGCTTTGCTCGGACACCTTATTAATCACTTTAGTTGAGGCTGCTTCAATGCAATAACCAGGCTTTGTCTGTTTACTTTCCGATTTAGAAGTATCCAGGGACCAGAGTTAAGTCGACTAAAACCCAACACCGTTTGCCCCGCTCTCCGCACTAAAACGGGGGTTGAAGATTGTTAAAGACACTCGTGGCCACGAAAATGAACATTTTACGGACCTTTTGGGAAACTCTTAAAAGTTTTACAATGCGGTATATAATTTATTGCGAGATCAAGAAAGTTGCTTATTGAGTCCTGATGGTTTCGTGAGGAATCCTCGTGTTGTATTTCACGGTTGCTCACGTGGTTCACCCCCCTCGGCCCCCCCTTTAATTGCAGAGCATTGCGCTCAACCGTGACTCTCTCAAACATCACCGCTTAGCTGGAAGGGCCTGGAAACAAAGTTGCGAAGGAAATGCATGGTTTCTTTTGTGTGTTCAGTCTTTATCTCTTGAAATATGTTAACCCCCCCACAAGCTACCAAAACTCCCACCAAAACCCCACCCACGGAACCCATGTTCCCCAAGGTTTCCTTGTGTATTTGTGCAGAAAGCTGAGCCAGGAACACGTGGCCTACAGCTGTCCTGATGGGAAACACTAGGGCTACGAGGTGACACACAGGCCAGTGAGGTTTATGAATATAACGTGTGCTTTAAATGACTTCCTCTGACAACTCTATTATGCCGACTTCAGACATTATCACCAGGGTCAATAAATAAAATGTTATATAACCAATCGCCTAAAACAGAAAGCTCTTTCAACGTATTTTTTTTGGGGGGGGGGAGGGGGGATAATTGTAAAACAAAGAAAGCCATTCTTTGAAAGATAACAAATTGCAGGTGAACGTGCACAATGACAGAGCTTCAAATGGGAATGTTTTAATTGCTGCTTTGTGAAGTCAAATAATAGTGCAGCTTATCTGCCAAAGTAGTCATCAGACCTGAAAAAGTAATTGTTTGTATACACGTCTTGATAACCTATTGAAGAGCGATGGTAAAGTACGGTCAAACAACCCCCATGATGGACAATGCATGGGAAGGCTTTTATCCAGCAGGATTGACAAAGGACTAAAAAAAATAAGCATTAATATATTGCTTTAGTTGACGGCTGGGCTGAGGTCATATCGCTCATAACGCCTGAGAAGTAAATTTTATCCCAGGTAAAAGTCTACGATTTGAACTTTGGATGTTGGTGTTTGTACCAAAAACAAATATTTCCAAGTGATCAGTCTTGCTCTCGGTGACGGAATATTATTCTTTAAAGGCAGTAAAACAACTTTTCCCTAACTCTGTTGGAGCTCACAAGGAGGCAAAACACATTTTTTTATTTTTAATTGCCACTAGAACGGCTTCAGTTTCAAAACTTTCAACAGCTGAAAAAGAGGCCATTGAGACTTGGGAGTTGAATTATGAATTTTAACGCAGCAGGAACATGAAGCCACTTTGCGGCTTGACGCTAATTTCAGGCAGATTGAGTTTCAGGCCAAGGTGTGGGCACAACGGGGGAGACTTCCAGTGAAATCATGAACTCGAGGAGATGGCTATGGGGCCTGATTAAAGGCTGATCATTATGGGGAGCTCATGCCGATGTCAGGAGTGATAGAGAACAGCTGAGATCTAGGCTTCAACGCCCAGGTCCTAACCTCCTTGCTTAAACTAAGTTCTCAAGGGGCATCGATTTTAGCGGTCTCAGTTTAATAAACCAATGCTTGCACCTTGTGTCGTTAAGAAATGCATTTTTATCATAAATTAACATTTTTTTTCAGGACACAAAGTGAGTGCCCACTGCACAGCGACAGTGCGTTAGAGAGGCTGCGGTACGACAAAACCCAAACCCCTGAGGGGTGGCGGCTTTGCCTTCTTATTTACCTTCTGCAATGGCTCGCAGTTTGGTAGCTAGAGAGACATCCCAATCATAAAACAATGTACGAGGCCAGCCGTGTAGATATGGTAGCAAGGTACAGTATACGTATATTTATATGAACACAATGGAAGTGGTTCTGTAATACGTCTTAAAAACTAGTTCCTTTATCACGATTCCAAATTATGTCATTCTTAAGAGTTTCTGTAAATTAACAAAGATTGTGTTCGTATCTTAAGATAGCCCAGGGCAGTTCAAATATGAAGGGGTGGAGCAAATCCAAATGCGTGTGGTATATATATGTGGTAGTGTAGCGGTTAGCGCGCTGTGCTATGAACCCTGTGACCCGGGTTCGATTCCCGCTCACGGCCAACACCAGTGACGATTATTTTAACCGGTCCTGGGCCTCCTCTAGATAGGCTCAGCCTCAAATGAGTACCTGGTGCGGTGTGTAAAAACATCGCCACTAGGGAGACAAAGGCGGCCGGGCGTGGTGCTAGCCAACCACCCCCTTCATGTGCCGTGCCGGCCTTCATAGGTGCTCGCGAAC
Source organism: Lethenteron reissneri (assembly GCF_015708825.2). Lineage (NCBI taxonomy): Eukaryota > Metazoa > Chordata > Hyperoartia > Petromyzontiformes > Petromyzontidae > Lethenteron > Lethenteron reissneri. Next base: position 3,033,174 of record NC_083816.1, read on the forward strand.
AGCACTTGCCCCAAGTCTGTTCAGGCTATACGGGGGATCTTTGTCTTTGTTGATATGTGGCATTTACTGAGCTAGCAGGACAGCATTGTGGTGAAAGCACTCAACACAACATGGGAAGGTTGCGAGTTCAAATTCCGGTCACGGCTCTACCCAGGTCGTAATTCATTCAGGGCTGCTGATATATTTACCACTTATCGAAAGTCAGCAGTGACCGCCCCGGTGCAGAGACTGGCCCACTCCACAGGAACGTGGAATTTTCTATCTCTCGCCATGGATCGCTTAACGGGAATGAGCGCTGCCGGACACTTTATTTTAGCGGGAAGATGGGTTTTTATTTAAGGCCCATGCTTGCAAGAGCTCCTTCCTTATTTGTCAATTAGTAAAAAATGTACTAATCAGTGGCTCTACTGCCAACAATGTTGTGCGCTTCAGTGATTTCGGAGAAATCCGAATGCGCTCCTGGATTTATTTTGGTGACGCATACTCTAAACATGGTGCACCTATCAACCTCCGTAGGGCATTCCATTAAACAGAGCAGAGCTGCGATGTCGAAAACTTAAAGCAAATATTATTTTACTTGGTGAACCAAATAAGTATTGTAAAGGTGCAGCCCTGCAATTGCCAGCCTACGTCACTGCATAATAACGAAACAAGATGTTAAATCGTGAAATATCTTGGCCAAAACAATGAAAATAAGCCTCTTGCTGGTGCCAGTAAAACACTATTTGTTCCTCTTTAACCCTGACTACGAATGCTCAACATCAACCTGCCATTCTTCAAAGGGTCAGATTCTCTAACAGCGCATCCCAACAATGTATCTCCAGTGGGAGGAAGCGAGATAGAGACAGGACAACAGAGAAATGCAACGCAGAGCCCACACTGGATTTAAGGGAGGGGGGGAGGAAGAGGTTCCGGGCTTCTGGGAATAAAAGATCAGAGGCAGCGGGGAAGGAAGAGTCTCGGTGATGGATTGGGCCGCATGACACGTTTAGGGCTGGAAGCTTTCCGAATGGAACTTCCCCCAACCAACGCTCAACACCAGACCCAAACCCCCCCAAACCCTCCCTCTCACACCCAACCCCGCCCCCAATCCCCCCCCACTCCATCTCCACCCACTCCAGTAAAGGCCCTCCCCCTCCCCGGAGGCAATACCCAAATTCAATTGGCTCAGCCTTCAACGTAGAGATGGCCGCTTGGCAGGAAGGGAGGGAAACACGAATGAAATCATTTACGTCTCCGGCCAATCATCGCCTTCCCCCCCCCCGAATCCGTGCCACCCACCCACTCTCCTCTCTCCCACCCACCCCGCCCCTCCCCCTTGCCAAGCATGAACTAGTGGAATCGGCACAATCCCTCCACTTTCCAAGTTCTTTCCACCTCCCCACCTCCCCATTCCTGCACGTGCAACCCCAACAGCGATTCTCCCATTACCCCCCCCCCCAGCCCTCGATCCCCTCCCCCCCACTTCCCCCCACCCCTTCCCCCTCCCCCTTCCCAAGCTTCTCCTGACCTCACCGCTGCCGAGAGGAGGGGGGCCCGCACCTCCCACATTCCTCACCAGAGAGCCCCAAGCAGAGCCTCATCAGCACCCCCACCCACCCTCTCCCTCCCTCCTGCTGTCACTACTGCACGGAGAAACAGCGGCGGGGAGCGGTGGCACGGCGGTTAGCGCACTGCGCTACGAACCCAGATACCCGAGTTCCGATTCCCACTCACGACCAATAAACGGTCCTGGGCCTCCCCGAGGTCGACTCAAGCTAAAATGAGCACCTTGTCCGGGGTGTAAATATCGTGACTAGGGAGACAAAGGCGGCCGGGCGAGGTGCTGGCCACCCACCCCCTCGTGTGCCGTGCCGGCCTTCATAGGTGCTACTCGCAAACAGCGCTTGCCCCTACATCATGTTAAGGCTACACGGGGGATCTTTGCTGCACGGAGCGAGCAGGCATTGCTCGAACGAGTGGGGCCGCGTTGCAGCAGCAAGATCTGCACAGCCGTTATGCCAGATCAGAGGTTTTCTCTATACATATACACTGTATATAGTATATATGTATCCATATATATCCTGTGTATAGCAGCCGGGTGATGGTGGCCATTGCCCGCTGCCTCTAATCCAGCACTGCGGCAAGCGAGGAGGGTTGGTGGATCACCGCATGAATGTCGCGAACCCCCTCCCCCCCCTTCTTCCCGTGGTCGTCAAGGAGGTTCCACAACCCTGGCTCGCCAGGAGAAGGCGGCACACAGCAAGTGGACTAATCGCCATCGGTCTCCAACTCTACTGGGATAGAGCGTTGCCCCCTCGCGCAAGACATGGGGGTTTCCTTCCACGTGCGTAATAAACATTCGCTGGAATCGTCTGAAAATATTTGCTTCGAAGCACCAACCAGGACCCTCGTAAATAATTCCTGGATAAGGACAGTCATCTGGTCTGTATGTTGGAATACAAGTGTAGTGACTGGCTCAGAGACACTAAGAGTGGGAGGCACTCTATTAATAGCCTTCACAGTCCACACAGAGTAACCACAGCTCCCAGTCAGGACAGCTGGCACACTGTCTGACTGACGACGCCGAGCAGGTGAAGACGGTGACGGCGGCGAAGACTCCAGCAGCACGACGAGGGGATCCCACTCCAAGCGACAGCCCCGAGCTCCCGCTCTGGGTCCTCTTTTATCCTCCCGGCGTGGCCTCGCTCTGCCCCGGCCACGCCCCCTTTCTAGAACCTACTCGCGGTTTCCCGGGCTTCCGTCACGTGCCCCCTCTGTGACCTTTCCCTAATATCCCTCTCTCTGGTTTATCACGTGACCTGCTGACAGACAGGGCTGCTGCAACTGCGGATCCCCTTCTCTGCCAGCAACCAGCGCTGTGCTACGTAGTGACCAATTCTATGTCACTACACAAGTTTGCAGCTTCGTTTAAGAAAATAAAATACTTCAAGTGATTTTCAGGAGCACTCGAGCGACGTTACTGCACAGTGTGACTGTCGTGCCTTTTGAATGCATCACAGTGATGCGAGCAGAACGTGACTAAATTAGTTTAAATTCTGTTCAAACTCGTAATGCATGCATAATAGTGCCTCTCTAGGGCAATGTTAAAGAAGAATGTTGAGTTTTTTTGTGAAGTTATGATTTTGCACAACTTCCGATGCAATGTCACAAAAAAATCCTTACATGAGATTAAAGCAATTTGTTTACATTTTCATTGCATCTTTATATACAAACTCTTTGATAAGATCATTCACAAAGCTCACCATGTACCGCATTTGACGATTTAACAAAGCCCAAAATATGCATTTCAAAACATAACCATTAAATATTTACAACAATAATTTTACGCGCCAGGAAAATGTATTATAGTAATAATGCCCACTATTTGTCCAGGAAAGCCTCATTGAGTCTCAATGGGGAAACAAAAGCGGCCGGGCGTGGTGCTGGCCACCCACCAACTCGCGTGTCACACCGGCCTTCATAAGTGCTCGCTAACAGCACTTGCCCCAACAGTATGTATGTTAAACGTCTTTCACACCATATGTAGTCAACCGTGCTTCGTCTGTTAAGGCTACATGGAGGATCTTTGTCTTTGTATGATGCACAATACAGTACAATTACACACAGGTTCCATAAATTCAGCATGCCTATGGGAAGACTGGCTCCTGTTATTGAAATGTGGCATTTTCCCCGCTGCCTCAAGTGACGATCACTGCCCAATTGCTAACGGGAGCATGGACTTGTGACAAAACACGGGCGGTAGATCAATACTGTACTTGGGAAGGAAGTCGCATGTGCATTGGAGTAAAAAAATATTTCCATGTAAAAAAGGGGATGTACAGAACACGGGAAAGGAAGGGACTGTGTGTATAGCTGCCCCCTCCCAACAGTTATCCATCGAAGGTATTTAGGGAGAACAAAAAGTGGAGCTATTTCGTGTTGTCGAAGGTGCATTTTAGAATTTGCATTCTTTTACTGAAAATTAGGTCCTTGTTTTTGTAGCGGTCGTAGTGGAGGTTTCGTGTGGCATTTGGCGATGTGTAAATGCCTGAGACTCGGTGAACACAAGCTGTGTGTGTTGGCTGTGCTCCTGCAAGGGGTAACGGAAAGGTGGTAGAGGAGGAGCGGTGGGGAAGGAGTCGGGTAAAGATATTAAAAAATATATAAATGATTGGTCTTACCTTCGGGCCTCTTTGTTGTTCGGCTTGCTGTGGCTGCACAGGAAGAATTTGTGATGGGCATGGGGGGGGGATTGTAGGGGTGGGGGGTGAGTGTTTTGGGGGGTGGGGGGAAATGGGAATGAGAGGTTGGTGGAAGGGTAGTGGGGTAAGGAAAACAGAAAAAAACAAAAAGGAAAAAGTTAGTCAAGTTTCGAGACTCATTCGGCACGTGAGCAATTGCTCATGGCGCATCGTGTGTTGTCGCGCTGTCTGGCAAGGGCCGTCGCGGAAACGGCAACTCCTCTCCCTGGCACGCCCGCGAGGACGCACGCGAGGACGCACGCGAGGACGCACGCGAGGACGCACGCAGGCCGGGCCAGGGGGGAGTCATGGAGTCAACGAGGCACCCGCTCAACTCAAAGGGCGCGTGCCCGCCGACGCGCCCACCCAGCAGGCACAGAGTCAAATCCGCTCGGTGCCTTCCCTGTGCCTTCTGCTTCTCATTCCTCCAAGTACTCAGACACAGGTATCTGCGTAGGGGATGGGGGGGGGGCTCAAACTTCCAGACGGAAACGGGCCGGCAACCTACATGCTGTACTGCCTCTATAATAATCGCACATGGTGGACCGTACGCGCGCTCCAAAGCACGCTGGGTAACGGGCACAGTCCGCAGCACTCGTGCAGGCCACGCATCGCCATTCGCCGCTCGTTCCACACCTCGCGCGAGGCGCCGCGATTGTGCACAAGATTCACCCGAGTAAAGAGAGGGCGTTTTATTAAAAATAAATGTGTTACTTTTCTTCTGTCGATTTAAAAGTGTAATTTTCAGGAGGATTCCTGCTTTGAGTTGTTCTCAGGCAATACGTACAAGGCAGAGAGGCATGTAACCCACTTGCTGTAGGTGATAAACGTACTGAGGTCAAAGTCTCACTTGCTGTGCAAAACGTTGGTCGAAGTAGCCGGCATGCGACAAGGTTGCAGTTTCAAATGTTACATTTGTGATCCGTTGATTTGTCTCAACAGAGGGGAAAATGTGATGTATCTAAAAATGACATTAAACTTTGGTGAGTACTCTACAAATGGTGGAAACTTTTAGAAATTGGAAAAATTAACTATTTGTATTTTACCAGGTAAGGCCCACTTAGCAACATAGCCTTTTTTCAGAAGTGATCTGGCCACAAATGATAGATCAATGAAGTGTCACGTGGACATTTATAGCAGCTAAATACTCTGAACGCATGGTTGATTCTAAATGTGGACGGAAAAACTGGAACACCCGGAGAAAAATCCACACAACCACAGGGAGAACATGCAAACTCCAAATATTCAGGTGTCATGGTCGGGATCGAACCCACGGCCTCCTGCATACTACCACCATTGGAACCTCCTTTGCCAGTAGCAAAATGATAATTGTTTTTTTACCATTTTATCTGGCAACAAAACTGACACGCCTTTTGGCGTCATCTGGTCCAACACCATGTGAGACTAGGCTCTAAGAAAAGCTGTCTCGGGTGTGGACCAATCAATTTCAAGGACAGTGCATACATTATCAGAGTTGTGTTTTTTGTTTGCATTCCGACCGCAGGTATTGTGGTCAATGCAAACATGACTCCTTGTAAAAAAAAAGTGTCAGTTTTGTTGCCAGATAAAAGGGTAAAAAAACAATTATCCTGCATACGATAGGCGAGGAAGTTAACATTTCGCCACCATGGCACCCCAAATAACTGCAGTGTGGAGTAGTAGGTCAAATACCACTCTAAGGGGGCTCTCTCTCAAACTCCCCCGAGTTGAGGCCCCTCCACCAGCAGTGGCATGAGCGAGAAATTGCAGGGCTGCAGCTTTGCCCTCAGCAGACTGCAATAATTTCATGGTGAGCGTCTTGTGATGATGCTAGAAGTAGGAGGCCAATTTGAGGCTTCAACTCCAGCCAACGTCGCTTGTGTGTCAAGAGATTGAAGTGACGGGCAAGCAACCGTGAATTATTGTATCATGGGACCTTTTTGCCCGTATCAAAGTATGAAAAATAAGAATATGTTTTACCCTTTCTGGCAAGACAACAGATGTCAAGATGTTCAAACACCAAAATAGACACCTTTTGCAAGGAATCAAATCTGCATAAACCAAACGTACTTGTGGTGAAAATGCAAACAAACATGCTCTGATATAATATATGGCATTTTATTTGAAACTGATTGGCCTAATCTCACGAGTGTCAGACCAGAGAACGAGAAATTTTGAACAGCACAAAGACAATATGCACGTATCATAGCATTTATCGTTCCGGGTGAGCGGTTATATCATGGGAGCTTTTTGCCACCTTGCAAAAGGTTTCTATTTAGTGTTTGAACATCTTAACACCTGTTGCATTGCCAGAAAGGGTAAAACATATTCTTATGAAATCCTTTATATTAAGTTCGCATGCTTGCTTGCGTGCTTGCGTGCTTGCTTGCTTGCTTACGACCGTGCAAATCTTTCGGTCGTTTTTTAATCCCACTTCCCGTGATCCAATCGAGCTGACATTTTGCACACAGACTCGTTGTGCGAGACAATTAATGTTCGTGAAAATTTTTTCCAAAATTTTACACTGTTTAGGGAAAACAAATTAAATATTTAATTACCAATTGCTTAATACTGGCAGACAATCATCTGACCCATAGGTGGCAGCCATCTCAAGCCAGAGGACGAGAAGACTCTAGCCGCCACGCATATAAAGGATTTATAGTGAAAAACTTTGTTTTTATGGGTTTACTTGTTTTTCATATTAATTGTATTCTTTATTTGTGCGATGTCTCGGGAGAAAGGCCATTTGAGATAGCGCGGCTCTATCTCGAGGGTGAAAATGGATGTGTACAGGAATGGCTTGCTCAACAATTCAAGAACTCAGCATTATTAAAACGAAGAAACGCAAAATCACCCGCCGTGGCAAAACTGCAAGTAAAAATAATGAACGCCATAACTTAAAATGGTACGGGTACATTCGTAATATTCACGAAATAGAAAGGGCCTCACGCTACACCGATACAGCATCAAACGTCCACTGCATATGCGTATGATATCTATTGATTATTTGCTAAAAATGCATATTCAACTTAAATTTTCAAGTATTCCAGAGTTCAAAGAAAATAACAAATAAATAACAAAAAAAACGTATTTTCTTTGAACCTATCTACGTGACTTTACCGAAAGACCCAAAAGAATATGGATTCCTGCAGTCACAAAAGCTTTAAGTCAAGATTTATTCCAGAGTTGTGCATTCATATACTTTGATTTATTGTTAACATTATTAGAATCATCCCAGTGGATAGCTCTTAAGTTTTAGTGCTGCCGTACCAAGTTTACCAAACTGGAATTTTCATCTAATTTGCACCAAAATGCGAATTCGTCATTAAATTTGAAAAGATAAATAAACCGTGTGATTCCATCATGCAAAAAAACACATTTCATGGTACGAACTATGCAACTGTGGTGGCTGACGTGTGCCAACTACAAGGCAAGTGTAACAAAGCAACTCCACGTTTGATTTTTCCATCCATTATTTCAAGAATACGACAACAACAAAAACGCCCCCCCCCCCACCCCGGCAAAACAATTAACATCTCTCTTGATATTTATCCAGCCTACGTGTGTATTTACCTTCTGGTTTCGACCTACAATTTACCGACTTGAGAACCTTAAAAAAATCTATTTTTTATTTTCTTTCCCCACCTCCCTCGACTTTTTTTTGTTTCAAAGAACCCACCATCATTTTTAAACGAAAGTACAACTTGGCAAAGCGCCAAAGAACATTGCAAGTATTAAGGAATTGAGGAATTTACTCGACACCCTGGCAGTAATGGATTAGAGGTTTTTTTTTCTCGGTGGGGTGGGATCCTTGTGGGGGCTATGGTTTTGCTTGGGGGGATGAGTGCGAGTATGGAGGCCTGGGAAGTCGTTTAGGCCACCCCTGTAGATGGCAGTTGCCTTGAGAGAAAGGGAAGGGGGGGGGGGGGGCCCTCCCTCCCTTTCTCCAATGTTGGGACCCCCCCCCCCACGCCACCCCCCAACTGTGATCGGCAGCCCGCAAAATCGCATCCATTGTTTATCGAGCTGCTCCACCCCCTGCCTGCGAAAGGCCCCCCCCCACCTCCCCGGCCATTCAGCCATATCTACTCAAGCATTCAGTGACGGCAACGAAAGAACATTCCAAAAACTTAGAAAACTGTGCACTCCAACCCCCTCGCCACTCCCCACCGCCAACCCCCACAACCAAAAAACCGGGCATCATTCTTGCTGCACCAACGCCGCCGTAGGTAAAAAAAAACCTCCCCAAACCCGGGCGCATTCCGCCCCCCACGCACCACCCCTCCGTGCATTCCCCTGCGCGCCGACTGACCGACCAGTCAATCTGGGCACAATCGCACGCCCCCTGTTCCAAACACTAATTCGGCTCCCTGCAATCCCAGGGATAAGTTTGTGATGCTTCAAAGGACAAGATTGTGTGTGGTTTTGTTTAAATGTTGCCTTAATGTCTCTATGGTGCTCATCCCGTCCGGGTGGCACTGTGTGGCAAGAGGGCTTTGCTCACAGTTGTGAAATCAAATCCCGGCTTGGGGGTGAACTCAGCCCCATCATCCTTCTGGGGTCAATAAACTAATTACGACTTTGTGAGAGGTCACCAGAGGTTGTCTATGAAAGACACTGGCCCCCACGACGGGAATAAATTTCCACCGCCGGCTCAGCCAGGATTTTCAGAAGAGATCTTCACCGCCCACCGTTCCCGCTTGAACGGCGAGATCGTTTTGACTTTTTAAAAGCCATTTATGTCAAAGAGACAATGTTATCTCCTCGTATGCGAAGTGTTTCTCCAGACACTCCCGAGTCTCCTTTTACATGCAGAATAAACTTTTTAAAAATAGAGATTTTTTATTTGGGGCAGGTAAAAATGTAAAACGGTAAATGTGCAGTCTTGAAAAATCGCTTGCTCATGCCCACTGCTGATGAAAGGGTGTCCCGCTTGAGGAAGCTCTAGAGAGCCCCCTCTAAAGTGGTATTCGGCCTGCTCTTCCACGCTGGTGAGACATCTTGCACGAGGTAAGAGGAATCATTCAAGAAGCATACCCCCATTGTCTCAACTGCCGTGCAGTGACCTTCCACAGCGTGCCAACCGTGCCGACAGCCCGGCAGCATCGTCTGTCGCAGGCTCCTCCCGCAATGTCTCAATGCCCAGTTGAGAGCCTCGTGCACACGCGAGTGATGACCACATTCGCACGAGTATGCATGTGTGGTCCTTAAATAGTTAAAGGGAATTTTTTTAATATATAATCTATAAAAATGAATGTGATGCCAACGATGTTTCGACAATAAGATATCGCAAACTCCTCCATTTGCCAGTAGCAGTTATCTGCTAATATTGTGTCACCTCATTAAAGATTAAACTTCTAAAAGGCTCCGTGAATAATGTTGAGGCGTCCATTCTAATTTTGTTAAAATAAATAATCTTACCTTCTGATGAGATACACATTCGATGTCATTAATATTAAATGACGTTTAACTGTTTCGTAATTTCAAATGCTCAGACGACACATTATAAATGAATTGATAAATTATTGAAAATCTATAAGTGCAGTTTATTGACTTGCTCAAAGCAAAGTTTTACCAATTTGTCCATATTTCATGTAAATGTACTGTCTAAAGGTGTGGAAAATTGTGTTATACCCAATAAAGAGTTTGCACAAAGATGTGATGACAGGGAGCGGTGGAATAGTGGCTAGTTAGCGCACCACGCTCTGAACCCGGCGTTCTGAGTAAGAATCCAGGCCACGGCTAACATCAACTGCGTGTGACCATACTTCACCACCAGCGTGGTCAAGTACAGTCCAACAACCCACAAGCATGAGGAGGCTCTCGCCCAACAGTTGATTAACAATGGGATTCATCTTCTTGGTTCTTTCGGTAAAGTCACGTAGAAGGGAAGTAATAAAATAATAAAAATAAAACGTCGTGAGAATTATTTTATTATGTTTTATTTGTATTATTTTATTACTTCCCTTCTACGTGACTTTACCGAAAGAACCAAGAAGATGAATCCCTGCAGTCACGAAAGCTTTAAATCGAAATTTAACAATGGGATGTCCAGTTTATCATCTCGCCCCACGATGGCATGGTATGCAGGAGGTCGTGGGTTCGATCCTGACCCTGATGCCTGTATATTTGGAGTTTGCATGTTCTCTCCATGGTCGTGTGGATTTTTCACCGGATCCTCCGGGCTTTCCCTCCACATTTATAAATTTGGAGTATTTGGCTGTTATAAAGGTCCACGTGATACGGCACTTAATTGAGCTATCATTTGAGATAGCCAGGTCGTTTCTGAAAAATAGTTGTATAGCTCAGTGGGCCTTACCTGCTAAAATCAAATATAGTTTAATAGTTTATCATAAAACATACACTCAGCACACGCGTGTGCAGAGTGTGACAGTTTGCACTGTTGGCAGTTTGTTTTCCACAGCTGCCCATGTAATTTGGGCAGGGGATTACCTAAGTGAGCCATCTGCCATTGTGTGGATGTAAAAAACCGTGTGGTGTCATCAACAGCAGGCCATCGTGGTGTTTGTGTGGACCACGTTTCTGACGGAATGTATAATTTCGAGAGAGAAGAAAACACGAGAGATTGTTAACCAACACTCCCTAGTTTACGGTTTATTTTCTCCGATTTTACTTTCTGAAGATCATTGTTTAGAGGCGGTAACAAAATGCATTTGCACCCATTTCTTTTTATCATAAACTTGGCAGTCTCTCGAAAGAATATCCTCAACAACTGCACTTCGATGAGCACATGAATCACTCCCTTAACTTCAAAGGGCCCTCGTGTATTTCAACAGAGTTAGCTATTAATTCATTTTTTAAAAAAACTCTACAGCCGATATATCCATTTCCTTCCATGTGTGCGCGTGTGTTAAAGTTGTCATCACAAGCGTGTAAGGCCGAACAGCAGTGTTCCCCTTTCCAATCCGTTTCACTCTAAGCAGTTAAGTGCCACTATGCATAGTTTTGGGTACAACAATGCTTACACAGACTGCTGTGTATTACAAAGTCAGTGTGCCGACACCACTTTACTTTCGTTTATTGATAATGATAATATAGAACTGCGGTGGATACCGGAATCCCACATGGATTTCTAATGCACACCCTTACTTCACAGCAGGCGATTGAATATCGTGAATACATTGGCTCCGTATCTCAGTCTTTGGTTTGGACTCCCCACTGTCGACTTCCCACAAAGCGTTACGCATTTTAGTAATCCAGAGAGATGATAGGTTGGATGAACCCTGATAGGGATTTGAACTCAAAATGTTATTATAAATCGAACACCTCACCACAAATAAAACCATGAGCCTAAAAGAGTTGAAATGGAAATCATAAGTAAGCAAATGTGATTGTTCGCAAGAGGGCAAAATACCTAGAACTAAACTATTTCTATTTTACGAGGTAATATCCACTGAGCTTGAAATCTCTTTTTCAGGAGCAACCTGGCCACAAACGATATCTCAACGAAGGCTTACCATGCGAAAATTCATAGCAGCCAAATATGAATCCTTGCAGTCACGAAAGCTTCAAATCTAGCAGCCAAATACTCAAGACACGTGTTTCTAAATGTGGAGGGGAAAACCGGAGGACCCGGAGAAAAAACACATGCAACCACGGGGAGAACACGCAGGCATCAAGGGTTGGGATCAAACCCATGCCTCCTGCATACCGGGCAAGAAAGTTAACATCTCACCACCGCAGGACCCATAATACACTATATTATTTCTGATTTGTATTTTAACAGTGAAATATACACGGCAAAAATAGTACATTATTTAACAATATTTACAACCTTTTGTCAATCCGATGCTGGATGAAGGACTCCCATGGGTGTCGGTCATGGGGGTCGTCTGAATATACTTCACCACTCTGGTAATTTCTAGTTAGAGGAGGGAGGTGGTGGTTGAGTGGGTGGGGGGGCAGACTGGTTTAAGACAATGCTCACTCATGGCCGACGTATAACTAATTTCACAAGTGCAGTTTGCTAACTGCTTTCAAGATGTTGTCAGAGAATTCTGGGGGGGGGGGGGGGAATCGCCCCTCCTGGACATCTGTGAAAAATAACTTCATGGCCCGTAAGGGCTTTATGGTGGCTAGGAGATGTTAACTACCTCGCCTGGTATACAGGAGGTCGTGAGTTCGATCCCAACCATGACGCCTGAATATTTGGAGTTTGCATGTCTCTCTCCCCGTATTTGGCTGCTATGAATGTACACGCCATGAGCCACTTTGCCGAGCTATCATTTGTGGCCAGGTCACTTCTGAAGGAGAGCTATCTAGCTCAGAGCGGGCATTACCTGGTAAAATAAAAATTATATTCTCCTGGATAAAAATTAAGATTCTTATTCTTCCCCGAGGGTTGGCAGAGGGAGTTGTGGGTGTTGGTCCCCAGTTTCACGAGGATAATGCAGATTGTCAAAGAGTTTGTGAGAACACAATCAGTCACAACCCAAGGATTCTCTCAATTAAGCTGCATGACTGCCGACTTAAGCAGACAGGAACAGGGGGGAAATGTGATTTAGTTAAAGAATGCTTTTAAGAGCACAAAGGCACTTGTTCAGAGAGTTAATAATCAATTCTGTGTTTTTGAAAGAAGAGTAACTAAACCCCGAAGACAACTGGTGCCACCGTGTAAATAAATATTTAAGCAACGTCGCCTTCCGGCTGTTAAGATGGCTAAACAAAAGGACCTACAGAGCAAACCGCATGCTTCATTTGCACCCCCGGAATTGAGTGGCAAGGAGGTGTGGAAGTTAAGTTTGAGAAAGCAGCTTCAAAACGACTCGGGTGTGTCGCTCTCCGGCACCACGTGGCATGTCGTTCGGCATGGCGTCCGACATTTTCGCTTTCACGCGCTGCAAGCTCCTTCTGGAAGCGAAACGTCGGGACACCGTGCTGAACAACGGCACAGTGGCAAGCGGAGTGCACGTTGGAGAGCTGGACCAGCATAGGTCGTCAAAATCAGAGCAAGGAAGCTACTTTTGTCACGTTCTAACCACTCATTTGTGTTGTTTCTCTCTGTTTTTCCAGTGTGTAGTTTAGTTCTCTCCATTAGCCAATCATTTTGATGCAATGTTTACGAATTGTAAATAAGTGATCCATACATGCACAATATGATGCGTATAGTTTAAGCACGACGTTACTTCATTGAAGCGACATGAAAATATTGTTCAGATTATTTCGAAACTGTTTTGTTTCGAAATAATAACAAAATCAGGAACGCATCCTAAATATACTTTATTAACCTATTTTAATGTTAACAGGTAAGGCCCACTGAGCTATATAACTTGTTTTCAGTGGCGAACTGGCCTCCAATGATACCTCAACGACGTGTATGTATGTTGGAGGTGTGGCAAATATTATCACGTGGAACTTCAAACCAGCCAAATATGTGGTGGGAGCAAATCCACGCGACCATGGGGAGAACGTGCAAACTCCAAATATACAAGACCTCCTGTATGGCAGCCAAATACTGTAATGCCTGGTAACATCCCACAGAATATTTAGCCGAGCGAATGGAGATGTCAACGGCCATTCCCCACGCCGCAAGGTGGCCGGGTAGCGGGTGTGCCAGCAGCCACGCGGCATTAATGGGGATGTCGGAGCAGAGTGGGTTGAATGAGCCTCCGATGGCCTCGGGAGAATGAGATTAATTAGCTGCAGGGTGAGGAGCGTATGAGAGTAAACGCTGCAGTGGTAACATAAGCGGTGATGAGATAGATCATCAATAATGCAGGGCATGCGACGAGGTATCAGTATCCCATCACTCGCGGCGAGTCGTATGTGTATCTATTCCATATGTACCATATGTAGGCAGGCCTCGTGTTTACACATTCAAGTATCTGAATGTTCACGACTTTTTACACATTACGTTTATAACCTCATCATTAATATAAAGCATGGGCGGGTAGTGTGCTTTGGTGTAAACCCGACGACCCGAGTTTGATGCTTGCCCACAAGCTAACCTCAGTGGAGAGTGATATTTGAACCAGACCACCCCGCATTCACCAGCTGTGGTGAAGTATGGCAAAACAACTCCCATAGCCAGCAAGTATGGGGAGATCTTCATCCAGCACAGTATTGACAAAGGGTTCTTGATTTTTCTTGCTGTGTTTTAAATAAAACATTGCTATTTTTACCAACAGTTTAAGGAATTAAAATCAGCAAATTGCGAAAAAAACTCCACAACAGAAAACTTAGTGCAGGCCGCAAAGCAAACAGAGTTAACAACACACAGCCGTGCGATCTGCGTACCAAAGACCTCGGCCTCACGCAGACCACCAGCTCTAAAGAACTGCACACGTGTGTGTGACCATTTAGGCCAACATCTCAGCAGGTGAAAAAATGTGGCAAAACCACCAACACTTCTTCTTTAGTGCTGCCTAACGGCGTGTGCGACTTCACGATGATATTGGTCCCGGTCTAGCACGGCGTGTAGAGTTTGTGCTGTTGTTAATTGTAGCCATGTCTTGATGTTACTGAGCCATGTCGTTTTTGGCCGTCCTGGTCGTTTTTTCCCTTCGATGTTTCCTTCCAGGATTTGCTTTAATAGCTGGTATTTGTGGTCGTTTCGGGCAATGTGGCCTAGGTACCACCAACACACAGCAGTGCAACAAAGACAACTGTAAACATTGGTGTTGTCCTCATTGGGACCCATCACTCTTGGTCATCAATGTTCACCACTGACATATGCGTTCCCCGAGGCTCAGGAATGCCTCCCCCCCCCCCCGCCATAGTGTAAAGGTACAATCCCTCTCCACAAGTGGATTGAGATTGTTGGGAGACATAGAATATGCGAAATGAACATTTATTTCCTCTATATATCCTCCATGTTATTGTTAGTGAGGGATATACAATCTAACCACCCAGTATTGGCTATAGAGGGTGACCCATTTACAGGGCGGCCTGTATTCCCAGGTCATCCTCGCAAAAGAAGTTAATGCTGTCCCGCGTCTCTCGATGGGTTTATTTCATCCGTTGGTCAAATGGGATATCAACGACACCCACAATTCTACGGTGCGCCGCTCCGCACCCCCCACCAACGGCAAGGCCCCCACCCCCCCCCCCCCCCCCCCCCACGGTTCTGAACCCGCCGCACCATGGGGGTCATATTTCCTGCGGGTGACCCATGAACCCTAACGTGCCCGACCGTATAAGGACAAGCATTCCACATGGGCCACGTTGCTTTGCCAAGTGGAGTTCATTTGCGCCGCCCTCGTACAACATTCATGAACCATTTGAAGATCCACGTTTTTTCCCAAGAGGTTAATCAAATTCTGTCCGTTAAACTCAACAACTGAAGTTTGATGTCCATAGATCTGGGGGCTGTTTGTTTTATATTTATCTCTCAAAGTAACTTTAGGTAATTTTGGTAGATACAATAGTAATAATAATTATGCGTGTGATACACATTTCTAAATCTGTCATGTGAGAAGTATTTTATAAATACTTGTGATAATAATGTAATTTGCCCAGGTAGCAGCACTGTGGTTAGTAGAGGACCTTGACTCAGAGGTGAGGAGTTCAAATCCCTGTCGGAAGTGGACTCTCAGACTGTCATCCCTGCCGGGGTGAATAAAGTAAGTACTGCTTTGTGAAAAGTGAATAGTGCTCATCCTGCGAATAAATTGGACCCATCCTGGAACCGAGGGCCAATAAACACAGACGAGTGCCACACCCCAGGGCTCACGGTGGCGAGATGTTAACTACCTCACCTGGTATACAGGAGGTCGTGGGTTTTTGTCCCGACCCTGTATATTTAGAGTTTGCTTGTGTCTCCGTGGTCATGTGAATTTTGATCCGGGTCCTCCGGTTTTTCCCTCCGAAATTTTGAATCTACGTGCGTTTAGACTATTTGGCTGCTATAGATTTCCACGTGATGAACCACTTCTTTGAACTATCATTTGTGGCCAGGTCGCTTCTGAAAAAGAGCTATATAGGTCAGTGGGCCTTACCTGGTGAAAGAAAACAAATGTTTGTATCGTATTGTGTGGTGTTTCTCGTACGACTACAGTTGCCGAGGAGTTTTGAATGTTAGCAGTAAGTTCAATCAAAGATAGAAGCACATTCCTTCAGGAACAAGGTCATGTGTGCTTCGAGATTTGAAGCTTTCGTGACTGCAAGGATTCATACTCTTAGGTTTTTTCGGTAAAGTCACGTAGGTAAAAAATAAAAATAAATAATAAACATTATAGAAATAACAATAGAAATAAAATTAAAATAATATTATTATATTTCTATTATGTTTATTTTTTATTTTTTACCTACGTGACTTTACCGAAAAAACCTAAGAGTATCATGTGTGCTTATATGCAAAGTGTGCTAGTATCAGAAATTGCCATTTTACCTTCGCCCCACCAGTGACAATGTCAAGAGATGTGTTGCTAATACCGGAACCGTGCTCATATAGAAGGTGTACCCATATCCAGCTTCTGTTTTTTACCTTGGACATAATTCTTGAAGCAGTAGGACATGGTGAAAAATAGAAATTTTTGCAACGCGAGGCTTTTGCACGGACATAATAGAGAGAGCGCAATGGGGAATGGAGGTTGGGTGAGATATTCCCCGGCAGCACAGCGTTGTGGCACTGCGATGTCAATCCGGGGGTGGTCTCCACGGCAGACGAACGCCGCAACCGAATGAACGGAGACGCAACGAGGATCGAGATAAGACGCGGGGAGGGGGGGGCAGAGGGAGGGGGGGGAATTATAAACAAACTAACAACAACAACAAATAAGCACCCCCCTTTAAACGTCCCAAGTCGATATGACCTCAGGAGGTCTGGTCCCGCCAATTTCCACGCAGCGCACACTGCAAAGGGAAGGAGGGTCGAAAGGGCACAGGAGAGATATTTCCTTTTTTTATATTTCAACAAGCGACTATAATGCAAAGTGAAGCAGCCGAATGTTGGTGTCTTGGGGAGAAAAAAAAACTTACTTGATGTCATCTGTAACAGATTGAAACTTAAAAAATATACATGCAATAAAGCAAACAGCTTGTCTTATTCCTTATGTTCTCTCGGCGCATTCTTTTGTTGTAGTAAGTTTCGATTTTTGTTTTAAATTGGGTTTGGCAGACATAAAAATTCGTACGGCTGGTTTATCTTTTAAGTGTAAACACTAAAGTCAAACACATAAGAGCGTTCGCTTACGCTGATGCACACTGATCGGTGCGCACGTGTTCAACATCGGTTATTAGCTAGCAATGGATATTCCATATTCATTTGTCTGGGCAATGTACTTCCTAAAGACAACCAAGTTTAGCTTCAAAGAAAGTCACTCCAAAAATCGATGTATTCCATCAAATAGTCCAAGTGTCTTACCGATCAAACAGGTTATAAGGGCAGAAATCAACTTTCTTAATCAGTGCCTGTGACAGGTGTAAATTCCACGTGCCCATGACAGGGCCGGACTATCCTGAGGATGACAAACTGTTGATTATGCTCTAGAGACGACGGCAATTGGGCGTGTGGCGTGCTTCGGACCCCATGTTAGGCTTTCTGCACACGACACGAGAGGCCTTGGGGCGGAAACCCCAACGCTGACCGCGGTAGCAGTCGGCCACCGAGGTCACGTTCCCTTCAGATAGAGGAATAACAATTGACGCTTGCGCGATCACTTCCACCGAAACGCAGCAACGACGGGTTTTTCTATTTTTTTTCTGCAACGTCCTCGATATTTGCGGACCGTTCCGACGCGTGCGCGTTTGGCTGTTTTCTTTGAGCCGCGAGCGGATCGAAATCAAACCTCTCCCAGGGCTGTACCTTTCGCACATGAACGACGTGCCCAGCTCAAGTTCACCTAAGAATGTAAACAAATGTGTTCCTCACAAAAGAATGGAAGTATTGTTGACTAGTCTTCACTCTTCAATAAAATCTGAACAGTTTTAACTAAAAATATATCCTTTTGAAAACAATATTTACACACGCTCACACAAAATTCTGTGGGTAGGAGGGGGGGGGGTATATTAGCGTGCACGCATGCACACCTCACCGCATTTTAATAATACTTTAACACGAACCAAGGAAAGCCGGACTGAGTTCCAAAATAAATTTGTAAATGTATGACCAATTACTCTTTCGGTGTGTTTGCATGTGGAAAGAAAGCAGTGCACAGTTGACGCGGGAAATAAGCATCCTCCTCTGACAAAAAGGCCAGCTGTGCTTATATCCGAAGTGTGCTTGTATCAGAAGCTGTTCTTTGCCCCCCCCCCCCCCCTCTCTCCCGAACAGTGCAATGTAAGCATGTGTTGCTTATACAGAACTGTGCTCATAGTAGGTGTGCTCAGCTTCCACTGTACCCGGACAAAATCCACACGTAGACCGGTCAACAAGCGAAACTCTACTTGCTGTGCTGCCACCTGGATTTGCAGTTACTGGCAATGCCTACAGAGTTGCACCCCTGTGCCTTCGCTACTCTGTGTGTGTGTGATCGGCAACACTCGGCGGTAGACCAAAAATACGAAGTGGGGCTCTTTCTCTCCTCAATGGTTGATTATGGTCACTCACTTTCTTATACTTTTCATCACAAAGAAGCCCGATTCGCCAAATGTGTCTCACTCACAAGCCCAGCTTGGGCAGAACAGTGGCAGATGTCAATTAGGACCCGGAGAAAAAACCACGTGACCACCAGGAAAACACACAAACTCCAAATACGCAGGCATCTGGGTTGGGATCGAGCCCACGACCTCCCATACACCAGGCGAGGTAGTTAACATCTCGCCACCGTGGCACCCGAGATCACAAACATCCCAGACCGCAATCCCAACTTGCCGACGAAGTGAGGAAACCTTCACAGGAGGGGCATCATTGGCAATTGTGGCCAGGTGGTCGCTAGAACAATGTCAGTGCACGTCAAAGGAGCGCATAAATCTCACACGTGACGTGGTCGATCGAATGCAGTACCAGCAGGGGGTGCTAGGCAATGTTAAATAGTTCAATACATAAATTGTTAAACATTTCGCCTCATAAATACATTGCATGCATGTCGATATTGCTAGGAACGATCGCAACGACCCGATGATCGACTCATCTCTCCACACAGCACTGCACACACACACGTCGTAACAGCGCGCACACACAAATAATTGCAGTAGAGAACCATAGATAATGAAGGTTTCAGGTTTAAAGTGCTCCCATTCTGAAACGAGATGTCGGCAGAACTGTCATCATTGATTGTCTCGAGTCAGTGGTGAAAATTCCACATTTTTCCGTGGCAAGATACAAGATTAGCTCAACAGTTGCTGTTCATTTTACAAGTCCTGGGATGGATGGGGTGCTGATGATGATGATGGGATAATGATGAGGATGATGATGATGATGATCGTACGAATGGGCGAGTCAATTCTGGCCATTGAATTCCCAACAATGAGTGGGATCTCTGCTCCTCTCACAACAGAGTTGTACCACACGTTTGACAAGAAAGACCCATGTGCAACCCTTGGTCTGAAACTCCGGGCACTGGTTTTATCGTTGTACAAGCCAGCTCGCTTGAGACTGCACTGACAATTGAACCGATGATCAACTCATCTCTCCACGACAGCAACTTAAGGTTTTGCTGAAGTGTTTTGCCAGGTTCCCCAAAAAAATGTTCACCCACATTTTGTCTTTCTTGTGTGTATAATTATTTATGAAGTTGTGCGCATTTGATATGTATTCGTGCACGTTGTAAAGGATAGGCACATGTGCACGGTTCAAGAGAGTAGCACTTGGAAAAGCATTTGATTCACTATCGTTCCTCAGACAGTCGTGGAAATTCCACATTTCTATGACAAGGTCCTGTCACTCCAAGGACAACCACTGCGGACTTCACCCTCTGGAAATAAAGGGCTGAGTCAACCCCTGGCCGGGACTTGAACTCGTAACATTACTGACCATACCGTCAGTCAGCTGTGTGTGCAACAGGTACATATGGCAAAAGAACAGCTATGCACGCTCTGGCTCAACGAAAGTATTGACACGGTAGCCTTCTATGAGGAGCTGTAGCCAGCCCGCTAAATAGAGTATTTGGCCTACTCTTCCACAACGGTCAGACTCTTGTAAGAGGTGGGAGCACGGGTACTTTATTTACCCCAGCACACGTGACCTTATATAAACACACAGTTTGTGTGTGCGTGTAAAAATGAGTGTGCACGCGAGAAAGTGGAGAGCTATAGTGTAGCGGGTTAGTGCGCCGCTCTAAGAACCTGGCGGCTCGAGTTCGATTCCCGCTCACGGCCAACACCAGCGACGATAATCTGAATTGGTCCTGGGCCTCCCCTAGGTCGACTCAGCCGAAAATGATTACCTGGTGCGGCGTGTAGTAAACATCGCCACTGGGGAGACAAAGGCGGCCGGGCGTGGATGCTGGCCACCGACCCCATCGTGTGCCGTGCCGGCCTTCATAGGTGCTCACTTCGGCACTTGCCCCAACAGTCTTTTAAGGCTACACGGAGGATCTGTGTCGTTGGCACCCGAGAAAGAAAACTTGCACGTGTGGTTGCATTCGCCTATCTGCCTTCTCTCGGCCGCTGCACTGCACCACAGTCTGAAGGCCAGCAGCAATGCAGTTGCACTTATTCCACAGCTCCTTCCAAAATACCCCTTCTCGTCTGTGGAACGAATATAACTTGGCACCAGCAGCACCAAAACAGGTTTCACAATATCTCCCACGGAGCCTGAGAACACCATCAACAAACATTACATAAGAGAGCCACAAGGTCCGAGACTATACAAAGCCAGAGCAAGGAACGTGCCGTGCGGTTTAAAAACAACACCCCCCCCCCTAAACCCACCTCATTTAAGTCTTCGTAGAGCGGGGGAGGCAAGGGGGGAGAAAAAAATGCTGTCGAAAAAAACACCTACCCAGTATAGAACAGCACACGGATGAGAGGGTGTTGTGGCCAGAAAAAAACTTCCCCGCCACATTCGTCTCCGCCGAACTGACGTTTCACACGCGCGCGTGCCATGCACCTATTATTTTAGACGCCAAGTCAAACTGCTGCAGGCCCTATCGCCAATCTCAGACCAGACACCGCTTGGCCACCGATGCGTCCGCCCGGGTGAATCAAACCCTAGGTCGCTGGGATTACATCGCGCAAGGCGTGTCAACCGCTGCACCTCCACTCCCCGCTCAGGGAGCACGGGTTTAAAAACACGCGCGCGCACACACACAATACAAAAATAAACAGACCCCCCCGCCTGCCCCAAACCCACCGCCCCTATTCCCGTGCACACACGTGCTGTGCCAAATTGGCTGAATCGTGAGCAATACCATGTGCATTACATGGCAACGGGCTCGGAGGCACTTGTTAAATAGCTGGAAGTGAATCATCTCTCTGGACGCGGACGGAGAGGGAGGATGTTGTTTGGGATTTTACTTTCGGGGCTGGCCGAGCACCAAGCCCGCGGCACGGGCCAAGAGATCACAGCGTTCTGCCACCGCTCTCTTCAATAGACCGCTGGCAGCCAAACGTTGTGGGAGGGGGGGGGGTCCTTGGCTCAGGAGTTTCTCGCGCGAGTGACTCACTCACCCCTACATCGCGGGCACGCGCACTTGGCACTGGGTGAAAACACGGGGGCCTCGCCGCCACCGCCGCTGCTGCTGCTGCTTCTTTTCCTTGTTGTTGTTGTCACCCACCCGGCTGGCTGGCCGGCTTGCTCGAGAGCTCGGTGGCGCGCACTATTGCGCAACAACTCCCCGTGGTTTTTATTTTGAATCACCAAAACACAAAATCCACGTGCTCGCCCCGGGACTTGGGTGACTTGGGTGGCGCACGGCCTCAGATCCAACGAAAAACGCAGGGCGGGCGGGCGGGGGGGTTTGGCGGATCGCACCGAGATAAAGGCGCGGCGCGCACGGCGGAAGGCTGTGGGTGCGTAGCCAGCGGCTTTGTCGGCCTACCTGTCCCGCTGGTTGTTTTTTTGCGTTCTCCCATCGTAAACATTTCCCCCCACCCCTCGCCACTCTGGTTTCCTCTCGAAGATTAAAATGCTCAAGAAACTCGCCAAATGTACGTATTGGGACCCTCCTGATAAAGTCTTGGCACTTATTATTTATTTTTTTATCATGACGCTTGTTTACCCCACGAAAGCCTCACCGACTCTCAAGGCTATTATTTCAGGAGGCTCCTGGTCAAAGTAATTGCACTGTTGCGCCCTTTTATCCCAATTGAGTGATCAGCAAATACACTTCTCAGCAATGGGATTTATTTTTTGCCAATACCAATTATAAACTCTACACAGACAGGCGTCCGAGTCGGGAATCGAACCCATGACCTTCTTGCCGCGAGGCACGAGTGTTCCCACCGCGCCACCTGCGCACGCATAAATATTTGACAAGTTCCCCAATTGTATGTGCATACAACATGTGTTCTCTTTGCTAACGCAGAATATAACAAGTGGTGTTGACTTATATATATCTAGTGAGGGATTACAATGCATGTAATTAATATTTTAGTTTCACCCCCTATGTATCTCGGTCTGTATACATTTTCACATTAAATTACAGCAATAATATTTACTCACAATGACAATACCAAACTCTCATAAGCTATCTGCTTTTGAACAGCAATTTTTTTTAACAAAAAACATTAAAATTGTGGATTTCACAAATTTTTGTAAACTCAGTGTATATTTCACACCGCTGGCCAGCCCGTGGTGGTACCTGCAGATTTGCGTTGGGAAATCGAAACTGCAAACGCGGCATGAGGGCAGACGGGTGGCGTGTGGGGTCCAGCGCGTCACACAACGTCGTCGCCACCGAAGTGGGAGACACAACGCCCCAAACCTTTATTGTTCATAAACTACAGCAGCACGCAAGCCTGTACAAGTCGACGTGCTGCTGTGTACGATCGAGAGTAACAAGGACGATCACCGAACGGACGGACCGACATCTTAAGTTTGCTTGAAAATAAATTCACGTCCAAAATGAACGGGCCCGAACAGCCATCGCCACTTTCCGGTAAAGACTCCCATCGTGACGGAAAAATGTCCCCAAACAAAATAAAAATCCCTCGACTTCTTAAAAAACAAAAAATCCCGATTTGCGAATACCACGAGCGCTTCTGGGTAACCGCTACCGATGTGAAATATTAATCATCATTTACCAGAAGAACATTTTAATCGGAAATCCCGTCGGTCCGCAAGACCGTTTGGGGTTGATTGCGGTCGTCGCCATAATTGAGTGGCGCACGAGGGGACGCGAGCGCTGGGCCACGTCAACGGGGGGGGGGGCATTCTGATTCCACGCAGTCATTTGCATGAAGGTGCAATGCCTCTCCTGCAATCGGAACCCACCTGAGAACGAGGATCTTTTTACGGCCATTGGCAGCGTTTTGAGCAGCGAGGCATTAACGAAACGTGAAACGAATAAACAACGGAGGGAGGCGCGAAGCGTCGTCACGGTGTCCTTCACGGACAGAGCAATATCTTTAAGTGCCTCGTGCGCTTCCCCTCTCTTTTCGTGCGGTGCGTCGCCGAGAAGAGCAACGGGAGTTCTGGAACGGCAATAAAAAGTTCTAAATCGACGTCTGCCTTCTTTAACTATTCGACGGCGCCGGCTGCGAGGCCACGAGCCGACGAATCGGCCTGCCGTTGACCGTTCGACACCCTCGACGGGTTAGCCGCCAAATATACGACAGGCATCGTCGGGATCGAACCCATAACCTCCTACATACCAGGCGAGGGAGATAACATCTCGGGCCATTGTGCGTAAGGAGGGTTATATGGTCAGGAACCCACCCGGCCCACCTGTGTCTCCCCAGTGCTGATGTACGCACAAAGCATGAAGAACTGAAGCCAACGAGTGGTTCCGGTAGCGCTTGCCATGCTCGCTCACACCGCGTGCCCAGCGCTGTCACTGGCAATTAACAGGGCGACGAACGTTTAGAGAGGTGCACGATTTGGTAATTTCGCAATTGCGAGTAATTTCTCAACAATTTCTGCAACGGCATCGGCACACAGCGACCTATTCTTGTGAAACGGTATTGGCGGGGGGGGATCCCCCCCCCCCCCCGAACTCCGGCACGCGTTGGAAGACGGTGGGGGCTTGATTGGAACCGTTCCCACAGTTCATTAACTGGGAAACTGACGTTGGATTTGATTTCCATGAACTCCTATCTATGAACCGTAGGAAAATGCATTTGACTACGGGAGCGCCTTGCCATCATATACGTTGCATGACAACGCAATGCTTTGCCTAAGGTGACACGTGGCAAATAGCAACGATTTGCGAAAATTAACGGTGTCACGATAAGTTCTCTGTCCAGATGGAGACCGTCACGTAATTTCAAAGAGTTTGTAATTGTAAATCAATCTGCTAGGAAGAGGAGTCGATGTTCAAAACATTCAGTCATTATGAATGTTTCTGTAATAAGGCCGTGCTAATGATGACAGTGATTAAGGGTTGTTCTTGTTCATACACCGCTGCCAACAAACGCAGTTCTTAATGATGTAATTGCCCTAATGAGTGCGTCGTTGGCACGGCCATAGACACTGCAGCACCACACGAAAACAATTGCAAAATGAGGTAGACACGGCTCAAAAATCAATACAGATGGGGTTAGGAACCCATTGTCTGTACTGGCATCTCCTGCCACCACGTTGCTATTCCAGTGCCAGCGTAGAAGCTCTTTTAGAGGCTGGTGTGTAGACACGTTCCACGCTTGTTACGCGAATTAAAGGCACGCTGTGTGTGTTTGTGCGTGAGCGTGCGCATCGCTCAGCTCAGCTCAGCTCTGGCACTGCCCCATGGCATGGTTGGGCACGCGCCAGGCCACATCTCAGCACCACCAACAGCACCCCCCCACCACCACCGCCGCCGCCGCCACCGCCCACAGCCCCGCCACCGAACGGGATCACGGCCCGTGCCAAAAGAAGGGGACATCTGACTCTCCGGCTGAGCCCTCTGCAGTAACCCCAGCCGCAGAGCCCAGCACAGACGCTAGCGCAGCACAACCTGGCGAGCAGAGCCAACTGGGCCGCTCGGAATGGTGGTGGAAATTCCGTTAAACAAACTCGGGGAAGGCAACATAAAAAAAAACACAGGGAGAGCATTCCATTCCCTTTAATTACCTTTGCATTTTTTCCCATCGGGGCGAAGCCACGCCACCGCCACATAATGTAAAGAGATTTCATTTCTCCAGGAATCCGTTCCTGCACCCCTTCGCCGGGCGAACACAGACAGGGCCCTGTGTAGTCGTCGCGGGGCTGAAGTGCACCGCTCGCTCGTCGGCTCTACGTCTCTCTGCCGAGCAAAACTGCTTCTGCCAAGCGCATATTTTCTACATTCCAGCAGCCGTGGTAGCTGCGCTAATAATTGATTCGAGTCGAGCCAGCGGTGCCCACATTATAAACGTGCCCATCGAAACTAAACGAGCCTTAAAGAGTGGAGAGATTGTGCCCCTTTTATAAATGTGCCCCTCAAACCCGGCGAGCGATAATAAAGGACACCCTTGTGCATTTTGCCAAATGGAAATGCCCCACGCTCCGTCGAGTATCTTCTGACTTGGTACCCAAAAAAGCTACGGAAATTCCACATTTCCATGGTTGGAGCCAACCTCACCACAGATAACATAGTATGCTCAACAGCATTCAGCAAGCACATAACTGTTTTGTCATTTGTTATTGGTAACCATATGTTGGTGATTTTTTATTTGGTAAACGCCTTTAACTCGGGAATGACCAGCATCCATGGTGAAGTATTTGCAAACAACCAACATGACCAAGTGTAACACGTAGGCTTTCGCGACCAATATCATTCATAATATTGGTCACGAAGGCGTTCATCCAGCTGTGATATGAAAAAGGGCTGTAGACACAACAAGTGAGATTTGTATATTGTCTCCAGCCACACATTCCACCGTGGCGAGATGTTATCTCCCTCGCCCAGTATGCAGGACATTGTGGGTTCAGTCCCGACCCTGACGCCTGCATATTAGGAGTTTGCATGTTCTCTCTGTGGTCGCATGGATTTTTCTCTGGGTCCTCCAGTTTTTCCCTCCACATCTAGAATACGTGCTTAGAGTATTCGACAGTTGTAGAATTCCACATGATAGGCAACTTCGTTGAGCTATTATTTGTACCCAAGTCATTTCAAAAAAAGATCTACATAGCTCAGTGGGCTTTACAGTTAACACCGAGTACTGAGTAAGACCCACTCTCACGGTTCGGCATGGCACACTACAGGTAGTCAACATTGGTTGCAATGATCGGCGACGTTCTTCTTGCTGCCCCAATGACACAACATTCGACTTCTCCATGGAGCTTTGATAAAAAATATATATTCTCAGGTCACTGCATTAACTCTGCAATTAAAAAAAACGAGAATATAGTCTTGTTGTCTGCAATGAATATCAATCAAATGCCCTCTTATTTGTCCAGGCTGAGCGCCAATTGGGATTCGTAAGTTTCCTTTCCGCAAGGACCTCAAAAGAGCCATAGCAGTATTATTCTACTGAATCATAGCACGACAAGGTCTACGGCACCCACGCTGCAGCAGCAACCAAACAAGGCGATGACAAGTCACTGGCTCCATGCGCAAGCACAGGCAGTGATGCCCATTGCCATGAACTCACCCTGAGGCTGTGCCCAAAATTCCAACATTTGTATGGTCGGGGGCAATTTCTAAGAGCAGATGGCACGCATTAGTACATTACCTGCAGAAATGAATGGGCAGTTTCAGGATTCGATTCATGAACCCTGGCACGATACAAGGATTGATTGGATTAATCAACAAAACCTTGGAATCGACTACTTTTTTCGTGGTCAATTACTCGGGCCCAATTAAAATGGCGGCCACCCCAACACCCTGCCTCCTGAAGGCGGGAAACCCCCTATGAGCCACGCCCAACGTGACAGCGATGACGCCACCAAGCCACGCCCATCACCTTTCCGTCCAGGGGCACACATGGTAAGAGGTGCAAGCTTTTTTCCACAAACTATTTTTGCACTGTCCGATTAATTGAATAATTGCACCAATAAGCTGGTAGAGCAATTGATAGCCTAAATCATTACATAAATCCATGAAAATGGTTTTCCATACTTAAGTTAATTTTACATATTTGAATAATGCAAGGCAATAGTGAGCCGCTTACGTATAAGTTATCATTACATCTCACATGGTCAACAAAGCCATTGATTACATCCACACAAAAATGCTTTTACGTAATAATTTATTCTAAAATATATATCTGGCAATCATCCATCTCAAGTACTGCAAGGCACGCACTTTACAAACCTATCAACGGACTGCATATTGAAACCTTAAGCCAGGAAGAAAAAGTTATCGAGAGAGAGAAAAAAGGAAGAGTTAAAAGTCCTAAACGGAAAAAAATGTGTGTGGATAATGAGGCGATGAAGCCAGCTGACTCCACAATGAACTCGAGCGAAGCTCTCGGCTTGGGGAGCGCTCGTTGGAAGGATTTTTTTTGTTTTTACTTTTTTTTCAGCGCGATGACTCCACCATGACTCACCCCGCGCTCACCGTTACTCGTCTTTTAAAAACTCGGCACACTCCGCATTTCCGCTTCCCCCTCCCTCACCCCGGCTTAGTCACCAGCGCGGCGCTCGGCGCGTGCATGGGCCGTTCGAGTCAGTGCGAGGGTATTTTTAAACCGTGGTGGCGGCGGCGCTTGCCAAAAGGACTCCGCGCGCATGCCAGATGGGACAGCGAGCCTCTTCAGCGCCGGCCAGGAGGCGAGCTGGCCGCCCGCGTTAAACCGCACTCGCCACTCATTCCCTCCCTCTGCCGCCGCTGCTGCCACCACCAGCGGCGGCCCTCGCCTGCCATGCAGGTCGTGGGTTCGACCACGACCCCGACGCCTGTTGTATTATTTGGAGTTTGCGGTGTTTCTCTCCGGGTCCTCCAGTTTTCCCCTCCGCATTTATAATCAATGTGCATTTTGGAGTGTTTGGCCACTATAAATGTCCACACGACAAGCCACGTCTTCGTTGACCTATCGTTTGTGGCCAGGACGCTTATGAAAGAGCTGTATAGCTAAGTGGGTCTTACCTGGTAAAATAATAAATTGTTTAAGTTTCAGCTGAAACTCTGGCGAGCGGACACGCACCGGTCCACTCGACGGTGCTCTGGCTGCGCAAAGCTTGAACTGCCTCTCTTTCGATTCCTCGTTTATGCCTCTTCCCAAGCTCCAGCTCAGCCGAGGGGCAGTGTCATTATTATTATGATTGCGAGATACTCACACTTCGCCCGGGCAAGTCCCTCAATGTTCAGTTGTTGAGGATCCTTGTCCCAAGGCCTAACTGCCGTGTTGTTTGGCCCTGAAGAGGGCCGTTGGCGTGGCTCGTGCCGTTGCTCTGGAGACCGGGAGATCGACGATCGATGTTCGGTCGCCACGTTGATGGCAATCGTCGTGATTTCGCACTTAACAGAGTGGGGCCGCGTGAAGGCTGCTGCCATCTTCCACTCCCGAGAGCCAGTGTGTCAAGCCCCCATGGTGGGGGGGGGGGGGGTTGCTGCTCTCTGGCTTGAAAAATGTACATTGACCGTGATGAGGACACATTCTGCCTCTCTCACAAATGAGTAGCGATAAACCATCAACATTTATTGTCATGCTATAGTGCGGCATTCATATACAGCAGCCCTGTAGTCAGTGATGGAAACTACACAATCTCATGGCAGAGGCCAGCCCCCCTCCCAACCCCCATAGAGACTGCCCATTGTAGAGTTCTTATTTTAATCCAGTCCAGAAGGATGATGGGATCAGTCGACACCCCCCCCCCCCCCCCAACAGAATTTTAACCTGCAACCTTCCGAAGGTTAGTGAATCTCAACACAGCGCTACTCTGCCGTATTATACAACACTTCACTTGCAGGGATATGGGCCACAATGGTCTCCCCTTGCGACTGGTGTCACGGGATCTTTAATGGTCACGTCATAGCAGATGGCACAACGTAAACAGAAGGAGACCTCCCCATGTCTGCGCACGGGAGGCCTGGGTTGACAACACATGTATACGGCCACTACAGTTTGTCTCCTGCAAGTCTATCGCCGACACTCAGGCTGACACCACAGACCACCCAACCCTACCCAGCCTCCTATCCGATTCTCTCCGGCGAATTTAAGACTCTCTGGATAACCGCCATATTTTCTGAATAAAGTCAGCTGGCCAAAGCGTGGAGACCCTTCTTTCTCGACTCTGTGTTGTTGTTTTGTATTACTAATAACCCCTTGTTTTTCTTGTACAAGTTCACCGTGATGGCCAATTGACACGTGGAGATTATTTGTTTTATGGTATCTTGAAGCAATGGCCTACAAAGGTTAATGGGAAGAATAGCTACGGCGTCAAAAAAACTAATCCAAGGGTGTCCACGCTCAAAGGAGCATTGTAGGGTGGCGACGCTCATCGCCGTCAGTGACCTGGAGCCATTTGCGGCTTTTCTTGACGTCTCTCTCCTTAACGAGGCGGTGGCCAAATCAAATACTTAGCAGCTTTGCCGAGGGAGACATGTGAAATGTAAAAACAAACCAATACAAAATTTAAAAGGTAGAAGTGCTAGCCCATTGCTGAGAGGAAATGCCCCAAAAAAATATACCTGGGACAACCCGCTCGATTGCCGATGTACAGATCAGGAACCTCCCACCATGGTGCCAATCGCTGTGTGGCAGTGGGAATCGAATTGTAGACGTGAAGCAAACCGATTCAGTGTTAGTATGTACATTGAACTTCTTTCACACCATACGTAGCCAACCGTGCTAATCGGTGGCGAATCCCATGGGCTGGCCTGGCACAGTCACTCAAAAGAAGAGCAACACAGTGTTTGTAAATCTCTAATTTCATCGTAAAGAGACAAGGGTTTGTTTGACCATGTATACAAATGTAACTTTTGGACATTGTAAACATTATTTCACTACCCACAATGCGCAATAGCAGCACGTAATCAATGTTATCCCCATTAGCAGGCATGGTCAATCCACTGTTGGATTAAAGCCTTCCTAAGCCCCAGCTATTGCTCATGATTCTGCCATGTAATAGACACATTTTATATTGCCTTACTTCACCAAGTACAGCTCACTTTGAAGAAAATATTTTACATCGATTTTATTTCGTACGCTAAAAGTTATACAACAAATGTGAATTATATCGTGATTGTGTTTAAAACGACAATCATTATTACGCTTCCCATGATAAATAACGCGTTATTTATAAATACATTATTTATAATGGGGTTGAAAAAAGACACTTCCTTCTGCAGACGCACAGCATCTGTATCCAGATGTTCCGAGGCTTTTGGCGACACTGCTCATTGAGTTCACGTGCTCAGAAATCAAAACAAAACAAGAGTCCGCTTAAAACATTCCAGAAAAGACTCGGGGTGGCGGACCCCTCCCCGAGTTTTGCCATGGGGCCAGCTGGCCACGGGAACACAGCGGCTGCAGCGGCAGCATCAACGCGCACGTGCGGTGAGTCAGCAGAGTGGGATCACGTGATGCGGGGTTTGGGGCAAAAGGTTAGCAATGACGAGGACAAGGACTGGAGGAAGCTCGTATGAAAAAGTACAAATCTCTCTACCCCCAGCCACAGGGCAATGACCTTGCCACTGTCCCACCACGATAGGCGCACCCCCCCCCCCCCCCGCAACAAATACAGCATATTAATACTGGTAGAAACCACCTGGTTCCACCAGCACACAGGGGATTATTGTGTCCGTCCGTCGTGCATCAGAAAATGGGAGGGGTGGGGCTGGGTGGAAAGGGGAGGGTGGGGAGGGGCTGGGTGGGGAGGGTGGAAAGGGGCTGGGTGGGGAGGATGGGGAGGGGCTGGGTGAGGAGGGGCTGGTCACCCCATGGTGCCCTTATAAAACTCAACGTTTAACCTACTCACGCCGGCTTGTGCCCGCCCTCACAGTAGGGCATATTTGCGGAATACACCACGCCGCCGTTGACCCTGGCCATTGACTGAGCAACCCAACGTTCCTACCAGCTCTCTCCGCAGGACAATGTGTTAATCTGGCAGGTAACGCAAGTGTGATAAGATATGTACAACTCTAGTGACTCCGGCCACACATTTGGAGTGCCTCGTACTTTCCAGAGAGTTCTATAATCCGGAGACCATGGTGTTCTTTCAGGAACCCAACCTACATTTCCAACGCTATGGAAGTCTCCCTTGAAAATGCGTCCATGATGCTCAATGAACTCTTAACGGGTAAAAAATTCATGGATATGAAAATACAATAAATAATTCCAAGCGTGGTATAATTTTCATGGCATTTCCATTTTCAGAGCAGCGCTCATTTCCATTGGTAGCTTCAGCCAGGTAGAAATTCAAATATTCTCATGGTGAGGCCACTCGTTTTACCATGAGCCACTCTCGACTTCCCAGGACGCGGCTCTCATTTTATTTACCCAGATGGAATGATTGTCCGATTAGCGCCCCAAGCAGGATAGGAATAGCGTGGGGATGATGAGTCGATTAATCAACAATAAAATAATGTAACTAATCTTTTGAGAAGGATTACTCGGGCGCCTTCAAGCCACACTCAGCACAACTCTGTCGATGGTACTGGACAACATCACAAAGCCCGGCCATCACCTCCCGTCCAGCGGCACACCTGAAAACAGAGGTGAGACTTTTATTTATCTCAACCCCCGTATTTTCAACTTATTCGATTGTTCGAGTAATCGGATCGATAAATCGGGAGAGTAAGCAATTACTTCAAATCACAGCACTGGAGTGCACGGGTGGCTACATGGCTACTACAGTCACGCTGGAAACCAGCGTCTCTCAGTGGTGCCGACTCGGTTCAATGGCACAGGCATTGACGCCAAGCCAACGCCCGAGCGAGCGAGCGAGCGAGCGGGCGGGCGAGACCGCCTCTCCGGGTGAATTTGTTTGGCTCATGGTACGCGGTGTTCCCGGGCCGTCCGCGGTGCCCGGGAGCTCAGGTTTGAGGGGCGGTGTGAGCCACAGGAAGCCAAACCCCCCCACCCACCCAGGCCACACCATCACGGTCAAAACAATGGGCGTGCTTCACCGCAGCAGCGCACAGGAAACGCGTGCGCGTGTGTGTGCACGCGCGCGCGTGTGTGTGCACGCGCGCGTGCGTGCGCTGCCCGCGTGCGTGCGCTGCCCGCTTTTCATTTCGAGATAGGCGAGTTACATAAAAGCGAGAGACCATTCGTAAGCCGTATGCGCGCAAACACACGCGTTACATAACTCGCCCCCCCCCCCCTCCTCAAAGAAAATGATTTGAAGCAAACCAACAAGCAGCAGTCCCAATATTGATTTCTGAATACCACATGGCCTTACAGAAATAAAACACACACAACTTTAGCAGTTAAGGGGGGGGAAATAAAACGATATTTCTGTACATGCGTACACACATCACGCAAGGGATCTGGATAGAGCACATCGCCTAATAAATTGACACGGCTAAGGTGGATGTTCTGACCTTCACGGCGTCGGAAATTGCCCCTGGCTCGGAGCTACATGTAAAATCCCCGTGCGTTGCGTTTGCGAGCATGTCTACTCGTGCGCGTGCTGGCCACCCACCCCCTCGTGTACCGTGCCGGCCTTCATAGGCGCTGCTGTTCCTTGCTAGCAGCACTTGCCCCTACAGTCTATGAAGGCTACACGGGCGACCCTAAGTCCCGTGTGTGTGTGCGGCTTCGAACAAGCCACTAGACTTGGGCCAGCAACTGCAGTGGCGCTGGGTATCCCCACGACGACTTGCTCTTTTTTTTACAGAGCACTACTCAGTAGCTAATCAGAGAGATTACAGCAAACGCATGTTCCCCTCGAGGTCACGCGGCAGGACAAGAATGACAGCGGTTAACGGCGTACGGGATGAAAGGCAACGGGGCCTTGGCGGGTGTATTGTGCGAGAAGGGGGGGGGGAAATGCAGCACGCGACAAATCCATGGCACCAACGAAATGTGGGGGCAGAGTCGTGGCAGGTGGCGCGTTCGGTCTGGGGTCAACGGCCAACCTTAAGGTCACTGATACGAACTTAAGGGCTCAGAATTATCAATACCCTGCCACATCGTCGTTATGATTATTACTGCCTCCACATCGGAGCCATTAACGTCCACTGCTCAGCCGATGCGCTTTATTTAACCAATATGGAGCGCATTCATTTGCCGCAATGAAGGTCTTGCCTCCAAATAAAATTTTGAGGCAAGTCTGGATAGATATCATGACACTCGGCACACAGTGGCTACCTGTTCTGGCAACCAATAATTATTAATGATCCACTGCTGTTGAAGGAAATATCACGTATTTCTCGTCACATATTTTAAATCTGCTACTGGAACTCCAATACAGCGGCATTACCCATCTCAAGATCAGAAGATCGCAAGTCCCAATTCCACAACCAGGCTGGACTCCCATCCCTCCAGAGTCACTAAAATGTCAACACAAGAATGGTTGTCCGTAGGAGACTGGGCCACGCCATGGTAATGTGACGTTGTCGATCGCAGTTTTGAGACTCGCCTTTCGGCGATGAGGACTGCCCGATGAATGTTTGAGTGTGGACACAAACGTCGACAAAGTAAATGGACTGGAATTATATCACCTGCTCTGTGCACAGTGGCTCAGTGACAAAGCTATGCCAGCCACCAGAATTTGCCGCATTTGATGGCCCGAAAAAAGCCAGAAATGGGGAGCACAAGGTCAGATTGCGTGCGCAATGCGTCGTGCATTCACTTATTTTGTGCGGGGCTCCGACTGGTTTGCAGGGGGGAGGGGATGGAAACCGTTTCACTTTTCCCTCCAGAGGGCCAGCACCCTGCCCGAAAGCATCACGCGACGCAAAAGGGAGAGCGAGTGGCAAGAAGGGGCCCAACAAGTACGTGAGAAAACCCTTCGTCGAGAGACAAAGACCAAATACTGAGTTTTCTCATGGAAAAATTGACATCGACCAAAAACAATGTGGAATTTCCACCGTCAGCTCAGGAATGGCGATGGAAAAGGCACAAAAAGCCATTTTGTGGTGTCCTGTGAACGCTTCTGCCGCTTATGCAGTGTCAATATTCGTTTGTGCAAAAGGAGACTCAAAAGCTCAACTGTGCTGTACGAATTGTGTTTTATGTACTCAAAAAACGTCCTTTCTGGAACCGAGAGATAGTGAGCAGGGCCTCACATGTCAGGTAGCAGCCTCAAAAGTCGATATCATGAATACGTAGTTCTGAAGATAAACCAATCGACCTCTCGCCTAAAAACGATGGGAGTATCCTTCAAACTGGACTTGGGTCAGACTGAATTCAAGTAAATGCTGATTCATATTTTTTCTCACATTTTTGGTGACAAAAGCCAAGACCACCACCACACTTCTAAAATTCCTGCTTTCATCTCAAAATGGAACCCAAAAGCGGCGCAAGCGCTAATACGAGAATATCCCGCGGGGCCATCCAACCACCTCGACAAATACAGTGCCATAAACAAATATTTACGTCATCGTGATCTATCTTTTTACTTCCACCAAATCTCGCCCCAGCCTCCTCGCCTCCACCCGACGCCCCCCCCCCCCCCTACCACATCTCAGGCTCACTGGAATATGCAATGAAATACTGTCAGCGTAATCGCTGGTGCACGCATGAAGTGCACCTCTGTACACCGCACAGGCGGGGATTTGTGCATTGGAGTTAAAAGCGCTGTATAAATCACCCATTTGTTATGCGCTGTGCTCATATATCAAGACTCGGGGCTGTGGCGTCAACATGCCCAGGCCTCCTCATCCAGAAGTTGAATGAGAATGGCCAATTGTATACGCCGGTACGAACGTACGTACACACGCATACACGCATATGCAGTTACTGACTAAATGACAAATGCGTGCCCAGAATGGAACCGCAAAATCGTAGTGTCTCCCTGAACCAACGAGCACAGGGGTAGACACTCATCTCGATGGGTCGCACCGAACCATGGGTAGAAATTCCACATTCCTATGGTGGGACCAGTATGTTCACAGGGCGACCATATCCAGTATCAGAGGTCGGCCAGAAATGGTTTCAGAATAGGAATTTAAATATTCGCAGGAAAGTGCCCTGTTGCTTGGGCGCCACGGTAGTGAGATGTTAACTACCTCGCCTGGTATACATAGGAAGTGGCGAGTTCGATCCTGACCCTGACGCCTGCTGTATATTTGGAATTTGCGTGTTCTCCCCATGGTCGCGTGGATTTTTCTCCAGGTCCTCCGGTTTTTCCCTCCACATTTAGAATCAACGTGCGTTTATACAAGTTGGCTTCTATAAATGTCCACATATGTGGCCAGGTCGCTTCTGATAAAGAGCAAAACAATCAGCGAGCCTTACCTAGTAAAATAAAAGTTTGGCTTTACAAGTGAGTGGCCTCTCGGGTTACTGCACTAGTCAAACAGCGGGATCCATTTATAAATACCCCACCTTATTTATAATGCCCCAATTAATTTCGTCTCAACAGGTGATTGAATGCTAAAACAGCAATGAATGGACTCCAGATCTCACAGAGGAAAGTGCTATGAGATGCAATAAATGTATTACTGAGATTGCTCGGAGACTTGTAGAGGCCTTGAAATATCACGCTGCATGATGGAATATCCTTGTAGGAGAGTGAAGATATAGTACGGATGGAAAAGCAACAGGCTCCCATTTATTAGCTGAAGTGTTAGATGCTGGCCATGAGTACAAGTAGTGGCCTGGGTAGACCTCGCACCACAACCATCGTCTCTCCAGCCGATGAAACTGGCACTACCTGGAAAGACATCACCACCTGGTGGGATGCTTTCCTACAGAGATACTGATGCCCACCACAGGAACGTCACATTTCAACCACAGGCTGCTAGACTACCCACGGAGGTACACATTGCAAAAGAGTTGGTGCTTGGGAGAAACGTCTTTTGATCCAGCAAAAGCATGATTAACTATTTATTCTGCCACTATTAAAGTGCTTAGGTGAACGATTTTATACGACAGAGATTGTGTACGTGTTATTGTTCCAACCAGGTTGTTGAATGGAATATCTGTTATTATATTGTGTTTTGCCTTTGCATACGACTTAATATGTAGTAATATTTGACCAATAAGTGGTGGTTTAATAGGACTCTTCCAAATATCGCTCACCTAAATACGGCGTAAGGTTAAAGTGTTTAGACTTAAATATATTTCATATTCATGATACATTTTAATATTAATCTACACAAGTTGTACGAGAGATGGTATTCCTTTACCAGGAAAAACCTAAGATTTTAGACCTTTTCATAAGTGAAATAAACTGGATTTGTAGGCCAATACCCATTAGTGGCATTAAATGATTGAAACTTAAAATGCATTCATTACACTTATATCTTCACTTTTGAATACACTGCTCATGATTAGCTATTTTTAAAGAGACAGCTGGATAGCTCTAATTACACGATGAAGGGGTTTTCTGGTATTTTGTTTTTTTTAATGTTCGCAGAAAAGTGTGCCCTGTTGCATGGGCGCCACGGTAGTGAGATGTTAACTGCCTCGCCTGGTATACAGGAGTTTGTGGGTTCAATCCCGACCCTGACGCCTGCTGTATATTTGGAGTTCGCGTGTCTCTCTCCCCGTGGTCACGTGGATTTTTCTACAGGTCCCCCCGCTTTTTCTCTCCACATTTAGAATCAACCTGCATTGAGTATTTGGCTTCTCTAAATTTCCACGTGATAAGCCACTTCGTTGAGCTATCATTTGTGGCCAGGTCGCTTCTGAGAAGGAGCTAATAGCTCAGTGGGTCTTACCTGGTAAGATAAAATATAGTTTAGGTTAAGAAACACTTTGGGACCATGGTGAGATGGAACCGTCACCAATGTGTGATAGATGGCTTCGTGGCAAAACACAAAATAACCATTCTACTCACAGAACCCATACAGGGCGGATTACAACATACTCTTCCGATGCGACATGTACCTTGAATGACACGAAACTCTTTCCGACTTGCACAACAAACTCTGTCGCGTTCCAGAGCCCTAGAGCTGTACGCACGTGATGTGGGATCTTCCTGCGCTACTTGGGCCGGGAGCAGGTCCAAACTAGTTCCAAAGCGGCAACAACGTGGACCAACGCCCACAGAACACACTACAGCTCATGGACTCCCCCCCCCCACCCGCCCTGCAAATCAGTCCCCATGACTGTTTACAGAAGATAGCTGCAGCTGGAAAGGGCTCTGTGTTTGCCGTGTGAACACAACATACCTGCCTTTGTTTTTGCCGAGCGGGGCGACCGTTTTTTTTTTCCCCATCCCGTATGTGCAATCCCCAACCGCACAGGCATACCTGGCCGACAGCGTGCATTTTTATGTCGCTTGCACCTTCCTCCCCCGCCCGCAAGCAGCCCCGCTCGCTGCTAATTTGAGCGTGCACCTGAACTAGTTTCTCCGCCGCAACCGCAGACGTGCAGGAGCACACCGCTAGCCGTCCACTACGCAGTCCCGCTCAGTCGCCAGCCAGTCCCCAGTGAGTCCCATGAACTGCAGGGTTGTTGTTGTTGTCGTTGAGCTCTCAGGAGCGCTATCGCGGTCGGACCAGGTTGTTGTTTCGGCGCGATGGCCGACGTTGGACACCGCGCCAGATTTCCGAAGATGCTTCGAACGGAGATTATAGCCCAAAAATGCATCGGACAGAAGTACAGTTTAACCAGGAAAAATATACCCAGAGGCATTGCCATGCTAGGGTGTACACCGGCGGTCGAAAACAAATCTGAAATGGCTCCTGAAGCGAATGCCTGTCATAGCTGCATTTCCACATTGCATTCTCTTCAAATCCCCCACGCATATTGAGTGACATTGTCTCAATGAGTTCTCACTTGGATTAAATCAAGGCCACCATCACCACCACCACCTTTCCACCCATCGACTTATCTCTACCTCGATTACCGTGCGTGGTGAAGTATTATTAAATAACTCCCACAACCAAGGTGGTGTGGGGGTGGCCTTAACCCAGCAGTGAATTGACAAAGGGCTGCGAAATATTATAAATGAATCACTCGGTTTTTTTTGGTATTTACAACGCACATTCTGTTTCGTGCATTTTTCATCTTGTACTGCTGATTTTATTGTTTTATTTGCCTCCCCTTGTGTGTTAATCACACAATGTTTAACTTTTATTTTCAGAGATTTACTTTCTTTTTGTTAATTTTTTCTCTCCGAATTTTGGCCTGCACCTTTACTGCTGCACAACGGTTACACACCGTCCATGCCAGGTACGATCATCGCAAAAATCCAATGGGGGGGGGGGGGGGGGGGGGGGGGAGTGATGCAGTGGTTAGCACACTGGAACTCTGAACCTCCGGAACCCTAAGTTCGATAGCTGGTCAAGGCTAACGTCGGCGACGAATGATATCCGAACCAGTCCTGAGGACACAACTTCATCAACCCGCAATAGCAAACCGTGGTGAAGTATGGTCAAACTACTCTCGTGACCAAAAGTTGTGGGGTGGCCCTTCATCCAGCGTGGATGACGAAGGGCTGCAAAATATCACTATTATCCATTTTTATTAATGATCAAAGGATGTGGGGGGACAGGGATGTAATACTGCACCTCTGTACAACGTTGATGAATAATAATCAGCGTCATGGTTGAAAAAAGGAATTGATTATTTATTTGTCTTGTTTGCACCGTGTCATCCCGCCTCGTGTGCTGTGTGTACATTACCACGTGTTTCGTAGCGTTCATTCAAACCCTAACCCCTGAAGGAAAAACTGGAAAAAAATTATCACAAAATTTGCATGACTCAAAGAAAACCACAATCGATTTCTGCACGGACGAATCTAAGAACGCGTGGTCATGAGAGAAAACTACAAAAAATCGATTGCCGTTGATTAATCACTGCATGCCTAGTGATAGACTACGCGGTATAAAGTGGTCTGTGCCACACCGACCACATCAGCTTGTAGAGAAACGAACACCGCGGCCACCCAGCGGCACGGCAGGCGGCGATGAAATGACCGCACTGTTAAAGCAAGTATAGAATTAATCCACCGAAGCAGGCAACGTGCTCGCCTGTAATAGGGGTAGCCGCGTAGACCGTGCCATGCATTTTATTTATTTGCAGTGTATGGGTGGCCACGTGAAATTTGTCCCGCAAAGTTACGTAAAGTAAGACTGCGAGGCTTCGCTCCAGCTTATTTGTAGCAGCGTTCGATTAACATGGGTCGGAAAGGTGGGGGGGGGCAGCCAGGAAGCTACGAATGTAAAGCTACGAGGCACTGCTGAAAGGGGGGGGGGGGGCGATTTCACTCAAGGTGTTTTATGCAACTGACCGCTGCTCCATAAAATACCATTCGCTGTATTAACTTACCGCAAAGTCCATTATAGTATCAGATGCTGAAGTTACATTACAAATGTTTGGCCCAAGAATTAGGTCTTCAATGATTTGCGTGTGTTTGTGTATGAAATTTACATGACTTCATCGGAATGGGGAAAAACACTTATTTTATCATTATTCACCAGAAGTGTGAATAGCAGCAGCTGCAGATGCTTGCTTCTCTAAAATCGGCTACAGAGAAACCGTGGCCAAATTTGATTCACGATTTACATTTATTTGCAATGCTAAATGCGTTCTGAAAAAAAAATACTTTAAAAAGATTTTTGCGCATCGCTGTAATTTTCTTTTCTTTTCAGGATTGGGGGATTTTTTTTTTACATTTAGCAAACGCTTCGCTCTCTCGCATGCGCTTTCGGGGTTTGTAATGGTTTCACTTGGAACTTGCTGTACCTGGAACTTCAGTTCACGAAAATAAAAAATAAATCCGAGCACGTGGAGCAAAAACTTCGGGAACATCATGGCGAGCAACACGTGGCACGGCCAGAAACCACGTCGCAGAGTGACGCGGCACGACCACGACAACCGCCGCAGTAATATATTACTCACCGACTCTGTTGAGTTGGAAGCAAGCACAGTACGTGAATGTGGGTACAAAAAAAAAAAACTGCGAGTAGATGCCACGTATTAAACTATTAAACTGAGAACTATTTTTATTTTACAAGGTAAAAACCACTGAGCGAAACAGTATCTTTTTTCACAAGCCAGATTTGACAGTCGCCTGGTGATGCTCTTTGTAATTACTGGCGAAACATCGTACTCAAATTATAAACGTTGTGGATTTACTCTCCAACACACCGGTGTGCTATACTAGTAACGGTTGGCATGTTCTGTTGACGTGACAAACCTTACTAATTGGCCGTGTCGGGTGGTGGCGGGTTTAAGGACACATTTATATTTATACGATCTAACCCAAAAACCTCTATTATGGATGACTTGTCATTGTGGAAATGTATAGCAGCCAAATACTCGAAGTGCATGTTTCTCAATGTGAAGGGGAAAACTGGAGGACATAGATCAAAATCCATGCGACCACGGGGAAACATGCAAACTCCGAATATACAGCAGGCGTCAGCGTCGGGATTGAACCCACGGCCTCCTGTATACCAGGCGAGGTAGTTAACATCTCGCCATCACGGTGCACGTATGTTCAAGGTCGCAAGAGCTCACCCATTTGCGAGGACGTCCTCTTGGTTTCTTCTGTCCCTGGGGCTCCACCTTCTGCAGAAGAAAAGCGTGGGAGGCAGTAAATAACAAACTCCATTCAGTCACAACCTTAAAAAAACGTCGTTCAAGTGTATTTTTTATAATAAGGCACCAAGCTCAGCAAGTCCACATCAAGAATCTGGGTGAGGTGAGAAATTAGCTACAATAATGTAAAACCTTCATGAACAGCATAAGATAGCATCACGGCAGGCTTAGGCCTAGTCTTTTAGACAACATGCTGCGTATCTCAGTTGTATACAAGCACCAAAGTAACTGAAGTTAATTAAAAGTGTTTCCATGCTCTAACCAGCCATGAAGCAGCGTTTCATATCCATTGGCTGGCCCCAAGCCAGGAGTAGAAATTCCACATTCCCATGGCAGAGACCAATGTCCCCATCAGACTGACAATATTCACTTCCACACCAAGTGGTGGAGCTTCTTCAGGTCATGTTTATTCGTCTCACTCTCAAAGAGCAATTCAACCCTGGCCAGGACTTCACCTCTTAATATTATAATTGGGAGCCCTGCTGCTATACTACCTATACAAACGCATTCATTTTACTGACCCTGGAGGAATAATGAAATGCCGAGTTGACCTCCTACCAAGATTTGCAACCTTCTGTGTGAGTTGAGCACTCTCGCCGGAGTATTATTCAGCCGGAAAGCACATCGATGCTTTTCAATATTCGAGACATTTTAGAGAAGTGATTATAACCATCATTGCGGGAAGTCAACAGTGGTAGTCCTATGGATATACTGGCCCGTCATCGTAATGTGGAATGTCCATTGCTATCTCCATGCAGCCAAACAGAGTATTGTATAAATGCTGACCCAATGTTCATTTGGGAAGGGAGATACTTTGAATATACATTTTCTTCCACATTGCAGACTGTAAAATAAACCAGGGAAGGCATCAGAATAGAATATTTCAGAATCAGAATACTTATTTATATTGGAGGAATTCAATGAGCTATGAAGCTCTTTTTAACATAGGTCCAGTCGAGGCGGGTTTAATCGTTACAACAATACAAAAAACAAGATAGGAATGCAAAGTATAGGAAATGTAAACAAGTCACGAACAAAAATGTTTTACAAAACTAAACTATTTTATCTTACCAAGTTAAGCCCACCGAGGTATTAGCTTATTTTTTAGAAGTGACCTGGCCACATCTGATAGCTCAAAGAAGTGGCTTATCATGTGGACATTTATAGCAGCCAAATAATCTAAATAATCTAAACGCATGTTTAATTTATTGGCAACTTCAAACGTCTACAAATAACATAAGACAACTGAAAGCTATAAAAACTTGTACATTTTGGGATAGCTGGCTTGGAGGACAGGTGTTCTTAGCAAATATTATTTTGCAACGATAAAATACGCTTTCATTTATACAGCTGTGTTCACAGGACACCAAGCTGCTACAGTGTGAAATTCAGTACATTTGAATATAAACCTCCAACTTATCAACGCACTTGTAAGTAGAAAAAATAAACACGCACACATTCATTTGTGCCATTGTCTTGTGGCCTATGGGTTCGATTTCAAATTGGAAATATGACCTTTTCTACTCATGTCTTTTGTGACGAAGAAAACAAAGTGACACCTTCCCAAAAGGGTTTTTGTCTTTTAAAAAAATCCAGTAGATTTTTTAAATTTGACACCGTCAATTTAAAGATAAACTCAACTGTTTAGTTTACCAGGTAAGGCTCCACTCAACTATATAGCTGTTTTTCAGAAGCGACCTAGCTATTACAAATGATAGCTCCACGAAATGGCTTACCGCGTGGAAATTTATAGCAGCCAAATACTCGAAATGCATGTTGATTCTGAATGTGGGGGAACAACTGGAGGACCCGGAGAAAAATCCACACGACCACGGGGAGAGAACATGCAATCTCAAAATGTACAGGCGTCAGGGTTGGGATAGAACCCACAACCTCCTGCACACCAAGCGAGGTCGTTAACATCTCGCCACCATGACACCCTAACTTAAAGAAAAGGTTTAAAAAACGGCATGTAGATAAAATGGAATACCTGGAAAAAAATATTTAAGTATGAACCGTTGTGTTTTTTATTTAGTCATACGGATAATTCAGATTGCTGGTATTTACAATGCATTACCAGTTTTAGACTTTAATCGTATGCTTCACCTAGTATGATTAATATTTAGCTAAATAGCTGGTTTAACGTTCAAAGTTTTGATGTGTTAATGGTGATTGCTAAAAGGCTTGCCAATGCAGTCCTGTGTCACAGGGCTTGTAGTAATCTATAATTTTAATTCACGTATGACTCAGATAAAGTGACCGGTAAGCTTATACCAGACTTTTTTGGATGACTAATAGGCGTGGCCGGTACGCTTTCTGTGAAGCAGCCACAAGACTCAAC
Organism: Lethenteron reissneri; assembly: GCF_015708825.2. Lineage (NCBI taxonomy): Eukaryota > Metazoa > Chordata > Hyperoartia > Petromyzontiformes > Petromyzontidae > Lethenteron > Lethenteron reissneri. The sequence continues at coordinate 3,076,227 of NC_083816.1, forward strand.
ATTAATAGAAAAATTATAAATTCACTTCATGGTTTTACTACAAATAACAAAAAAAGTGCTAGAATTTTCCTATGAAGATTAATATACGTAGAACTGCCGTTGACTGATGACAATCACGCCAAACTAGCTTGAACCAGTTTGGTTAAAAAAAGTAAAAAAAAGGTTAAAAAAATGATGTTTTACATTTTAGAGACCTTTGCAAAATTAGAGTCATCGTAATTTACACGAGACCTTTGCAAAAATGAAGACGTCGTAATTAACATGTTATTGTTTTACCACGTATGATATTAACCGCCATTTTACCAACAAATTATACATTTTCAGAGGTCGGCGGGGGGGGGGGGCACCACATTGGTAAGCATGCAGTATCTTAGAAAACGTTGAACTTTTGGAGATGGGTGTGCGTCGTGCCATTGCAGCGACTGTCCGAGCGCGTATATTCCGCGGCCTTTCATCCACCAGCGTTGCACTTCTACCTGCATCCACCAAAGGCCTCGGAGCACTAGAATTTCCGCTTCATGTGTGGCTTTCAGGAAAAAGTGGCTTTGCGCTAAGTTCGGGTGGGGGTGGGATGGGGCGTGGGGGTCACCGACGGAATTCCAGCCCCTTAGTGGTCAAAAAACAAACCGCACAATAGGCGTCTATTGAACATTTTCTTAAAGTGGCACCTAGCTCCTTCCCTCGCGCCCCCCTTCCCCCACAACAAAGAGCAATCATTCCCGCCACGGCGGAGCGAAAGCGTCTCAAACGCAACGCGCCAATAGCATGGAGGGGGGGGGGGGCCCTCGACGCGGCGGGCGATTGGCCCAAACCGTAGCGTTTTCAACCAATGGGGCCTCGTCAGCGGGCAACGGGTGAGCAGCGTCGCCCCGCCTTTTCCCGTCTGCCCCCAAAAAGATTGACGGTTTGAGTTCAAACGGACAAGCGTCGTTTGAAAAACGTCACCAGAATGCCCAAGTCGTGTTGGGCGGGAGGGTGCAGCACTTGCAGCAGGAGTGGGAGGGTGCAGCAGGGTGGTTGGGGGGGGGGAACAGACTGGACCACAATTGTAAGATGCGCTATCATTTGTGTGGAGGTGGAGGCCTCGGGTCGATTCTCTGCGAACGTGCACCGCGGTCGTCCGGTTGCTTTTTGTACCTTGGGCCCCGCTCTCGAGGGCCCTTTGTTCTTGCTTCCCTTCGGCCGACCTCTTGGCTTCTTGGGCAGCGGTGGGCCTGAGGGTTCCTGCCGGTGGAGACGACCGTGCAACGTTTAACAAATGGCACTGTCCGTTCCAAGCATTCTTCCTGGCCTCGGTGGAAGCCCTTGAACCCAAACCCCAAAACGCACGAGTGCGCTTCATCTTACAAAGAGTCGCAGCGTTTTCAAATAAATAAAATGTGCCCATGGTACTAAACGCACAACAACGATACGCAATAATGTTAAATGACACAATTAACGTTTCGTAAACATACCCTCAACATAATACGCTCTTACAGTACAGCAATACACACATGGATACAGTTAAGCCCTGTTTACGTTTAAACCACCAATGCTGTTTAAGCACCACAGTACTGTACTGCAGATTGTGGAGCAGTGTCGCTGTATTTAACACACTGCACTATCAGTCGGGTGACCCGAGTTTGATTGCCGGCTATGGCTTAACATCAGTGGCGAGGCAAATCTAATATATAAACCAGTACTGCCTGTCACTCCACCGCTCGCCAACCCGCATTGACCGGCGCGGTGAAGTATGGTCAGATTACCCCCATGACCGACACAGATGGGACGCCCTTTGTCCAACAGTGGATTGACAAAGAGCTGTAATTAGTATTTGTAGATTAATGTTACATGTATCTACGATTGCCATCGCAACGTTCTAAAAAAAATGGTGTATTCTTTGAATTAAGCTTTAGGGGAAAATCAACGACCGTTCGGTTTCATTGATTGTACCGAATGAAAAAAATACGTGTTCCGACAAAGTAGTGCACTGGACTAATTAGTTTTAAAGAGCAAATAAAAAACAATGACTGAAAACACGTGGGGGGACAAAAAAAAATCACGTGATCACAAAACAATTAACAAACAATTGCACCACACCATTCAACACTTTTCTCATCACGCTGCTTACAGTTCACCATTAATTAAGTGAATCGCTGGAACCTGTGCTCGCAATGTTCTGACCATACTTGGGCATCAGTTCCTAAGCAACGCTGATTAAGTAGCCCGCAACAGGACTAGGCAAGTCCACCGCAGGTGCAGCTAGGTATAACGCAACTTTATAAAGAGAAAATCCTCCTTTTTTAATGCACCCCACCCCCCATTGTAACATGCCATGTTCCATGATTCCCCCTCCCCCACCCCCCTGGTCCAGAGCTGTGAAGCACCAAAACATCAAGATACCAGAAATGCCTGCAAGTAGTTTGAACCTTCAACGAGGAGTCCCCGTCTCCATCAACTATTTCGCAGACTTTCTTTTCATATTTACGTGGTGGTGGTGGTGGGGGAGGGGGTGAAAGTTCCGTTGGTGAACACCTCTTTGTGGTCGGTGTGGTTAGGGGTGCACCGGTTTTCCAAAGTTCAACACCTCTGGCCAATCAGCAGGTACATCGGCCGTCCATAACGGACAAAGTTTACTCAACCGCGTCACCCAAGATGTTGCCGGTCTTACGCTCAAGATAACCGTTTTAAACAAAAACACGATTTCCACAGAGACCGTGGCTGCTCCAGTTAAGATAGCTGTCCCTTAACAACCAAGGACACACGTTCGGTGCAAATGCAACATACACCGATGACAAACAATGCCTTGACATATCCTGATCAATCTGCGCACCGCCGACTAGCGGGTTGGCTCCATACGGTGCAAAAGAAGACATTTAACAAAGTACGGTGTGAAGGAAATTCAACGTACATACATACACCAAGCCATTTTTGCGTAACCAAATTTGTCCCTTGAAAGTACTAAGCTACTTTAGTTTGGCTAAATATATTAATTGTATTTCACAAATCTAAGATTCGTCAGACAACAAATATGCATTGTTTATAAGTAACCATATTAGGATGATTACAGTACAGCTCATAGAAATATTTAACATATAAGTAGAAATAAGGTTTGAATCACAACATATACGTCTACCAGAAGAACAGATCTACCGAGCAAAGGTGAAATATTAAACATCTAAAACAGTCACTGCAAATTTTACAAAGTACATATATTAACTTCCATTAGAGATGCACAAAGCGTATAATGTAATAATTACCTTGATACGTAGTAACAGGAAAAAGTTTATATTAATTTACAATAAATAATACATGGTCCGACAATACATTTGTAATTCATGAAAACTATTCGAGTAGCACATTTCCTACCAACATGCACCAAGAATCACCCTCCATTTTCCAAATGCAATCCCATTCAGTCTCATCATGTCCATCAAGCAAACGGCATCATCAAATAAGTCATGAGGCTATTCAAACGTCAATATATTTAGCTACGACGTTGTGCCGCATACTGTTTGTAAAACTTTGGCAAAATGTGCGATTCTCTTGAACAAGATTTGATCAAAGGACCAAGTTGGTTGTGACTTTCATTTTGGGGAACAAACTCAATTGGGTAATGCAAAAAAATGGGTGGCCCCGGTTATCTGAAGCAATCTCGAGATTGTGTTCAATATAACTTTAAAAACACAAACAAATGTGACAGGAAATGGAAAAGGTGAGCAAGGTCAAACTAAACTTTCTAGCAATGTTACAAAGCCAGAAGCCCCCCACCACCACCCAATAATGGCAAACAAAAACTCCCACACAAACCACACACACACACATACCGCAAGCCAGCCACAAATATAATTTAAACACAGGGAGGAAAGAAAAAAGCACAAACAAAAACATTACCCTTAAGTATGGAGCAAAAAACAACACCGAGTCCTGTGGCAATGGCGTGAGGTGTAAATTCAGTCTGATCGGTCAGCTAAGAGCTTGGAAGCTTCCTCGCTCAGCAGTTACACACAATGCTGATTTGGTTGAGGAACGGTGTTTTTTGGGGGAAAAGCAGCTTTGGTCGTGAATGGGGAAGGCGTAATATCCCCACGATTTCCACGCAGCAGAAGCAGCGATAGGAAAAACACCGACTGGGGGCCTCGAATGACAAGAGTGAGGGTGGCCCGAGATTTTGTCCACCCAATTTTGTCCCTTGTGTTTTTGGAGCAGACGCAACGTGGGTGGGGGTGGGGATGGGGGTGGCGGCTGTTACTCAATAGGACAGTAACCTGGAAAAACAAGACTTCTCTTAAATTTCTAATGGCAAAAAGGAGAATGCAACCCTTTTAGAAGATTAACAGGAGCCTTAAAAAAACAAGGAAATACATTGTCGAGAAGGATTGGCGTTTTGAGCAAGGATTGAGATTTTACAAAAATAAACCAGTTTTGAGATAAGAGTTTTTTTTGTGTTAGATCGCGTAAATATATAAATGTGTCATTAAAACCCGCCACCCCCCGACACAGCCAAATAGTAAGGGTTGTCACGTAAACAGAACATGCCAATTCGTCACTAGTATAGCACACCGGTGTGTTGGAGAGCCAAGCCACAACATATACAAACTGAGCATTTTCATTGGCAGTTATAGCACTTATATGCAGTAAACGAAGCTTTCACATAGTTCGTTTGAATCTCCACGGTATGTGTTGCCACATTTGATGTGACGGTTATCTCTGTAGAATTGATAACATTACGTTTATTTGGAAAATGTTAACCTTGCCGTTCGTTTCATGTAATGGCGAGGAGTTATTGCAACCTTTGTGCTTTTTCGCAAACTGTGAACTTTGGGATTGTTTTTCTCTCAGGTGTGTTTTAAGCTTTATTTTCTTTTTAGCGAGATGCAACAGCAAGTTTGAAACCCTCGTCCGCTAGCGGGCTTGAGAGAGTTATAAAATGTAATTTTTTTACCTTTCATAATCATTTAAACTCAATGTGAGTGGGGTTTTTCATGTTAACAAAATACGCCAATTTGCAATGCCCATCGCTTGTGCTAACCAGTGCAGTACCTGTGCAGACGGAACCGGCAATTGTTTAATGTTTTCTTCCTCTTTCACTCCCCTTAAGAGAGAAAACCACCCCGAGCTAACTCAACCAGTCCATTTCCCAACAACAAACGCCATTCACAATGCGTTCTGCGGATAATTCCACGACCCACCGAATAATTTCACCTGCCGCTCAACAGCATAACGGCAGCAGCATGATCACAAACACGCTCCAAATAAAGCCTCCCCTACGTACACAATGCGGCCCATGGATTTGAATTAGCCACGGAACATTAAAAAAAAGATAAATTTCTTGCCCACATAAACGCACACAATGACCAAACGTGTTCAATTTAAAAACAGGGGGGGGTTGTTTTTAGAGTTGTCCTATTATTATTTTTTGTACCTTCACTCAACAAGTGAATCGTCAATTCTGGGCCATTTGAGATGATTATTCAGGCACTTTGAGGCTTGCTCGACGGGCAGGCCCTGACGAGAGAGGTCCTTGCCATGTGCTCTCGCTATGGGGATGAAGAAGCCGCCTCGCCACTCACTCTCCTGTTACAGAGCTCACCTATTCACACTCCCCCACTGTTCACACTCCTAACACTATTCACATAACATCCCCCCTCTCACCCAGCCCCCACTCCCCCCCCCACTCTCCCGTTACAGAGAAGCTCACCTATTCACTCCCCCACTATTCACACACCCCCTCACCCAGCCCCCTATAGAATACAACAGTCGTCTTAAGTTCTTTCGAAAGAACTAAGAGTATGAATCCTTGCAGTCACGAAAGCTTCAAATCTAGAATTAAAGTCGTCTTAAGGTTTATCGTGCAACGTTACAGAATGCACTCCACTCGTGTTCACGGTCTGCGTCTGTGCCCGCCGGACGCAGCACTATTCGCTCGCCTAGTATCGACCTCATCACCTATTCGCGCGCACAAACCACTGAACATGTTGGGCCAAGTTTTAATGTTGCAACTTTACTAAACGCATGGACCATTCACCCTGGCGTACGGACACGCCGTGGGCTGCGACCGACGAACGCCGAGCATCACAACGCTCACAACACATCGACTGGCCAACTCCAGCACTTAGAGGGGCATATCCCTCGAAACCTATTCGCGCCCCCAAATCGCTGTGCGAATAGTCGGGGAGGGGGGGGGGGACCTACCACCCACTTGCCCCGAGAAGGCTGCTAATCGTTTCGGGGTTGCATTGTCAACGACGACGACGACGACAAACCGAACGAGCCCACGTTGTTAAGCGACAAAGCCACCTCCGTCTAGATCTGCCGAGCGTCTTCTATCAACCGGTGCGGGCTATTGGGGGGATCCCTTAATTGTGTGAATAATATAATTCATGTTGGGGGGGGAAGGGAATATTGAACGTCTTTTAACTTTTCAAAATGCACGGACGGACACGAGTAGAAGTGTTAAAAAATAAGAATAGGTTCGTAACCCTTTCTGGCACTAGAACAGGAGGTGTTTAAGATGTTCAAACACCAAATTAGAAAGCTTTTGCGAGGAATCGAGTTCGCGTTAACCACACACACACACACGTGCGTGCGTGCGCGTTACTTGTGGTGAACATGTTTTAACATCTTAACACCTTCTGTTTTATTGGCGGACAGGGCAAAGCCTATTCTTATTTTTGTTCATACGTTGATACTGGCAAACAAGGGTCCCCATGAATCGGCGTGTTTGCTGTGACTGAGTAAAGCTTTAAAGGCAACGCCAACTTTGTGCGTTTAGTGCTTTGCGTAGCCAGCAACAAAACGCTGCGATCTACGTGATTTGCCAAGACGGGTGCCCCCCCCCCCCCCCCGTATTTCGTCTTTTCGCTCTTCGCGTTTCTATATCGCGCTGCGGAAAACCAATTTGTGTAACAGTGCACACGTTTGTTCACGGTTGACGCGCGACTTCTACGAGACTTTGTGCGCTTTTGAACGTACGAATAGTTATAAACGGAGCGCTTAGTGTAGACAATGTTGTTGTTTCCCTGTTGACTTTGTGAATGGAGTTCCCGAGTGAATGTGTGAGTCCACCGCTTTACTGTGTATGTACGCCTGCAGCTGCAATTGCTGTAGCCTTGTGATGTATATACGCGTTTGTCTGCAGTTGAAATTAACCTGCGAATAGCTGATATTGAGAAGAGATGAGTGCCTGTAAGTTTTAGATCATTGTGAATAGGCATGACTACGGACATCACGCGTTCCCTGTACAGTTGTTGAATTGTACCTGTGAGCGAGTGGACGAATGCGGGTTAAGGAATCGATTCGACCTTTGTACGTTTGTTTTGAATATTCACAGAGACTGTGAATGAGCCGGTGTTGCGGAATTGACGAGAGAGAGAGAGATGTACGTGACATTGAATAGTATCAGTTGGACATCCGATACGATTAATCAAACCATAGTTCGCCCGTGATGAGTCGATTATTAAAAGTGTGCGCGCGCCTGTGTGTGTGCCTTGTGTAAGTTACCAATACGGCAAACAACTAAACAAAAACACATTCATCAAAGGAGAACAACAACAACAACAACAGACAAAGTGTGTGGGGGTGTGGCGGTGTGTGGGGGGGCAACCTGAGGCTTTCGTGGTCGTCCGCGACCTCGCTTGAGGGGCTGCTCTGTCGATGGGGTCCCGGCAGCACCGCGTTCAGAGGGTCCCTCCGTATCGCTCATGGTTGAAGAACGGTACAAAGGGGGGAGGAGGGTGTCGGTGTCTGTGACATGGGGAGAGGCAATACAAGAGCAGCAGCGGCGGCGGCAGCAAAGGGAAGGGGTTGTTAGTTCGCGGGTGCACAAGGATGGCAACGAAACGGCAAGCACTGCGTGGCACGCGCGCGAAAATAAATTGCGGTCTGAATTACGACGGCAATAACTAGTGGATGCCTGCGGGTTGAGAAGGAATTTCAGCCACCGAGTGGCGGAATGAAACAAATAAGAATTACAAAATAAACACCGACCGTACACGCCAATTGCAGTTCGGCGCAACAATAGCCATTCTCAACGCAGCGGGTGGTGGTGATGGTTGTGCAGTTGAGGCCGCGCTGAAATATCACTCTACAATGCTAACATTAAAGTCGATGCATACTTACGTAGTTACTGTTGGGGAAAAGTAACCGGCCGAGGCTACGGTTGTTATCAGCACAACACGTGTGCTGCTGCTGTGCTGTTAAGCTATTGTTACGAATTACAGGAATACCAATGTCGTTATATAGACTGTAGGCTCCTAGGCTCCTATATAACACGGCACAACAACCGTATAAAACCCGTATACTAACACATTGCCGATGGTCATGCACACACGGTATTTACACCGACCACATGTATACAATGCCCGTGTTATTTATCCGTACAGTACCGTACTATTGGTGCTACCTGTGCAATAATCTCGCCTGCGTATCCTCTAATACTCATCCCCCATCCTAATGCCTGCATAAGCTTATACGCTCACTAATACCGATGTAGCCGTAATACTGATGTAATGCTATATATATATAAGAAGAGGTAAGACGGCGGGCACATTGTACCGTAACGATACGTATAAGAATACATACCTGCTCCTACATGAACACTAGAGTGCACGACTGCTACTCCACTAACGCAGCGTATAATACTGTCGTGTGAATAATAATAATACCATATGCATCACTGCACATATAGCGCCACTTAGTATGTACAACAATAATTCTACGAAACAAATGTCCCTTTAATAAACACAAAATCAGACGCGATCTTAAGCAGCTCAAACAATAATAATAATAAGACGCGCTACAAAACAGATTTGATTTTTTTTGTTCAAAGAAGAGACATTAATTTCCCAACGCTGTACGAATGAGAATAGCGAATGCGCATTGCATCGATCGGCAAGTGCTCTTCGAGCCAAGGTGGAAAGCAGCAGCAAGCACTTAGCAACTATGGCAGCAGCAGCATCAGCATCAGCAGGAGAAGAAGAAGAACACACCGGAGAGACACAGCGGAGCGTGCGAAAGGCCCCGCTTACAAGCAGTCGTAATTAAATACACAAAGCGAAGGGGTGGAAGAGGAGTGAGAGCCACCCCTCTCTTTTGCTCTCTCTCGCGCTCTCTCTCTCTCTTTTTGTTTTTCACCCTTACCCGTGGGTGGGACGGAGGAAGCGGTAGAAAAAGGCAAAAAAAAATTCGGGAAAAAAATTGCGAGCGCTGGGGCTGCTGCTGCTGCTATCGCCCTTCTGGCATGCGGCCAAATGTGGCGTTCAACACCGCGTATTGAGAGGACGAGCGCTTTACAGCCTTCCCCTCCCTCGCCTCCTCCTCCTCCCTCCCTCTCCTCCTCCCTCAGCCTCCCACCCAGCCAGCCACTGCAAACCCACCCCCCTACCCAGCCACTGCATCCCTCACCCACCCACGGCCACACAGCCACCGAAGCCACGCGCGCGTGCACACGTATCCACCTTTTACATTCAGTGAGACGCTCACCCACCCACACACAAGACAAAGATCCCCAGTTTTGGCTTCACCACACTGTCGGGGGCAACTGCTGTGAGCGAGCACCTATGAAGGCACACACACCTATCTCCCGATAAATATATCCACCTATATTCCAGACACACATCCACCCACCCACACATCCACTTACGCACATTAATAATCGCCGAACAACACGTCTATCAACCCACCTACCACGAATGTATCCACATACCCACACATCTACCAGGGAACCCTTCAACCACTTACCTTCTAAAATATGCATTCACCTACCAACCAATATACAGCCAACCTGTAAAAATTCAAAACCTTACTTACTGACTCAGATACCCCCACACACACACTCCAAATTACCAGTCACCCTCCATTCATTGAGATTATTTTCCGAATGCACACCCATCCGCCGACCAGGCTTCAATCATTGAAAACACCGCCCATCTACCCACCTATCAGTCAATTTCCATTCATCCTCCAAATGCACAAGCACCTGCCTTTCAGACACTGCAACCATCACACTCATACCAACCAGCTTCCATTCGATGGAAACTGTTCTCAAAAAATATATCATCGACCTTTCAGCTGCTGTTAGGTCAATTAAAACTTCATGGGTCCACTCACTTTAGTGACCAGTCCCGAAAGCCATCAAACAGCCACTGAACAAACCAGCCACCATCCAACCACGGTAACACTTACCTACCAAAGCCACATTTAGTAACCATGCTTGAAATCGATGTGTTTATTCGGGAAAGTATCACGGAGGTTTAAAGACTATCCAGGGAGGGCTCTGCTTGAGATGTTTGGCCAGTTACTTTTCGAGTATTTTGGGGTGTGGACCAAAACTGAAGTGTCTCGAGAAAATCAACACAAGTGGAATAAAAAAAAACATAAACTCTGCAATCCATTGGAATGAACCTACTTGCTGTACACCTACAGGCGAATCAATACCCCCTGCAAGTTATGTTAAAGGCTTGCTTACCTCTCACCAACACGTCGATTCCAAAAATGCTTGCAGTGACCGATACATATTGTTACCGAAGAGGTTAGTCTCGGTGTTTGGTGTCATGTGGCTCTGGGCCAGACGAAATGAAGTCGCGGGACGTCTCTTGCCCATAGATCATAGGTTCGTGGTTCATGACATACATAGGCACGCGCCTATATTACACGTCCATCGTCAACTGTTCTACATTTAGGACCAATACTGTACAGTATATGCACATGTAGTGCATGTAGATAATGTGGTTACGTGTCTATGTTTCGGATATTGTCATGTACCGTACACATAACACACCTGCTGCGCATGCATATTTTATGTAACACGTTGCCTATTGTTATGATTACGTTTGTTTATCCTGAAAAGCCCGAGTCTTGGGAGGGTCTTGCCAAGTGTTCGCAGTCGGGGGGCGATCTTGCTGTGTAATCCGAATTGAGAACATTTGCGGGTAATTTTTCAGCTCTAGGATATGTTTGCCTAATACCAATTCTATTGTATATCGATTGGTATTTTTGTTTTGTTTTATTTATCTTTACAAACAATGCAATTTACGCAGCATATGCTGTGCCCATATCGTTGTGGATATGGCACGTACTTTGGCGGGGGGGGGGGGGGATAGCAATGAATGAACAATACCATTGAGCCTAAAGGAGAACAAACCCAATCAGTGCATATTGCCTGCATTTGACGAATGCATCCGAAAACACAAACAAAGACAATGCAAGAAAGGTGACAGAGCGTGTGGAGGCTGAGAGAGGCCCATGCTTGGATTTACATCACGAGGCCTCAAAGGGTGGAAGGCTTCAGATCAAACATGGCGAAATGATGATGCACACACATGACACGGTGCATAGATTGACTCACGAGTACACCCCCCCCAACTCCCTCACCCCTCCCCCAAAGCCAGGCAGACCCCCCCCCCCACACACAGCGCTCCCCCACCCCCACTGCTCACCCCCATCACACACTCTCCCTTGCATACCCCCACGACCCACCCGCACATACATCCTAACTACATACACATTACACACCTCCACCAAACACACACACACACCACATGCTCACAAACACATACCCACCCCCTCCCCCCACTCACACAGCCTGATCACAGACACACACGACAATCATCCCCTCACCCCACACTGATCCTCACCCCATCCCCCATTCCCCCCCACACACACAGTCACCACACACACACAGTCACCACCACACACAGCCACATACAAATACTATACATCCCCCAACCACCACAACACACACACAGAGAAACACAACAAAGACAAACACCCCCTGTGTAGCCTCAACAGAATGTTGGGGCAAGTGCTGTTAGTGAGCACCTATGAAACACAACACACCCAGAAACACAACATACACACACACACAGACCCATCACCACGGCCGCATACAGATACTATGAAGCCCCACCAAACCACACACAGAGAACCACAACACACACACACACAAACCCATCTCCACACACAGCCATATACACTTACTATGCATCTCACAACCACCACAACACACACACACAAACCCATCATAACACACAAACCCATCACAACACACACAGCCACATACACTTACTATGCATCTCCCAACCACCACAACCCACACACACACAAACCCATCACCACACACAGCCACATACACTTACTATGCATCCCCCAACCACCACAACCCACACACACAAACCCATCACCACACACAGCCACATACACTTACTATGCATCTCCCAACCACCACAACACACAAACCCATCACAACACACACAGCCACATACACTTACTATGCATCTCCCAACCACCACAACACACAAACCCATCACAACACACACAGCCACATACACTTACTATGCATCCCCCAACCACCACAACACACACACACAAACCCATCACCACACACAGCCACATACACTTACTATGCATCTCCCAACCACCACAACACACAAACCCATCACAACACACACAGCCACATACACTTACTATGCATCTCCCAACCACCACAACACACAAACCCATCACAACACACACAGCCACATACACTTACTATGCATCCCCCAACCACCACAACACACACACACAACCCATCACCACACACAGCCACATACACTTACTATGCATCTCCCAACCACCACAACACACAAACCCATCACAACACACACAGCCACATACACTTACTATGCATCCCCCAACCACCACAACACACAAACCCATCACAACACACACAGCCACATACACTTACTATGCATCTCCCAACCACCACAACACACACACACACAAACCCATCACCACACACAGCCACATACACTTACTATGCATCCCCCAACCACCACAACACACACACACAAACCCATCACCACACACAGCCACATAAACTTACTATGCATCCCCCAACCACCACAACACACACACACAAACCCACAACACACACACAGACGCAGTCACCCTACCCCACACACAGCCGCACGCCCATCCCCCAGCACGCACCGCGCCTGCCCCCGCGGTGCGTGCGCCTCTCAGTAACGTGAGGCTGGATTGGCGGCAAGCCCAGTCCGCGGAGTCCGTGGGCCCAGTCCGCGGGGGTCCATGGGACCAGTCCGTGGGGGTCCATGGGACCGGTCCGTGGGGTCCATGGGACCGGTCCGTGGGGGTCCATGGGACCGGTCCGTGGAGTCCATGGGACCAGTCCGTGGGGGTCCATGGGACCAGTCCGTGGGGGTCCATGGGACCAGTCCGTGGGGGTCCATGGGCCCAGTCCGTGGGGTCCATGGGCCCAGTCCGTGGGGTCCATGGTCCCAGTCCGTGGGGGTCCATGGGACCAGTCCACGGACTCTGTTAAGGAGTTAGTTGCATGAGTTCGGTCCCTGAAGCTGGAACAGGGAGCCAGTCAGTGGGCATAGACGATGGCGATTAAATTGTTCCTAATGAGCTCAGCTCATCTGTCCTTGAGCCAGCCCAGGAAACCAAGATTACCGTGTAGCCCTTTCTACATTTCAAATGTGCAACGGTGGCACCATTGGTTGGCACGCATTGGGCTCTGAACTTCAGCCACCCGAGTGTCAAATTGCAGTCACAGCTTTTATCGGTGGCAATATATATCTGAACTGGTCCTGGCCGCCCCCTGTCCACCAATCGATCCGCATTGACCAGAGTGGTGAAGTATGGTCAAATAACTCCCATGACCGAAGTGATATGGGGAAGCCTTCATCCAGAAGTGGATTGAAAATGGCTGTATTGTTACATTTCAGAGTAATAAATTGGTTTAACTACCCTTTTGAGGTGGATTCTAAATGCCAATGTTTTGAGAAATAACTCGCAAATCATTAACTGCCTGATGATGCGTTAATTATAACAATTATATCTTCGGCTGACGTGAGTAATAGCTCATTATTTAAACCTTGGTTTACATAAACGGTTTCATGAGACAATTTGCACTAAAGCAGATTCACACGAGCCCAGTCCACGAACCCAGTCAGTAACTCCGCCGTGCTTTTCCCAACACAATAATATTGTCATTGGGCCAAACTTTTAAATGTCACAACTTCCACAAACGTCCCATGTCCGCCCATTCACATATTGCACTTTCTGAAATGTGCGTGACCCAAGGGAAGCTGCCCTGGTGTTAATCGTCAGCACAGTGGACTTGCCATCCGGAGCTTATCGGTTTGACTCCACCTCCCGGCGCGGCAGTTGAAGCAGTGGAGCACGTTTCTTCAAAAATATGATTCCTCCTCCGCTGCTGCCCTCCGCCCGCCTCTGTCCCTACCAGCCACCATAAATGGGTTCCCCACAGTCCAGCGACAGGTCGCGTGTGTGGTGGGGTCAAGTGTGAGTACATACGCCGAACTCTTCCCAAGACGTCTGGCCAGCGTGGAAGAGACCAAATACATGGACGCCTCTAATTACAAAATTTCTACTTCCGAACTTTCAGAGATACGAACAAACCTGTCTGTGTGTCCAGTTGCCTGTTCAGACCAAGAATCGTAAAGTTCAACCTCCGCGCAATAGATGACGTTGGTGGCATCTACATCTGCAGAACGTGAAGAACCAGTGGCATCTACAGGAGATTATACAATTTTTAAATACATTCCCCGTGTTTAGTACACATGCCGTACAACATGTTTGGAATCGACAGGAGTAAAGTTGGACTTACGAACACATCGACTTACGAACATACCTCTGGAACCTAATTCGTTTGTAAGTGGAGGAGTCCCTCTACCCGCCACAGCTCCCTCTAGAGGAGGGCCTTCCATGAGCAGTGGCGTGAACAACAGATGCATTCTCGGGACTGCATCTTTACCTTTGATCTGCGATTTTCTTTCTTACTTTTTTCGTGTGTTTACCACACGGTGACTAAAACAACTTTTGCGGTTCGTACGTTCGTCGCGTGCGAGCAAATCGGCGCACTCATTACCGGCGCTCCGCTGAAATCGGTTACCAGGTTCTGACTTTCGCAAAGCGGTAACCGATTCTCCTAAGCTGTTGCCAATTTATATGTCCAACAACAAAATGTAAGTGAAAAAGAATCATGGTTACTTATATACGGCAATATTATTGCAGATTATATATCGTTTAACCTCCGTGTACATTTGCGTGTATGCATTGTAGGATGGATGTTATGCATTTAGCTCGAGGCCATATAACACTACCTTATATTAAGCATTGCATGTGCGAACAGCCTCAATCCACCGCTGGATTGAGGGCCTCCCCCATGCCGTGCGGGTCATTGGGGTCGTTTGACCGCACTTCACCACGTTCGTCAAGAATTGGGAGCATGAAAGTCAAGTACAACACTGATCTCACTCTGCATTTCAGCTCTGTTGGCCGCGACGTTTCGCATGGCAGCCTATCCGTGCGTGGTGTTTACCAATCTAAGCACAATCCAGACACAAATCTGCTTAGCTTCCGAGATCTGATAAGATTGAGGCTCATTCCTGGTCATTTGTCCATAGAGTCAATATATGTTTTTACGTTGTGCTACGTGAGTTGTATATATGTACTGTATGTTAAACTTTTTTCGCATCGTACGTAGCCAACTGTGCGAATCGGAGGTGCCGGGGGAAGGGCAAAAAAAATTTAACACAAAAAAACAGTTCTGAATGAATGAATTTTTAATCTAGATTCAAAAGTGCATCGTGGCTGAGCGGCGCAGTGCATGGTTAGTCCACCTCTGTTGTGAACTCGGCCACCTGAGTTCAATTCCTGGCAACAGCTTCCATCGGTGGTGAATTATACTGGTAGGAACCCACTGGTTCCACCAGCCCACAGGGGATTATTGTGTCCGTCCGTCCGTCGTGCAGGGAGGGGCTGGGTGGGGTGGGGAGGGTGGGGTGGGGCTGTGTGGGGAGGGTGGGGAGGGGCTGGGTGGGGAGGGTGGGGCTGGGTGGTGGGTGGGAGGGGTGGGGCTGGGTGAGGAGGGGTGGGAGGGGCTGGTCACCCCGTGGTGTCCATTATAAAACTCAACGTTTAACCTACTCATGCCGGCTTTTGCCCGCCCTCACAGTCGGCCATATTTGCGGAATAAACCACGCCGCCGTTGACCCTGGCCATTGACCGAGCAACCCAACGTTCCTACCAGCTCCCTCCGCAGGAATGTGTTACCTGAACCACTCCTAGGCCACCTCCCTTAACCACTCTGTACTGACCAGCGTGGTGAGGAATGGTCAAACAATCCTCATGGTAGACATGGCATGGGGAGACCTTCATCCAGCAGTTGATTGACATGGGGATTAAATTATTTATTTTATGATCAACATTATACCAAGAATGTTGCATCGTGTAATTTCCCATACCTACGTGCATTAATGAATCATAGTGTGGGGAGGGGGGTTATTCGTGGTTAACGGTCTATACTTGTGAAGTGCAGCATACGCGTAATGCACGACTGTTATGTAACTATTACATTACCTTGTTCTTAGCTCGCTCATAATCATTGCGTGTTATCAGGCAC
Source organism: Lethenteron reissneri (assembly GCF_015708825.2). Lineage (NCBI taxonomy): Eukaryota > Metazoa > Chordata > Hyperoartia > Petromyzontiformes > Petromyzontidae > Lethenteron > Lethenteron reissneri. The sequence goes on from NC_083816.1 coordinate 3,092,638, forward strand.
ACGTGATCTCAACAAAGTAGCAGGAAGTAGAGGAACACGTTATTCCAAGTGAACATCGGAGCCCGCTAGCCACGTGGCTTTGCAAGTTGGGAGCCTGCACCACGATTGTTGGTTGCATTGTCACCAGACCTGTTAATGCGGCCCATCGTGCATTGCCACAATTGTTCAGGGTGAACAATACGCTTGCGTGTAATGTGCCGTGTTTGTGGTTTTACAACGAAAGGGTAACATAAGCCCAGCTGCAGCCCGTTTACGCACATCGTGTAATTCCCCCACACGTGCAGAGTCCTGGTAAGCAAAGACAAAGATCCCCCGTGTAGGACTGAACAGACTTGTTGGGGCAAGTGCTGTTGGCGAGCACCGGTGCAGTTGTCACATGAGCGAGTGGAGCCGACACAATAACAAGGCAGGCAAGTCTGTTCATGACCTCGAGGTGTCAAACAGTGGTCACAGCACGCCGCTCCGTTGGCCCCGGCGACACGAGTTTGATTTCCAGCCGTGACTATCATCAGCCGCGTGTGATATCTGATTCGATTCTGGGTCGCCACCCCTCCTGCACCAGCCCACACTGACCACACTTGGTTGTGTATGGTGGTAGCGAGGTCTTAATCCAGCAGTGGATTGTACCAATTGTAGCATTGTCTTCTATGTAAACGAGTTGAGCGGATACTGAGATGCCTCCTTATATAAATTAAATGTGGGGAAAAAAAATGAATAGTGAGATTCAATATTTATAGTGCAAGATTAAAATTATAAATATTTACAAAATCTGTCAAAAATGACACAATATGACACGAAAACGCAGTTTGAATATGTTTTCAACGTTGAAAGTTATTTCGACGTTGTGTAATTGTATTACGCAAACGTTTAGCGAGAGCTCACAAATGTTGAGTTGGAATAGAAGGTCATATCCAATTGCGTGACGCTTGTTAGCCCGAACTTACTACAGTTACGGCACATCCGTTTCTAAAGAATGTTTACATTTATAAAGAAAAAACGCCCAAGAACTTACAGTGTTGTCTTTTTTTTACATATATAGTGTTTCCCCGTAAGCTCTCTCAATTTAGGAGGCTCATCACTCGTGCAAAAATGCTGTCAGTCAAGGTTACGTCTGTGCGTGAGTCCGTGCGTGATTCCGTGCGTGTGTGTGGGGAGCGGTGGTGTAGCGGTTTGTTCGCTGTGCTATGAAACCGGCGACCCGAGTTTAATTCCCGCTTACGGGCAACAACACCAGTGACGAATATCTGAACCGGTCCTGGGCCTCCCCTAAGTTGGCTCAGCCTGAAATTAGTACCTGGTGCGGTGCGTAAACATCACCACTGGGGAGACAAGGGCGGTTGGGCGTGGTGCTGGCCACCCACCACCTCGTGTGCCGTTCCGGCCTTCATAGGTGCTCGCAAACAGCACTTGCCCCTACAGTCTGTTCAGGCTATATGGGGGGGGGGGGAGATCTTTGTCTATGTTTTTTGAGCCCGCATTGTCAAGTTTGGGACAGAACAAGTTTGACTTTTCGCTTTTTTTTCAATGACAACACACCGACGTCGGATTTAGTGGAGATCAACAGGGAGAAATGGATTTGAAGCTCGGGGCAGCAGGCCCTTTCCCACGGCCGCTGGATGGGTCTGGGACGAGAAGGAATTTCAGCAAGGCTCTGTTATGCATACCCACAGCCCCTCCCCCCTGCACCCTCGGAGTCCCAACACCCAACCCCCACCCCAACTCGCTCCAGCCACCACCATCACCACCTTCTCCTCCTCCTCCTCCACTCTCCAACCCCCTCCCCCACCCTCTCAAATCCCCATGTCTCTAATAATATAATCGCCTGCAAAATCTAGGGACAGGGCACTTATTGCCACAGTGTCGTGCAAATGTGACGTTTGAAACGGTGTAAAATAACTAAGTCAAACTTTGTTCTACTTAACGATTTTTATTTTACCAGGTAACACCCATTGAGCTGTTAGTTATTTCTCAGTAGCGATCTGGCAACAAATGATAACTCAACGAAGTGGCTTATCACGGAAATGTATAGCCGCCAAATGATCTCAACGCACATTGATTTAAAATGTGGAGGTAAAAGTCGGAGGACCCGGGAGAAAAATCCACGCGACCACGGGGAGACAGAGACACACACAAACTTAAAATATACAGCAGGCATCGTCAGGGTCGGGATCGAACCCACGACCTCCTGCAAACCAAGCGAGGGAGATAACATTTCACCGCTGTACGGTGACATACGGTAACATGGGCGTGGGATCATATGCGGCAGGGGGGGGGGATTGCCCCCCCCCCACGTATGATAAGCCACGTGCTGTGCCCCCCAGCTCCCCCCTCAATATACTTTTTTGGCTCCCCTGTTGGATCCTTGACATGAGCACCTATGGCCAATTTGCTCCTCCAACTTCAAAAGTGTGGCCACGCGCTTGCACGATCCAGTGGCACGACAGAATGTACGAGATGTGCGAGGTGTCGGTGAAGGAACGGAATGCGCCCGTGGAGGACGGAGCGGCCGCCGGGAGATTGAGCGACGATCGTGATGGAGGGGTGACAGCTTTGGCGGAGTTCACGATGATGATGATGGGAAGGTGTAACCAAAACATTAGAATCGCTTTTGAAATCACATCCCTAGATTACATGTCTAGGACTACTGTGTTTGACACTGGGTTTGAAGATTTATGAATGGAAAATAAGACTTTGGTGCGTCTTCTTCCTCCCCCACAACGTTTCGCGGTGGCGAGATGTTAACTGCCTCGCCTGGTGTATAGGAGTTTGTGGATTCGATCCCAACCCTCACGCCTGTATATTTAAAGTTAGCATGTTCTCCCCGGGTTCGCGTGGATGTTTCTCCGGGTGCTCCAGTTTTCCCCTCCACATTAACAAGTGTTTGTTTGCCTGCTATAAATGCCCACGTGATGAGCCGCTTTGTTGAGCTACCATTTGTGGCCAGGTCACTTCTGAAAAAGAGCTCTGTAGCTCAGTGGGCCTTACCTGGTAAAATAATAAAAAATAGTCGTTAAAATGTAATGTTAGGAGGCCAGAAATGTACAGTCAGGACTCTCATAGTGTGGCATCTCGTGTTTGAGAAGAGCCCACACACACAGTCACCACCACACACAGTCACCACCACACACAGCTACATACACATACTATGCAACCCCCCCACCACCACCACACACAGTGTCGCATCTCGTGTTCGAGAAGAGCCCACAAGAGGTAATTTCATGGAAACTACTTCCGAAATGCCTCCAAATGCGCTCTTATGTATTTTTAACTTCGTTCGCACTGTACGTAGCCAACGGTGCCCATCGGAGGTGCGGGGGAAGAACAACAAACTAAACACAAAAAGCAGTTTTAAAAAAAAAGTTTCATTCTAGATTTTAAAGTGCATAGCTCCAGTGGCTTCCTAATATCAGTTTTCAGTTTCAGTTTCATTTATTTGGTGTAGCCCTGTGAGCCATTCGGCTCTTGAATCGGGTGCAACCGCAACAAACAAAAAACAAAAACATGAACAATAAAATATCTTAAAGTGACTATGTGCAAACAGAAAATCCAAGAAAAGACGGCAAAATATTGCAGAAAAAGCACCGTACACCAACGCTGTGTGCAAAAATCCCAGTGGGATGCAAGGAAGAGCGTTCCAGACAGCCACAAAAGCGTATCGGAAAGCGCGTAGCGCCGCAACTGTCCATGCGGCCCTGATGTAGGTGTTCTCGTCACGTGACAATCAATCTGAAATATCCATTACAATTTTCACAGCTGGACTTTATTTGGCACAATCCAGTGAACAAAACAAATTCAACACGATGTTTTTTTTGTGTGAAGTCATTGGTGACTGAGCTAAGGCCATCAACATTGCCGTACGGTACTTGACAACACGGTTTAATTATAGGTGGCTGCGTCCACAGCAACACATTCGTATGCTTTATTTAAGTATCCTTTATATAAATATGCTTTATTTAACCAGGAGATGAAATTTAGACCCATCGAGACACACAAAAACATCGCCTCTTTGGCAATGGCAAGCTGGGATTGTTTATATAAAGCTTGATGCATTAGATGGAGTGTCCTTGCCAATAACATCTGGCAAGCCAGCAGGATTTGTTTCACAAGCCTGACTGCTGATAAGGCCCAAGGAGGTTGAAACCAGTCCAGAGTTCGTTTGCTTAAATGCCGTGGAAGAATATTAGTCTGGAAAGCCAAGAGACTAATGGAACAAGACGAATGCATTGTCCTTACAGATGCTGTGCAGAGTATACTACTATAACACTACTCCACAATAATGCAAAGTTACTCTGTATATAGTACAGGTACAGGAAATCAATTTAGTGTACAAATGAAGCTCTCACAACTAGGCCAATCAGCTACAGCATGGCAAAAGGTATCCATATATATTGCAAGTTTCTGAAACTATTACCGTTCTAAAAGTTTGATTTTGACAACTGTTCATTTGCAAGTGTAATTATTCTTTTTTCTGTACAATGCTGTTCATATCTTTGGCCGCCATTTTATTTCGCTGTTTAGTTCGAGTTTACGTACGATTAAGTTTACGGATGACTGCTCCACGTTTCTAACTACGTAACTGCCTCAGCAATATGCCACCACTGATAACCCGAGATTGGGGCTGGACACCTGGGGGGAGGGAAGTGCTTAACAGGTCATCGGGTTTTTTCGTTTGTTTTCAACTTAAATAAAGTGTACACGTCTGACAGTGCGGTGGGGACGAATCTCCCGCTATGAGAATGTGTGACATTTTCCACGGAGCTCACCAATTTCTGAGGCCGCCAACGAAAACGCGAAGCTAGAGGCCATCGCTTCAACCGGTGGGGAAGCCCCCCCCCGCCCCCCCCACAACTCTTTTAGAATAACAATAATAGCGATGATACGGGAGTGCAATTGAACATTCCTCGCGTTGGTAACCGAATGTCTCCCCCTCTCCCCCCCGTTTGCTCCACTCGAGTGTTGCGACAGGTGTTGTATCTCTCTCGGGCGGGGGAGTTTCCCTTTGTCGGCGACTTGGTGTGGAATTGCGTCTCGCACGTGAATGGCATGAGATGGAGGGCCCCTCCACGCTGTGTGAATGGGAAAAGTGACAAAACGAGGATCTCATACTCCCCTCCCCCCAATACCAAAGGGTCAATATAGCCTGCCCCCTACTGAGAGCGGTGGCTTCCCCTCCCTTAGGCGTGCTAATAAAATGGAAGATGGAACCTTGCACCAGGGCCACATCCGGACAAATCCTTGGTACTTAGTCCATCGCGTGGCACGGACAGATCGGGAAACCCAATGCGCTACACTTCTCACGAGGTCTTTGGCCATCACTTGGAGCTCATCCCATGTAACACCAGACAGTGGGAATAAAAAAAAAAGGTCAAAATTGGCTTCAAGATATTTGAGATGTTACCAGTTTTGGGGGTTCCACGTTTTACACTCTCCAGCCCATAATGCATTTCAACTGCCAATCTATTTATCTACAGCAGCGGTGGTCAACTGGCGTCTCCCGAGCTGCATACGGCTCTTTAATCCGCTCTATCGAAAGGGCATAACCAGAGGCGGAGCCAGGATTTTCAGGTAGAGGGGGGCAACCCCCCCTGCAAAATAAAATATGATAGAAGTTGTTAGTAAGTAAGGACTTGTCCCTTGCTTTTTATTCGACGTGTGTACGGCGATGGCGCATGGCCTGGAAGTATGACATGATTTGATCATTCGTCACCGTCGCAGCAGTCTCCTTCTCGACATACAGCAGCATGGCGTCATTGAGGTAGTTGGAGCCCATTGTGGTGCGCAAACGCGTCTTGATGATTTTCAGGACGCTGAAGACCTGCTCGGCCGTGGCTGTCGCCACCGACAACGTCAGTATCAGCCGCAGCAATCGGATTACAAAGTGGTAGCCGGCCGTGGCCACGTCCGGTCTGCACCAGCATGACCGATAGTTCAAGGAGCATGCCCATATTCTTCAATAGCTCGTCCTTCTCTATCTCCCTGTCGAAGTGGACCAGCTGCTGATCGAGAAGCATTAGGTGGACGTCAGGAAAGTCGATCATGTAGAACTTGCGGGCCAGCTCCACGAGCTTGTCGACATTGAACGAGGCGAACTGCTTGTGGGGAGAGATACAAGCTGCTAGGCGGAGCATCTCCATCGACTCGGCGCTGAATCTGGAGGCGAACTCGGCCAGCATCTTGTCGTTCGCTGCGAAGAACAGGTCGACACAGAAAACATGATCATTGGTGTTCATGTGCCCATCGCAACGAGGCCGGCCAGGTCGGACGAAGTTGGGAGTCATTTCGGGCACCTCGATCTTGTGGGTCTCACAGAACTGCTGCACCTTGTGGAACAGGTCGTCGTAGCCGGTAACGCGCATCTCTGTCAGCGCTTCGACGATGCCATCGACCAACCGCAACGCATTGACGATGTCCTGGTCCTTCATTTGCAGCGCCTGCGACAGGTCATGCGTGATAAGCAGCATCTTCTCCATTAGGTGCAAGATGAACAAAAACTTGAACGTGCACATGTCATCGAGCAGGCGCGTCACCTCTACCCGCTGCTCCGACTTGCTGCCGTCTGTCTCCACATGCTGGATGACTTGCATTGTCGCGCCGAACATGTCGATCAAGCGACGCAACGCGTGCCAGAACGACGACCAGCACGAGTCACCTGGGCGCACCAACGCCGTCTCCTGCTTCAGACCACGGCCCATCTCGACCAGCAGCTCGTTGATCATCTCCAGCATGATCTTCTTCTGCGTGTTGATGAGATCGTCGTTGCGCTTGCAGGAGCTCGTCGCCACATTGATGATGTCATTGACCAATGCGAAGAACAGGCCGATGTCGGGGACGCCATCCTTGCAAGCAGCAACCAGTGCGAGTTGGAGCTTGTGCGCCCAGCAGTGCCCGTAATAGGCCAAATCGTTCATCTGCTTGATCAGGGCTTGCAGGCCGTTGATCTCGCCGCTCATATTGGACGCACCATCGTAGGCCTGCCCGCGGCAGTTGGCGATTCAGCGACCACGATTGGTCTGCATGTCGACAATGGAATCGCGCACGTGTCGGTGACGTGCTTCAGGTCGACAAGACGCTCACGCAGCATGCCAGTCTTGATCTCAACAAAGCGGTTAACGATGGCCAGTGGCTCGTTCTTGCTCGCATCGTGCGTCTCGTCCACTATGATGCAGTAGAAGGCGTCGGCTTGTTCATCATCGAAGAGCTTTCGGACGATCTGGGCGTGGGCGTGGATGATGTCCTTCTGGATGTCGGGACTAGTCATGATGGCGTTCTGCGAGGCGTTGTCGAGCGTGACGCGGGCCAGCTCGACGTCGCATTTGCACAGGAACTGAAACAGCTTGAGGAAGTTGCTGCGGTTGAGCGACTCGTCTGACTCATTGTGGCCCCGGCAGGCCAGCCCCTGCTTCATCAGGAATCGAATCGCATCGACTGATCCCTCCAACCGAGTCCGATTGTCAGCGATCGCCTGGGCCGTCTGCTTCTTCAGGCCGTGCTTGCCCGTGATGATGTGCATCTCCGTGTTCATCATGTCTCTGGCCTTCTGTATCGCCTGGTTGTGGAGCGACTGCACGCCGCCTTGATGTTGGAGAAGGCAGCAATTGCGGCCACCCACCTTATTCCAGGCCCGAGAACCCGTCTGAGACTAACGCGTCCGATCGATTTCAGGACGGTAAGAGGAAGCACGGGAAGCAGTAGACCGACTTGGTGTGGAACGAGTATTTGAGCCAATCGTACATCTCAAACCACGATGGCTGCAGGCGGCACTTTTTTCGCCCCATCATCTTTGACGGGTACATGCTGCCATCCGACGAACGGGGGCGTGGAACGAACCGGCCCTGCATCAGGTGCGAACGATGGATCTCGTTGACACTGTTTGGATCGTACGTCGAAGTGGCGGGTCTCGTCCCGGGATCCCGATCGACAACGCGCACCCCTGCGGGCAATGGCGCTGGAGGCGGGGAGTTGGCTCGCGTTTCTGCTTCCGATTCATCAGCTGCCGCCGTTGAAGACGAAGGGTCAGGAGATCGCGAACGGTGACGCTGAGCTGGAAGACGCTCTGGCGAACGACTCGCCGGGCGCTTCTGCAGCCATCGATCGAGGGTCGAATTCGAACCGTGTGTGATCGGCATCGCGCTCGCTGAAGGTGAATGCCTTCAGGGAAGTCGTGTACTGTCTACACAACTGCGCAGAATTCTGTGAGTCACTTATAACTGCTTTGCCGTTACTTATTGCCAATGCTGGACTCAGACTATTGTCCTATCATCTCATAGAGTCCCTGGCACGTGATAACACAGTGGCAGTGGGGGTCGCATAATGCCGATTTACTACTAATAAACCTCAATGATCCGATCGAAATTAGCGATTTCGATAGGATCATTGGGGGGGCACGTGCCACCCCCCCCCCCCCCCCCCCACTGGCTCCGCCACTGGGCAAAACGTAGAATGTACTATCACAGTAGCAAAGAAGAAGGAATGTCTCCCATGATGTGCCAAAAACTGTCAATGTATACCAATACCCGCCATTCGCCACCAAGCAATGGTGACGTCGCCACAGCACCTGTGCCAGGTTAGGTGCACTTTTAGGCCACGTGAATATTTATATATACACTTTATATATATATACACTCGGCTGTTTGCAGAACTCGTGGGTACGTTTTGGCTCTTGGTCTGTGACAAGTTGACCACTCTCCTGCTGTAGAGTCATCCTCATAGCTGAGGGACGATGACGTTGACGAATGCGTTCCAACTTTTGCAATCTTTCAGCGTCTCTTCATTGAGTCCCGCTCGACTGCTCGCACTCTCCCTCCAACTCATCCACCTCCTTCCTATTATCTTCCGTTTTGCGTGGCATGTGCAGGGAAGGGTCGACATTTGCCGTTTTTCAGCGTTGTGCTCTGTTTAACCAAGCCGCCAAGTGGTAAACCACACTTTAGAGCGTGTCATAGCAAATTACACAAAATAGCTCAACCTGGCTCTCAATAGCCATTGCCACGTGGGTACAAACATCATCAGTGTGTCCCGTCCTGTTACGCAGATAGCTCATTGCCTTGTGGACATGTTATGATAAATGTGGTTGTTCTATAATGAGTTTCCAATGCCAACAAGAAGCCCCTAAGAAAATTTAAATGTTCCATAAAATTGGTGTCCACACGTGTATTACTTACTGCAACATGTACTAAGTTATCCTGGTGCTTTGGTAATTCGTGATGGAACGTACCACAGTGCCGAGATGGGTTAGGATCGTGGTACACTATCCGTCTCACGATCCGGGTGCCATGGTGGTAAGGTGTTAACTACCTCGCTTGGTATACAGGGGGTCGTGGGTTGGATCCCGACCCTGACGCCTGCTGTATATTTTAAGTTTGCGGTGTCTCTCCGCATGGTGGCGTGGATCATTTTTCAGGGTCCTCCGGTTTTTCCCTCCACATTTAGAATCAACAATTTGGCTGCGATACATTTTCACGTCATAAGCCACTTCGTTGAGCTATATTTTATGGCCAGGTCACTTCTGAAACAGAGCAATATAGCTCAATGGGCCTTAAGCTGGTAAAATAAAAAATAAAAAAATTAGTTTTTATAGACTCCTCTCTCATTAGTACATGAGAAGGGTTGAGACTTGTTTACCGGTCTTGAGTTGTGCGTTCTCGATTGCCCGACCATCGAGTGGCAATTCACGATACGCCACCGAGTGTGAGCAATGTCGCACAGCTCGCATCTTGCAATAAAATCAACGCGGTTGTTCAGAGCCACATGTTCACAAAGCACCCACACATTTGCTACGTCCACAGCCCTTCTCCTCTCGGGCGAATCGATCCACGGGCAGCTCCACGAAGGCGGCTCTCCGGTGCCGTCTTCGGCTTGCTCCGTGCGCGTCGTCCGGCGTGACGTTCAACGTTTGGTTGCTCCACGCGCCTTGGGGAGCCATCTTTGGCGACTCGTGCTTGCAAAGCTTCGCGCGAGGAATTACGAATAGGGTTCTCTCGAAGAGGGTCCACGGGACGTGGGTGCAAAACAAATGGTGGCCACACAGTGAGATCGACAATCATGGGCGGAAACACGAAACATTCAACGGTGGTTCTAGATTTGTAGCTTTCGTGACTGCAAGGATTCATATTCTTAGGTTTTTTCGGTAAAAGTCACGTAGGTAAAAAATTAAATTAATAAAAGTAAAATAAAAAAAATCACGACGTTTCGAAGGCAACACAAGCTTCCGTTTTAGGTGGAACCGTCACAGCCCGACAGCTGTATCAAGTAAATGAGAGATTACAAGAGCTACCACTCCGTATATATAATGGTTGAGGGAGGGGGGAAGGGCCAGGAACGGCACACTTTTTATTATTATGGTAAGGTGCGGCTTGAGACTACGAATAGACTACATAACAATTGACTGAGCCTTTATTATGGAGAGGTGCGGTTTGTGACTACGCCTAGTCTACATAACAAAAGTGTGAAAAAAGAAGCTAAACCTGGTAAAACAAAACTGGCTGTCTATCAGTAACCTGTAATAGTTGTCTGTCAAATAAGATGGTCCAAATAAGTGTAGTTAAATCTTTTTTGCATGGTTAATCACATCTTTCCAATGATTACTCAGTTTGTAACCATCATCACGGTTGAAATTATGTCTGTGTTTGTGACTTTACCGAAAAAACCTAAGAACATTCAACGGTGGTTTAAAATCCTCGGCAAGTGCTGTTCAATGGCCTGCACATCGCATCCTCCCAGGCGATAATCTTACCGCATTTTTAAAAAAATCGAACGGATGCATAAAAAAGCACTTGATCTTCTATCACATGTGGAATTGGTATATATTGGCATATATGGACCTTTGGGAGGATGTCATATAAAATGTAAATATATAGTCGAGCGGCCAGCACGCTTTTCACTGAGCCCATTTGCAGAGGGCATGTTTCGGCTCCTACCACAATCTGGTTACTGTATGCAGAGCAATAGTAAAGTGCATTCTCTGTTTGTAAATGGACACTAAATACCACTGTGTCATTATTGTACTCATAAATGCAGGGCACTGCATAGCAGCGTAGCAGGCCAAATATACGTAATACTAATAATTATAAATGTACATAATACCACTAATAAGAATATTGCCCACTACAATATTCGATGTTTGATTGTGTGTTCGGGTTGGACCATGCTGTCCGGCAGGATCTGTTAAGTTCCTGAAGACGCCCCTGCACGTACGTGTGTGTGTATGTGTGTGTATGTTGTGTGTGTGTGTGCATGATGTATGTGTGTGTGTGCATGATGTATGTGTGTGTGCATGTTGTATGTGTGTGTGCATGATGTATGTGTGTGCATGATGTATGTGTGTGTGTGTGAATGTTGTATGTGTGTGTGTGAATGTTGTATGTGTGTATATGTTGTACGTGTGTGTGCATGATGTATGTGTGTGTGCATGTTGTATGTGTGTGTGCATGATGTATGTGTGTGTGTGTGAATGTTGTATGTGTGTGTGTGAATGTTGTATGTGTGTATATGTTGTACGTGTGTGTGCATGATGTATGTGTGTGCATGTTGTATGTGTTTGTGTGTGCATGTTGTATGTGTGTGTGCATGTTGCATGTGTGTGTGCATGTTGCATGTGTGTGTGCATGTTGCATCTGTATGTGTATGCATGTTGCATGTGTGTGTGCATGTTGTATGTGTGTGTGTCGCGCATGTTGTATCTGTATGTGTGTACATGTTGTATGTGTGTGTGCATGTTGTATGTGTGTGTGCATGTTGTATGTGTGTGTGCATGTTGTATGTGTGTGTGCATGTTGGATGTATGGGAGCGGTAGTGTAGCGGTTAGCGCCGCTGCACGATGAACGTGGCGACCCGGGTTCGATTCCCGTTCACGGTCAACGCGAGTGACAATTATCTTAACCGGTCCTGGGCCTCCCCTAGGTTCACTCAGCCTCAAATGAGTACCTGGTGCGGTGCGTAAACATCGCCACTGGGGAGACAAAGGCAGTCGGGCGTGGTGCTGGCCACTCTCCCCCTAGTGTGCCGTGCCGGCCTGCATAGGTGTTCGCTAACAGCACTTGCCCCGACAGTCTGTTCAGGCTATATCGGGTGGTGGAGATCTATGTTTTTTGAGCCCGCATTGTCAAGTTTGGGACAGAAAAAGTTTGACTTTTGCGCGCAGAGTGAAACATCGCACATCGGGGGGGGCCCAAACAACGACGCGCGGCACAAACATCGAAGAGCGGCTCAGCAACAACAACAACAACGTCGGGCACCTATCCTATCCATAATCGAGGTCTTTTTGGAGTTAGATCGTGTAATCATATGAATGTGTCGTAAAAACCCGCCACCACCCGACACAGCCAACTAGTAAGGGTTGTCACGTAAACAGAACGTGGCCAATTCGTCACTAGTGCAGCACTAACCAGTGTGTTGGAGAGCCAAGCCACAACATGTACACGATGGGCACCCATTGTCACCGAATTCTTGCAGAGACCGCAACTTCACTTGCCGCGCCTGCACGTGGCTTTTGCGTACTCGCCGCGTTCACCCGATGGCGTTGAAAATATTTCAGGAGAGAGATTCATCGCCGGCGAACGGGTGAACGCCACCGGTGAGACGTTGACTTTTAAGCAACTGAAATCGACCTCCCACCACCCCCAAAAGACGCCTATAAACGATTTGCACTTAAAACGAATTCAGCAAAAAAAGTGGCAGAATGTTGATCATTGGAAGCGGGAGCGGTATTTGATTTAAAATGCTTGGGGGTCATAAACCCGAAACTTGTTTTGGTCTTCACACTTCTGCTGGGAGGCATAGAGAGAGAGAGAAACGACGACTCGTGTTTGCCGAACACAGATTCCTCTCTGCTGTGCCATAACGTAGCAAGTTAGTAAAAAAAAAATCTAGAGCCAAGCAAGCCATGCCAGACCTTAAAGACCATGACCAAATAGGTGATATTTAATTATATCCTTAACTGGCAGGTGTAATGTGCATTATATACCGAAATACAGCAGCCGTACAATCAGAACATTACTCCTGATGATAGCTTTCCTTATTTTAACCTGCAGTACTGTATCTTCGACAATCACACTGAAACCTACGAATCTCAAGTTTTGGACTAATACACTGATGTCCCGCACACATCATTGACCTCTGCGTCACAGAGGGTTGTTTCCGTGGTGGAGTGGTTATTGCAACCCAGAAGTCGCCCCTTATGGTGTCCCAGTGTGGCCGCTGACAGTCGAGCGAGTTATCTTCATTCTCACGACGAGTGTCCGTCCATCCAGCAGTATGATGAATAATTATATTTTTTAACTTTTTTAAAAACACGCTTTAATGAAATGTACCCTACTAGTGATGGAAGAATTCCACGACTCCAGGGAGTGACCCCGAGGCTTGCCATAACGTAAGGAGCCGTGGTAATTTACAGCCAAAGTCAGTTGAGCGTGGACAATTAGACCCAAGCCGAAAAATAACATATAAAAATGAATGTTTAAAAATAAAATTATCATAGAATATAGTATTGTCATCAGTATGACGTAAGTATACCAAGTTTGCAGTCGATACCACATTGGGAAGTGGGTTAAAATTGAGTTACAAGATTTGAAGATACAACGACAACAGACAGAGTGAATTCATTAAAAAAAGCGTGTAAAATAAAAGAGGATGCTGGTACCACTGTCAGACAATTGGCAGGTCGGACAAAACGTGTGTACACCCACTTCTTCCGTGATATTTGGCCAGCGTGGAAGAGTAGGCCGAATGCTCCCTGGAAGGTCAACTGTGGCTCATCGTATGACGAGACCACACAGTCCTTGGTATCAGCACGTGGGAGTTCCACCACCGTATACCGAGGCGAACACCACCCAATGCTCAGTTGTGCGAAGAGACAACACACACATGCGACTCGAACGTTGATGCAACTAACGTCACTCAGGTTGCCTTGGCAAAGGAGACAACGGACATGTGTACAGCAGAAGCTGGATATAAGCACACCTGATATAAGGAGCACCGCTGGGGGGAGGTAAACGGCGACTTCTGATATTGGCACACGTTGGAAAAAGCTCACCTTAACTTGTGGGTGGCACCCCCCCCCCCTCCCTCCTAGATTTACAAAAATTCAGACTCACTGTGTCGTGCTCCATCTGAGTCTGTGTATGCCCCCCACTTTGTGCAACTTGCAGGCTTATCCCAAGGGGGTGGTGTGCTTATATATCCAGGTGTCGAAAGAACATTTGAGTGCTTCCTCATTCTGCAGCAAAGACGACGACAACAACACACCGATGACGAGAGGTAATTCCACGGCGACTTGAACTAATGACTAAACGTGCTCCCCCACCCTCCAAGTGATTCGGGACTTTCCCGGTGGATTTTTTGGGGTGGCAGTTACAGGTCACAGGTGAAGGAGGAGAGGGATGGGGTGGCGGTGGCGGCGGGGGGGGGGGGCATTCATCTTTAGATTTTGCACAAAACGGGGAAACTGCATCCCTTGTTGTTTTCCTTGCTGAACTTTTGACTTGCAGACAGAGGCGAGCCCTGGGTGTTTGCCCACTGGCCAGCCACATGGCTACGCTGTATTGGCGCCACTGCCAGCAGAGACAAACCACACCGCCGCTTACCCGACCGGAGGAACTAAACTCAGACGGCGGGAAACGTGGAACGGGATCCACCATCCTCAGTCTCTCTCTGTGTTTGTGTGTCGTGTCTGCTTCGCTGTCGACGTCACGGAAGAGGGAACGCGGTCTCGAGGTTCGCGGATCAGAAACTTTGTTGAGACTGGAGAAATCCGATGAGCTATAATCAATAAATAATGAGCTCTGTTTCATCAGATGTCCAGTTATAGGGGGCAGGTTAGACCTTCACAACAACAAACAATGTAAGCAAACACGGCAGGTGTGTCACGTGTAGGAGAGGTAAATAAATTAGTGCGGTGCATGGGGGTGGGGGGGGCGGGGCCCACTACATCGGAAGTATTACATCTGACAAAGTGACCTCTTAAGTGCCCCCCCCCCCACAAGCGTGGGGCCCGGGCGGTCGCCTGCCATCACAGCAGTGCAAACCTTGCTTTGCGCGACCAATATAATCCATAATAGAGGTTTTTTGGGTTAGATCGCATAAACATATGTAATAAAAGGACTCGAACACTTCTTTCTGTCTTCGTGTCTTTATTCAGGTTCACGTCTTTACCCACACGGCACTCTGTTATAACTCCTGTATTTGTAGCCCCCGGCTATTCACTGCTATTATAGCTTCCTCACCCCTCTGACTCTCTGCTTCATCTACTGTAACCTCCTCCCTGCAGACTTGCTGCTACCCCTATGTGCAGACCCTCTGGCTGTCACTGTATGCAGACCCGCTGCCCACTCTCTCTGTGCAGCCCCGCTGCTGACTGCAGCCTCCTCGCTGCTTCGGGTCGGTCACCGCTGGCCAACGGTGCCGATCCTCGCTCCCCCCGTGTTCGTGGCGATCTCGCCACACCCCGCTTCGCCCTTCGTGGCCTTCCTCTGTTCCTGGTTCCCCGTCACTCCCCCTGCTCTTCCGGTTCCCCTCCTTCTATACTCAACCCCTCTCCCCCCACGTGACCTAACTCCTCCCCCCCCTGACGGCACCTCAGAAGGGCCGTTTACAACCGCATTACATCACCCTCCCCCCTAAAGAAAATCCAGCCGACCTCGGCTGAATTGCAACCTGAAAAGCAATGCGGGTGTAAAGGGCCAACACGCAAAAAGACACGAAGCATTGAAGAACATTATAACAATAACACAACACAACACAATCTAACGAAACGTGAGGGATTTCGAGCGAGTACGGGTAGCCGGGCCGTCCCGGACGGTCGGCGGCCCACCCGCCGAGCGGGAACGTGGAAGGGTTTTAGGGGCGACGGGCGCAAGTTCTTCCGTCGCCATTGGAGGCCCGCCACTGTCCCGCTCGCGTCCAGAAACATCCCGTACTCGCGTCCGCGGAGGGATAGGAAGAGCTGCAGGTCCCGTGGGTTCTGCGGCTCCGGTCGGCGTCCCACAAGCGGAAGGTCCTCCTCCCTGCGCTGTCACGGCCGGCTTGTCTGTGAAGGGTACGACAGGCGCTCTCGCAAGGTCAGCAGACACAGGCAAGGGCGAGTCGGCAGCAACAGACCCCGGCAAGGCAACTTGGGGAGATGACGCATCCGGCCGTGGGGCAATGTATGGCTTCAACCGGGACGTGTGCACGAACCAACGCCGTGCACCAACCTGAACACGCGCCGACTGTGGGTTGGGAACCTCAATGAGGCGGACCGGACCCTGCCAAGGTCGATGTAATTTAGGAGATGTACCTGGCCGCACCTGTGGGCAATGAAGCCAGGCCAGGTCCCCCTTTTTCCAGGGACACTCCCCCTTTGAACGTCGGGCACACCGCTCATTCCTGGCCTGAGCCTTGGCAGTAGCCATGCGGGCATTTTCCCTCGCCTCAGCGACACGCCGAACGTTGTCCTTACTATACTCAGGAAGAGGCTTAACAGGCCCCCTCGCACCGGTTCCCAACTGGTCATGAATCGGCGGCACGTTCTCACGGCCGTACATAAGGAAAAACGGCGAGTATCCAGTAGCCGCGTGCGGCGTCATGCGATACGCCGAAAGCACCCCAGGGATATGCAAATCCCAATCAGATTGGTTTTCCCCGACTGTATGGCACAGCATGGCGGACAGAGTCCGATTCAACCGTTCCACCATACCATCCGTTTGCGGGTGGTAGGGGGACGTCCGTATCTTTTTAGTTCCAAGAGCCGCACACACCTCCCCCAACAATTTAGACGAAAAGTTACGTCCCTGATCCGTAAGGAGCCTCTCCGGAGCCCCTTTGTCCATTACATACCCAAATAGAAAGGCGTCCGTGATAGACGCCGCTGACTGGTCAGGCAAGGGCCAGGCCATCGGCCAGCGAGAGAGGTACTCCACCCCCACCAGTAAATACTTATTCCCTTTAGCTGATGGCGGAAAGGGTCCCAAAATATCTAACGCCACCAACTCATTAACCCGAGATACTTTAATCGATTGTATCGGCGGAACATATGGATGTTTAGGCGGCTTACGGCGGGCACAATCGGGACACGCGCGAACGTGACCGACGACATCCGTCGTCATGCCGTGCCAATAATAGTCTCGTTGCAGCGTCAATAGGGTTTTCTGCACCCCCAGGTGTAAAAGTGTGTCACAGTGCAAAGATCGAATCAACTCATAGCGCAATGACGCAGGCACAACGAGACGCCAGTGTTCCTGTATCCCTTCCCTCCACATCAGTAACCCATCTCGGAGAGCAGTTTCCGAATTACCACCCGCACCGACTTCCTTACCCGCCTTCTCCGTTCGTTTCCGTAACGACACCAAAGAATCGTCCAACATTTGCTCCCGAATCCACACAGACCTTGGAAGACGCAAAATCCCGTCAGCCGGTCCCCCTTCAACCGGTCCCGGTGTAAGCGGAGGTTCGAGAACATCCACTGCCCGCGCGACAGGTTGAGGGGGGGGCTGAGCCGGTCCACACCTATGCGTCCCCGACGCACACGCACAAGGGGATTGTTGCGGCAACCTGGACAGTGCGTCCGCGTTAGCGTGACGCACACCCTTCCGATGGTGAATTTGGAAGGAGAATTCTTGCAACGTGTCCAGCCATCTCGCCAATTGTCCGGATGGCTGGTCCATCTTAAGAGCGTACTGCAAGGCCGCATGGTCCGTTCGGACAATAAACGACCGACCGTACAGATACGGTCGAAATTGGCGGAGAAAATACACAATAGCCAAAAGTTCCCTGCGAGTGACGCAGTAACGAGTTTCCGCGGGAGACAAAACCCGACTCCCGTACGCCACCACACGCTCAACACCACCTTTTGACTGGGACAACACCGCCCCAATCCCGGTGTCACTCGCATCAGTATCCAGAATGAAGGGATGTTCAAAATCCGGATAATCCAACGTCGGCGCAGTAGCCAGTAGGTCGCGCAGGCTCCGAAACGCCGCCTCCTCCGGCGGTCCCCACACAAATTTGTGCCCCTTCCCAGTAAGGAGATGCAAAGGCCTGGCGATAGTAGCGAAATTCGGAACAAACCTCCGGTAATATGAGGCGAACCCCAAAAACCGACGCACATCACCCACCGTGGCGGGGGTTGCCCAATCCCGGACACACGCAGTTTTCTCTGGATCCGTGGCCACCCCGTCCGCACTAACAATATGTCCCAAGTATCGAACGGAACGTTGCAGTAGATGACATTTCTTAGGCTTGAATTTCAAATTAGCAGAACGCATTCTGGCAAAAACGGCCTCCAACCGCAATAAATGCTCATCAAATGTGCGGCTGAAGACAATAATATCATCTAAATAAATGAGACATGTCTCCCACTGCAACCCCGTCAATACCAACTCCATCAATCTCTGAAAGGTGGCAGGGGCTGCATTCAACCCCATCGGCAGACAGTTAAATTGGAACAACCCCTGCGGCGTACGGAACGCTGTCTTTTCCCGCGAGGGCTCGTCAAGGGGAAGCTGCCAGAAGCCCGAAGAGAGATCTAGCGTTGAAAAAAACTTAGCCCCTGACAAGGCGTCGAGAGAATCGTCCATACGCGGCAGGGGATACGCATCTGCCACCGACACTTTATTTAACTTCCGAAAATCCACACAAAATCGTAATTTACCATCTTTCTTTTTAACCAACACGACAGGCGCACCCCACGGGCTATTAGACGGAGATATAATATCCGCTTTCAACATGTCTTCCACTGCCCCTCGAACGTGCTCACGCTCAGCCGGACTCATCCGACGCGAGTTCAAGCGGATAGGGGCCGCGTCCCCCGTTTCGATGTGATGAGAGAGCAGCGAGGTGCGTCCCAAGTCCAAATCGTCCGAGCTAAACACATCGGAATAGCTCGCTAATAATTTATGAATCGCACAACGCTGCTCAGCGGAAAGGGCCGAATTTTCCGCACATAATTCGGCGATCCAACGATCGTCCACCCCTCCGTCGTGTGAAACACCACCCACCAGCCCCCCGTCCGGAATGTCACTCTGAGCCGTAAACGCCGTAGTGGCGTGTGCCACAACGGTACCAGCCGGCACACACACGCTTTCAGAAGTCGCATTTAACACCTGCAAAAACGGGCGCTGATCCGGACGGACAATGGTTTGCGCCCCCACCAGTGCCAATCCGCCCGTAACAGCGGCGGACGGCGACAGCAAAATTCCACAAGCACTCTGCCGACCCGGAACCGGCTTCCGGTATCGTAGGGGAATGAGCATCTGCGAGCCAGGTGGAATATCAACTGAAACTTCCGATAACGCCTGCACCTGGGCAACCGGAGCCGGTCGCCCCCAGGTGGACTGTAAAAACGCCAATTTGCGGCCCCCTGGCAGTTCAATGCAATTTTCATTGATTCTAATTAAAATGGGCATCTTAGCCAAAAAATCCGTGCCCAACAAGCAAGGAACCGCCAGGGACCTCGAAATTAACACAACGCCCGAGGCCGAGACCCCCCCGATAGAAATATTAGCGTCCACCTGTCCCACGATGCCCATACTACCCCCGTTCGCAGCGATGCAGGAAGCGTAAGCCGGCCTCACGGCCCCCGGTGGGATGTTCAAAAGATGGAATATGACATCCGAAATAATGGTCGCGGACGCCCCGGAATCCACCAAAATACGCACGTCCACCCCTTGGATCGACCCCGGTACAGTGGACGAACCTGTAGCGGCCGCGACAACCCGCCGAGCCAACTTACGCCACTGCGTTATCGAGCGACAAGGCGCAGATACTGGCCTCCCATATTTTAGAACATCCGCGTTCGCACAACAACGGCGATGAGTGAGGTGTCAGGCCTTGCCGGGTGTCTGGTGCGCACCGACTTGCCTGTGCCGGAGGGTCTTTCTTTGGGACGTCCGCGATCGAGGCCTCCTGCTGGGGCGGCCCCGGAACCCGGGCCCAGCAGTCCCTGGCATAGTGGCCCCGACGGCCGCAGCGGAAACAGTCGACGTCGGGTCGGCGCGCAGCAGGCACCCCGTCCCGACGTGGCCGCGCCGGCGGCGGAGCCCGCGGCCCCGGCTCGCTTCGAGCCGGCCACGGAGTGGAGGCGGCCGACAGCTCCTTTGGGCCGGTCGCATCCGGCACGTACACGGCCTTTGTAGGGTCCCACCCTACGGCCCCCCCATCGACGACAGGACCGCCCGTCCACGCCGTGACTTGTTTCCAGCGGCGGAGATTGAACTGGGCGTCCAAACACTTAGCCGCGGTCCGGGACGTGAGTTTCTCGTGACCGCAAGCCGGCATAGGAATGCCCAGATCCCGGGATAACTCCAACATCTTCCCCAAGATGAGAGGTTCCAGCAGGTCAGGCTCCGTCTCCGGGTAAGCGGCCATCGCGAGTTCCAGCACGGCGCCCCTGTACGCTACAGGCGACTCCTCCGGTGCGCGTTGCCGCTACACGAAGCGGCGATGGGCGTCATCCGGTGGCTCGTACGCGTCCGCCATTTCGTCGAACACTCCACGCAATGTTTTCTTCTTCGCAGCTTTTATAGAGCGAAAAAAACGAACAGACTCATCGTCAAGGAGAGTCGGAAGCACCTCCAGCGCCTCGGCGTCCGTCCACCTTGCCGTTCGTACCGCCGCCAAAAATCGACAAGCGAACGCACTCCAATCGCCCCCGATGGAGAACTCCTTAACAGTTGTAAGGTGACGACTGCGGCTCCTTGGCCTGCTTCCGTCCGTCACCGACTCTTCCGGCGGCAAGTTCAGCAAGGCGTCGCAACGCGGTGTCGCCAAGATGGCGGACGATCTTCGTGGCGGCCCCAAGATGGCGGCTTCCCGCCTTCCGTGGTGCGCCACGCCCAAGATGGCGTCTTCCCGCCGCGTGGTCGATGGCGGCGCCATCGAAGACGACCCGGGCTCCTGCCGATCACCACCATCACCTTCCAACGCCGCCCTTGGCGTGACAAGGTCACACAACTCCGTGATGACGGTTTTTAGGGTCGCCAGTTGCTCCGCCATCCGGGTCCATCTTAAATCTTCGTCCTTCAACGCAGATGGGTCGGGCGCAGCGGCAACCTCCTCCACACCCGGGCCCTCACGGATCTCTCCCTCCGCCGAAGTGAAGCCGACCTCAGGAGGAAGATCGTCGTCGTCCGATGATGAAGCCGACGCCGGAGATGGGATATTCTTCTTCCTCAGTTGTTTCGCCATGCCGTTTCACTTCTGACTCCAGTGTAATAAAAGGACTCGAACACTTCTTTCTGTCTTCGTGTCTTTATTCAGGTTCACGTCTTTACCCACACGGCACTCTGTTATAACTCCTGTATTTGTAGCCCCCGGCTATTCACTGCTATTATAGCTTCCTCACCCCTCTGACTCTCTGCTTCATCTACTGTAACCTCCTCCCTGCAGACTTGCTGCTACCCCTATGTGCAGACCCTCTGGCTGTCACTGTATGCAGACCCGCTGCCCACTCTCTCTGTGCAGCCCCGCTGCTGACTGCAGCCTCCTCGCTGCTTCGGGTCGGTCACCGCTGGCCAACGGTGCCGATCCTCGCTCCCCCCGTGTTCGTGGCGATCTCGCCACACCCCGCTTCGCCCTTCGTGGCCTTCCTCTGTTCCTGGTTCCCCGTCACTCCCCCTGCTCTTCCGGTTCCCCTCCTTCTATACTCAACCCCTCTCCCCCCACGTGACCTAACTCCTCCCCCCCCTGACGGCACCTCAGAAGGGCCGTTTACAACCGCATTACACATATATAAATGTGTCTTTAAAACCCGCCACCACCCGACACAGCCAACTAGTAAGGGTTGTCACGTAAGCGGAACGTGCCAATTGGTCACTAGTACAGCACTAGTGTATAGTGTAGTGTATAGTGTAGTGTATAGTAGTGCAGTGTATAGTAGTGTAGTGTATAGTGTAGTGTATAGTGTAGTGTATAGTAGTGTAGTGTGTAGTAGTGTAATATATAGTGTAGTGTATAGTGTAGTGTATAGTGTAGTGTATAATGTAGTGTATAGTGTAGTGTATAGTGTAGTGTATAGTGTAGTATACTAGTACAGCACTAACCGGTGTGTTGGAGAGCCAAGCCACATCATTTACAATCTGAGTACGACGTTTCGCCAGGTCACGTGCGTTGTTACGTCGACTGCTTGGGTGTGCGATGTGGTCAGCGCGCCGGACTCGCGAACCCTGAGGTCGCCGCGTTCTTCGATCAGTTGAAGCCATCGGCAACGGCTCAGCCAGCAGCAGCAGCAGGATGTGCACACCGCAGTTCACCAGTTCACCAGTTCACCAGTCAGCACGTGGCACGTGGCACATGGTGATCTAAATTGTTGCTACACCCATCTCCTCACCGCACAAGTCCAGAGATGCCCTCCGTCGATCCGTTCTGCCAGCTGTGGCATGAACTATTTAACTTTTGATTTGAAGTTTTCGTGACTGCAGGAATCTATATTCTTTGGTTCTTTTGGTAAAGTCACGTAGGTAGAAAAAATAAATATTACATTTCGGCGTTTCGATCGCAACACAAGCAATCGTCATCAGGTAGAACAGCAGTTCTACGGCTGTATCTTTCTACCTGATGACGATTGCTTGTGTTTCGATCGAAACGTCGTAATTTATTACTTGTTTTTTTCTACCTACGTGACTTTACCGAAAGAACCAAAGACTATTTCACTTTTGTTTTTGTATTACCAGGTAAGGCCCACTGAGCTATGTAGCTCTTTTTTCAAAAGCGACCTGGCCACAAATGATAACGAAGTGGCTTACCGTCGTGTGGAAATGTATCACAAACAGGCACTCTAAACGCGTGTTCATAAACGTAGAACGGAAAACTGAAGGACCCGGAGAAAAATCCACACGATCACAAGGAAAACACGCAAATTCCAAAAATATACAGCAGCAGGCGTCAAGGTCGGGATCGGACCCACGACCTCCTGTATACCAGGCGAGGTAGTTAACATCTCAATTCCGCACGTGCTGGCGGCAGGGGCCCGACACTCACAGCATGAAGTGCCTGAGCGAGTAATTGCAGAGCTGCGCCTTTGCCTTTCAACGTTGCAGGTTAAACCGGCCGCAGGTTAAACCGGCCGCAGGTTAAACCGGCCGCAGGTTAAACCGGCCGCAGGTTAAACCGGCCGCAGGTTAAACCGGCCGCAGGTTAAACCGGCCGCAGGTTAAACCAGTCGCAAGTACGGCGCGATTCTTGATCTCTTCTGCAAAGAAACCATTTGAAAGAAAAACGCCTCTAATTACAGCGAGAAGCGAGCGTGATTATATCGCTGCAATTTGAGGAGCGGGTTATTTTCAATTTAGGGATTTGGCATTGGATACACAGTTGGCCCACATCAGTGAATTCACGCAAACGGCCTCAGATGCTGCGCTTACCTTGTACGTATTTTGCTGATATCGTTGATTTGTGTTCGTTGTGCATTATTTCTATTCCGATGTTGCCCCTACCTCCGTACGGATCACTTGACATTGTTGTTCTTGTTCTGTGCTGCTGCACTACGGATTTACCGTGCACGCTAGCTGGGTAACTGGCCACACGGGACTTTCTATGTAACAAATAAACATTGAGTTGAATTGAAGGATGGCTTGATGAAATATAAATCAGTACAAATAGCAAATAACCCAACCAAATGATGATAAACACAAGTAAGAATAAAGAGTAATTACTTTTAAATATACAGCATTTTTGTTAACATAAGTTTTAATCAATAATGTAACACTTCGTATATAAAGTGAATTAAAATTAGTGTCAGTACAATGAAATTTATTTCTTAACTTTTTCATGAGCTTAGTTGAATGCAATGGACTGCATTATTACACACTTTTATTAAACTTGCCCTGTTGTCTGTGTATATTCTTTCAAATCTGTGACGCTTAATATCGTTAGATCTACGAAGCCGCATGAGCTGACAGTTTGTACACAGACTCATCGTCTCGCGTGCCAATTCAAGATTGCATTTAAAGAACCGGTCCAAGTCCCCGCCAATCCTGGGCCTTTTCTAGTATTTTACTTCATTTTTTATTGCACCATTACAAATATAATCGAATTACCCAGACAATACTGAACTATTGTTATTGTCTGGATTAAGATCCCAGAATGAATATGTACATATACAAATAACTTTTACAAGATTAACATTACAATCAATTAGGTAACAAAAACAAGATATTCAATGCACACACTTTTATTTACACTCAAAATTTGAACATTTATTTTTTTTACCACAGAATTAATAAAATTTCATGTGCTGAATAAAAGTCGGTGGTTTCCTCTCGACATGTTTCATTTTCTTATTTCTAGATTTGAAGCTTTCGTGACTGCAAGGATTCATATTCTTAGGTTTTTTTCGGTAAAGTCACGTAGGTAAAACATCAAAATTAATAAAAAATAAAATAAAATAAAGATCACGACGTTTCGGAGGCAACACAAGTCTCCGTCATCAGGTGGGACACTCACAGCCAGATTAGCTGCATCAAGTGAGGCAATGATTCAAGATGTAATCCCTTAAAAGCGAGTTGAGGGGGAGGAGAGAGGGGGGGAGCTCATCAGAATGTGGTAGCCAATGAATGGAACGTATCGGGAGGGAGGGGGGCGGGGCCAAAAGGGGTGGGCGACGGCGTGGAAGCGATTGTGCGCAAGCACAATCGCTTCCACGCCGTCAGGTGGTGTTGGTGAATTAAGACATGTACATCGGGCCCTCAGGATGAACGGATACTCTGACCGCACTATCCGCCAAGCTGTCTCTCCCACCACACAGAAACAGCCACATGAAACTCCGACCAAAACTATCACGTTACCATACATAGCAGGCGTGACCAAAAAGATCTCCAAAATTCTAAACAAACATAAGATCCAAGTCCGATTCAGTACAGTGCATAAAATCCGTTATCTGATTCCATCTGTGAAGGATGTCGTTCCTGACTTACAGTATCCTGGAGTCTACAAATTGAGTTGCATTTGTGGTGATTGCTACATTGGAGAAACGAAACGTCATGTTGCTGATCGTGTCCGCGAGCACAAGTCAGATCTGAAACACGGCAGAACTGATTCTTCGGTCGTTGCCGATCATTGCTACAACTCGGTGGGCTCTCATGAAATTGTCTTTTCCGAGACCAAGGTTCTCTGCAAACCTCCTGGCTACCATCAAAGGTTTGTACACGAAGCCATACAAATATACAAACACAGACATAATTTCAACCGTGATGATGGGTACAAACTTAGTAATCATTGGAAAGATGTTATTAACCACGCAAAAAAGACTTAATTACACTTTTTTGGACCATCTTATCTGACAGGCACTATTTTACTTTACTTTACCGAGTGTTAACATCCCCAGTGTTTAACAGTACTCTCTTCATTGTTCAGCCAGCATTGGTATAAACATGGGCATTTTCGTTCTTTTCTATCATGTGTATCAGGCCTCCCCTCCCCCTCTCTGTCCAAGACGTTGGCGTGTGCAGCAGTTTGTCTTTTGCGCACAATCGCTTCCACGCCGTCGCCCACCCCTTTTGGCCCCGCCCCCCTCCCTCCCGATACGTTCCATTCATTGGCTACCACATTCTGATGAGCCCCCCCCCCCTCTCCTCCCCCTCAACTCGCTTTTAAGGGATTACATCTTGAATCATTGCCTCACTTGATGCAGCTAATCTGGCTGTGACGGTCCCACCTGATGACGGAGACTTGTGTTGCCTCCAAAACGTCGTGATCTTTATTTTATTTTTATTAATTTTGATGTTTTACCTACGTGACTTTACCGAAAAAACCTAAGAATATTTCATTTTCTTTATGCAAGCCATCCACTTTTTTTGAGCACATCAAATTTGATCAATTCTATGGTCAAAATAATTTATTTTCTACTTTTGAGCCCAAATACATGTGTGTACATTGAAAAAACTAGTTTTTTTTTTACCGAATTCATTCAACTTGAATCTAAAAATACCCAACTTCGTGACGACCAGTCAGAGGCGTGATGTGTGGAATGATCATGAGTCAGAGGAAATGATGGACGTGTGTAGCGATCCATCAAAGTGTCGATTAATATCGATCCTTAATCTCACGATACGTGCATTCGCGCCTGAGCAACGAGTTGCGCAACTTGGTTGCACACGACTGAATAACTTACGTGCGGACGTCCCCTGCAACCGGTTGTGAGCAATCTTGATTTGAAGCTTTCGTGACTGCAGGAATCCATACTCTTTGGTTCTTTCGGTAAAGTGACGTAGGTAAGAAAATAATTGATCACTACGTTTCGATCGCAACACAAGCGATCGTCATCAGGTGAGACAATTACAGCAGTTGCGCAAACGGTCGTGAGCAATTGAACAACCGGTTGCTCGCAGTAGAGACAGACTGAACTTTCGAGAAGTCCTGAACCCGCCGTTTAATATCCTTGTCACGCCGCTGTGGACGTGGATTGAAGAATCGATATTCCATTCATATCTATATATGCCGTATACAACTGGTTCACCGCTAGTTGCAGAGGTTCGCAGTTCAAATCCGGCAGCCGCCTTGGTCATTACTGCCGATAAATTAAGACATATGCGCTATCTGCTTCACAGTTGACGTTACTGATCCTGTGACGTCAGTCGAAAACGGTAGGCCAATTGGGTTCCGGCGTTCACGATGCAAATTTTCCACAATTTTTTTTTTCTCCAAATGGTCCGCAGTTGCGTGCGATCGTGAATAAAAAAAACTGCCAGGACCCCTCCCGCAAAAAAGAGTTGCGTGAGTAGTTTTCCAAGGTAAAGAGGGGTGCTGACAATAAGCCCCCACAAGCCAGGAATGACTGACACATTCGCCGGCTGCACCTCGATGATGAGTGCATTGCGTCCGTCTGTGAGGCCCCGCATGTGCACGTATCGAATATAAAGCTGTTTGTGTACTCTCGGTTGGGCGAAAAATATTCACACCCACAGTGTGGCATTTAAAGCTCCGCAGATATGTGGCAATTGCTAATAACACTATGCAACACAATTTTTGTTCCTGGGTAGTAAGTGTTATTGCGTGACTGCTTATGCCTAAAAAGTATAGAAAATGGCTATTATTCCCCACAAACTTTGCTTTTGTGACCAGGACAGTTATATTTTGAAATTTACATATTTTCAATGAGAAAACGGGCGAATTTGTGTCTTTTCGTTCACATAAAGTCAGAAAAAAACATATGAATCAAAATTAACATTTATTTATACTAAAGTAATACAAAAATGACTAGAAAATATTTAGAAGTGAGTAGTTTTTCGAGATTCACTTTCACGAATCTGCCCCAAAATGTAGTCTCCCATCATGTAATCGTTATATTGTCCTTGGTAGCGACATTCAAAGTCCAGGTTCTCCTGGTGTAAGCCCTCGCCTTGCACCTCCGAGTACGCTCCCATGTTCTCCTTGAATTTATCAAGATGGGCATCAAGGATATTTGAGGGACATCCTACAGCCCATTGTGCCGTAGTTCTTCACCAGAGTCTCAACCAGCTTCATATACTTTTCGACCTTGTCATTGCCCAGGAAGCCACAAACCACTGCGACAAAGCTGTTCCAAGCCGCTTTCTCCTTACTAGTGAGCTTCTCGGGAAATGCATTACACTCCAGGATCTTCTTCATCTGTGGTCCGACGAAGACACCGGCTTTGACCTTTGCCTCAGACAGCTCAGAGAAGAAGTCTTGAAGGTACTTAAAGGCTGCCGACTCCTTATCTACAGCACTAACAATTTGATGTGCAGTGGTGTCATCAGCACCTTCTGGGGGTCCACCAGTGGCTCCCACTTGACGTTGTTCCTCCCCACAGAGAACTCGGTCCGCTGTATCCAGTCCTGCCTGTTGTAGTGCACCTTGGTGTCCCTGCTGTCTCAAAAGCAAAGATAGCAGGGAAACTTGGTGAAACTGCCTTGGAGACCCATCAGGAATGCCACCATTTTTAAGTCTCCGATGACCTCCCAGCAGTACTCATCATACTTCACGGCGTCCAGCAAGGTCTTGATGCTGTTGTAATCCTCTTTGAGGTGCATCGAGTGAGCCAGGGAAAGAGACGAGTACTTGTTATCATTATGGAGCAGCACGGCTTTGAGGCTCCTGGATGAGCTGTCAATGAAAAGGCGCCACTCATTCTGGTTACAGGCGATTCCGATTGCCTCGAACAGACTGGTTACATTGTGGCAGAAGCAGAGCCCATCTTGTAGGGTGAAGAAGCTGCAAAAAGGTTGGTGACGCTTCCTCTGATCTGCGACTTGCACACTTTCATCCAACAAGTTCCATTGCGTGAGTCTCGACGTCAAAAGCTTGATCAAGTCGTTGAGGTTTTTTTGGTTGGGGTAGTATGGGTTTCTTTCCTCAGCTCCACCTCTGAAATTGTCATCTGGATCTACGTCTTCCTCACTCTCTAACTTGCTGCTATCTTCTAAAAACAGCTGCTCTCTCTCCGGAGGAGTGGGTACGGTTAGCTCATGGCAGTGTGGCACCTGGGCGATGGATGAAGGAAGGTCCGGATACGTGATAGCAGGTGCATTATTGCCAATCCAACGTTTGGAAGGGTCCACCATGCAGAAGTAGCAGTTGCTTGAGTGGCCAGTGGGTTCCCGCCAAATTCTTGGGATAGCGAACTTCATGGCTCTCTTTTTCCCTCTGTACCTGTCCTACAAAAATATATTTATTCACCCATGACTAATGTGTAAGAGATTCTCGCAACATTTTTCATATATGATATATTTTTTCAATAACATTGAAATTGTAAAACGTTTTAAAATTACAACACAAGCGACCGTCACTTGTATTGCGATCTAAACGTCGTAGTTTTTTATTTACTAACCTATCTACGTGACTTTACCGAAAGACCCAAAGAATATGAATTCATGCAGTCACGAAAGCTTTAAGTCAAGATTTCGTCACGTTTATTTTAACCTGCTTTGCTTTTTAACGCGGCGCAAAAAATGAAAGAGGCAATTGTCGTTGAGAAAAAGAGCGAAGAGGAGTTATTAGGAGCTTGATCATTAAAAATAAATTCTAATTTTAGGTTGTTAATTAAAGCAAAATACCATACATTAGAGAGTGTTGATAGCCATACATTAAAAGTAAAACCGCAAAATAATATTAGCGATCCCGAACTCAATTACGCAGAGGTGTGATTAATATCGATATATTTAATGTATATTCTGGCAGAGGCGTAGAAAATATAAAAATGTTGAGACCATGAAAATATGATTTGGTCAATCGTCAATCGAGATAGAATGTAATATATTGATAATGTGTGTGGCATATGGCACATAGCTGCTCACCCGAGCTATCAATGCTCTGATACGTGCACTGTCTTTGTACTGTTCGCTCTTTTGTCGTTCTCTGGTCTGACACTGGTGAGACTAGGCTCTAAATAGGCCTCGGCAAGGCAAGGTAAAAGGTAAACGTTAAAAACAACGAGCCTACCATTACCCTACCTTTTACCCTTACCCCATACACATTATCCTGATTACAGGGTAATTACTGGGGTACTACTACACGTGAACAAGGTTTGTAACAGGTAAATGCTACTAGGCAGAGCGCTTTATTCATATAGAATACTCTCGATGATTCCAATTCTAAATGGAGGCCACGGACTGCGCCACGGCGCTTTGAGCGTGCGGTACCTTTACCCTACCGGGCAATTCTTCCACGCTACCTTTACCCTACCCTTTACCTTACCTCTTGGCATGTCGACTACCTTTACTCTTTATCTTTACCCTTTTACCCGGTAAAAAGGGTAAATTACCTGACCTTGCCGAGGCCTAGCTCTAAAGAAGGCTGTCTCTGGTGTAGGCCAATCAGTTTAAAAGACAACGCAGATATAGTTATCGGAGCATGTTTGTTTGCATGTTCACCACAAGTACCCTGTGTGGTCCATGCAGACTTGATTCCTTGCTAAAAGGTTTCTATCGAGTGTTTGAACATCTTAACACACCTGTTTTATTGCCAGAGCGGGTACAAACCTATTCTTATGTTTTCATAATGCGTGGAGCATATTTGTGAATACAGAGGAGAATATCAGCTGGTGCACGGGCCAGAGAAATGGTCACGGAGTGTTGGGCCTCCAAAGGCTACCCTTGAGTGAGTGAATGCACTAGTCAAATCGTCTGCAGGTAGACTTTGTCACTCTTCCGATATGACTTTTGGGTTGGCATAGTTTGTTCTCCTACAACACTGCGTGTGTTCATAAGGGGCCGTCCATAAATAACGTCACGCACCTAGGGGGGGTGGGGTCAGACATTTGTGACGATGTGTGACGAGGGGGGGAGGTTGAGAAATGTGATGTCACATCAAAATGCGCAACTTTAAATAAATATAGACAACACTGTTCTACTTAATTAAATATACGTTTTAATAAATGTTTTCTCCGACAACATCAGAGTGCAGCGCCACATTAAATAGGCACTACTTGGCAATAGTTTAAAGCGATTTAAGCATGTAAAAAAAAAAATTGGGGGGGGGCAGAGCTTTGTGACATCATATTTTAGGGGGGGGGTCTGACTTTTTGTGATGCCGTGTGACGATGGGGGGGGGTCAAAAATCGTCCAAAATCGCGTGACGTCATTTATGGACGGCCCCTAACGCCCAATTCCACGTAACGCGACGACTGTATTAGGGGACACATTTTTGTTATGACACAGATGCCAATTGGATATAACGCGATCGAGTGAACGGAACTACGTTGCGCGATTCGGAGTAAGCGGTTGTACGGCTGCCTCGGCGCACGAGGAGCAATGCTGCTGGATGCTTCTAGATGCTTCTAGATGGTGCCCACGCGCCTCGGTCTTCATTTAGCCCACACACGCATCTCACTTTATTGGACGTTTCGCTCCCCCCCCCCCCCCCCCCCCCCACTGCAGCGTCGTCTCCACGTCCTGTAGAAAACCCCGCGAGGGCGCGAACGCGACAGGGAGTCGACAAAGTCGCTGAATGAAACGCGTCGCCGTCCTACTTGCTGCACTGCATGCTGCTAACCACATCACAGAACCTGCACGTGGACATCTCGTTCCACGCGACCTGGCCACAAACGACAGCTCAGAGAAGTGGCTAATCGAGCGGCAGTCTACAGCAGCCACGCGATTCGAAACGCATGACGTTGGTTCGCAATGTGGAGAGGAAAACCGGAGGACCCGGGAAAAAATCCACGCGACAACGGGGAAAGAGACACGCAAACTCTAAATATCCAGGCGTCAGGGTCCGAATTGAACCCACGACCTCCTGCATACCAGGCGAGGGATTTAACATCTCTCCACCACGGCGCCTTGACGTCAGTGCGATCCGACACGTCGACGCCTCCCGCCCCGCCCTGCCTCCGAGGCTCAGGGATTAAAATGACGATGATGTTGATGCAGCAAGCGTGATGTTGAACTTCAATGTGGTTGCGCCCTTGCCCCTGGTCACGGTCCGCCTGACCGGTGGATAGCCGGTGAGCGGCTTGCCGTTAGCTTTGCCGTTAGCCCGCGAGGGAATAGAAAGGCCGGTGGTCACCGCGCTTCTGCGACCGTCTGGAACGCTCTTCCAATATTAGGACGCCACTGGGAGCTTTGCACTTTTAGATCATCTCGATTGAAAACTCATTTCTGCAGGACCGCTTTTTGTGTGTTAGTTTGTTATCCTTCCCCCGCAGCACCTCCGATTAGCACGGCTGGCTACGTACGGTGCGAAGGAAGTTACACGTACACACACACACACATGGAGGCCCCGCAGGACACGCGCACGTGCAGACCTGTGCCTGATCCACGCCGGCTGATTACGTTTGGCTCCATCTCCTCCGGCCTGCCGGGTGGTCTAGAGGTAGCGTTGCTCCGCTTCTGGTCCGGGCTCCAGTCGCTTTGAACCTCACAATTCGTCTTGCTCCCCACCCCTTGACAATTTGTGGTGGGAACGTTACCAAAGAGAGTCTGATTTAGAACATTTAAAAAGCTCTCAAGTGCTGCGAGACGCAGAGGTCACTGTGCGCAGGCCGCGGTAGCCAAGTTCGCCACCTGCTTTCGGTGAAGTCACGTAGGTACAAAATAACATACATTAAATCACGACGTTTCGGGCGCAACACAAGCGTCCGTCATCAGGTGGGACAACCACAGCATGCAAGAAACAATTGATATTTTGTACCTACGCGACTTTACCGAAAGAACCAAAGAGTATGGATCCCTGCAGTCACGAAAACTTCACATCTCGACTGGGGACACGGTGCCGTCTGCCCGGCGTTCTGCTTCACGTTCCACATCAGGCATGGCTAACCCCGACCCAGTTGATCACTGTTTCGACGTTACATTCAGTTGCTTCGAATTACCTAGTTGGAGATACGGGGGGCGCCACGGTGGCGAGATGTTAACTACCTCGCCTGATGTGCAGGAAGTCGTGGGTTCGATCGCGACCCTCACGCCTGATGTTTATTTGGAGTTTGCATGTTCTCCCTGTGGTCGCGTGGATTATTCTCCGGGTCTTCTGGTTTTCCCCTCCACATTTAAGGTCAACATCACTCTTTCGATTTAAAGCTTTCGTGACTGCAGGAATTCATCTTCTTGGTTCTTTCGGTAAAGTCACGTAGAAGGGAAGTAATAAAATAATAAAAATAAAACATAATAAAATAATTCTCACGTGGCCGAAACGTCGTGAGAATTATTTTATTATGTTTTATTTTTTTTATTTTATTACTTCCCTTCTACGTGACTTTACCGAAAGAACCAAGAAGATCAACATCACTCGTCTAGAATATTTAGCCACTGCTATAAATGTCCGCATGATAAGCCACTTCGTTGAGCTATCATTCGTGATAGCTCAAGGTCGCTTTTGAAAAAGAGCTACATAGCTTAGTAGTGGACCTTACACCAGGTAAAAAAAATTGCATTTCAAAGGTAAAGGTGCAGCCCTGCAATGTCTTGCTCACGCCACTACTGACGGAAAAGGGCCTCACCACTGGAGGGAGCCCTAGAGGGCCCCACACTGGCCAGACACCTTGGAGAGGTGGGGGGGGGGGCTACCCACAGTTTGCCCACGCCGCACGCGATAGGCCAATCAACCTTCAGTGGAGGTCTTTTCCACTTCTGCGCGGACAACTGCCACGCCAGGAGGTCGGCTGGACTCGGCGACTGTCCGGATTGCACGTGCCGAGTTGCACGTGGCCATTTACACCACGGTTAGCGTGGCCTAGTTAGCCAGGTGAGGGCAAATGAAGTCATTCTTAGAGACCTGGATGTAAACTGCGGTTACGTAAGGGTTATTTATTGCAGTGTTTTCTCGTTGCTATTTCGTTCGAGTGCTGGACACGGCCTTTTGAGTTGTTATGCATGGAGATAGGCGCACAAGAAACAAGGCTAATTTGAACACTCAAGGGCGTGTAATATCTCACATTTCTAATGTGGGCCGAGACAATGGCACACGATGACATACTCTGATAAATGTTGTCAAACAGGGTCCTGAATGTTCACTCGAGCAGACGAAGCACTTTGGTAATTGCTGATAGAAATGACTGAGTGAACGTGGGATTGATGCAAATGATCTCGGTGATGAATGCGATTTCATTGAACATGTTTGTGAGCTCCATTTGATGAAGCAGACCACGCACGTCGGGGAAGCTTGGCTGCACCAACCACCTAAAGAGAGGGCCAAATTGCAAACGCGGTGCAAATTATTAAATCCATCTGTGCGTAGCCTCAAAGCGCAGAGACTCGCTCAGTGGAATGTGACGTCCATAATAGAGGTTTATTGGGTTAAATATATTTACGCGATCTAACCCCGAAAACCTCTATTATGGATAATATTGGTCGCTGAAAGCCTGCGCGTTAAACGGACTGGTACATACTCTCTGGTTCTTTCGGTAAAGTCACGTAGATAGAAAAAAAGAAAAAAAAACGACGTTTAGATCGCAACACAATCGGCCGTCTTCAGGTGAGATAAGTAATATTTAAAAATACCTTTTTTAAAACACGCTTTAATTAAATGTACCGTACGAGTAATGGCAGAACTCCACGACTCCAGGAAGTGGCCCCGAAGCTTACCATTACGTAAGGGGCCGTGTGCAATTACAGCCAACGTGAGTTGAGCGTGGACAATTAGACCCAAGCCGAAACATAACATTTTTTAATGATAGAATATGGTATTGCCATCAGTATGACATACGTATACTGTCTCGGCCTCGCTGTGCGCTGCGTTGCACCACTATCCGAGGAGTTAACCTCGCGTCCAATAAACCCTCGGAGCCAGGATGAATGTCCGACTCCAAACGTCATTTATTGAGTTTAACGAGGTAAAAAGACAATTCTTCCTAAAGTCCCACAATGGACAATTGCGGCTGGCTTCACAGGGACGCGATGTGTGCCGCCATCTTGAATTATGTGTGTAATGGCCGACGCCCGCGTGGTTAAGCGGGAATCTTAATTCGCAACTTCCTGGTCATGTGACCAAAATTAGCATCAAAAACAGGAAATCCCTGTGTACATACGCCCCCCCCCCATCTGCCGTGAGGCAAAACCCTTGCCGTGAGGCAGAACATATAACAAGTTTGCAGTCGATGCCACATTGGGGAGTGGGTTCAAATTGAGTTACAAGATTTGAGGATGGCAACAACAACAGAGTTCATAGAAGTCGATACCACATTGGGGAGTGGGTTTAAATTGAGTTCCAATATTTGAGGATACGACAACAACAACAGAGTGAGTTAAATAAAAGCGTGTAAAAATAATAGAAAAAGACGGCCACTTGTGTTGCGACCAAAACGTCGTATTTTCTTTGATTATTTTGTTCTACCTACGTGACTTTACCGAAAAAAGCAGAGAATATGGACTCCTGTAGTCACGAAAGTTTCAAATCAAGATCGGACTGGTACTGTGTTTTGTTTTATCTCCAACCCCAGTTTGCTGCACCTCTGATGACCACCATCACCACCACCGCCGTACGCGGACAATGGCAGCCTGCGATCCAGGTGTGGAGGTGTAATCCCGTGTGCGCCTGGTGGTTTATAGCCCAGGGAACAAAGCGGTCCACGCGGCAGGGGGAGGGTCAATGGAAGCGCCCACGGTAGAGCGAGAACGTGCACAATTGAACGTCGCCGTTTTGTCATGTTTTCGCCTCATCTAGATGCTGCCGTGGCTCGCCTCTGTATTGAGTTTACTTACTGCACCACGCCCCTGCTACGCTGCTTGGAAGTTGCGCTGTTAAGAGAGAGGATGGCAACACAATGGGACATTGTCAAAGTATGCAAAAATAAGAAGAGGGCTTTGCCCTTTCTGGCAATAAAACAGGTGTTAAGATTCGATTTAAAGCTTTCGTGACTGCAGGGATTCATCTTCTTGGTTCTTTCGGTAAAGTCACGTAGAAGGGAAGTAATAAAATAATAAAAATAAAACATAATAAAATAAAATAATTCTCCTTCACCTGAAGACGGCTGCTTGCGTTGTAGCCGAAACGTCGTGAGAATTATTTTATTTTATTATGTTTTATTTTTATTATTTTATTACTTCCCTTCTACGTGACTTTACCGAAAGAACCAAGAAGGTGTTAAGATGTTCAAACACCAAAGAGAAACCGCTTGCAAGGAATCAAGTCTGCATTAACCACACGTACTTGTGGTGAACATGCAAACAAACATGCTGTGATAATATATGCATTGTCTTTGAAGCGGATTGGCCTACACCAGAGACAGCCTTTCTTTATGGCCTCGTCTCGCCAATGTCAGACCAGAGAACGACAAAAGCGAACAGTACAAAGACAATGCACGTAGCAGAGCATTTATAGCTCGGGGTGAGCAGCTATGCCATATGACACACACACACACATCATCATCAATATATTACATACTACTCTTAGGTTTTTTTCGGTAAAGTCACGTAGGTAAGAATAAATAATAAAAATAATAGAAATAATAATAGAAATAAAATTATAAATCACGACGTTTTGGAGGCAACACAAGTCTCCGTCATCAACACAAGTTGCCTCCGAAACGTCGTGATTTATAATTTTATTTCTATTATTATTTCTATTTTTTTTATTTATTCTTACCTACGTGACTTTACCGAAAACACCTAAGAGTATGAATCATTGCAGTCACGAAAGCTTCAAATCTAGAAATATTACATACTAGGTCGCTCCTGGTGTAGGCCAATCAGTTGTAAAGACAATGCGTTTTTTAGCGTGTTCAGTAGTACAGTACTCGATTCCTTGCAAAAGGTTTCTCTTTGATGTTGTGTTGCCAGTTTAGGGTTAAAACCTCTTATTCTCATTTTTTCACAAGAGGATGGAAAGTTCGTGGGTGGAGGTCAGTCAGGCTGCGGCGGGGGCAATCCCACGAGGCGGGAACCTTGCCACCCATTCTCAACGAGGGCGACCACGTGGATCGACGCGACAACGTTGGCACGCTTCTCCCACTTACGCTATCGCAGTTTGTAAAGATGAGGATTTTAAAAAACACGCGCGCGCATGCCCTGATAGTGCCTCTCAAGCCGACGACATAGCAGTCTATGAATAACTATTTGGGATCATTTTTTTTAAATATTTAAACGACGTGCTCACTTAAGACCAAATGATTCAGAAGCTGAGCAGCGTTGAGCTGAGATCGTTCTTTGATGAGCGAATTCCATTCCTGACAGGTCCTACACACGCTGTATTGCTACAGGGTTTGGTGGTGCATGTTGTTTATGTCATTTATTGTGAAATTTCGGTCACAGTTCCTATGATCACTGTTACATTGCTTATGGCTTTATTTTGGTGATTTCGAAAAAAAGTTGGTTTGGCCATGTTTGTTGTAGTACGGGCTAGAATGATGGCTTTAATCTAAGTTGTCTTGTGGTTGTTGTTGTTTGACTTGCATCCCACTGGGATTTTTGCACAGCGTTGGTGTACGATGCTTTTTTTCTGGAAGACTTTGCAGTTTTTTTCCTGGATTTTTCTGTTTGTGCATAGTCACTTTAAGATGTTTTCTTGTTCATGTTTCTGGTTTTTTTTGTTGCGGTTGCACTCGATTCAAGAGCCAAATGGCTCACAGGGCTATACCAAATAAATGAAACTGAAACTGAAATGCCACGTGAAGGGCACTGTTAGCAAGATCCATTGTACTATCATTCCGTACTCACGTGTTTACACTCTACTCCGTGGCTAACCAGCACTGACCGGTCTGAAGTTTGGTCAAATACTTGCCGGTGATCCGCACGGCGTGAGGAGGCCCTTGTCCATCAGCGATGTTGTTGAAGAAGAATGAAACGCGGCTGTGCATCACCAGTCACATTCTCGGAAGGCAAAGCTGATTTGAAGAACTGCAGACCCATTTGCCGTTTTTTTTTATTATCATCACCAACCATGATCTATGGCCATGGTTCTTAACCTTTACTGCAGCCTTGCACCCCTTTGGTTCTCAATCGTAAAAACAAATTACGTTAATAAATACATAGAGTTTGATGATACAAAGTAGTTGTACTTCCATGCCCATGCTTAATTTGTGTTTCGATGATTTACCTTCTAAACTAAATTTGGCCTTGTCTCGCACTCCCACCAAGGGCATCTCGCACTCCCAGGGAGATGCGTGCACCCCAGGTAAAGAACCACCGCTCCACGCGCCGCTGGACGAAGGCCTCCCCACATTGTTTGCGTCGCAGACGCAGGGTCCCACCACGCCATCGAGCTCTCGTGCACACGAGCCGATGTCACAGCTCCATCTCTGCCGTGCTCACCCCGTGTCTACGTTCGCTCCTTGAGCTGACAATTCCACGAAGGGTATCGGCAATCGACCACCGATCCCCGTCTTGCGACAAGTAGTCCTGTGAGCACCCCACGTGACGACGGTAACTTCAACGCGCACGCGCGAGCCGGGAAGGACCAGCAGCTGTTACCAACAATTGTCCAAGCTCTGCGGTCCTCTACATATCACGGTGTTTTCAGCCAATTCACGTGTGTGTGTGTGTTATACATGTGTAATGACGACTTGACACACTTCTCTTGAGATGGCACTTTATAGAAGACGCGTTCACTTGACATCAGGCGGAGACCCCCACTGCAACAGCACCGAGTCTCCCGCGCATCTCCCCCTTTATATACCAACTGAGGCCACGCCCCCCTTCTCGATCACTCTCGCTGACTCTGGGCGCTCCCTCCACCGGCAGACTCCACCGTCCTCATCCGTCACCTAACCACGCTCCCTTCTCGATCATTCCCGTAGCCACCAGTCCCTTCGCACTCACAACTGACTCCCCTGTCATTACCTCCCGTAGCCACCAGTCCCTTCGCACTCACAACTGATACCCCTGTCATTACCTCCCGTGGCCACTAGTGTACCTGCACTGTAGACTGACTCTCCTGCCACTACCTCCCGTGGCCACTAGTCCACTCACACCGCATGCAGGCTCTGCTGTCATGACACAAGTGCGAGGAAACCGGAGCACCCAGGGGAGCCCGAAGCGTGCGAGGAGGGGGGACAACGCTCCATCCCGTACAGATGAAAAGAGATGGCGATCTGTCCGCTACTCGCTGTTACCGCCTTCTCCTGGCGAGTCTGGGGATGGCACCAACCAACCACGACATTTGTGCGATGATCCGCCAACCCTCGCTTTCTTGACTCTGCGGTGCTGGATTGCAGGCGGCCGCCGCTTTCCCGAGCAACCACTCGTAGCTCTCAGGTTCGAGTTGATTCCCCCGATCCTTGTGCAACCCCCCCCCCCCACCCCCACTCGGCTGCTTCTCCATTCCACGATGTGTATACAGCAGGGGGCAGCGCAGCAACATTCACGGTTGTACTCTACTGCCGCTCGGACGTCTATGCACCCACCGGCCTTCACCAGCACAGACTGACCGGCGTGGTGAAGTATGATCAGATAACCTCCACGACCCGCACAGCGTGGGGAGGCCCTCATCCAGCAGTGGATTGGCAAGAGGGCTATTACAAAGACCCCCACCCCTCCCCCGTATAACCGTAACAGACTTTTGGGCCAAGTGCTGTTAGCGAGCACCTATGGAAGACAGCATGGCACACGAGGGGGTGGGTGGCCAGCACCGCGCCCGGCCGCCTTTGTCTCCCCAGTGGCGATGTTTACTACACACTGCACCAGGTACTCAGTTGAGGCTGAGTCGACCTAGGGGAGGCCCAGGTACCGATTCAGATCATTGTCACCGGTGTTGGCCGTGAGCGGGAATCAAACTCGGGTGGCCGGGTTCGTAGCGCAGCGTAGCGCTAACCACGACACCACCGCTCCACATCCACACACATACGCACACATACACACACGCACACATACACAACAATAACAACCGCCATTCGCCACTAAGTGGCGGTGACGTCACCACGACGCTTGTGCCAGGCCAAGTGCACCTTGAGGCCACGTGAAGTGTCGAACGCCCGCTGGAAGGAGGTCACGGGGCAGACCCAGGTGCCACGGGTCGACTGACCGAGATGACCGAGATGACTGGCTGATGCACCACCTGTGCCCCCTACTGTGCCAACTTGCTGTGCTTTAGCCACCCGGCGCTCCGCTCGTTGTTGTGATCGTCGCTCCTCCGCCCTCCGTTGTTGTTGGAGGGCGACTGCCTCCAACTGCCCAGTAGCGTCCTTCACGAGCCTCCT
Source organism: Lethenteron reissneri (assembly GCF_015708825.2). Lineage (NCBI taxonomy): Eukaryota > Metazoa > Chordata > Hyperoartia > Petromyzontiformes > Petromyzontidae > Lethenteron > Lethenteron reissneri. The sequence goes on from NC_083816.1 coordinate 3,132,126, forward strand.
CTACAGAGGCCGATCTTGACACCGCTGGTACCAGTCATCGGCAAGTCCACTCAGCTCCACGTCCTCCTGTACCACATCATTCCATCTCTTCTCTAGCCCGTGCCGCGCCCGTTTAGCCCCCTCGATCCGGCAGAACAAAAGCTGTTTAGGCTCGCGGTGGCTGGGCATGCGGGCTACATGACCCAACCAACGCAGCCTTGCCTGCCGGAGGAGCTCACCGATGGGACTTTGCCCAGAGATACAAAGACAAAGATCCCCCGTATAGCCTGAACAGACTGTAGGGGCAAGTGCTGTTAGCGAGCACCTATGAAGGCCGGAACGGTACACGAGGGGGTGGGTGGCCAGCACCACGCCCGACCGCCTTTGTCTCCCTAGTGGCGATGTTTACACACCGCACCAGGTACTCATTTAAGGCTGAGTCGACCTAGGGGAGGCCCAGGACGGGTTCAGATAATCGTCACTGGTGTTAGCCGTGAGCGGGAATCCCCTAGTGGCGATGTTTACACACCGCACCAGGTACTCATTTAAGGCTGAGTCGACCTAGGGGAGGCCCAGGACCGGTTCAGATAATCGTCACTGGTGTTAGCCGTGAGCGGGAATCGAACCCGGGTCGCCAGGTTCATAGCGCAGCGCGCTAACCGCTACACTACCGCTACACTACCGCTCCCCCCCCCCCAGAGATACACACACACATACACACACATATATACACACACACACCCAGATTCACACACTCCAAACGAGAACGTTGCTCAATCTCAGGGGAAGGACTGGGGGATTGGAACCCAGATCCCAACGAAATATTCTCAGGATGCAATCGTGTACAAAGGAAGGAAGGGAATGAATGAATGGATGCTCATTCACGATCCCGAGAGCGAACTGAAACAAGAAGTTATTTTTTTGTTGTTGCAAGTGAGAACGCTAATTAACAATCCCTTGCTCAAATTATATTTATAGCCCTGGAATATTTATCCCTTTCAGTGGCATTCATCACTTCCGAGTGAAACGGCCAATGAACAAAAAGGTGGGTCGTGTGTTTGCGTTTGAAAGCTGAAGCCCGCCAAAGCTTGCTGCTGGGGATTTTTTAAAAAATATATCCCTTCTTTCTTGGCAAGAGTTGGCTAAACAAGGGTCTAGAGTAGCCCATTGAGAAAAAAAAAGAGAGCGAGCGAGAGAGAGAAAATACAAAACAGAAATCAGTGGGCCAGGTCTGCAGTCTAATGAATGAAGTGTATGAATGGGGGTCCTTCTTTGGCTGGCATTGTTACTCTGAGCAAGGGGCAATTTCTAGGAGTGAGGAATGTGCGTGCGCGTGTGAGTGAGAGTGGTGTGCGTGTGTGCGCGCGCGTACGAGATTCTGCGCAAGCGCCTGTGTGTGCGTGCGTGTGTCTGTGTGTCTATGTGTGCGTGTCTGTGTGTGTGTCTGTGTGTGTGTGCGTGCGTGTGTTTGTGTGTGCGTGCGTGTCTGTGTATGCGTGTGTGTGCGTGCGTGTGTCTGTGTGTGCGTGTGTGTGCGTGCATGTGTCTGTGTGTGTGCGTGCGTGTGTTTGTGTGTGCGTGCGTGTCTGTGTGTGCGTGTGTGTGCGTGCGTGTGTCTGTGTGTGCGTCTGTGTGCGTCTGTGTGTGTGTCTGTGCGTGCGTGTGTCTGTGTGTGTGCGTGCGTGTGTCTGTGTGTGCGTGTTTCTGTGTGTGTGTGCGTGTCTGTGTGTGTGTGCGTGCGTCTGTGTGTGTGTGTGCGTGCGTGTGTCTGTGTGTGTGCGTGCGTGTGTGTGTCTGTGTGTGTATGTGTGCGTGTGTCTGTGTGTGTGCCTGCGTGTGTCTGTGTGTGTGTGTGGCGGCGTGTGTGGGGAGGGGAGTGGATCGAGCGGTGGGTGTAGTGGTTAGCGCACTGCGCTATGGAATCCAAGCTCGGCGATTCCCTGTCACGGCGAACAATCACTGTCACGGCGATGTCAACTGGTCTTGTGCTTCCTCTGGGTGGACTCGACCTCAAATAAGTACTGTGCAAACATCAGCAACTGGGGAAACGAAGGCGGCCGGTGTAGTTATAGCCTCACCAACGCCTTTTGTGCGTGCTCCGTCATGGTCTAAATAGGTGCTCACAACAGCACTTGCTCCAACAGTCGGTGCCGTTACATTGTCACAGTTGCATTCGTACGTGAACAAACGTGCCTGGGGAGCGGTGGTGTAGTGGTTAGCGCCGCGCTGCGCAGCGAACCCGGCGCCCCGAGTCCGACGCCAGCTCACTGCCAACACCGGTGACGATTATCTGAACCGACCCTGGGCCTCCCCCAGGTCGACTCAGCCTCAAATGGGTACCCGGTGCGGTGTGTAAACATCGCCACTGGGGAGACAAAGGCGGTCGAGCGTGGTGCTGGCCACCCACCCCCTCGTGTACCGTGGCGGCGGCCTTCATAGGTGCTCGCTAACAGCACTTGCCCCAACAGTCTGTTCAGGCTATACGGGGGGGGGGGGGGTGGGGAGATCTTTGTCTGTGTCTTTAGGCGCTGAAGAAGCACGTGAACGCTTTCCGAGAAGATCGCACGTAACGCAGACCTCGAGGGTTGCCATGAAGGTCCGTCTGTCTTGCAGCATCCCCCAACCCTCACACGCCACCCCTGTGATGGTCTGCGATGGGGGGCACACTCACCAATCCAGGATGTACGCACGTTACAGTGTGTTGGACTTCTTTCGCGCCGTACGTAGCCAACCGTGCGAATCGGGAGGTGCGGGGGGAAGGTCAGCAGAAGAAGCCACAGAGGACTGAGTTCTTTCTTTTTTTTGTTCAAAAACAAATTACCGATGGCCCTTTTTACCTGTCTGGGCAAAAAAAAAACGAAACTCGGGTCTGCTGAATTCCACAGCGAGCTTTGCTAAAAGTGACTGGCCCTGTCATTATGAGCTTAAAGAGCCGTTCATTCACATCGCTGTGTTTAGCTCTTGGCACTGTTCTAAAAACCTGTCACGGCAATGCATCTGTTCATCATATCCTTTTCTCTGCCTGAAAAACGTCATTGACAACAATTGAACACTGTACTGCAATGAAGTGTAAATGAACACACTGCATCAATAGCTCTCCACTGCTGGATGAAGGCCTCGCCACATCGAAGGCGTCCCCAGCGGTCTTGGAATGCCCCAATCCATGTCATCACTCGTGCACGTGAGCCGATGTCATCACTCAATCTCCCACGCTGGTCGTCTTCTCGGACGCGTTTCCCTACTTTGACTGCCATTCCAACCCCAAGTATTGTTCATCATCATCATTCCTCCTCCACAGAGCCCGCCTACACTACTTTGCTTTACAGACAAAGACGTGTCCGGCGTGTGCCTTTGTGCTCTCGTCCACGTGCACCTCCTTCCATATTTCCTAACATGCATCTCTCCATGCGTCTGTATGTATGCGCGTATGTTAAACTTCTTTCGCACCGTACGTAGCCAAACGTGCTAATCGGAGGTGTGATCTTCGTTTGATGTTTTCTTTTTTTACGCAAGACGCTCTGGAGAGTAATGCGCACCCCCAAAATGTTTGCTTGGTGTCGAAATCCCTGTACACACGTGGTCACACACGTACAGCTAGCGAATCGTAAGACGCATCTCAAACGTTTGCTTTCAAATACTGCACAGGCGAAAAGCATTTTACCTCATTAGTTCGTAAAATGCGGCGATAAAGCGTTCAGATAATATTGTGTTTCTGTGTAAATGTTTTCAATCGCATAAATGATTAAGTTTGAATACATCTCTCATTTTTAAAAAAATGATAGAAGTGGATATTGTACCTTCAATATGGCTTAAAACCCCGTGATTAATCACAGTATTGTGTTTTACATATTTATATATAAAATCCGCGATAATGTTGGTGTTTTATGATTTGTCACGGTGACTTATTTTGGCTCTCGGAGCCCCGCGGCACGGCGGCTGATGCCAAACCATAAAAGAGGCGTGGAGTCACAGTTAGGACACATTTCCACGTCTTTCTTTTTCAAAATGACATCTAAATCAAAGGCCACCAGTACAGGATAGATGTACAGGCCCTGATGCCCTCAGGCCCACCGCGGTCCATTATTGCCAAAATAAAAAATGGACCACACCGTGATGCTCAACGTTCACAAATATTTGGCGCTTTATCTAATTTTCCAAACTATAAATTAGAACACTATGAGATCTCTTTTACCAGTGGCAAAATATAGTAGTAGGTTTGAACCCTTTTAAACTGGTACAAAACTGACACCTTTATTCAAGGCATCATGTTTGCAATAACCACAACACAAGTAGTCAAAAAAGGCAAACAAAAAGAAGCAACTCTGATAATGATAATAATATGCACTGTCCTTGAAGTTGATTGGTCCACACCCGAGACGGCTTTCTTTAGAACCTATTCCCCATTGGTGTCATCTGGTCCCCATTGGTGTCATCTGGTCCAACACCAATGGGGACTAGGCTCTAAAGAAAGCCGTCTAGGGTGTGGACCAATCAACTTCAAGGACAGTGCATATTATTATCATTATCAGAGTTGCTTCTTTTTGTTTGCCTTTTTTGACTACTTGTGTTGAGGTTATTGCAAACATGATGCCTTGAATAAAGGTGTCAGTTTTGTACCAGTTTAAAAGGGTAAAAACCTACTACTATAAATTATAACTCAAAATTGAAACGCATGAACATATATATTTTAAATAGTTTAAATATAAATAATAATTGTAAAAAAATACTTGGCGCTCTCTGTCAATCCCTTTAACTTGTTGATCATTGTGGTTATTTTGAGCATACTTCACCACTCTGGTCGTTGCGTGTTGTTGAAGGAAAGAGGGTGATGGAGGGCCGCAACTTTTCAGCCATAGCCCAGAGTCGAACTCGGCAAGGCAGAGTTTAGAGTGCAGGCAGCAACCACTTCGACACCACTCTACCCCCATTAAACTTACCAATTAGTCAAGCCTTGATCACTCCGATACTCATCACACCTGGATTAGTACTGATAAAGCCTTGATCAGTACCAATCAAGCCTTGATCAGTACTAATAAAGTCATCAGTACTAATCAAGCCTTGATCAGTACTAATCAAGCCTGGATCAGTACTAATCAAGCCTGGATCAGTACTAATCAAGCCTTGATCAGTAATGATCAAGCCTTGATCAATATGAATCAAGCCTAGATCAGTACTATTCAAGCCTAGATCAGTACTAATCAAGCCTGGATCAGTACTAATCAAGCCTGGACCATACCGTATCCTAAAAATCTGTCTGCTGCAACTATAATTCACGCCGCTAAGTGGTTCTGTGTTTCTGTAATTATAAACAGAAAATAACAATGTGGTAAAAAATTATCCCGACACTTCAGCGTAACAAGATCGTCAACATGTCAACGAATGGACGTCTGTGGAAAAGAGCTTTACAGCTCACCAGATTCCTCCAGCATAAACAAAGATTCATAATCAAGGTTTTTGGGTTAGATCGCGTTATTTATAAATGTGTAGCAACCCTCCAGCTCGTTATGAATAAAGATAACTAAATATTCTGATTCTGGACAGCCACCACGTAATTATATTCGCTAAATTTGTGTCGTTAAGACTCTCTACCACCCGACACAGCCAAACAAATTAAACTGTCACGTGTGCACGTGTGTCACCCACTAATTGTTATTGGCGTTTAATTCACCAATTAGTATTGTTCCAGCTAATTATTATTGTTGCAGCTAGTTACAGTTATGTCAGCTAGTTGTTGTTGCAGCTAGTTGTTGTTGCAGCTAGTTGTTGTTGCAGCTAGTTGTTGTTGCAGCTAGTTGTTGTTGCAGCTAGTTATTGTTCCAGCTAGTTGTTGTTGCAGCTGGTTGTTGTCGCAGCTAGTAGTTGTCGCAGCTAGTTGTTGTCGCAGCTGGTTGTTGTTCCAGCTAGTTGTTGTTGCAGTTAGTTGTTGTTGCAGCTAGTTGTTGTTGCAGTTAGTTGTTGTTGCAGCTAGTTGTTGTTACAGCTAGTTGTTGCAGCTAGTTGTTGTTGCAGCTAGTTGTTGTTGCAGCTAGTTGTTGTTGCAGCTAGTTGTTGTTGCAGCTAGTTGTTGTTGCAGCTAGTTGTTGTTGCAGCTGGTTGTTGTTGCAGCTGGTTGTTGTTGCAGCTAGTTGTTGTTGCAGCTAGTTGTTGTTGCAGCTAGTTGTTGTTGCAGCTAGTTATTGTTGCAGCTGGTTGTTGTTGCAGCTAGTTGTTGTTGCAGCTAGTTGTTGTTGCATCTAGTTGTTGTTGCAGCTAGTTGTTACAGCTAGTTGTTGTTACAGCTAGTTGTTGTTGCAGCTAGTTATTGTTGCAGCTGGTTGTTGTTGCAGCTAGTTGTTGTTGCAGCTAGTTGTTGTTCCAGCTAGTTGTTGTTCCAGCTAGTTGTTGTTGCAGCTAGTTGTTGTTCCAGCTAGTTGTTGTTGCAGCTAGTTGTTGTTGCAGCTAGTTGTTGTTGCAGCTAGTTGTTGTTCCAGCTAGTTGTTGTTCCAGCTAGTTGTTGTTGCAGCTAGTTGTTGTTGCAGCTGGTTGTTGTTGCAGCTGGTTGTTGTTGCAGCTAGTTATTGTTGCAGCTAGTTGTTGTTGCAGCTAGTTATTGTTGCAGCTAGTTATTGTTGCAGCTAGTTGTTGTTGCAGCTAGTTGTTGTTGCAGCTAGTTGTTGTTGCAGCTAGTTGTTGTTACAGCTAGTTGTTGCAGCTAGTTGTTGTTGCAGCTAGTTGTTGTTGCAGCTAGTTGTTGTTGCAGCTAGTTGTTGTTGCAGCTAGTTGTTGTTGCAGCTAGTTGTTGTTGCAGCTGGTTGTTGTTGCAGCTGGTTGTTGTTGCAGCTAGTTGTTGTTGCAGCTAGTTGTTGTTGCAGCAAGTTGTTGTTGCAGCTAGTTGTTGTTGCAGCAAGTTGTTGTTGCAGCAAGTTGTTGTTGCAGCTGGTTGTTGTTGCAGCTGGTTGTTGTTGCAGCTAGTTGTTGTTGCAGCTAGTTGTTGTTGCAGCTAGTTGTTGTTGCAGCTAGTTATTGTTGCAGCTGGTTGTTGTTGCAGCTAGTTGTTGTTGCAGCTAGTTATTGTTGCAGCTGGTTGTTGTTGCAGCTAGTTGTTGTTGCAGCTAGTTGTTGTTGCATCTAGTTGTTGTTGCAGCTAGTTGTTACAGCTAGTTGTTGTTACAGCTAGTTGTTGTTGCAGCTAGTTATTGTTGCAGCTGGTTGTTGTTGCAGCTAGTTGTTGTTGCAGCTAGTTGTTGTTGCAGCTAGTTGTTGTTGCAGCTTGTTGTTGTTCCAGCTAGTTGTTGTTGCAGCTAGTTGTTGTTCCAGCTAGTTGTTGCAGCTAGTTGTTGTTGCAGCTAGTTGTAACAACAACTAGCTGCAACAACTAGCTGCGACAATAACTGTTGTTGCAGCTTGTTGTTGTTGCAGCTAGTTGTTGTTGCAGCTAGTTGTTGTTGCAGCAAGTTGTTGTTGCAGCTAGCTGAGACAATAACAATCGAGGTGTCACGAGTCCACAAGCTTGGTGGGTGTTGAAAAGCCAGACTGCATTCTTTACCAACCAAGTTCCGAACGAGAGACGGCGTTCGTCATCCGTCCTTCTTCTCTAGCCCGCCGCTCATCCGTCACAGGGAATCTCCGTGCGTCGCCGTATTAATCGATAGCCTTCGCATTTAACACCGTGATATTAGGTTCACTGATTAGGAAGCATTAAACAAAAATTATGAGCAATTTAAAAATTGCGAACTCTTGTTCTGGATCTCATGGGTGAGTGCTTGGAGACCCACTGGGGCGAGCAAATACGAATTTGCAATCTTATTAATGGTCGTGTTGGATATCTTGATGTACTAGGCAACGTTCCAGTCCGGATTTTAGAATAAGACGCCTTCTAAGTGTGGCAGACAGCTAGCAAGAAGGCTGATTGTTGTATCGTGTGGAATGCACATACATCTCCTGCCCACGGCTGATGTGAGCACTCTGGAAAACCCGGACCGGGTCGACAATCGGCGATTGGAATGGAGCTCGTTGTGGCACAGATTCCAACAAGATAAATAAAACAAATATTATCTATCTCTGCTTGTCTCTCTTTGTTCCTCAATTCACGCTTTCGCTCTCTTTCTCTTCTCGCCCTCCTCCTTCACCGGAACCAACTACCCCCTCCACATTCAGCAGTCTGCCTTCGCTCACTAAGTTTCCGCTCCTCACTTAAAACTCACACGTATCTTTCTAGATTCGAAGCTTTCGTGACTGCAAGGATTCATACTCTTAGGGGTTATTTTCGGTAAAGTCACGTAGGTAAAAAATAATAATAAAATAAAATATAATAAATGAAAATAACTCAATTAAATCACGACGACGTTTCGGAGGCAACACAAGTCTCCGTCTTCAGGTGGGACCGTCACAGCCACATTTACTGTATCAAGTGAAGAGAAATCCAAGAGACAAGATCTTATATACTGGTTAAGGGGAGGGGGGAGGAGCTTATCTACATGTGTCAGTCAGGGACTGGGAGGGTGGGGGGGGGAAGTGGTCGGGGCTAGAAGGGAAGGTACGTATCGTTCCCTAGCTCACCCCACGACCTCTTCATCTCCCCCCTGATAACCACCGCCGTTACCTTCTCTTCATATTCCCATCACGTGGCTATCACTCATTAACCCCACTCATTCAATGCACTCACCATCATTGACTGTCATCAATTTCACTTTCACCGAATTCCCGCATCATCACAGATTCCCCCCATCGCCGCCCCCCATCGCTCCCTCCAATCATTTCCACCATTATCACGTCCGTCTGTTATGCCGTTGTCCATCACGTGTAGAGGCTGGTGCGCTGTATAAATTCCTCTAAGATAAGATGAGATGTGTAGCACATCGCTCCGTGGAGGTTTCATGCGCACGAGCGAGATGGGCCCTGACATTGGGGGCTCGTTAGGGATGTTGAGAGCACGGGGGGGTTCAACAACCACCGCAATCAACAACTGCCGACGATGATGATGGCGATGGCAATTAAACCTATATAACAATCGTGAAAATAACGCGTGAGTGAGATGTTCCATACGCACGACGTCCCCCTGAGGAGAGAAACAACAACAAAACATATGTCGGTGGGCAAACCCTGCGAGTCGACGCCTATTAATAGCAGCGCGGTCCACGAGATGGGGATGTGATGAGCACCTCGGCATGTATTAACACTGACACGATGTACGCACGTCGTATTCCTGCAACCGAGAACTAATGTTAGGCTGAGTTGACGTAGGAATGGCTCGGGCCAGCTTCGGATATCAATCGCCGAGAATGCACACGGGCTCGAGATGGAAGGCAGGGAACGGGATACCTGGAGCTGTTCGTCAAACGCCACGGTGCTGTTGCTGCTGTTGCTGTTGTTGCTGCTGCTTCTGCGTCAATCATTCGTGACACGGACACGCTCGCGCGTATCTCTCTCTTCTCTTGTTCGTCCATCAAAGTTGATGATGACCAAGGCACGTTTGTCATTATGTTGGGTTTTGATGAGTGCGCAGATGGCTGAAGAGGCCAATCCGAGCCCGGAATTCCCTGTGGCACACGGGACAGGTCAGGGAGGATGTAGAGCTCTGAGGTGCAGCCACACGTCCTTCCTTGGTAGATTTTCGCTGCTGCCTCTTCAAGATGGCACAGGAGCGTCTCCTACTCTCACAGAGGACTGCACCGTCCTGTACTTTTCTTCTCCAGGCAGGTCGGTCCTGTGCTTATCTACCGCATGACACAACTCATCCCTAGAAATCAAGGCCGTAGCCATGGAGTCAACATTGGGGGGGACCAAATCTTCCAGGGGGTCTGGGGGTCTCCCCCCCCCCATAAAATAATCTAAATTTTAAAACGAATTTCCTGCCTAAAATATTTCAAAAATTCACTAACACATAGGATGGACTTCTTATTTATCTTTTTACAATAATGTCTAATAGTGTATTGTATTATATTGCTCTGTTTTTTCTTTTTTACCTTTTCTTGTTTCATTGTATGTAATGGCAGAGATTAGGGATTAATAAAGTACAACCATAACCACAATAATATAAACAGAAATCTATTTTATAGCAATATATTGGTGGGGACATTTTGAGCATATATATTATAATAACGGCCTTGCTAGAAATTAAACAACATCTGCGGAAGGGGTACCGCACTTTTATATATTTTTTTTTATAGTGTTGCGAATAATGCCCTTGCTTCCGCAGATTTCTATGGGCCCCTTACCAATCACAGAATTCCCCTTCCACATGGTGACCCTTATATAAAAAAAAAGTGTTGTAAAGTGTGGAATGTTGGGAGCAGATCTTGGGGTGCAGTGAAAGGGAATGTCCGCCTGCCTGCCTGGAGCCTCCTCGCGCGGACTCCACATTCCCAAAAGTTTGTCCACACCACAAGCCCCGTTGACCACTCGCAACTTGGTACCCACTTTATCGACCCCGCTAGGGATTAGAATGGGCCTTGTCTGTTGCCTCGAATGGAATTTCAACTGTGGGTTGGTGTGTGTGCTCTCCCCCCAGTGCTACTACCCAAGCATGCCTCATATTAGCACCGTTGGCTACGTACGGTGCGTAAGAAGTTTAACAAACATACATATGCACTACACTACATGTGAATTTCAATAAATAGGATATTATATTAAATGCTGTGGGGGACACACAGGTAAAAATAGTAAAACAGCAAGACATTAAAAGCGCTCACAAACCATAAGCTCGTTACTTTTCAACTATGCTCACCTCTATCAAAGTAAAATCATGAGACATTATCTTATTAATATGGGAACACAGGCGTCAAATACATGTATTTTAAGGAGCGTATGTAAACATTCATGAATTGTAGAGGTGCAGCCCTGCAATGTCTTTCTCACGCCACTGCTGGTGAAAGGACCTCCAATGCAGGGAGCTCTCGAGTGCCTCTCTAGAGGGTATTAGGCCTACTCTTCCACGCTGGCCAGACGTCTTGGAAGAGGTGGAAGCGCCTACGCTGAACCAATTTATGTAGCTGGGTGGACAGAGCCAGGGAGAGATTTCAGACGGCCAAGCAACTTGCACCTCTGGATTAAAGGTCCAGTGTGCGAACCGCTCCACCATGGCATGAAGGCATGAAGGTAAAGGTTATTCTTTACCATTGACCTATTGACCCAGTAAAACATAAACTATTTTTTTCCACCAGGTAAGGCCCACTGAGCTATGTAGGTCTCTTTTTCAGAAACGACTTGGCTATCACAAAGGAGAGCTCACACGAAGTGGCTTATCACGTGGAAATTTATCGCAGCAACCAAATACTCGAAACGCATGTCTCTAAATGTGGAGGGGAGAAAACCCGGAGGACCCGGAGGAAAATCCACGCAATCACGGGGAGAACATCCAAACCCCAAACATACATGCGTAGGTGTTGGGATCAAACCCACGACCTCCTGTATGCCAGATGAGGTAGTTAACAATTATAATTCCCATTGCGAAAGAATCATTAATATGTTATAATTCAAGAAAACGTTCTCTGTCAGATAGATACATTCATGAATATGGTTCTCACCTGGTTGTATTAAATGAGCAAGCATATTTTACCGTTGCTCCTCCGTTGAAAGAGTGTAGACGACATTGGTTTTAATATACAGCCAATACTCTTTGGTTCTTTCTGTAAAGTCACGTAGGTGAAAAGAAATATATATATATAAAAAATAACAAATTAATAATAAAAAATTCTGAAAATAACTAAATTAAATCGCGACGTTTCGGAAGCAACACAAGCCTCCGTCATCAGGTAGGACAGCCACAGCAATAAATAATTTGCTGGAGTGAACAAAAGCTGTTCGTAACAAGTTATTTTCATTTTATTTATTTGTATTTTTTTATTTTATTTTATATTTTTTTTTATTTTCACTTACGTGACTTTACCGAAAGAACCAAAGAGTATGGATCCTAGCAGTCACGAAAACTTCACATCTGGAATACAGCCTATAGTGTATGGCTACAATCGTAGGGGTTGTTTGACCACACGTCACCATGCTGCTCAGTGTGGGTGGCTGAAGGTGCCTCCAGGATTGGTCCAGATAGTCCCTTGCCCGTGATGATGCGAGCCATGACTGCGAATCAAACCCGAGGCACTGGGTTAGCGGCACAATGCGATCGCCACAATTCCACGGCTTCATTTTTTATTCTTGAATAATTAATTGTTTTAATGAACACATTTACATAATTTCGATTTAAAGCTTTCGTAGCTGCAGCGATTCATAGTTCTTGGTTATTTTGGTAAAGTCACGTAGAAGGGAAATAATATAGTTATATTTTATTATTTCATTATTTCCCTTCTACGTGGGACTTTATCGAAAGAACCAAGAATACATTTGCATAAGTACAGTACAGAAAACTTTCAATCCGCCGATAAATGAACGTCTCCCCATATTCTGTCGGTCTGGGGATTTCTCTACCGCACTTCACCACGCTGGTCAATGTGGCTTGGGAATAGAAAGGGAGGGCAGCGACAATTCTGATCGCAATGAAATTATCCCTGACCGGGAATTGAACTCGGATCGCCAGGCCCACGGCTTAGGAGCGCTCAGCACTGCAGTTGCACCGCAATTTATTGAAGACATTTGCAGACGTAGCGTAGCACGTTGCTCAACAGTGCAGTGAGATACAATTTGAAGAGCGCCCTCTTTGGATAACGAGAGTGTGCGTTTACAGATTGCCAAGGGTTAATTTTGATTTCAGAAAAAAAAATTACACCGACAGCATTGGACGGAGCTCACACGCACACAAAACACCCGAGAAATGCCTCCCTTCAACCTCCCACTCCACCCCCGCCACTTCGGTGTAAGACCCAGCAGCTCATGGGAGAATCCCACAACCCGTCGACAGTGATACCAGAATAGGGCCTCGTGTTTGCTCCCCCCCCCCTCTGCCCCCTCCTCTGCCCCGTACGTAAGCGGTGTTCAGTAATCCTGTATTTAGACTGCGCGAAAAATACTCTCGCCGAAGCCTGGCGCAGTCTCCAAACAGTGCGGCTTAGTGCAAACAACGGAACCCCCTCGCAGGTCACGTGGGCCCAGTCCTGTCTGGCGATTGTCGTCGTCGATGTGTGTGGCTTACACGCCAGCCGCTTCGATTCACCAAGTCTCCTTCTTTCACATTCGCGTCTCTCAGTGTCACGAGACTCCGCTCGGTACGCACTCCAGTCGTAGATGCCAGTCGAGGTCTCTCGTCTTGTGCGTCTGGCTGAAATGCGTGTGCTTCGTGCACCGCACTATGCACCCAACAAGCTGAGTTCGTAATATTAGGGTTTTCCCCTTTTATCTGGCAACAAAACTGAAACATTTTTACGAGGATTCGTGTCTGCATTAACCACAATACCTGCAGTCAAATGCAAACAAAAAACAAACTATGATAATATAAAAAAGGGGAGAAACCCTATTATTATTATATTTTGGTACTGGCAAAGGAGGTCCAATGATGTAGAAACCTGAGTTCGATTCCACAGCGAGCATCTGAACCAGAGGTCGCAACCGGGTACCCGATACCCGTACCCTACCCGATACCAGGCTACCCGTACCCGGCCGGGTACGGGTACCCGTTTGCGACCCTGGTGCGACCGGGTACGGGTAAGGAATCAAAACCCATTTGCGACCTCTGATCTGAACTGGTTCCGCCCCCCGACCCCCCACCCCCCCTTTTACCGATCCAAACATATGTTGACCACGAGTGCCTTCCCACAAAGTGGTACCTGTTTATATCAACCCCAGAGAGGTGATAGGCTGGAGGCGTCCTCACACCACCAGAATTGCCAATTCAGAGTCGACGTTTTACGTTCCGTCGAATGCGGTGACGCCGGTGCGAGCGGCGTTTGTGGAGGCAACGCTGCACACTCCTCCACAGGGTGGTCCAGATATCTTCTGTTTTAAATAAAGCTCACTTGAAAACGTGTTATTACGTTGTAGAGAATTAAATGGAGGGGGGATGGGGTCACCAGACATCTGGACAGCGTGGCACTGCAGCGTCGTTCTATAACGTGGCGTGCGCTTCGACCAATGGGAAGCCAGCTTTTATAGAAGTTTAAAACGTGGGCTTTCGCGGGTCAATATTATCCATAATAAAAGTAAGGTTTGTCACGTAAACAAAACGTGCTAATTGGTCACTACTTCAGCACACCCGTGTGTTTGGAGAGTAAATCCCACAACATTTACAATTCGAGTGCGACGTTTCGCTGGTGATTGCAACCAGCTTCATCAGGCGATTACCCAGAATTGTGAAGAAGTCTTCCTGTCTCGGTCTTAATTCGGGGAGTAAAGGTGATGTCATCACTGTGAGCCTATTCAAGGTTTTATAGTTTGCGACATCTTCCCACCCACAAATGGTTCTCGTTTCAGAACGATGCTGCACGGCCACGCTGCACGTCCTTCTGTAACATCACGTGCACTTTGACCAATGGGAAGCCAGAGCGACATATCCCCCCGCCCCCACCCTCAACTGGTTCACGCTTCGACCAATGGGGAGCCAGGATTGATAGAAAGTGATACCCCCCCCCCCAACTGGTTCACGTTTGGACCAATGATAAGCCAGGATTCATATAAAGTGATATCCCCCCACCCCAGCTGGTTCACCTTTGGGCCAATGGGAAGCCAGGATTGATCGAAAGAGATATCTCCCCCCCACCCCCCAACTATTTCTCATTTCAGAACGACCCTGCACTGCCGCACTGCACCGTGCAGCGTCATCCTGTGACGTCACACATACTTCGACCAATGGGAAGCCGCCAGGTTTTTTAGAAAGCGACAGCTTTTTCTTTGTTTCCCCTCCCTCCGACTGGTTCTCATGGGCTGTATTTAAACATTCGTGACATGATGAAATTAGATGCCACATTCTTATAGGAGCTGATTATCTCTGGAATTCTTCGGTAATTGCTTTCGTCGTGAAAGCGACCCACTATCGCGACCACACTGGGAGCATTTAAAGTAGCCACAATGTCACTTAACCCCAAATAACTCACGATCCGCCGGGATGCCGTCCACGTGCATGCACGACGACGACGATGATGATGATTCTTTCCGATCGGTGAGATCTGAAAGTAAAAAAATAGATTTCAAACCAAGCTTACATTTTGACGATGTATCCCTTAAAATCTAAAAAAAATGTGTCCAAAAACACACAACTGCATTGGCTGCAAAATGAATTGAGAACATATTCAACCGAAGAAAACACTTTAACAGTTTTGCGAGAGATGGGGTTGAGTGAGGGGGAGGGGGGGCACGCCTAAATGTAAACGTGGATTCCTGTTTAATTCCACTTTATCGCGTGGACCCGTTCTTTGCCCTGAATTCGGCCAAAACAATTTGAACATTGAGGAGTTAAAGGGACGCAAGCTTGGGTGGGTGGGTGGGGGGGGAGAGATAACGTGTGTGGGGGGGGGGGGTTGATAACGTGGCTTTGGCACGGCACCCGGTGTGGTACATATTTTTCATGCTCAAAATTGATTACGGCAAATTCCACGAGAGCTCGATAGCACGAGGGAGCGAAAGCCGTTCTGGAAAATAGTCGCCATGTGTTGCACACCCCGGACGAGACAAAGTGCAGTCGCGCCAGCTTAAAAATAATCGCACGTGTAATCAGAATGAGAATATTTACTTAAACTGGAGGGATCCGATGAGCCATGAAGCTCTTTTTTCATGGAGGTCCAGTTAGGGCACCTGGGTCAGAACGTTACAACAACAAACATTATAAAAACACGATAGGGGTGAAAAGTATAGGAAAGACAAACGAATCACTTTACCAAATATTTTTTCACGTAAAAAAACGAAACTGTTTTTTTTTATATTACCATGTAAAGGCCACTGATGTATTAACTTCATTTTCAGAAGCGACCTCGCCAGAAATGATAGCTCAACAAAGTGGCTTAAATCATGTTGAAATCTATACCAGCAAAATAATCGAAATACTCTAAACGCGTAGCTCGCTCCATCGAGAACGCCCGTATTCTTTACAGAAGGGGGGTGGGCGATGCTGAATCCCGTGTGCTGTCTGAGCCAGAGGTCACGTGCCCAGAAAGAGAGAGAGGAGTCAATTTGCTCGCTGAGCAGCCCCAAAGGTGTCCGTTGGGCGATGATAAAATCGTAACTTGGCTCGCGTAGTCGCATTGTCGTGGCAGGATCGTTGTCAGTGGTAAGTGGGCTCCATCGGCGTCACGGAGTTATGTTCGTTGAACTTCTTTCGCACTGTACGTAGGCAACCGCGCTCGTCGAAGGGTTTCTACCAGACAAAGGGGCACCGAGGCAGTGGGCCAATGCAGTTATGAAGTAATGCAAAGAATGGCGTCTCGGAAGAGATGCGATCACCCACACATTACCCCACCACACTCGACTTATCTACCGATCGACTAACTGTGGGTGTACCCATTTATTTATGTTCGTTGAACTTCTTTCGCACCGTACGTAGCCAACCGTGTTAATTGGAGGTGCGGGGGAATGGACAACCAACTAAACACAAAAATAAGTAGAAAGAAATTCGTTATCAGTCTACAGCTCGGTGAACAGTGGGTGGAAATATGCTTGTTTTTTACTTGCGCCATAGTTGTGGTCTGTACCGGTCTCCTATTGAAGTATAATAATAAAAACATTAACCAAACAACTTGCACCATATTTTCAACCAGGACATTAAACGGGCGACCTCTGGATTGCAACTCCAGTGTGCTAAAACCATTGCACCGTGATAGACAACAACCTGTGTGTCGCAATTCCACATCCTAAATTAGAAATGTACTTTTACAAAGTCGGTTGTGATGGCAACTGCCTTTAATCCGAAAATTCGGAGATGGGGTTGGCGAATCGAGTAAAGATGGAACTTTGGTTATGGACCAGTCTGGAGGGCAATGGAGTTTCTTGTCGGAGGCAGTACATCAAGTAGGTTTTGAGATGTTTGTGTGGTATTTGAGGGTTTGCCGCTCATATGTGTGGGTCTCTCCCAGCATCCCAGTTGTGCGCGTTCTCCCCCACATGTAAATAAGCAATACAACAACAGTAAACGAATTGGTTAAAGATTTCAAAGCGCAGATGCATCTGACAATAAATCTTCAACCTCATTTAAGCTTTTTCGGGTAAACAAATACATTATTATTGTTACTAAACACTGATGCTTATATGGTGTAATTGAACTGAATCTTAAACATTCAAGCGGGTATATACATTCGCAGTTTGTTCCTTCCCAAATAAACACTGGGGTTAATCTCAGTCAGCGTTGAAAAATCCACATTCCTTTGATGGGAGGCCAGCCACTCCATAGGGTGACCACCATTGACTTTCCACAAGAGTGAAAGTATTCCATGAAATGCATGCACTTTTAAATAATCTAGATAGAAAACTCAATTTCTTTTAGAAGTGCTTTTTGTGTGTAGTTTATTGGTCCCCCCCCCTCCCCCACCGCACCTCCGATTAGCACGGTTGGCTACATCATCATCATCACGATCCATGCATGGGCAGATAGCCCGTAGGGTATCCACTGCGCATTTCGTCACTTGCTTCCACTTTCCTCTGTCTTGTGCCAATATGCTCAAGTAGCGCCACATCTTTCTGGCACCAATCTCTTACACGTGTCATTAAAGCAAGCTATCTGTTTTCCAGGGCGGTAAATGTGCGATCAAACAAAACTGTGGAATGCTTAGCATATAACGGCAATGATGAATAAATGAATGGAAGAGTGAGTGTGGTTATAGTTGGTACACCCGGGGAACCCAGGTTTCAGAGGCCAGCGTGTCACTCCTGAGTCCCACCCCCTCCCCATCACCCCGGCTCGCTCTAAGCCAGCCACTTCTTAAATCCATTAAATTATTCTTTTGGAACAATATATAGCATTTAAAAAAGGCACCGTGGCCAAGTGATATTTTCAGTTTATTTTTTTATTAAAAGCTCTTAATCCGATTTAAACCAGCTTGAAGGCGGTAGATGTCAGATGGAGTTGGGGTGGTTTTTGTTGGAGGGAGCGTTGGCTGGGAGGTTGAGCGGAGGGTGTGGACAAGGGCTGTCACCTGCTCAATCGAACAGAACTTTAATCCACTCGTTGGTGGTCTCACCGGTGGCCAAACCTGGAAGGGCATGGGAAAGAATTGCCTGCATATGGGGTTTCATTAACAAATGCATAACCATATTGGGTGATGAGCCCAGGTTTTGACTGAATCCCTTTTCCCCATGAGAAGCTTTGGAATGGCCTGCGTGTGCCTCTGGCTTTCATTATTTGGGTGCTTGTGCATTTTAGAGGAACACAGGTGTTGGGGTGGTCAAACATCCCATTCCAAAATGTACCATGTGTATGTGTGTACGCTGAACTTTTTCGCACTATACGTAGCCAACCGTGCTAATCGGAGGCGCGAAATGCTATACATTGAGCGAGTTGTCGAGAAATAAGTCATTACGTTTATAAATGTCTGTGACAGGGAAGTGGCCAGCATAACCGGTGCTGTTGCGAGAGAAGACGACGCTGTGGCTTGTGGAGAGAAAAAAGGTGGTGGACCGGAAACTACTCCGGCTATATTTATTTTACCAGGTAAGGCCCACATAACACTAAACGTACATTTATAATTGTGAAAGAAAAGACCGGAGGACCCGGAGAAAAATTCATATGACCACGGGGAGAGAGAGAGAGAGAACGTGCAAACTCAAAAAATACAGCAGCAGGCGTCGTCAGGGTCGGGATCGGGATCGAACCCACGACCTCCTGTATACCAGGCGAGGTAGTCAACATCTTGCCACCGCGGCGCGATGTTAACTTGTATAGAGCCATCAAGGGGGTTGGACTGGAATCACACAGGTGCATCGAATCGGACCTGGGGGGGGGGGGGGGGGGGATTAAGCTAGAACAATGCGGCTCACCTGATTGGTAATTAGCTCAGCTGCTGGTGCTGCTGTACACAGGGGTGGGAGAAGCCATCGATGGGAGAGAAAGGTGGGAAAGCTGTAGGGATGGATGCTGTGTCTGCTGTTGATAATGCTAGGGATGACGATGGTGGTGGTGTTGTTGCGAGCTCGAGTGATGGATTAGAAGTGCGCCACGAACCCCGTTTTTGAGTTCACCTTTAATTTGCTCGAAACACCATTTGACAAAATGAAAACTTAATTATTTGGCGAATTACTGAAGCGTGATGTCTCCAATGAAGTGTACATTAATGACCTGTGGCATCATTCACCCGAGCACGTAATGATGATAAATATGGAAGCGTCATAGTCAACATCTTCAATGTGCCCGATCCCAGATCAGGATGCCATCCTATCCCCAAGTCGTCGGTGCCACCACAGCTCACTGCCAACGCCCTATGCCCTCCGCCATCCCACCCACTGGCCTTTGGTCTTCTCTTCCTCTTGGTCGCCGGATTCGTGGGAAGACGACGCCAATGCCTGGTCCAGGCAAGCGGCCCTCCCCCACCCCGCACGCGCGCGTGTTGCACCCAGCACAATCGGTTGTGCCTCCGCGTGTTTACGCATGCCCTGTTCTCTTCCACGTTTCCACATTGCTTATATTTTTTTCTTGCCATGGCATTACTAGCGTCAGTCTCAAGACAACTTTGTTCAAATACGAACAACTATTTTAGCAAACTGCTTAATCCAGCTATTTTGACCCCATGTAGGTGGCATTGCTGCCTCGGATTAGCCCTATTTAAATTCAAGTGATCCCCAGTAGATTACTATCCAGGTATTTTTTAAAAAGAGATTATATTATTAATCCCAATGTCTTCTTGCCTGGTTATATGGATGACATTACCAATACATTGAAATGAACGCAGTGCGGTGAATATCTACGCACAGTCGTACAGACGACTTCCAATGACCTAAGCAGCCAGGAATATATCCAAGCTTGATGCATCTCAGAAGCTAAGCAGGTTTTACATTGGACTGTGCTTTGAGTGGCCATGACAGGGTAACGGGTGCTATAGGCTGCTGTATGGCTTTGTGGACAGCAGAGGGCGGTGCGGCAAAAATACATTGTTGTGCTGTTCTGCGCACTCACGTCTATGTTCCCCATACGCACAAATCCGCACTGACCAGCGCGTTGCGTCGAAGTACTTTCGAATGACCCCCATGACCCACACACTGCGTGTGGAGGCCCTCATCCAGCAGTGTGCAATGATGTAACGCGGTGACGTAATTCGCAACCGCGACGGCTCTGCCATTGCGACGTGCGCCTTTGACGAACTGTGCAGTCTCGTTTCCTGGCTACTGCAGACAATACTGGGGGGGAGGCGTGCAGAGGCGCCTGGTGTGAAAGGGGTCTTTACATCGATGGGAGAATATTAGAGTGCAGTGGACGGGGGGGGGGCAGATGTGGTGGGCACACGCAAGAATACCTCTTCAGAAGGGCCACATGTAACTCGAGTCTCGGTAACAGCTCAAAAACATGTGACCCGCCGCTATAATTGAGCTAAGTAATTGCCCGGGGGTATATTCCCAGCTCTAAATACATGGCACACACTTTCCATGTTTCCTCGCTGTTTGTCTGTGCTTTATGGCAATGCAATGGTACCTGTAATGCACATCCCATCAGGAGTGGGGCGGGAATTCGCAAGAAGCCCTCTCTCTGTGTGCGGGACTGGGCAACGAGCGTGGCTGCCCCCGTGCCAGCGCAAGGTGGCCGACTGCCTTGCGATGCAGCCTCCCGTCCACTGGCGTCCCCGTCTTTGCTTTGCAAATATGACCGGCACTATGACACTGCAAGGGAATTGAAAATTGTCGTATTTATTCACACTTGCCAACACGACTGGTGTTAGTGGTAGACTGCTGATTTGTAAAGCCTTTCACCAACTACCGATTTTAAAACTTGTATGGGGATGGTGGGGAGGGGCTGGGTGGGGAGGGGCTGGGTGGGGAGGGTGGAGCTGGGTGGGGGGTGGGAGGGGTAGGGCTGGGTGGGGAGGGGCTGGTCACCCCGTGGTGCCCTTATAAAACTCAACGTTTAACCTACTCACGCCGGCTTGTGCCCGCCCTCACAGTCGGGCATATTTGCGGAATACACCACGCCGCCGTTGACCCTGGCCATTGACCGAGCAACCCAACGTTCCTACCAGCTCCCTCCGCAGGAAT
Organism: Lethenteron reissneri; assembly: GCF_015708825.2. Lineage (NCBI taxonomy): Eukaryota > Metazoa > Chordata > Hyperoartia > Petromyzontiformes > Petromyzontidae > Lethenteron > Lethenteron reissneri. The sequence goes on from NC_083816.1 coordinate 3,153,129, forward strand.
GTGTTAAATGTGTGAGACTGTGGTCATCCAGAACAGACCGTACAACGTATAGCGACGCAATGCCCGATCCACAAATACGAATGAGGCATCACAGCGACACACTCCGCTGCTCCTGACGCGTTTGCCAGGCTTTGGCCACCTGAATGTGAAATTTCAGTCGTTCCTCTGCGTATACGTCGGGCGTACGAAAGAAGAAGACGAGCTCCCCTTCTCCTCCCACGTGCATCCCTTCTGCAGGACTCCACACCTCCGTGTGTGCAGCGTCTCCTGCATTCCCCATCCTGACGGCCAGCCGCCCGTGAGACCCTCATCCCGAGCCAGTGCCGGATTATTATCCTAGTAGCACAAGTAGCTACATGTGTAGTAGCTACGGGCCCCGCACTTTCAAGGGCCCCGCGCTAAATGCTTTCAAGCTATCAATTCCGGTTCAGTGATTCTGCTCTTGCGCTATTACTATAGTACTATACTGCCTTCAACTTTTATGAACGACTGGGTGTTTAAGGTTAGATTTGTCGTATTATTTGGCTGTATAGCAAATTTAAAAATACAATTACTTTACTATGCAAATACAATTTTATATATATTTACGTGTTTTATTTTATTTACGGCCCCTTTACAACATATGCTACAGGCCCCGCACGAGCTTAATCTGGCACTGCCCGAGCCTTCGTCACGTCCCCCACCTGACGATTGCAACTCCCTCTTCCTCCACGTCCGCCTCTCCATCAAACTCCACATGAATGCAGCTGGACAGACGTCTCGTCCGTACACTCTTAATCGAGACCACATCGATCCCTCTGCCGGCTCCCAATTCAATCCCATCTGCGAGAAGGAGCTTCTTAGCCGATCGTTTTTTTCCAGGATAAATACAGCTTCTGAATCTTGGTGACTCGTATCCACATTTAGGACCTTCCTCTGCTCCCTCTGCCTCTGGCTGGCTGCCTCCTTCCGTCTGTGAAACGAATATTCCCAATCGTTCTCTCTAGACGTTGTAGATGCAGTTGCATTTAGACGCTCGATTCATCCAAGGCGGTACAGTATGTTAATGCAACGTATTCATGCCATCGACCTGAATTCAATGCACTGGGCCCAATCTTTAAGAAGAGTGACATTCTAACCACTGGAATCATTTATTTTTTACGCAAACGGACATTCCTTTGGGCAAGACACGCGATATGTATTTTAATAAAGTTTACGGCACAGCGGCTGCAAGGTATGGGCCCCCTTTTTCAGGTTCGTGTGATGTGGTTACGGCTTTTGGAACGCACCTGAGCCCCGAGGAATCTCGGTTAATGGTTTCTCGGCAACTTGCCTTGCCAACGAGAAACTTTCTTCCCACCCATTGTGGTCGCGTCTCTCCCTCGAGGCTACGGAACTCTCCCCGTACAGGCGTGCGTTTGACAGGCGGACGGTGGTGCCAAACCCTCTGCGTTTTGCAGAGTGCGAGATCGCGCCCGCGTGAGCGGTGGCGTAGCGGTGAGCGCGCTGCGCTACGAAACTGCCGACCCGAGTTCGATTCTCGCTCAGGGCTAACACCAGTGACTATTAACTGAACCGGTGCTGGACCTCCCACAGGTCGACTCAGCCTCAAATGAGTAACTGGTGTGGTGTATAAAACATCGCCATTAGGGAGACAAAGGCGGCCGGTTGTGGTGTTGGCCATCCACCCCCTCGTGTGCCGTACGGGCCTTCATAGGTGCTCGCTAACAGCACTTGACCCAATAGTCTGTTCAGGCTATACGGGTGATCTTTGTATTTATTTATGTTACTACGAGGTTGGTTTTATAGCCAGATAGCTGATGGAATGGCGTTGCGGTTAGACCACTCCACTGGCAATTGGCAGGTCGAATCGGGTCACAATCATCATCATCATCATCGCACATCCCTTCGAGGTGGATAAGGAGGCACCACTTTTTAAGAAGGCAACAAGTACCCACGCACATTTCCGGATTCTCCCAGCAGCACAAGTAGTTACATATATAGCTACGGGCCCCACGCTTTCAAGGGCCCCGCGCTAAATGCTTTCAAGCTATTAATTCCGGTTCAATGATTCTGCACTAGCTCTATTACTATGGTACTATACTGCCTTCAATGGGTGTTTAAGATTAACAATTGGTCGTATTATCTGGCTGTATGCAAATAAAAGGACAATTATTTTACTATGCAAATTCAAAATGTATGTGTTTTAATATTTCCGTGTTTTTTATTTAGGCCCCCTTTATGACATATGCTACAGGCCCCGCACTAGCTTAATCCGGCACTGCTCACACCTCGCCTTGCCTTGCGACATCGAATATTATCAACCACGCCTTTTGGCGTCATCTGGTCCAACACCAATGGAGACTAGGCTCTAAGAAAAGCTGTCTCGGGTGTGGACCAATCAACTTCAAGGACAGTGCATATCATTATCATTATCAGAGTTGTTTCTTTTTGTTTGCATTTTGACTGCTTGTGTTGTGGGTATTGCAAACATGATGCCTTGTATAAAGGTGTCAGTTTTTGTACCAGTTGAAAGGGTAAAAACATATCACTATTCTCAGAAATGTTGAGAAATTAATTATAATTCATATTCCGTCTATACGCGCACGGGAATTGAAATAATGACATCTTGGTTATATATATTATTTTTTATTTGTATTTGTGGGTCTTCGAATTTGGCGCCCCACACTGAACTCGGCGCCCGAGGCGAATGCATCAGTTCGCCTCTGCGGACGGTGGCGCTCGTGACGACGCGTGCTGCTGCAGTGCGAGTGGAGGCCGCCCGTAGAAGCTGGGCCTTGATGTGCAACCCCCGGGACGAGGTCACTGGTTCTCAACAGGGGGGCTACGCGGATCCCTTGGGGGGGGTACACGTGGCAATGTTCCTGGGGGGGGGGGTACGTGAGATGATTTATAAATGTGTGTGAAATGATATCGTACGTGAGTCGTCGGTGAATAATCGCGCGTGAATCTGCCGATATAAAATAACTCCGATAACATTTTTTTCAATATAAAATAACTACGATAACATTTAAATAAATGTCAAATAACTGCGATAACACTGACATCCATATGGTGACCTCGAACGATATAAATACTTTTATAAACTCATTGATCGTAAACCACGTGGTTTACAAGAGTAAGCAGCGAGCGCGGATAAATCACGTGACGCGTGCAGAGTGTCTGTCCCTCGCTATTCGCTTGCAGTTACGAGCTCCGTGAGGATATACCTCACAGAATGAACAACTGGTTAAAATATCGACGTTCATTATTCGTACGTTGGTTTCTCAGAACCACGATGGGTCAGGCAAGGGTGCGGGAGGCTGGGCGGGGGGTAGAGTACACTTAGTTGAAAGATAATTCAACAAGGGGGGATGGGGGGGGTAATAACAGTCGCCAACTAAAAGGTTTGGAGAACCACGCCGCACTTGGCCCTCGTGCTGTGTCGGCTTCGGTGCGATGCTCGTGAGCGGTGCTGCTGTGGTCGAGTGCTCGGCTCCCACCGAGGATGTGTACCTCTCGTTTTGAGCAGGTAAGGCCCACACCGAGCTGGACAGCTCCTTTTTTTCGAGAAGCGACAAATGATAGCTCCACGAATTGGCCGATCATCACGTGGAAATGTGTAGCAACAGCCAAAAACTCGAAAGGCGTGATGTTGATTCTAAATGTGGAGTGGGGGGGGAGCCGGAGAAAAATCCACGCGACCACCACGGGGAGGGAGACACCGCAAACTCAAAATAAGCACGACCTCTTGTATACCAGGCGAGGTAGTTAACATCTCCTGGACACTGCTGTGGCGCCCAGTACCGTGGTCGCGAGCTCAAAGCGTGATCAGGGGATCCTCGTCACGGCCAATTACACGATACGCGCACTTTCAAGGTCGTTAAGGTGGTGGTGGTGGTGGTGGCAAGAGCCCAGCCACCAACGCGGTGCAACCGGGGCTCAAGTGACCGGGCACGCTGACCACACTGAATCAGAATATTTATTGATCCTGGACGAAATCCGATGAGCTACACAGCTCTTTTTTGCCCACGGATTACCAGCCGTGTCCAGCCACGGGCACGCGCAATGCGGCACACAGACAAACTCACGCGTGCGCCAAAGCAACAGTCGTGTGTGCCTCCCGCACTCCTTCACCCCACACACAGCCGGGTTGGCGACCACCGGTACAAAGCGTCGGCGCAGCCTCTCACCCAGCTGGCACGGGGCCCTCTCCACACAGCCACACCGCTGCGATCGGACAACGTGCGCCGGCTATGGCATCACAACACGGCCGCGCAGCCTGTAAGCGATAGGCTGACTTCACGTGTTGACGTGCTGCCTGTGTACGTGCGTTACTGGGCGGCAGTGGGGAGCGGTGGTGCATCGGTTAGCGCACCGCGCTGCAAACTCGGCGGACACGGGTTCGATTCCCGCTCACGGTCAACGGCAGTGGCGATTATCTGAACCGGTCCTGGGCCTCCCCTAGGTCGACTCAGCCTCAAATGAGTGTCTGGTGCGGTGTGTGAAAACATCGCCATTGGGTAGACAAACGCGGTCCGGCGTGGTGCTGGCCACCCACCCCCTGGTGTACCGTTCCGGCTTCCCTAGGTGCTCGCTCGCAGCACTTGCCCCAATAGTACGTTAAGGCTATATGGGGGGGGGGGGATATCCTTGTCTTTGTACTAAGCGGCAATGGCATCTCCCTCACCCAACGAAGCATCGGGGAGTTGGCTTTGGCAGCCTTGAGCGCAGTGGTGGAAATTCCACATTGATATGACGCGGTGCCAGGATTTCCATAGGACTACGACTGTTGAACTTCCCACAAGGTCAGCCCCCTGTGGCGTGATCTTTGTTTACAGGGAGTCGGGGGGGGGCACGGGTGGGGGGGAGAGGAGGGGGCGAACAACAAGCGAGTGGGGAGCACGGCACGGTCAATGTTACGCGAAGTTTAAACAAATGTTCAACGCTGCACAGAATGAGTAAACGATACGGTCTGCTTTCATCTGCCGTGGCCGACTGCTCTAACTCTCACCACCCCCTATGTCATTACGTGAGCAAAGACTTCAATGCTCATTCGCTAAAGTGACTTAAAATTCTTCTTGGTTCTTTCGGTAAAGTCACGTAGAAGGGAAATAATAAAATAATAAAAATAAAACATGATAAAACATTTATTATGTTTATTAAAAAATAAAAATAAAACATAATAAAAAATGTATTATGTTCTATTTTTTTTATTTTATTATTTCCCTTCAACGTGACTTTACCGAAAGAACCAAGAAGATCAATCCCTGCAGTCACGAAAACTTTAAATCGAAATTTGACTTAAAATTATTTATAAAGGGGGGCGAGGGGGCCTGTCACCCCCCCACTCCCCCAACTCACACCATCCCAACACCTGCAATGCACAAGGTGGTACCTGCCACAACCACCACCACCATCCAGACATTACCGAAGGGTGTTCGCTGTTTGTGTCTCTGTCACAGAGCCTGTGACATCATCCACACGCAGGCGACATCTGTACGTGTACCGTCACAAATCTTCGCGTAATGTGGCTTCTATGGTACTGCTTCACCCGCGTTTTGTGCGCGCATCCGCGTGTGGTGGAGTAGTGTTAACACGCGCTGGGGAAAACGGATCGTAGAGAGAGTGCGTCGTGATTGGTTCACTAAGGAGCGATGCTCACGTCGACGTCCGCATCAGCTCCGTCTCTCGTGAGCAGGGGCTATAAAAGGGGATGCACACAGGCGTAAGGGCAGTATGTAACCAGCGAAGAATGAAGATGGGGATGAAGACATAGGGCCCTGCGGTACCTAGTCCCGCTGTCCTAACGGGACCGGGACTCTGTGTAACCCAGAGGCGAGTGTATTGTGTGTAGCCATAGGCATAGAGTCTACACGAGCCGAATGCATTGTGTGTAGCCAGAGGCATAGAGTCTACACGAGTCAAGTGTATTGTGTGTAGCCAGAAGCATAGAGTCTACACGAGTTAAGTGGAGTGTATAGTCCAAAGGATAGAGACCACCCGTTGTATTGTGACACGTCAAGATTTAATAAAAGTGTGTTACCCGTCAAGAAGTTCCTGCCGTCAATTCAAATACTTCATGTGTAACAGTCACAAATATCTCTCAGCTTTAAATGTGGCATTCTCCGGATAACAAGACGTGCTTCTTTGCCCTGCGTTTTAAAGAAAGGGTTTGGGGTGCGTCTTATACTGTGTGCGAGCGTGTGTGTGGCCACATTTGTGTAACATGACTGACACCGGACACTGGTTTGGCGCCAGGGTGGCGAAATGTGAACTGCCTCGCCTGATATACAGGAGGTTGTGGGTTCCATCCCGACCTGACGCCTGTTGTACATTTGGAGTTTGCGTGTCCTCCCTATGGTCACGTGGATGTTTCTCCGCGTCCTGTGCATCCCTCCACCTTTAGAATGAGCGTCACGCGTGTAGAGTATTTGACTGTTGCTGTACATTTCCACGCGATAAGCCACTTCGTTTGGCTATCATTTGTGACAACCAAGTCGCTTCTGAAAAAGAGCTATATAGCTCAGTGGGCCTTACCTTGTAAAAGATAAACAGTCAGATATGGGCAGGTGATCCTCTCCATTGATGGCACGGAGTCAGTGGCAGGCCACGCCAGGGTCAATCCTTCTGTGCGCTCTGGACAAGTACTGTGGACTTCCCACAAAGCGGTGCTGATTTGATTGACCTTGTAATGATTTAATATACGTGTCGTTAAACCCACCACCACCGAACACAGCCAATTAGTACCAATTCGTTACTACTTCAGCACACCGCTTGTGTGTTGGATAAGTAGACCCACAGCATTTACAATTCGAGTACGACGTTTCGCTGGTGATTACAACGAGCTTCATCAGGCGTTTGGCCAGAATTGTGAAGAAGCCTTCCTTCTTTGGCCTTAAATATTTATTGTACGTGTCAATATCGCCCTCGATATAGTCAACATCGGTGCACATCACAGCAGAACGGATTGCCGGTACCGGGGGCAGAGTGCAACAGGGATGAGACGAAACAACCCTTCACGACCTCGGCGGCTAACGTCGACTGAGCAAAGTCAATTGCGAACGCGCGCCGCCAAATAAAGTGCAACTCACAGTATTATTATCCACTTGTGAGCTAAGTGTTCTGCCACAATGCCATGTTAGACCAGTGTCATCACTACAACTTCACATTTTAGACGTTAATGACTCTCCATATGAGGCTCAAGTCACCGAGGTAACCATTGCAAAATATAGCGTGAATCTCTTCGGAATTTGTGGCTGGTAAATAGTGGGCACTGACAGACTGATTTTAAATGGTTGAATGCGTGAATAGATTCACGTTCTCTCGGTTTAAGTACAACATGCGCACGTGTTTGTGAGTGTGTGTACGTGTGGGTAGCCCGGGCGTGGTGCTGGCCACCCACCCCCTCGTGTACCGTTCTGGCCTTCATAGGTGCTCGCGAACAGCACTTGCCCTTACAGTTTGTTAAGGCTATACGGGGAATCGTTGCCTTTGTTGTGGATATCAGTGGTGTGGGTGATTACCAGGGGGACACAGTGAGCCCAGTAGTGACCCGAGGTTCAATTCCTGGCCATGCACATCAGTGGAAATTGAAATCCAAAACTGTCTTGGGCATCCCTTGGGTTGGCTCGGCCTAAAGTGAGCGTCTCGTGCAGCCTCGCGGTCAACGTCAGCACGGTGAAAAACGAAGATGACTCAAAGCGTGCCTTGTGGTAGCAACAGCAGCAGCCACCAGGAGTTCGTTCCATTCGTGGCTTCAAATCGGAGCTCGCGCCAACAGCACCACAACGGTCGACACGAGCCAAGGAGCGGATCTGTCTTCGTGCGACAGAAATTGGTTTTGAGACGCACGTGTGTGCGTGCATGCACGGCTGTCGACTGGGACATTTGGAGTGATAAGTTCTTGAAGCTTTGTAACTGGTCAGAGTACGGCCGAATCAAGTGAAGCGATGCTGCTTGCTGCTGTTCTGATGCAGACACATTCATGGTGCGCGTGTGTGCAAGACGTTCCTGCATTGTGCTACACTTCCAGCTGAGTGATATCTGAAACCTGGGCCTGCTGCTCCAGGCCAACTGCAGGTGGCTCCGTCTATAAACACAAGCGCGGCACAAATACGAATGAGACGTCACAGCGATACGCTGCTCCGCTCCTCTGAATGTGAGATTGTAGCTGTTGCTCTGCATCAAGCGGCCATACGAAAGAAGAAGTACAAACATCGAGGGGTCCGGCGACAGCCGGGCGTGGTGCCGGTCACACTGCAGCCGGTGCCATGATGGTCTGAGTTCGGTGTTCACTCAACTCGCTCGCTCTCTCCAATGTGCATGTCGACTTGTGGTGGCCTGACGTGTCGCTCCCGGCTCTCGGCAAGCAGCGCGAAATAGTTTGCTTCGAGCACGTGGAGTAAACAAAAAACGCCGGACACATTCGATTCCTGAAGAAAGCTTTCAGCGCGGGGATCGAAACGTCGGACATCGTGCCGAACGACACGCGGTACAACTCAGAAAGACACTTCGGGGAGTTGGGCAGTACCACCACGACAACCCGTGCCGGATTATCCTCGTAGCTAAAGTAGCTACATATGTAGCTACGGGCCGCGCACTTTCAAGGGCCCCGCGCTAAATGCTTTCAAGCTATCAATTCGGGTTCAGTGATTCTGCACTTGCTCTATTACTATAGTACTATACCGCCTTCAACTTTTATGAACGATTGGGTGGTTAAGGTTAGCGATTTGTCGTGTTATCCGGATGTATAGCAAGTGAATTACTTTACTATGCAAGTAAAAAATGTACGTGTTTTAATATTTACGTGTTTTTTTATTTTATTTAGGGCCCCTTTATAACATATGCTACAGGCCCTGTACGAGCTTAATCCGGCACTGACGACAACCCCACATAGAACATCATGGGCCTTACAGCACATGTGGCGAGAAGGATCGTTGTGTTTGCATGGGTGTGCTCGTATGTGTGTGTGTTTGTCTCAGCAGGGAGACAAAGGCGGCCGAGCGTGGTGCTGGCCACCCACCCCCTCGTGTGCCGTGCTGGCTTTCATAGGTGCTCGCAAACAGCACTCATCCCAAAAGTGCTTTCTGGCTGTACGTGGGGATCTTTGTCTTTGCGGGCGTGTGATTATTTTGCTGCTATAAATTTTAACGTGATAAGCCACTTCGTTGAGCTGTCATTTGTGGTCAGGTCGCTTTTGGAAAAGAACTACGTAGCTCAGTGGGCCTTACCCAATAAGATACAAAAATAGACATTTAGTTTTAGTTACATTTTTCCATTTTATAAAGTAATGAATTAACCTTTATACTTTTCACTCGTATCGTGTGTTTGTACTGTTTGTTGTTGTGACGTTCTGACCCGCCCCGACTGGACATCTGTGAAAAGAGCTTTATAGCTCATCGGATTTCTCCAGTGAAGACACGTCATCTGATTCTGTGACGGCAAAGGGGTGGAGCAGGGAGAAGGGGAGAGGCGGAGAAAGAGGCGAGCCAAGGGTGAAGAGACCGAGACGATGGAGGGAATGGGCACGTCGAGAGAGCGAGCGGTGAGATCGTGGGTGGAGGCAAGATGGGAATTGGGCAGCCTGCACGCTCCTGTCGGGATCGGAGGAGGGCTGAGCTTGTGTTTTGGGTATGAAAACACACATTGGATAGCAGCCGAATGGGGTGGGGTGGATGGGTGGTTGGCGGTGGATGGTGTGGAGAGTGGGAGGTTAGAGAGGGAGGGAATTAATGAGTGGGCTGGGGGACGCAAGCTGACACGCCACCCCTCTGCAGCCACTTCACACTCCGCTGCAGTGCCCCCGACTGCGGGCAGAGTGGTGGGTACGACCCGCGGCTGGGCTGGCGAGCGCAGCTAGAGCCCAAACTCGCGCACGCGCTCGGCCTTACAGCGTGCGAGTGCTCGGTAAACACGCCACGGTAAACACGACGGTACACACACCAAGGTAAACACACCACGGTAAACACACCACGGTAAACACACCACGGTAAACACACCACGGTAAACACACCACGGTAAACACACCACGGTAAACACGCCACGGTAAACACACCACGGTAAACACGCGACGGTACACACACCGCGGTACACACACCGCGGTACACACTCCACGGTACACACACCGCGGTACACACACCGCGGTACACACTCCACGGTAAACACACCGCGGTACACACACCGCGGTACACACTCCACGGTACACACACCGCGGTACACACACCGCGGTACACACTCCACGGTACACACACCGCGGTACACACACCGCGGTACACACTCCACGGTACACACACCGCGGTACACACACCGCGGTACACACTCCACGGTAAACACACCACGGTACACACACCGCGGTACACACTCCACGGTACACACACCGCGGTACACACTCCACGGTACACACTCCACGGTACACACACCGCGGTACACACTCCACGGTACACACACCGCGGTACACACTCCACGGTACACACACCGCGGTACACACACCGCGGTACACACTCCACGGTACACACACCGCGGTACACACTCCACGGTACACACACCGCGGTACACACACCGCGGTACACACACCGCGGTACACACTCCACGGTACACACGCCACGGTACACACACCGTGGTACACACGCCACGGTACACACGCCACGGTACACACACCACGGTACACACACCGCGGTACACACGCCACGGTACACACGCCGTGGTACACACGCCGCGGTACACACACCGCGGTACACACGCCACGGTACACACGCCACGGTACACACGCCACGGTACACACGCCGTGGTACACACGCCGCGGTACACACTCCACGGTACACACACCACGGTAAACACACCACGGTAAACACTCCACGGTAAACACACCACGGTACACACGCCACGGTACACACTCCACGGTACACACGCCGCGGTACACACACCACGGTACACACGCCACGGTACACTCTCCACGGTACACACGCCACGGTACACACACCACGGTACACACGCCACGGTACACACGCGACATTTAGGAGTTTTTTTATTTCAAAAACTACCGCCGCCCAATGTGGACATCGTCCTTGAGGCACGGACCGCACACAGATCATCCGCGTTTACGACTAGCGCGGTTGGCTACGTACGGCGCGAAAGAAGTCCAATACACATGCTTGCACGCATACGCAGGTCAGTTACATTAATTGTGAAGTGAAATCATTGGGCTTGGGCAGGACACACAGCCGATGTTCAAGGATAATCACGGAGTGGCAGACGAAGAATTGGCGCTGTTGGCACCCACGATTAGCGTGGTTGGCTACGTACGGTGTGAAAGAAATTCAACAAGGCGTACAGAAGGAATAGAGAACGCGTCCGAGGGGACATCTCCCGACGAGTTGGAGTGATGGAATTTGCTCGCGTGCAGGGCTGTGAGACATGTCGGAGTTCTGGATGGGTGGGTTGGGGTTGATGAGGCTTCATCCAGCTGTGGATTGGCCACAGCCGCTGATGCTGCTCATCGCGATTCATGTTCAGATGAGCGCCAACACGCTGAGCTCTATCTTGCGAAGTGGGCGCTTGGCCCTGAGTACAATACAGAACGCGTGGGTGCCAGCACCGCTTAAAATTGGCAACGGAGAACGACGTGGCATCTATCTTTGCCCTGTGTGGGTTTGCACTCGAAGCGATTGCCCTCAATCTGCTGCTCTCTGTTGTTTCCAGCTGACGGGGGGGGGTCAGGGGGGCTGGGGGTGGGGGGAGGTGGTCTAAACTTGGAGACGTGGATACGTGGGGGTGGCCTCTGGCAGGGATATCCGAACGCATGTTTTTGTTTTGTTCTATTCCTTACTGCTGCCCTCATACTCATCGGCCTCCCACGAGCGGGAACGCTGCTGCTGTTGTTGTTGTTTTACTCGAGGCAGCTGTTCCATCGCAGTGCTGCTCGTCTAATAAAAACAAAAGCACGTGACGACCACAACACGGTCACGGGGGCAGCTGGAAGCACGGCCCAGTCGGGCAGCCACTGGAGCTGCTGCTGCTGTTGTTGTTGTTGGTTTGTCATATGGGGCGACGGTTCAATCCCCACGCGCAGTGTTTCTCACGATGCCTGTCTCCCTTTCATCGGTGCCCTTTGTACGATTTGTACAGCGCAAATATGTATTATTACATTGGTTTAAGTCGCGTCGTCTCCGTGATCGAACGAGTGTGGGATGGGTGGATGGATGGGGGCCTCGGAGCCAGTGCTGACAAATTCCCCGTTACAATGGCAGGGCCCAGCATATCTATAGAACGTCGGTCCATCTCCCACAGTGTTGTTATTATTCATCGTGGAGGTCAATGGTTTAAGTTCATGGGCTCAGCCGGTCACTGGCAGGTTGGTGAACGCCTGGCGTTCTAACGCGGAAGAAAGTGCCGTGGCAAAGTGCCACCTATCACAGACCGCAGCCGTTCATGGGGGCGGATTTGGGGCCAGTATCCTGCCAGGCCACTGTGAACGTTTCCAAAATATGTGTTCATATAGAAATCGAGCGAGACATCGTAAAATAATTCTCACGACGTTTCGGCCACTGTCAGACGCTGTCTTCCCGACAGACCTGTTCTTCACATGAGGACGGCTACTTGCGTTGTGGCCGAAAGGTCGTGAGAATTATTTTATTTTATTATGTTTTACTTTTTATTACTTTATTATTTCCCTTCTACGTGACTTTACCGAAAGAACCAAGAAGATAGCACAGAGCGCTTCTTGCATTCAAAGAGCAAGATCCTCCGTGTCGCCTCAACAGACTGTTGGGGCTAGTGCCGGCAGCGGCACGCGAGGGGGTGGGTGGCCAGCACCACGCCCGGCCGCCTTTGTCTCCCCAGTGGCGATGTTTACACACCGCACCAGTTACTCATTTGAGGTCGAGTCGACCTAGGGGAGGAGGCCCAGGACCGGTTCAGATATTCATCACTGGCGTTTGCCGTGAGCGGGAATCGAACTCTAGCATCCAGGTTCGTGCATTGCAGCGCGCTAACCACTGCACCACCACTCCCCACCACACACAAACACACACACAAACACACACACACACAATCCTCCCGCACGGAATTCCCCTTACTGCCCCAGCAGCAGATCATTAATACAACTATCGTATAATAGTGCCTTGTGAGTTGACTTGTTGTGCTGCTGTAAAGTGATGACAGCCCTGAGAAGTTAGGGAAATTCCTGGAGGGAGATGAACCATAAATTTGCCTTTCAGCCTGCAGCCACTGGCGAGGGTAAACGTGTGGGAGATTAAAAAAACAGAACCAGCCGGCCACACACGCCCTCCTCTCGCACTCACGCAGAGTCCCTAGAAATTCTCAGAAGCGGACGCTCAATTTAGCAAAACAAGATTCACTGTTTCGCGAGTTTAACGGCTCATCTTGCAAAGGTTTTCTTTTTTGACCAGGGGCACCTGTTATTTCACTTCCCCCCCCCCCGTCGCCACCCCCATCTGAGTTTGCGATGGAATTTCAACAACAATACCAATTTTAAGAAAGAGTTCAAAATGTTCATGGCGTGTTGTTCACTCGATGGTTGAAAATAAATGTAAAACATTAAATAAATAGGTGGAAGTTAAAGGGGCAGCCCTGCAATTGCTTGCTCATGCCACTGCTGGCAGAAGGCCCTCCAGTGGCAGAAACGCTCGGGTATTTGGTCTACTCTTCCACGCTGGCCGGGCATCCTTAAAGGTGGGAGTACCCACGTTCTTATGCACCACACGTGACCTACAAATCTACTGTGCAGTACAGTTGGCCACGTACGGTGCGAAAGAAGTTCAACATACGTATGTATGTAGGCTGTGCACATTCAGTCGTACGAGCCGAACCGCGGAACTACTTTGTTTGGCGGAACGATTCTCCGCGAGATGTAATGAGTCCCAGCATCCAGGGTGATGCACTCCCCTTCCGACAAGCAAGCCAAGTAAGAGAAAATAAAACGTTTTTCTTTTCATCTTACTTTATTTTATGTTACATGCAAATGTGCAATATTTCTTCTTATTTATGATTTTAACAATGCTTCCCTTTGTTGAACGATAACACATTTTATAACATTGAGAATATGTACTGTACAATTAACATTGAGTTTTGAGATACGAACAAATCGTCTTCCGAACGGCTCTCAGCACTGTAACCCGTTCGTCAGCCGAGGACTGCCCTAACTCTTTATATGTTACATGAATCTCACACGCGGCCCAATTGTCAATCGACTGCTGGATGAGGGGCCTCCCCTGCACCTTGCGGGCTGACCACCACGTTGGTCAATGTGGGTTGATGATGGTTAAGAGGGCGCAGAACAATCGTGGATATGTATGCACTGCCCTCTGCTGCCTTCCGCTGCCCACATCGCCTACTGCATCTGTGTAATATGCATGATGGTCGCCCATCCAAGCACTGTGCAGGCTCAACCCTGCTTGGCCTCCGAGATCTGATGACATTTGTGCACAGAATTCCGGGTGAGTTGGTCATCTGCACATGATGGTTTATCGAGTTGAACTAAGTTTACTCAGCCCAAACAGATAAGGCGCTTAGTCAACCTTGGTTAGATTTGAACCCCGTGACCTCGTGATTGTGAGCCCTGCTAAACCGCTAACTAATCTATATCCTGAGCTCAGGAGGAGTGGTAAATATAAATATAAACATGCATGTATAAATATATTTCCGTGAAATTTTCTAAGATTAAGGAAATTAATGTACACTAAATGTAGTAAACACGTTATCTCCAAGGTGTGTTTCCACATGCACCCTCGAGTATCCACTGGGCCCATTGTGGTGTACACCGTCACATTCCCTTGGGGGATTTATTGTACACTTATTTTCTTGTAAAGTTGGAGCAAACCTTTAAAAACATAATTTCCACAAATGGAAAGTTGGAAGTTCAAGCTGTGGGTGAGCTCAACTCATTACTCCTTCTGGGGTCATTAAAATAAGTACCACTTTTTGGGAAGTAAACAGTGGTTGTTTTAAGTATTGACTGACTGTGTCATTGGAATGTGGAAATTCCATCCATGACTCATGGATGCAACAGGGTTGAGTGCTGCTCCATTTGCTCATTTGTATATTGAGAAACTTTTAACTTTGACAACAGGAAACGTTTTTGTAAGGTCTAATTTTCAAAAGTTTTCACTACCGAACATAAATATACATAGTATATATATAGAGGGTGCTCATAATAATTTATGGTTATAGACCACAAATATCTTTGAATGGTGGTGAAGTTAGTGCTGCCTCAGATTTCTAATCACCCTGTGCATTACTGACCTGTCTTTACTGGGCCAAAGTGAGCGAATATTGCGTGGACATCCCAATTGCACGGTGGCAAGCCCACCCGGCTATGCCACACACACACACAGCCATTCAACAAGAACACGTGGCAGAAGTAATCGCGCAATTTGGAACCACGACGCAGTTAATCGATGACAAGTTGCCAATGGTGGGTGCTGCACAAAGTCTGTTGGGTTTTTTTTTTGTTATTTCTTGTCACGTGTGTGGGATTAACAAATGAGCGTCAAGGTCCAGAGAGTGGCCTTGTGGTCAGAGAGGGCTCACCACTGAATCGGATGTCACGGGGTCATGCAGGGGTCATGCAGCGGTCGGCCCACTAGCCGCAATCACCCGGTAATGTTTAAGGGGAACAACCAAAGTGCCCCCAACCCTGCCCAGCAGAGGTGGGACAAAGTCATTGTTATGCAAGTCCAAGTCGAGTCTGAAGTCATCAAATTCATGACTCGAGTCTGACTCGAGTCCAAGTCACATGACTCGAGTCCACACCTCAGAGGTGGGACAAAGTCATTGTTATGCAAGTCCAAGTCGAGTCTGAAGTCATCAATTCATGACTCGAGTCTGACTCGAGTCCAAGTCACATGATCGAGTCCACACCTCAGAGGTGGGACAAAGTCTTGTTATGCAGTCCAAGTCGAGTCTGAAGTCATCAAATTCATGACTCGAGTCGGACTCGAGTCCAAGTCACAATGACTCGAGTCCACACCTCAGAGGTGGGACAAAGTCATTGTTATGCAAGTCCAAGTCGAGTCTGAAGTCATCAAATTCATGACTCGAGTCTGACTCGAGTCCAAGTCACATGACTCGAGTCCACACCTCAGAGGTGGGACAAAGTCATTGTTATGCAAGTCCAAGTCGAGTCTGAAGTCATCAAATTCATGACTCGAGTCTGACTCGAGTCCAAGTCACATGACTCGAGTCCACACCAGTGCCCCGTCTATTGTAAAACACCTCGTGTGACATGTTTGTTGACAAGAGGAGGCTGTCGAATGTTTGTGGTGGTGCTGGACCATCGCGGCTCCTAAGCACGAAAATATATTTTTGGGAATTCCGCAAATATGGCCGACTGTGAGGGCGGGCACAAGCCGGCGTGAGTAGGTTAAACGTTGAGTTTTATAAGCGCACCACGGGGTGACCAGCCCCTCCCCACCCAGCCCCACCCCTCCCACCCAGCCCTACCCTCCCCACCCAGCCCCTCCCCAGCCAGCCCCGCCCCACCCTCCCATCCCCACCCTCCCCTCCCCACCCAGCCCACCCTCCCCACCCAGCCCCTCCCCACCCAGCCCCTCCCTCCCCACCCTCCCCTCCCCACCCAGCCCCACCCTCCCCACCCAGCCCCTCCCTCCACGACGGACGGACGGACACAATAATCCCCTGTGGGCTGGTGTAACCAGGAGGTTCCTACCAGTATAAATACAATATGTAGTGACACCCCACACAGCCGTCTTCAACCATATGAGTCATTATTCCCACAGGCACGAGACACGGTCTTCAAGAAGTCATTTCACTCCAAGCGTCTCGAGTTCTCGCGTTACCCCCCCCCACCCCCCTCAAGCCCCTTTCTCGAAGGTTCCTGGACTCACTTTCCCTCCAGCCAATCACCTTCCACGTTCTCGAACGTATCCCAACCGAGCTCTCTGTCAATCATCCTCCGTTTCCCGCCATTTCTATTTCTCCTCCAATCCCGTCAATTTCCCTGCCTCTAACCAATCCCCTTTGAGGGCCCGTGATGTACCAATCAGAGGGCTTGTTTGTACTTCCTGATTATCCGTGTCAAGAGGTGTCCAACCACGTCAGGTGAGTGTCGTTGTTAGTGATACAATGTCTACATATATACAGTGGAACCCCACTTAACGACGGTTATTGATTCCACGAAACCGGTCATTAAGCGAGTATAGGAAATACATGTTAACGGCTTAATTCGTTCAATGGATAGTAATACATAAACATACTACCAACATTATAAACATGTAATATTAAAGAGAAACATGGTTAATCGATGCATCAATTCATATTTACTGTATCTACAACAGCCCGTCGTTAACAGGGGAATAGTCGGTAAGCGAACGCATTGGGCTCTGGAGGCCCTACACTACAATACACTACACTATACACTACACTACAATACACTACACTATACACTACACTACAATACACTACAATACACTACACTATATATTACACTACAATACACTACACTATACACTACACTACAATACACTACACTATACACTACACTACAATACACTACAATACACTACACTATACACTACACTACAATACACTACACTATACACTACACTATACACTACTATACACTACCATACACTACACTATACACTAAAATACACTACACTATACACTACACACTACACTATACACTACACTACTATACACTGCACTACTATACACTACACTACTATACACTGCACTACTATACACTACACTACTATACACTACTACACACTACACTACTATACACTACTATATGCTACACTACTATACACTACACTGCTATACACTACACTATACACTACTATACACTACACTATACACTACACTATACACTACACTACTATACACTACACTATACACTACTATACACTACACTATACACTACACTATACACTACACATTGGGCTCTATGGAGGCCCGTCGTTAAGTGATTAGTCGTTAACGGGGGTGGTCGTTAAGAGGGGTTCTACTGTATAGAGATATACGTATCGAGATGAGAGAATATATTCAGACAAGATAGAGATCAATTCCGCTCAAGGCAATCGTTATATCTAAGGGTGCGCCTGCCGAAATGAGTGTTTGGGGTGGTGCTTATGTCTGCCGGAGATCTTGAACTAACAATGGAAATTCCACATTACTATGGTTTGGGCGAGTCTGTCCAAAAAAAACACCTTGTTAAATTGCCACACATTGATGCTTAGGGGCCGTCCATAAATTACGTCACGCGATTTAGGACGATTTTTTACCCCCCCCCCCCCCTCGTCACACGACGTCACAAAAAGTCAAACCCCCCCTCAAATATGACGTCAACACACCTCTGCCCCCCCCCCCACAAAACCAAATTTCCATTTTGAAAATATAACATGCTTCAAATCGCTTTAAACTATTGTCATTGTAGTGCGAATGTAATGTGGCGTTACACTCTGATGTTGTTATAGCAATTCTATATTTATTTAAAGTTGCGCATTTTGATGTGACGTCACATTTCTCACCCCCCCCCCCCTCGTCACACATCGTCACAAATGTCTGACCCCCCCCCCCCCCCCAGGTGCGTGACGTCATCTATGGACGGCCCCTTATGCCATCCACCCTCTATGTATGTTCGACTGTTGTCGTTTCTCTGGCCGGGATTTGAACTCGCAACTGAACTTCCAATTGTCGAGTACCCCGACCGCAGCTTGTCTTTGCCCAGACACGAGGCGCGTAACGGTGATGCCAGGGCAGGAAGAGAAAAAACCCCACGGCGAAATCTAAACAAAGAGTGGAGAAGCTTTCAAAGAAATCTGATGCTTACATAGTGTAGTAAGTACGAGAGTCTGAGTCTCGACTTGCTTTCTAATTTATCACATACGATTACAAGTTGCAGTGGTATGCGTGAGAAATGCTGTGGTGTTTTCCATTCAAACTCAAACAACTTTGCGTTCTGGAGAGGACAGATGATGCATGCACGCTCACCCCTGCGTCTGTGATCTCCGCTAAGCTCATTCTTGGGAGTCCACAACAGTTACTCACGTTAGGTCGAGGTAACCTCGTGGAAAAAACATAGCTTCGCCGTGAACATTTTCGAGTATTAATAACAAATAAAGAAATGTATAACGTGGACAAGACTTCACCGACACGAACGACCGTGACTCAGACGCCGGGGCTAAGCGAGGCGTCACTCAATCCGGGTGACACGAAGCGTGCCTGTGACCGTGCATCTGTGCGTGCGTGCGAAGTTATACACAGGGGGTGGTGGTGGTGGTGCGTGAAGGCAATCTTTGGCGTAAAGTTGTGGAGCCAAAGTTTGCGTTCGCGAGCTTCCTATATGCAGCCAAGAGCATCGCCATGCCCGCTCGCTTTCGTCCCCCTCGGGGCTGATATTGACACATCCTCCACGAGGTACCCATTATGGGGCTGAGTCAACCAGCACACACTCACTCACACAAAAGACAAAGATCCCCCGAATGACCTTAACAGACTGTGTGAGCAAGTGCTGTTAGCGAGTATATCACCTATGAAGGCCGGCACGGCACACGAGGGGGTGAGTGGCCAGCACCACGCCCGACCGCCTTTGTCTCCCCAGTGGCGATGTTTTTTACACACCGCACCAGGTACTCATTTGAGGCTGAGTCGACCTAGGGGAGGCCCATGACCGGATCAGATAATCGTCACTGGTGTTGGGCGTGAGCGGGAAAAGAGCTCGGGTCGCATACACGCACACATTCACACACACTCACATATTCATTCACACGCACTCACACATTCACACACTTACACACTAACACACACATTCACTCACATTCACTTACATACTCACACACAGTCACACACTCACACACTAACACACGTTCACTCACACACATTCACACACTAACATACACACTCACACGCCTTCAACTACCTATGCCCAACTTCATATAGGGGCCATCCATTTAGTACGCACGCATTGAGGGGGGAGGGGGGGTAACCCAAATACGTACGCTTAGGAAACGGGTGGGGGGGGGGTGAAGTCTCGATAATAATTTGTCTACATTGGCCTTCATATGAGTTAGATAGTCCGGCGGTGGACTATGTTTGCTTAAACACGTGAATATGATTAATCCTTGATCGTTTCTGCGTCGATTAAATATCGGCCGTTCTATAGAATTGGGGGGGGGGGGGGTTCATCAAGCGTGCGTACGCAGGTGGGGGGGGGGGTCAAAAGTCCGCGTGAGTACAGGGAGGGGGGGGATCAAGTTTTGACAGATTTTTGCGTTACCTACGACTCAATGGATGACCCCTACACGCACGGATGCCGCGTGCTGACGCCCACGCTTCCGCTGCGTTACGAATCCCTCCACCCCATTCTCAACCCCCGTTCCCCACCTCACCACTGACGAATCACAGCCCACGTCTTAATCATCAGCCCCCAGTCGACCACCCACCCCCGCCCCCACTCTCTTTTGAACACCTTTTCTAACAGAACACACGCGTGCACACACACACACAGCCTCGCGTGGCTGATCTCACGTGCGGAACACATCCGGGCAGTGTCGGCTTTCCAAAGAGAAGCCCTTTTCCTGCATGCCACTCACGCCCACTACCGGAGCACTCCACCACTCCCCACTACACAAAGATAAAGACCCCCCCCCCCTCCCCGGTATAGCCTAAACACACCGTTGGGGCAAGTGCTGCTTTCGAGCATCTATGAAGGCCGGCACGACACATGTTTACTTATTTGAGGCTGAGTCGACCTAGGGGAGGCCCCGGGACCGGGTCAGATAATTGTCACTGGTTGTGAGTAGCCGTGATCGGGAATCAAACTCGGGGCCGCCACAGAGTTCGTAGCCCAGCGTAGCGCTAACCGCTACACCACCGGTCCCCACAGACAAAGATAAAAAAAAGATCCCCCATATAGCCTTAACAGACTGTAGGGGCAAGTGCTGTTAGCGAGCGCCTATTAAGGCCGCAACGGTACACGAGGGGGTGGGTGGCCAGCACCACGCCCGACCACACAGACACACACACACTCACACACTGACCCTCTACCCACATGGCCCAGAGTCCCCACCCCCGTCACGATCCCCCCCCCCCACCACCGCTTCCACCCACCCAGCCATCCTTCCCCAATCATCGATCTTCCTCCTTCCCAGCGCTCACGTGCGCCGCTCACTTTTGGATTCCAGAACTTGGACAACAAAGCCCCCCCCCCCCCCCCCCCCCCGTTGACGCTGAAGGGCCTCGCGGTTCCCTTTCGCTCGATGGATTTCGGGCTTTGTCCAACAACGGTGAACGTGACTTCGCCGTTGTTGCGATCGAGGGTGCGTGCTGAACACGTGGTCATGGGCATCGTACACAATCCCCCTTCGTACTCAGCCCTCTCCCTTGCAGACGTTCCAAAACGTTTGCCAATCAATGCACGCTAAGGTGGAACATATTTAGGTAGCTAAGCGGGGTGGCGGTGGTGCGGTGGTGCGGTGGATGCGACGATACATTGCCAGGCGCAAAATAGGTTTGCAGCTGTCACCGGCTGCATACCCGCAAATCCGGGGCCTTTTTAAATCCTTTATATTAAGTTCGCGTGCTTGCTTGCTTAGGACCGTGCAAATCTTTCAGTCGTTTTTTAACCCACTTCCCGTGATCCAATCGAGCTGTCATTTTCCACACAGACTCGTTGTGCTAGACAATTATTGTTCGTGAAAAAAAATTCCCAAAATTTTACACTTTTTAGGCAAAAAAAAATATTTACATATATTCAAATAGAACGCATTCATGGCTTTGGTTGAACGTCAGAGTGTAAGAGCCCAGAGCGTAACCCCTCCACAAGCCGTGGCGGAGTAGCGCAGTTGGTAGTGCCCTTGCTTCCCATGCCAAAGGTCGCGGGATCGATCCCCGTGTCCTCCACAGGCGAATATATTTTTAAATCCTTTATATGAAGTTCGCCGCCACGCATATAAAGGATTTATAGTGAAAAACTTTGTTTTTACGGGTTTACTTGTTAGAATTTTGCAGCCGGACAGACACAGGGAGATATCTATGGGACCGTTTTTGGCAGTGTCAAAATGATGTAAAAACAAGACTCGTCTTTACCATTTTCTGTAAACAGGAGGTGTTTAGATGTTCAAACGCCAAATAGATAGCAATTATGGGGTATCAAGTCTGCATTGACCACACAAACTTGTGGCAAAACATGTAAGCAAACGTGCTCTTTGAAAACTGATTGGCCTTGTCTCACCGCCAGTGTAAAGAGGGAAACTTGACTGGTATTGCTTTTTGCGATTTAAAGCTTTCGTGAATGCAGGGATTCATCTTCTTGGTTCTTTCGGTAAAGTCACATAGAATGGAAATAACAAAATAACAAAATAAAATAATTCTCACGATGTTTCGGCCACAACGCAAGTAGCCGTCCTCAGGTGAAGACCAGGTCTGTTGGGGAGACAGCGTTGTCCATTTTACGTGACTTTATCGAAAGAACCAAGAAGCTGGTATTGCTCTTTTTGAGGATCATCAGCTGAGTATAGGACTGCAATCCCATTGCCACAATTGTGCCGAGGGCTTTTGTATCGTGAAAATAGTTTTCCACAAAATGGGCCCTTCAGGTGCAAATACGGCGGTGTGACGCGGTGCCGAGATGTGAACTCCCTCGCCTGGCCTACGGGAGGTCGCGGGTTCAATCCCGACCTTGACGCCTGTATATTGGAGTTTGCATGTTCTCCCCGTGGTTGTGTGGATTTTTCTCCGGGTCCTCCCGGTTTTCCCCTCCACATTTAGAAAAATGAGTTTCAAGTATTTGGCTGCTATACATTTCTACGTGATAAACCACTTCGTTGAGCTATCATTTGTGGTCAGGTCGCTTTTAAAAATAGTTATATACAGTCCCTCCAGAAAAACGCGATTATGCGATCGCAAGATTCCACGCAAAATCAGCCAAAGTCCGCATATTTATGCGGGGGGCGCGTTTTTTCAAATACGCCGCACTTTCGCCGCATAAATTGCAGATTTCCGCGCGCAAAATATGCGGGCTTGCATGATTTCATAATCCCCGCATTTTCGTTGCAAAAAGTCACATATATCTTAGCAGAAAGTTGAAAAATGTTGCGTTTACTTCACACAAGCGCAGCCATTTCCCCTGTTGCCATGGGAACGTTATGAAGTGTTAGAGGCTACGTAGTTAGTTTTATTCAGGAGTTTATGCAACTTTACAGTTGTAAGATTGCACTTTTTTGTTAGTAGTATGTAAATTTACATTACTGTAAGACTGTACTGTTACTGTATTGCTTACGTTACTGTGCACTGAAAACACTTATTTTAACAGAAGATGTCTGTTTTGTATAGCTACCTCTGTAAAACAGGAAGCACACATTTTATTTTTTAATATTTTATTTATTCATTTTTACAGAAGTTGTAGCATATTCATTTTGTAAAGCTACAGAACTTGTTCGACTTAATGTTTTGTAAGTTTGAGCCATCTGTTTGTTAAGGTCTGAAATAAAACAAGATGAGAACTTAAATATTCCCAGCACTTTGTGATGTAGTATGCTTGCTTATCATAGGAAGTAATAAGAAATGACTCTTTACATTAAAGTAGTAGCCGAGTGAATAGGGTGTTGGGGGAATCACTTTTTTTTCTCTTTTTCATCAAACCGCAGTTTTTGCAAGTCCCCGCAATTTTTGCAAGTCCCCGCAATTTTTGCAAGTCCCCGCAATTTAATCGCATACAATTGCATAAATATCCCGCATATTCCATCGCATTTTTTAAGAAAACGTGCCGCATAATCAACGATTTTTGCCCGCAACAATCACCAAAAAACTCCGCGTTTTTCTGGAGGGACTGTATATAGCTCAGTGGGCCTTGGTCAAATAAAACGTTCCGTTTTTACACGCTTTTATTTAACTCACTCTGTCTGTTAATGTTGTCGTATCCTCAAATCTTGTAACTTTATTTTAACCCACTTCCCAATGTGGTATCGACTGCAAACTTGGTATACTTATGTCATACTGATGACAATACTATATTCTATCATTAAAACTAAAAAAAATGTTAAACCATCTTTTTTACATGTTATGCTTCGGCTTGGGTCTAATTGTCCACGCTCAACTGACGTTGGCTGTAAATCACCACGGTCCCTTACGTTGTGGAAAGCTTCGGGGCCACTTCCTGGAGTCGTCGAGTTTTGCCATTACGAGTACGGTACATTTCATTAAAGCGTGTTTTTAACAAAGTCGTTTTAAATATTACTTATTTAGTTTACGGGTTGTGAGTTTGACGTAGAGGCTATGGCAAGGAAATATGTATAATCGGCAATTGAAACTCACCATTGCATTTAATTTATATAGTGTGTCTGTGCCTATAAACATGATCGCTGACGTAGCGTTAACATCACCATCCTCGGCCATGCTTAATCCACTGCTGGATGAAGGCCTCCCGAAGCCACTGCCACCGCTCGCGAGCCTGCGATGTTATCGGTCCACCCAGCACCTTCTCACGAGTTGGGACGTCCTCCCGGACCCATTCCATTCCTTGGCTGTCACTCCGCTATTGCTCTTGACCTTCGGCCATCATCCCTTCCAGTGATCCGTCTTGTCCAGCTGTCGGCGTCAACTCGTGAAACAGAGAGTCCGTTTGGAGCTTTTTTTCAGGTCAGTGCAACCCTGAGAGAATGGTACACGGAAGTGGATATCACAGAGCGACCTCGTAAGATGACCTTTCATCCACACAGTGCAGGGAGAGGCACTTTCGCACTTGCACTGCGTGTGACAGTAATGTTAATCGCGTGACGAGTCGAGTCAACATTTAAATTCTCAACAGCTGAAATTTAGAATAATTCAGTGCAGAGCCAAATTTATTGTGAGGGTTGTTTATGTGCAGTCATTGGTGGCCAAGCCGAGAGCGTCAAATCACACTCGTTACACAAAAAGTGCTTGCCACAAATGAACCAAAATACCTTGCTGATCTCATCAAAGAGCATAAACCACCATCACGTAAACTCCGGTCATCCTCGCAGCAGCTTTTGGCCTGCCATCGAACAAAGATGGCCGCTGCATCACGTGCTTTCAGATGCACTTCTGCAGCCGTCTGGAACACCCTTCCGTCCAATATTAGGAAGCCACTGAAGCGATCCACTTTTAAATCATCTAGATTGAAAACTATTTTGTATCACTGCTTTTTGTGTTCGGTTTGCTGACCTTCCGCCACACCTCCGATTAGCACAGTTGGCTACGTACGGTGCGACAGAAGTTCAACATACACACGCTTGAGAACGCAGCCTAGATTCGAACCGGCTCAGCGCGTTGACCTCTGAGCCACCCGACCACCTGTGAGACGTTTCAACTTCTAAAGAAGGAGAATTGAACCACAATGAATACTGGATCTCTAACAAAACAGTTGTGTTTGTTTTGGCACATGCCTTAACTTTTAATAGGTTAATTTAGCCACTTAATCAGCATTAGTGGACACAATTCCAAGAGTAGGTTTTCGAGTTCTTCTATTCAAAAAGCTGGAATACCATAAGTTAGAATGTATATAGCTGATGAGTTTATCCCAAAAATTAAATAACATCGCATGTTCAGTTATGAATCTGGTGATCCTATCAAATTATTGTAAATAATATACAATTTTGTTTGCATTTTGTAACTCTTACAAGGCATGGTTATGTTCTTCCGGAGAATTGATGACTAAATGATTACAATCTTGATTTGAAGCTTACGTGACGACCTTGAACCTTATTTAGTTCAATTGAATTGCTTCTTATGAAATGACGCAATGGTAAAATTCAACTGCAAAATTGTATTTCTCTTCACTCTGAATACCAGCGAACTACAAACGTGATCACGGTGTGGTCGAGAACGACGAGCTATAGCGAAAAGCACAAACCAGGTACATTCTGACAAGTTATTACCGAACCACAGCTCTGGTTACCCTACGATTTGACACAATTGGACAAAGACATTGCCACCGTGAAACTCGTGCCATGGAACATCTGTTTTATAACAGATAAGAAAATGTCAGGATTTTAAGCTTTCGTGCCTGCAGGAATCCATACTCTTTGGTTCTTTCGGTAAAGTCACCTAGGTAGAAAAATATGTTTTTTTTATTTTTCTACCAAGATTAAATTATTACACTTGTTTTATCATACCAGGTAAGGCCCAATGAGCTGCATAGCTCTGGTTCAGAAGCGACCTGGCCACGAATGATAGCTCAACGAAGCGAATTATGATCACGTGGAAATGTATAGCAGCCAAACACTCTAAACGGACGTTGATTCTAAATGTGGAGGGAAAAACCGGGGGACCCTGAGAAACATCCGCGCGACCACGGGGAGAGAGACACGCAAACTCCAAATATACAGCAGGCGTCAGGGTCGGGATCGAACCCACGACCTCCTGTATACCAGGAGGTCAACGCACTGACAGGTGAACCACCTACTTTCTGTACTGTAATTCGTTGTTGTTAGGCAAAGCCCTCCAACCCCATTTTCTTCCGTTGCTTCCCTTGGCTGTTCCTATCCAGTAGTGGCCTCCGAGTTGTGTAACTTCGTTCCCCCATCTCTGCTTCTCCTGCCTTCACGCGGCCTCTATTCTGTAGCCCATATTGTCCACCTCTCGTGAGTCAATCTCCTGACGTGCCCTGGATTGTGATCCACTGGCTACCTTGTAGCTCTGCATGCTCTGCACGTGTGTGTGTGTCTGTGTGTGTGTCTGTGCGTGTGTCGTGAGCTGTGGTGCGGCGACCCAGGTTCGATTCCCGCTCACGGCCAACACCACAGTGACGATTATATAAACCGGTCCTGAGCCTCTCCTAGGTCGACTCAGCCTGAAATGAGTACCTGGTGCAGTGTGCAAACATCGCCACTGGGGAGACAAAGGCGGTCGGGCGTGATGCTGGCCACCCACCCCCTTCGTGTACCGTTCCGGCCTTCATAGGTGCTCGCTAACAGCACTTGCCCCTACAGTCTGTAAGGCTATACGGGGGATCTTTGTATCTTTGTGTCGTGAGCGGTGGTGCGGCGGTTAGCGCGCTGCGCTACGAATCAGTCGACCCGAGTTCGATTCCCGCTCACGGCCACCAACGCAAGTGATGATTGTCTGAACCGGTCATGGGCCTCCCCTAGGTCGACTCAGCATTAAATGCGTACCTGGTGCGGTGTGTAAACATCGCCACTAGGGAGACAAAGGCGGTCGGGCGTGGTGCTGGCCACCCATCCCCTTCGTGTACCGTTCCGGCCTTCATAGGTGCTCGCTAACAGCACTTGCCCCTCCAGTCTGTTACAGGCTATACGGGGGGGTGGCGGTCTTTGTCTTTGTGCCGTGATGGTGTATTTACGATGCACAGACCCTGCCCTCGTTAAAGCAGTGGATGGCGATTGTACACAGCCGTGCCTGTGTCAATAAACCGTCACCAGGTACGAAGTTTGACTTCACGGCGGTCTCGGCTCTGCTCGTGTTTACGACCCCACCTGTCGATCAAGAGATTGGTTTTGATTTGTGGATGCGCTTAATGCGGTGAGTTGCTATTGACCAAGTTGATATGAACGCAATCCCTCTAAGATTCATATGGTATATGCCACTACTGTGTGTGTGTGTACTGTATATGCAAGGGGTTAACAACAGCCCTGTGTAATATCGACTCAAGGTCACGAGATCAGATTCCTGGAAAGGCCGTATGGAGAAAGCGGTTAGCAAGCTGTGACGCTTTTTTGTAAAATGCTTCCATTCGTGCAACAGGTTTTGTTTTATTTGATCAATATTACTTTTCACGACACTATGCCGTGCCCCCAAACGTATGCGTTTGCAGTATTTCCCATTGAAGCCACATGTAGTCCTGAACACACACATCGGGGCTTATCTCTAGAGCAGTGGTTCTCAACCATTTGCTGGCTATTGTGTACCCCCCCCCCCCCCCCGTGTTGAATTTTGTTTAAAGTGAATGTAGCCCCTGGCCTGACTCAACATGGTCCTGAGAAACAAATGTATGAATAATGAACGTCAATAGTTTAATTCTAGATTTGGAGTTTTCGTGACTGCAAGGGTCCATACTCTTTGGGTTTTTTCGGTAAAGTCACGTAGGTAAAAAAGGAAAATAAATTAAATCACGACGTTTCGGAGGCAACACAAGCTTCCGTCTTCATCTTCGTCTTTTATACACGTCAATATTTTAACCAGTTGTCCATTTTAGGAGGTATAATCTAACTAGCTGGTAACTGCAAGCAAATACAAAAAGATCAACGCACGCTCTGCACGCGTGACGACATGTGTTCGCGCTCGCTGCTTACTCTTGTAAACCACTTTGTTTACGATCAATGAGTTTAGAAAGGTCTGTTATATCGTCCTAGGTTACCATACGGATTTACATTTTATCGTAGTTATTTTATATTGCCAGATTCATACGTGACTATTGACCGATAACACTCATGTACGATAGAATTTCACACATTTATCTATCACCCCACGTACCCCCTGGAACATTGCCACGT
Source organism: Lethenteron reissneri (assembly GCF_015708825.2). Classification (NCBI taxonomy): domain Eukaryota; kingdom Metazoa; phylum Chordata; class Hyperoartia; order Petromyzontiformes; family Petromyzontidae; genus Lethenteron; species Lethenteron reissneri. Next base: position 3,181,559 of record NC_083816.1, read on the forward strand.
GCTTCAAGGCCCCCCCCCCGGTTGAAAACCACCACCGTTCTGCACAATGCACAAAGGTGAACAAGCAGGCTTAGGCTCGGTCTCGTCGCTGACCAGGACGATGGGCGAGGCTGGCTTTGTTAACGGCAAGCCAAATGAGAGAACACGTCCACGGAGGACGATCGCCGAGGAGATGGAGTCGATGGGATCCGCCCGTGTGCAGGTGCCGGATGGATTGTTGGATCGTGAGAAGTGTGGAGGCTTGGGTAGGCCTTCGTCCAGCAATGACGTTATCATGGCTGATGATGATCGTGCGAAAGTGTAAATTGTGTCGACAAAGCATTCATTTCTAACGAACAGAAAAAAACATTTATCTCAGAATTATAGCCACGCATTGCATCGAACTGTAGTTTTATTTTTTAAGTACCACAACCAATTTGCAATGACAGCGGTAATCTATTCCATGGTTCAAATCCTGACAGCAGTTTTTTCTTGCTGTGGTTGTCCCACCTGATGACGATTGCTTGTGTTGCGACAGAAACGTCGTGATCTATTATTATTTCTCTACCTACGTGACTTTACCGAAAGAACCAAAGAGTATAGATTCCTGCAGTCACGAAAGCTTCAAATCCTGACATTTCCCCATCTGTTATAAAGCAGATGTTCCATGGCACGAGTCTCACTGTGGCAATGTCTTTGTCCAAATGTGTCAAATCGTAGGATAACCAGAAGTGTATTTCGGTAATAACGTGTCAGAATGTACCTGGTTTGTGCTTTTCGCTGTAGCTCGTCGTTCTCGACCACACAGTGATCGTTTGGAGTTCGTAGGTATTCAGAATGACGGAAATAAAATGTTGCAGTTGGATTTTACCATTGCGTCATTTCATAAGAAGCAATTCAATTGAACTAAATAAGGTTCAAGGTAAAATGATACCGAGTGTCAATATTTCTCTGCCCACATGGCAAAATGACGCAGCGCTCATAAACCCGTTGGCTGCCCTCAACCCGTTAGTGGACATTCCACATTCCCATGGCAGAGCCCAGTCTATTTATAGGGTGAGCACTGATGACATCTCGCAAAAATTGTCCTCATTTGATCAACTCCAGAGAAACAATTGGCTGACTGAGAACCAAGATTTGAACTGGCGTTCTTCCGATTGTGAGTTGAGCGTTCTAACGACGGAGCAGGACTGACAGATCATACACATTCTTTGCACAGCGTACAATACAGCACTTGAATAAACTTTCTAGCAAACTAAGAAAGCCAAATGTAAATTCGTTTTCTAAAAACGTCGGCACCTTTGCAGAGGGACCGTGCCTCCTCTGTGCCCTTAGGTGCGCAAGGGCGCGCAGGAATGCACGATTTTAAACGTTACGCGAGATAAGGCCACAGATTAGGGGGCAAGAGACACAAAACAGATGGAGCGAGTGAGCGCGACCTGAGATCCGATCCTTACTGGGATGATGCTATGAGCACATTGATCTTCCCCGTCCAGGCCTGGGCAGCATGGCCCACCGCTGTCTATTAAGTCATCTCGAGTTTCCCGCTCCCCTAAGAGGCAAGGGGGGAGCCCATTAAGTTGCCAGTGTTGCAGAGCGCAGAGGGTTTGGGCGAGGGGCAGGGAGGCATTGGTGGGGTTACCAGGAAACGGAGCTCACAGCGCCCCGGGTGCTGCCCAGGGCCGCGTTATGCGATGCAGTGGCGGCTTGCAACCAAATAAAAAAGCTCGTGGAGGGAAATTTGGTCGCCATGGGGGGGCAGTGGGTAGAGTGGCTGGTGGGCGAAGGGGCCGTGCCTGGCAGCTTTGTGGCCTTGGGTTCAAAATCAAGTCAAGTCGCCCAGAGATAGATCCAGGTTCTTAAGTGCAGCCATCTGATGTTTTCATCCCGGCCGCAAATAGCTGGACACCGAACACCAGCTTACAAAGTGCTATGTCAGTTAAGTGTCATCATTGCGGTGTTTTTTGCTTCTAGTTGAAATTATATCGAGAGCTCTCTGCAGAGAGGGCATTTGTGCGACTCCTTCCACGCTGGCCAGATTTCGTGGAAGAGGTAAGAGGACCCACACTTTACCCCACCGATCGACTAAACTGTAGCACACTCGGTTATACAACTTGGTGGACGGTTGCAGGAAATCAATCCACTTTCCCCCATGATTTCAGAATATTTCCTTCAGAATATTTATGCTGGAGAAATCCAATGAGCTATGAAGCTCTTTTTCACAAATTTCAGGTCGTTTGTTTTACAACTTGCCGCGCCGGGAGAATACATCGATCTGGCAACCTCAGGATCGCAAGTGGTGCAGTGTTGCTGCCCGTTACACAATATTTCCTCGCCTTAAAAGAAAATAATTGAGCGAACTCCTTTCATGGCTATATGACACCTTGTGGTCCAATTAAGAAGGTAAATTCCACTCTTTTCACGGTGTGGGTTTCATTTGGGGGTTTTGTAGACTTGCAGGCAGGCGACTGGCTCGTGTGCTTCGTTGCCGCCACCCGCAAACGGTTGGACAGCAGCTGTTCACAGCGAGCGGCCGCTTGCATGCAAACGCAACTAAAATAGACAAAGATCCCCTCCCAATTATCCCCACCAGCCTTTCGAGGCGCGTTCTATCGGCGAGCACCTATTAATACCGGCACTGCACGCGAGGTGCTGACATGGCAAAGCACCATTCTGGGCTTTACCTTTTGCCCAGTACCGATGTTTGCACAATGCGCTGTTACTCATTTAAGGCTGAGTCTACTGAGTATATTTCACTGGCTCGTGGCTTTTTATGCTCGGGTTCAAACCCAGGTCACAAACGTACCATGAAAGTCAGCCAAGTCAAAGTTAATTCCGTGCTCGAATGAGCCTTGGGTGGCACTCATTTCAATTTGCTGCCCTGAGGCAGTGGTGGAAATTCGACATTCCTATGGTAGGGGGGGGCAGTCTGTCTATCTATCGGACAACCAGTATTTATTGCCCAAAAAGTGACACTAATGTTGTAGATTGTGGAGGGGTTATGATGATGATGGGTTGTTTTTGTTTAGCAATTGGAGGAAACCACATAACCCAGGGGAACCCCATGCAGAACAGGAGGAGAACATAAACTAATCAAAAACTATTTACTATTTTAGCAGGTAAGGCCCACTGAGCTTTATATGCGCTTTTCAGAAGCGACCTGGCCACAAATGATAGCTCAACGAAGTGGCTTATCACGTACACATTTATAGCAGTCAGATACTCAAAGCACCCGTGAAGAGAAACACCTGAAGACCCGGAGGAAAATCCACGCCACCACGGGGAGAGAGACATGCAAACTCCAAATATACAACATGCGTCAGGGTCGGGATCGATCCCACGACCTCCATACGAGGCGAGGCAGATAACAGCTCGCCACCGTGGCGCCCCTTAACAGACACACTCCATACAGAACAGTGCCCGAGTCGGGCCTCGAACCCAGGACCTTCATGCTGTGGGATCCAATGACGCTGGTACAGGTGGAGATGGTGGCGCTGGTTGTGGTGCAGTGGTTAGTGTGGAGCGGTAGTGCAGCGGTTAGCGCACTGCGCTTGCAAACCCGGCCACCCGAGTTCGATTGCCATTCACGGCCTGCCAAAGCCAGTGACAATTATCTGACCCGGTTTTGGCCCTCTCCCTAGGTCGACTCAGCCTCAAATGAGAGCCTGGCGCGGGAGACAAAGGCGGCCGGGGGTGATGCTGGCCAGATACGCACTCGTGTGCCGTGCCGGCCTTCATAGGTGCTCGCAAACAACACTTGCCCCAACAGTCTGTTAAGGCCACACGGGGGATCTTTGTCTTTGCCGTTGTTGTAGTGATTGTGGTAGTGGTGGTGGCGGCGGTGCACGGCCACCCTGACAGACCACACATCAGCTGATGGCATGCGCGATTATCTCAGGAAGCTACGCACGGGGTTAATACCCTGGGAACAGAATGATGGCTCGGATAAGCGCGGGCGGGCGTTGGGGGAGTTGCTGACAAGGGCTATCCTGGACAGGTTGGCTTCGTGGTTGAAACTCTACTTGGGCACAGCGGAGAGACGCGCAGAGTGTTTTCGTCCCTTTTTTTTCATTCCCCGACCACAGCAGGTGAACCGTGAAAAAAGACCCTGCCCTGGCAAAACGTTTCCATCTGACAGCTTCCGTGCTGGAGGCTAAAGCAAGCGGGGGGGGGGGGGGGGGGGGAGCGCGCGGGGCCTCCCTGGGAAGAGTTCGGGCCACGAAGCTCGGACGCGAGGGCGCACTGCGAATCAAGGGAGGAAGACGTTGCCGTGTTTTTCGTGAAGCCCCCCTTTTTGGGCTGCCCCCCTTTAGCAAACAGTTGACTCCCACCTGAGCTGTTGGTCGAGGCTGGCGGGAGGGTGTGGTGTTTAAGCACCGTGGGGCTAAGCTTACTCTGGGCCCGTTTTAAGCTGCGGCAACGTGGGGGTCACTGTGGCTTCGAATGTGGGAGTCGTGCGAGCAGCGTTCAGGCCACGGCGCCGGCAAGTGTCGTAGGACGCAAACATATCCGTACTTTATTCTTGGTTCTTTCGGTAAAGTCACGTAGAAGAGAAATAATAGAATAATATGCATATAAAATATATATATTTTTCGCAATACAAATATCGTAAACAGTACGGATATGTTTTGATTTAAAGCTTTCGTAACTGCAGGGATTCATATTCTTGGTTCTTTCGGTAAAGTCACGTAGAAGGGAAATAATAAAATAATATACACATAAAAGAAAATTTTTTTATTTATTTGTTTGCTTTATTAGTTCCCTTCTACATGACTTTACCGAAAGAACCAAGAGTATGAATCCCTGCAGTCACGAAAGCTTTAAATCAAAACATATCCGTACTGTTTACGATATTTGTATTGCGAAAAATGTACCGTAGATATAACTGCTCAACCCGCGATATTCACACTTTGATACATGCATTGCATTTGTGCTGTTCGCCTTTTGGCGTTCACTGGTGTGACACTGGCGAGACGAGGCCATACACAAGAAGGCTGTCTCTCGTGTAGGTCAATCCGCTTCAAAGACAATGCGTGTATTACACTGGTCAACACACTTTTTCTGGCATAAGGTATTCCAACGATTTTGGTGCTGATTCCAAATCTGGCATCAGTTTTTGTCTATCACATCAGGTTTTTTAGATATCAAATATTGCATTTTCAATAAAAACTCCAGAAGAAAATATTAAATAAATGTGGATATCTAGATAAAATGATATTATAAACACACTATCCTAAAAATACAGCACCATATTTTAACACTAAAGCAGTCACTGACTCGCAACAACTTGCAATCATAAGTGACAGAGTTAATTTCGGGTAAAATCAATGAAAATGGGGTATGCCGATAGCATAAAAATGAGATGTGATAGAGCAAATCTGAGATCAGATTTGGAATCAGCACCCTGAAATTAGTCTAAAAAAAGCTGCAATAGTCCAGGCCAGAAAGAAAAGAAAATTGTTGACCAGATCATGTTTGTTGCCTTGTTTTGCCACAAGTATGTGTGGTTAATGCAGACATGATGCCTTGCAATATATATTTATTTGGTATTTGAACATCTTAACACCTCCTGTTTCATTGCCAGAAAGGGTAAAGCCTATTCTTATTTCTTTATAACTTAGAGATTGGCACAAAGATCCCACAGGTACATACTGTACATACATTTCACCGTGCGTTTACCTAAAGCCTCCACTTCCACATTGGTCTCCGTGGCGTCTTACCTGGTTTAAAGGCCCCCGAACTGCCAAGTAATGGCATATTGTGTCTCCGTGCTGCGTGGGTGTGCAGTTTACATAGCAGTGGCATGTGGACAAGACAGAACAGAGAAGCTCCAATTTTTTTTTTTAATGTCTTGAACCATTCCGTGGCCCCGGAGTCAGCAGTGTTTAGTTTTCAGAGCACATCCAGCAGTGGATGGAGCAGCGCTCGGCTTGAGAAGGACTCCGTGGGAGGGGAGCACAGAGAGAGCAGCCACCGGCATGTCTAGATACGCGTGCACAGAACGTAAGCGGTACGCATACCAAGCCGAAGTGAACTCATTCCTGTAGAACTGCTTTTTGTGTTTAGTTTGTTGTCCTTCCCCCCGCCCCTGCGATCAACACGGTTGGCTACGTCTCTCTCTCTTGTTCGTCCATCAAAGTTAATGATGACCATGGCACGTTTGTCATTTTGTTGGATTTTGATAGGTGCGCTGATGGCTGAACAGGCCAATCCCAGCCCGAAATTCTCTGTGGCACACTGGACAGGTCAGGGAGGATGTGGAGCTCTGAGGTGCAGCCACACGTCCTTCCTTGGTAGATTTGCGCTGTTGCCTCTTCAAGATAGCACATGAGCTTCTCCTACTCTCACAGAGGACTGCACCGTCCTGTACTTTTCTTCTCCAGGCAGGTCGGTCCTGTGCTAGGGATTGGCTACGTACGGTGCGAAAGAAGTTCTACATACATGCAGGTATCTCCCTGCCGACATAAGTGACGGGAGGTACTCATGTCAGTTGGTAGCCCGATGCAAATGACGGATATTACACACTCCCGTGGTTTGACGTCGTCTTCTCCGCAACACTGCCAAGGTTGACGCCGCACAAAGTGGTTCTCGTTGTATTGACCCTGGAGGAATGATAGACCGAGTTGACTGCAGACCGGGCTTTTGAGTGATGCGTATTTATCCGAGCACGAGGTTCAAACCGCGAACCTGTGACGCAATAGTTCGCGTCTTCTTCTTCTTTCGTATGGATTAATAGCAGCAGATTAAAGATGCCATTTTATATTTGCTATCCACTCAATTGTCTGTTCAGACGCAGAGTGGATCTCGTCCATTCCTCCTTTAAAGGAGTGAAGACACCCGCGGCGGAGTGTTTACGATGCGGTCGATGGTTTGGTGATTCGTGGCCACGGTCGCAGGCCGCCGAATCTTTGATGGCGTCATTTGTGCTATCAGGTGGACGCATCGTTCGCGTGCTGCGCTACGAAGATTCCCAGCCACGGCTAACGTCAGTGGCACGTGATATCTGAACCGTTTTGGAGACTTATTCAAACTGACCAGCACGGCGTAGTATCGTCGCACTGACCGACGTGGAGTGGTGTGGAAGGCCTTCACCGAGCAATGCAATTCCAGAGCGCTGAACATTATTATTGTTTTATTAATTATTATCATCATCATCATGTTTCACACATACACAAAAAGTCTATCAAGTCTCTTGGTTTCAATAAAGGGAGTTCATATATCAAACGGCAAGGTTCAGTAGTCCTGAGATTAACAGCTCCTTGAGCGTACAGTTGTACTTGGCTTTAAATATGCACGAACAAGACGCAGGAATTTCATTAGGCGCGTCTATAGGAGTCTGTGCGCGTGAAACACAGAAAAACACAAGGCTAGGGTTTCAGGAAAATCCCAATTGTCATCTTTGTCCGAGTTTACTCTTCGCGCGCTCGGTCCTCTGCCAGGTACTGCGCCGTTGAGGCGAGAATAGAGAAACAAGGCAGCAACTCACTCACGCCGGCTTCTGGACATTTCTCCCAGAAAAATAAAATAACATTCCTTTTTCTTCTAAAACCCACAATTGCTGAGCGCAGGCCCCGAAAGGCCCACGAGCGCCAAGTGTCCAACCGCGAGAAGCGCCGCCCGTCGAATGTGTGAACTGATTAGTTGTTACGACGTGTTTCTTGAGTGGAGAACCAGAGCGAAAGCGCACGGCACGGGGAGGGCCCTCGTACCAGCAGTGAATCGACAAGAGCGCGATGCGCCAACGTGTGTGCAACGATGACCTTTTGTCCTGTTCAGCATCGGTAGAATTTTTTTGAGTCGTTTCTTCCCTTTTTACCCACAGATCTCTTAAGAGGATGACGCTTTTTTTGCGGGTGCTATTGTGAACAACAGCCATTATCAGACATCAGGACATCTAATCGGCGTAATCATTGGTTCACTGCAGCTCACAAACTCAGTCCCTACAAGGCGTGCGGTGAAGTTAGGAGATGTCAATGTGCTCGGCATTTAAATGCCTGAAGACCAAAATCAGTGATTTCGCCGAAATCACCGATTCTTTACTGACACTTCAACCGTGCAGGCTCAAGATAACGCGGTGAGGTTTTCGATTTCCCGGTAATTCCCATCGTCTTCATTGTAAAAACTAAAATTTATAAATAATGCCCAACTGTCACTTTGGGTGACCCTGGCTTTCTCTTCCCTGCTCCAGTCTCAGCGACCGTGATGAACGTGGCCAGCCCTGCAATCGCTCGCACAATGCCACCGCTGGCGGAATGAGAATCACGATCAGAATCTTTCTACTGCTGGAGGAATCCGATGAGCCATGAAGCTCTTTCTCACAGATGGACCAGTAGGGGCGCAGGGGGGTCCGAAAGTTACGGCAAAGAACAATACAAAACGCGATAGGAGTGACGGATAGGAAAGGTAAGAAAATCACTAAAATATACAAAGAAAACAAAACTATTTTTTATTCTACCTGGTAAAACCCACTGAGCTATTAGATTATTATTATTTCAGACGCGACCTGGCCACAAATAATAGCTCAACGAAGTGGCTTATCACGTGGAAGTTTATATAGAAATGTATAAGAATGGCCCCACTAGAGGGAGCTCTGTTGCCCAGGTTTCTTTGCAGGGCTGGGTGTACCCACACTTTACCCCACCATACAAACTCCCGATTGACTATGGTGGACCCATCTATGCCGCTGGGTGAAGAGAGGGGGGAACATTTAATAAACGTTTGACTGTTTTCATAATAAAGGTTTTTGGGTTACATCGCGTTATTTATAAATGTGGCGTAACCCTCTACCACCCAACACAGCCAATCAGCAAAAAAGTGTCACGTTGACAAAAGACAAATAGGTCACTATTTTAGCCCACCGGTGAGTTGAAGAGTGAAACCACAACATTTACACACACAAAAATTGTAAATGTCAACGTGACACTTTTTTGCTAATTGGCCATGTCGGGTGGTGGAGGGTTACGACACATTTATAAATAACGCGATCTAACCCAAAAACGTTGATTATGAATAATATTGGTCGCGAAAGCCTGCTACGTGTTTGACTGTTTTAACTGCAGTGCCGGGAGATCGAATTGCATCAGCGACCTCTGGATTGCAATCCGAATGAGTTAAACCACAGGAGCAATCGTAAGATGCAACACAAGCGTGTTAATACTACAGTAACTTAAACACAGGGAGGCGACAAGGCCTAACAGTAGCCCACGTTGCAGAGGTTTGTGGTTCGAATCCAGTGGCCTCCCAGGTTATTCCTGCGGGTGTAAAACGACCGTAGTATTACGCGCTTCACAGCGGCCATCAAGGTCCCCCCTCGTGTTATTTGCCAGAGCAGGCCATTGTGTGCTGGTGAGAGGGTCCAAGCTACCCAAATGGGAACATTATCCGCAAATTCGTATTAAAGGTTGTTGGGTTATATCGCGTAAATATAAATGTGCCGTTAACCCACCACCACCCGACACACCAAATTAGTAGGGTTTGTGACGTGACCAAAACGTGCCTATTAGCAATTCTTCAGCACATCGTTGTGGTGGCGAGTAAACCCACATGTGCAATTGAGTACGACGTTTCGCTAGCGATCTCGCCCAAAATCGCCCACCGACGAATTGCCGGTGGGCCAGGTTAACGACGCATTTATATTTACGCGATCTCATCCAAAATACATTTTAATATAAATAATATTGGTCGTGAAAGCCGAAGTGTTATATATGTAAATTACTCGATTGGGATTATACGCAGCAATCGTCGCCATCTCCTGGCAGATGAGGCCCAGGGCACTCTTGAAAATTCAACTAATGGTGGTCTCTTGAGTTCCCACCCTGGTTAAGAGAAAAAAAACACGAGTATAACAACGATCCACAATTGAGTTGCTCTTATCGAGTGTCTATTACATACCTGTCAACCCATAATGTTTACCCGTATTCTTGTACAGGGAAATTGAGATTTCAGGTCCATACGGCATACAGCCGTTTCAATACTGGCAAAAACATGTTTTTGTCTATTTTTCTGCGTTTCTCCCTTGTAATGGAAATTCCTTGAGATTTATAAGGGCACGCGGTAACCAATAAGGTCTGCATTGGTCTGTAGTAAGGTAGGCACTGATAAGGGGTTGACAGGTATGCAATTAAGGCCGGTCCTGCAAGTCCTGTGGGATCACGTGACTCTCGCCACTTGCAGCTCCCCATGGCAAAGTGGAAGATGTCAGCATCCTTCACGCGTCCCCGCACTGTCAGGCGAGAAACCGCGACGAACGCCATCGATGCGGCGATTGAACATCGGTCACCGATGTCCCGGTTTCTAGAGCAACAGCAACACAAGCCACGACAGCGGTTTTGTTCAGGGTCAAACACCGGCGCACCAGACAGGGCCCTGGGACACGGGTCCTCAACAATTGAACATTGAGGGCCTCTCCCAGGCGAATTGCGAGCATCTCGGGAACGTAATGCAAACCTGCCAAGCCCTTATCAGCGCCTACCTTATTACAGACCAATTCAGACCTTATTGGTCACCCCGTGCCCTTTTATAAATGTCAAAGTTAATCCTACAAAGTCCCATCACTAGGAAGAAACACAAACAAATAGACACAAAAATGTTTCCGTATTGAAACGGCCGTATGCCGTGTGCACCTGAAAACTCAATTTCCCTGTACAAGCATGAACTGTACGGGTTGACAGGTGTGATAATGAAAACACGCAACGTTGATGTTCTGACGCTCCAATAAAGCGAAGGTGACATCACGGCGATTAGTGTACACTCCGCTCCTCCTGACGCGATTATTGACCACCTGAATATGAAATTGTAGCTGTTACTCTGCATCTGCATCATCAGCCGGGCGACAACAATAAGAATAATAAGTCGTTACACAACTTGGTAACCTTGTGTATGGCGGCCTGGAATCGATCCTGAGTAGCCAGGTTTGGGAAGCCAACGAGAACGCCGCCACAACTGTCCACGTGTAGACACAAACACGCCGGTGCTCGCGTGATGTATACGAGTGAATTGAGCTTGCTGGCTGCGCTAATCCCTGTGAACACCGCGATTAAACAATTCCCATGAGCACTTGGCATTGCTGATTTATTGGTATGTAACCTGATCGGTCACGTGACCTCGGTGCCTCCACTCCCTTCCATTGCCCCCCCCCCCTCACACCCGAAAGGACCCCAAACTAAACACTTTCAATGGGAAAGTGCACGATGGGAAATTAAATAGTGACCACTGTACTCTGTCATCTGTACGACTCAAGGCCCTTTCTCGTAGTAACATTGTAAACAACGAGCCGAAGCCCAAATTGTCGCCACCTGCAACCAAGCATTGGATGTCGCTCCATCTCCACTGGTGGGCCGGAGCCGGTGGTGAAATTTCCACGTCCCTTATAGTCGGGGCCGATCATTGTGGAGGACGCACGCACTGGTGGCTTCCCGCTATCTGGGGCTCCTTATATCGACCCTGGAGTGATCATGGGACTTGGTGAATCTCCGATCGGGATTTGTTCTAATCTCGCGTTCCTAGGGGCCGTCCATAAATGACTTCACGCGATTTTGGCCGGATTTTGACCCCCCCTCCACCCCTCGTCACACGGCGTCACAAAAAGTCAAACCCCCCCTCAAATATGACGTCACAAAGCTCTGCTCCCCCCCCCCCCCCCGCAAACCATATTTTCATTTTGAAAATAAAACATGCTTCAAATCACTTTAAACTATTGTCATTGTAGTGCGTATTTAATGTGGCGCTGCACTCTGATGTTGTAGGAGAAAACATTTATTCAAAAGGAGGCGTTGGAAAGCTGAAATTTAACATAAAATTCAGTTGAAAATATTCAACGTCTAACTAAAACTGCAGATGTTCAGAATATTATTTTGAAATTCTATTATAATTATAAAATATTAAAAGTAATTATAACTATTTAAAAAAAGACTTTACACTTTGTAGTAGAACGAAGCAAAATGGAGAGTACAAGTACAACAATCACATATTCATTACACAGAATCAAAAGCCCTGGTAGAATCATTCGAATCAAAATGTTTAATAACAATCATTCAAAACAATTACAAAATGTATGCTTCTCCATGGGAGAATGGAGAAGCACAATGCTCCTTCATAGAATGAATAAAAGGTGACCCGAGTAAATTTAAATAATCAAATAGTTAATGATGAAAATTAATCAAAATTAGTGTTATAATTATTCTATTGTCTATACGTATTTAAAGTTGCGCATTTTGATGTGACGTCACATTTCTCAAACCGACCTCCCCCCCTCGTCACACATCGTCACAAATGTCTGACCCCCCTCCCCACCTAGGTGTGTGACGTCATTTATGGACGGCCCCTACGACTGGGCAACGCGCGGCTAGATGAGCAATAACTAGACACGACTCGATTGCCAATAAAATAATGACTTGGTGAAATGCATTAATCAGGTGGATGTGGAATGACACCTGGGTAATGAAAGATAAACTTGGACTGTAATGTGTTCGATTGACCATTTACTTTAGTACTTCATCCGTACATTATTTCACCCAGTGACAGGGAATTGGGAAAATAATTTTACATGCAGTGAAGTGGACATCGTCAATGAGCCAGAGTAGAATTCGGTAGCACCGAGATGGTGGAAATATTTAGGCATCACAGCTTCTGAATATGGCGAATAAAAGTGGTTTTATTACGTGATAGGATACTTATTTAATGCGACCAAACCATAATTCACTTTTATTGGTGATTTAAAGATCATTGTATTAGACAAGTGATATCAAATGAGGTGGTCCTAACAATTGAAAAATTTTGGTCTGGACCCGTGAGACAAATATAATAATAATAGGCACAGTTTTCATATGGGAAACATATTCTGACATCACGCTGGTGGGGAGAAAGGCAAAAAGCAACTTCTGGTGGGAAGCAAGCAGAGGTTTTGAGATTAAATGTTTTATATCTGCAGTAATTTATACAAATAAATGTTTTTTTGTGGGGGTATAGAACCATATATGTAGATGGATAACACATTCCTGCGGAGGGAGCTGGTAGGAACGTTGGGTTACTCGGTCAATGGCCAGGGTTAAAGGCGGCGTGGTGTATTCTGCAAATATGTCCGACTGTGAGGACGGGCACAAGCCGGCGTGAGTAGGTTAAACGTTGAGTTTTATAAGGGCACCCACGGGGTGACCAGCCCCTCCCCACCCAGCCCCACCCCTCCCACCCCCCACCCAGCCCCACCCTCCCCACCCATCCCCTCCCCACCCAGCCCCTCCCCACCCACCCCACCCAGCCCCTCCCCACCCTTCCCTCCTCACCCAACCCCACCCTCCCCACCCAGCCCCTCCCCACCCTCCCCTCTCCACCCAGCCCCACCCCTCCCATTTTTGGATGCACGACGGACGGACACAATAATCCCCTGTGGGCTGGTGGAACCAGGAGGTTCCTACCAGTATAAGTGGAACGCATCCAAAAGGGCGTCCGCTGAGGAGATAATCGCACCTCCGATTAGTATGGTTGGCTACGTACGGTGTGAAAGAAGTTCAACGTACACACAAATGAACGCGGCTCGTGTGCAGATGCTCTGGATAATTTCGTCGCAGGATCGTGAGATGTGACAATGGCTTGGAGGCCCTCGTCCTGAGGCGAATTGTTCGTGGGTGATGACGATTGCTCATTTGAGACACCTGCACTCCTAATAATGTTGTGTTCTTGCGCCGCGATTGTGAACGGCTTTCTGGATGGTGCCGCACTGTCATTAATGGCCACCTCACAACTTTTGAGTCATTTCTCTGCACACATTTGCTAGACGTCTGCCGATATCGAACTTTGCAAAGCGGGCCCTGCGCCCCACTCACGGTGCCTGACGTTTGACCATCATGATCTATAAATGGATCATCATCATCATCATCACGACCCACGGGCAGATAGCCCGCGGGTGTCCACTGCGCATTTCGTCTTTTGTTTCCACTTTCCTACGTCTCGTGCCAATATTCTCAAGTCGTGCCGCATCTTTCAGGCACCAATCTCTTGTGATGTCGTCGTCAAGACGATCTCTGGTAGGTCTTCCTCTCTTTCCAGTTCGTTCCATCTTTCCGAACAACAACAACACTTTACATTTTAATGTTGTTGTCCATCTTAAAAATGTGTCCAATTAGTGCCAGTTCCCTTCTCATCACTGCCTGCATCATCATCATCATGTATTCTTCACGTTCTTTTTACTTCCACGTTAGTCACTCGTTGGATCCAGCTTATATGCAGGAAATGGATAACCCTGTACAAATATAACAGGACATAACAAGATCACACTAAATCGCATCCAAACAAACCAGTGCAGATGCCGATACCTGATGAACAAATGGAAAATTAAAAAGTCTCCAGCGGTGTGCGACTGTGGTCATCCAGAACAGACCATACATTGTATAACGACGCAATGCCCCGATCCACAAATACAGAGGAGACATCGCATCGACACATTGCGCTGCTCCTGACGCGAATGTCTGCCTTGAACCGCCTGAATGTCAAATTGCAGTCGTTGCTCTACGTCTACATCAGCGACGGGATTCAGCGTGAAGCGGATGAAGAGGGTGTGTGGGGAATAGTGCGGTGGAGTGGGGAGCGGTGGCGCAGTGGTTAGCGCACTGCACTACGAACCCGGCCACCCGAGTTCGATTCCCACTCACGGCCAACACCAATAACAATTTTATGATTCGGTCTTGAGCCTCACCTAGGTGAACTCAGCCCCAAATGAGTACCTTATATGGTGCGTAAAAACATCGTCACTGGGGAGACAAAGGCGGCCGGGCGTGGTATTCGCCACCCACCGCCTCGTATGCCGTGGCCGGCCTTCATAGGTGCTACTCGCTAACAGCACTTGCCCCAACGGTCTGTTCAGGCTATACGGGGGATCTTTGTCTTTTGGTGGAGGCTTGTTGCGTTGTTGTTGCACCACGCAAGTTGAGTTGTGCGTGGTGGCTGGGTGGGGTGGGGTGGATGATTCGACGCGCAACATCTGCGAGCGGTCGGCTGTGGCGAGCCAGTGAGTGGCGAGCGGCGTGAGTCTTCTTGCCAGCCACGACTACTCCTCCTCCGCCTCGACTGAGATGGGGAGGGGGGGGACCACAACAGCGCTCTCCTCGCTCTCTCGTGGCTCTGCCGCGTCAGATGTCAGGCCAAGTGCGAGTCTCGTGATGCGGGACACTGGGCCCCGCATTTGCGGTGCGGGGTTTTTTTGTTTGTTAAATATTTGTTGTGAGTAGACTATAGAACCCACACCCCCCCCAACTCCCTGCGCTTGCTCGATCAGAATTGGCGCGTGGTGCGGACAGAAAGTTGTTTTGAAAAGTGCGAGCGAATAAAACAAAGAACCACCGCGTACAGCAGCTGCGGCGCTCAGCTGGTTCGCGTGTTCCACACGGGGAGGGAGGGGGGGGTCGGATGGCACAGAGGGCGTCCGCGTGTCTCATGCTGGTAAACAAAGCCGCTGATGAGATGAAGATTTCCTCCCCCAACCACCCCCATTCGTTAGTGAAGGCGCGCTCGTCGAAAAGGAGAGAACGCTCTCCGGAGAAGGTGTGTGTGTGTTCAGCGGAGATGGGGAGCGGCGGTGCAGCGGTTAGCGCGCTGCGCTACGTACCTGGCGAACCGAGTTCGATTCTCGCCCACGGCCAAAATCAGCTGATGATTATCTAAACCGGTCCTGGGCTTCCCCTCGGTCGACTCAGCCTCAAATGAGTACCTGGTGCGGTGTGTAAACATCGCCACTGGGGAGACAAAGGCGGCCGAACGTGGTGTTGGCCACCCACCCCCTCGTGTGCCGTTCTGACCTTCATCGCTGCTCGTTAATAGCACTTTCCCCAATAGTCTGTAACAAGCTATACGGGGGATCTTTGTCTTTGTTCCACGGAGATGGAGTGTTTAAATGCCGTAGCAGCCCTGGCCCGTGAGGGATGATTGACCGTACTGTGGGAGGCCCTCATCCAGCAGTGGGCGGACAATGGCTGACGATAGAATTCGTGTTCTAAGGAGCATAGTGCCATTTGTACGGCGTCGAAACGCCAAGAAACGCGGAGATTATTCGCAGCGTTCGCAGAGCAATGTGTGCTCACGCGGTGGTTTTAAGATTTGTGATTTTTTTTTTATATAAAGTGTTCGGCTCACGTCCATTGCTCGCAGAAGAATACGAGTATAAAGTTGTTTAGATAACTAAGGGTATGCGCTTAACAAAAGGCATTGTTAAATAGCTTGATACACTTGTCGAAAACCTCTTACTCAGGGTTTAATCTGTGCTCTGGTTCAAGCTTCATTCACGATAAATTGAGTACCACTTTGTAAGAAGTTAAGAGTATTTGTCCTATGGAAGAACTGCCCCCCGTCATAGTAATGTGGAATTTCCACCACTGGTTCAGGGCCACCAATGCAGATGAACGCTACGAATTGTGCATTTGTTTAAGCTGGGAGACATTTCGAGATGCGATTGCAGGTTTCCCTCGCTTTATGCGGATTCGATTTGTGCGATTTAGCGTATATGCAGCTCGCCTGTTTCTTACCAAAATTCGCTCTATGCGGTTTGAATTCGCTCATATGCGGCTATGCGGTCGGACGTGGGACAACACTGTGTCTGTACTGTGTATGTGCACTGTGCGTGCTAAAACGAGGGAAACCTGTATTACTCTTGAACTGCATTACACAATAGATAATTGCAATCCACTAAGAGTTTCAGCAGTTCCACGGGCCAGAGGCTTTGGCAGAGACGTGAGATCTGAGATTTGTACGTTGGGAATAAAACTCTAAATTTGACATGTAGACATCAAAAGGGCGTGCATTGCTACCATTTCACTGGGCTTCTGAACATCAAAAACCCAAATGGCATTCATTGCATGCACATTCGGTCATGCATTCGGTGGTTTTATACATTTCAAACTTGGCAACAATAATTTCCAGTGACTGTTGAAATGTTCCCCTTGAGACAGAAACACGCTCCCCATCTACTTGCAACTTATATGCAGTGACAACTTAATTAATAATCGTATGAACGTGTTCACATACCGAAGATTAAAATAAAGGGAATATATTTTTAGTTTTATGACAGAAGCTTGGTGATCGCTTTTTATCGCACGCGTTTTACAGAGTGGTGCCCTTTTTGAAAAAAAAATCTACACACCCTCAATGAATCATTACGACACTTTTCGCGATGCAGTTCTTCTGCCGTTTTTAGATATATATCAAAGTTATTTATCGTGGGGGTTTTTTACAACACATTTTCATTTCCAGGTAACACCGAAATTCGTGGCAATTAACTGGAGCACATTTTTATTTAATGTATATAATAATTGTATTACAATCGTTTTTTATTACTATACATTCGTATTATTAATTATAATAATCATGATAATATAACATGATTAAGTATATTTTGATTTAAAGCTTTCGTGACTGTAGGGATTCATATGCTTGGTTCTTTCGATAAAGTCACATAGAAGGGAAATAATAAAATAATAAATATATAAAACCATAAAAAAAATATCACGACGTTTCGACTGCAACACAAGCAATCATCATCAGGTGTGAAATCCACAGCAAGAATTTTTTTTAAAACGTCGTGAGAATTTTTTATTGTTTTATACTTTTATTATTTTATTATTTCCCTTCTACGTGACTTTACCGAAAAGAACCAAGAATATGATACATTATAATAACATTCTTTTTAAAAATGTAATTCCAGAAGTTTAGAAAACCCATAACTTAATGGCATTGACCAAACGTGCCACATTGCAAGACTCCAAGCCGAGAGACAGAAGGCCAAAATCGTTGTGCCTCTTTCGCCGCGGAACTCGTGTCCGGCATTGTCAACGTTTTAACTCTCCCGTTCAAACAGCCGCCCATGCGAACTGCGAAACCTTGGCGACTGTCGATGCTGATGAACGATGACAACGTACGGTGGTGAATGGTTCGTAAATGCTGTAACAAAAACAAAATCAGTGTCTCGTCGAGAAAACTTTGGCAGAATGGGTGCACGCAACACAACTTACATTGAGAAAACTTGGGGTTGTTAGGAACTGCCAAAGGTTAAGCGATCGCTTGTCTACGACAACACACTGGTCTTGTGCAAGTTTTATATTTCGAAATAATGTAATGCTCCATAAGGGGTTTTTTTTGGGGGTTAGATCACGTAAATACAAATGTACCGTTAAACCCGCCACCACCCGACACAGCCAATTAGGAAGGTTTGACACGTAAGCAAAACATGCCAATTAGTTACTAGTTCAGCACACCGGTATGTTGGAGAGTAAACCCACAACATCATCACGACGTTTCGTCGGTAATTACAACCAGTCTCATCAGGCGACAGCCAGAGCTGTGGAGAAATCCTCCTCCTGTTTCAGTCTTAGATCGAGGGATACATGTGATGTTGTCACTTGTGAGCCAATCGTGTGCGAAGACCATATCAATTACATATTAATATAAATTACAATGTTATGGTGTTTATTATCATCATTACGACCGACCATGCACTGCAATAATTTTCTAAACAATGCATGATCATCGAATGAGGCTCTCCCTCGGTGTTTGTCCTCAGAAATGATCGAGACGTCAGACTCGTTTGCAAGGGGAAACTTGAAGGACGATCCAAGCTTCACTGCGTTTTTTTTAATGTGCAGTCATTGGTGACTTGGCTGAGGCCATCACCTCCACTTGAGAGCCTTGTCTCATCACAGGTGGCTGCTGCCTGGATTCGAAGTTCTCGGTGGTGCCGGCTGTGACCGCTGTGACCACGTTTTATTACACGCATTTTACACGCTTTTATTTAACTCACTCTGTCTGTTGTCGTATCCTCAAATCTTGTAACTCAATTTTAACCCACTTCCCAATGTCGTATCGACTGCAAACTTGGTATATGTATGTCATACTGGTGACAATACTATATTCTATCATTACAAATTTTTAAAAAATCAACAATATTTTTTATATGTTATGTTTCGGCTTGGGTCTTATTGTTCACGCTCAACTCACGTTGGCTGTAAAATACCACGGTCCCTTACGTTATGGCAAACTTCGGGGTCACTTCCTGGAGTCGTGGAGTTCTGCCATTACTCGTACGGTACATTTCATTAAAGCGTGTTTTGAAAAAAGTTTTTTTTTTTAATATTACTTATTAACGTTCAACTCGCAGCCGATTGGATGTGTTTTTGTAATGCCGATTCCCCATCGAACTCGTGAATTGCAGGGAGGCTTCTACTTCGGTGCCTGCCATTACGTACGATGGGATCACTCGTAACGCAGGGTTTGAATCTGCCCACGCGTACTGGGGATGCGTGTTTGCAAAGCAGGGTTTTTACGATTTACGATTTCAAATTTGACGATGTTACGATTGTCACTGCGTCGGTTTTCCTTTAACTGTGCAACTGTAGTTCAGATCTGTGTTGTTGCCGTGAGATCTGGCTGTGTTGGTCGCAGCGGTGTCCTTTTCCACGGTGATATTTCCTCTTTGCATCGTACCGTATCGTTTTGTTGTGCTTTGATGTACTCTGGAGTACAGATATAAAGGTCACTTGAAAGTTATCCAATTGCAGTTTACTCAACGTCGGCCTGCCATGAGTTGTTCCAACAATTACCATCTGCTCAAGCTCTCAGTTACACAAGGGCGAATTATATAATAAAAATTGCCGCTAAAATGAAAATTGCCGCTAAAATGATCAGTTACACAAGCGCGAATTATATAATAAAAATTGCCGCAAAAATGAAAATTGCCGCTAAAATGATAACGTCATCTAATCACCGTGGCTCAGTTACTCTGCGAAGTGTTTAGGCCCAGGACGGCTGAGTCACCCCCCCCCCCCCCCCCGTAGATATGGCAGAGGTCGCAAACGGGTTTTGATTCCTTACCCGTACCCGGCCGCACCAGGGCCGCAAATGGGTACCCGTACCCGTAGCCGGCCAGGTACGGGTACCCGTTCCCTACCCGTACCCGTACCTGGCCGCACCAGGGTCGCAAACGGCTACCTGTACCCGTACCCGGCCTGGGTACGGGTAGCCGGGTATCGGGTAGGATACTGGTATCGGGTACCCGGTTGCGACCTCTGAGATATGGGCATTGCCTCATTCCATCAGTGCACAACCCTGAGCAACGCACAAGCCCACACGTGACGTGCAGCACGCTGCCACCTCTACATACGTTAGACCGGTGGCTCGGTGTGGTGCCGCAGTGAAGCATTCTAATTTCACGCTCTACTGCCCCCGTCGGGTCACGGCAACGAGCGATCGTGTCGCGAGAGTAGGAAACAACATTGGCAGATGATTGCTCTGATAAACGAACCAAATCTGGCCAGGTGGCGCTGCGGTTAGATCACTTGAATTGCCATCGGCAGAAGGGCAAAAGGTCAAGTCCTGGTCTTGGGGTTGACTTGCGGCCACCCAACCCGCCTTGAGATCCGTAAAATGAAATCTAATTTGCGCAGATAATGCCGCGGGCGTCTGCACATCGGCTGTCTTGTGCACTGCTTTGTTGTTGTGTTTTTGTTGTGGCTGTGGAACGAAACGTCGGACATCGTGCTGACCAACACACGGTGCAACGCAACATCACATCGGATAGCTGCGCCTTGATGGACGTCAACGGTGTTTGTGATACGGAGCGACTGCCTTGGTAATGTGGGATTCCCTGCACCACTGAGGGCCAGCAATGCACGAGGAGAGCAACCGCAACGCTCGTGTGACGCCTTGACTTCGCCGCATGAACCGAGCTCCTTCATGTTGGACTCCCGGAAGGCAGTCACGTCCGGGGTTAGCCTCAAAAGCCAAATGACTGAAACAACAACGCTCCTATTGGGAGGCGAAGAGAGAATTGCTTGCACGTTGTTTCAATGTACACGGAATCAAAGCAAATGACTTTTATGGTTGAACAACATTTTTCCACCCAAAGTTCACGCAGAAAGCGCCCCAGCTTGGCACCATCATTCCTGGAAATATCCCCGTGACACTGGGCACGTAGAGCGAGGAAAACTTTCTCGTCGTGACAACGAGGCGGCGGCTGAGATGTGAGACAGCTGACAAGCGATGGAATTACGATGGGAAATCTCAGGCGCCCAGGCAGAGTTCAATGAGAATTCGGAGTCACAGTGAGTGTCTGTTCAAATGAGCGATATTGAAGCGATGTGCATCTCCTTTCTGCAGCTCTGAACCAAATGGTGGAAATTCCACGTTCCTACGACAAAGACCCCACACCTCCGATTGTATGTATGGCGCGAAATAACTTCACCATACACACAAGGACGAGTCCGTAGGGCAATCACCATTGACTTATCCTACAACGTAGGACTAATTTTATTGACCCCAGAGGGCTGATGGGCCGGATAAACCCCCGATAAGTATGATAAATAACAATAGGTCTTGCCCTTTCTGGCAATAAAACAGGTGTTAAGATGTTCAAACACCAAATATATTTAACTGCTCAACCCGAGCTGTAAACGCTCTGATTCTTGAATTGGCTTTGTACTGTTCGCATGACACTGGTGAGACTCGGCAATGAAGATCATCGTCACGAGCGTTATAGTGACCCTCCTGTTACGGAAAGGCAGAGTCTAATACATTTTACACTTTCAACCTCGTTTTGAAAGCGTAAAATATCGACCAAGCATAGCAGCGCAAGACCCTCCCGAACAAAAGTCATGCGACTCACTGAGGTCTTTCTGGATAGATAGATAGATAACTACATGGACGTTACTATTGGTGTCGCACACCGGGAAAACTGAGTTTCTCTGTTACTTTTAGCACGAAGATAACGTAACGGATAGCCACGCTGTGGGCAATGTGGTCACCACCGAGACGGGCTGTAGACCAGTGACGGTTCAACTTCACCGCGTGTCGGCCACGTCCTGTTCGGCGTTATGTCCGACTGTTTGGCACCACGCGAAGCTTCCAGGCACGCGGCAGCGACAGGTCGAACATCACGCCGAATGCCACACAGCAGAGCCACGCAGCTCAGCCGTGACAAACCCGACAAATCAGTTGCACGTGTTTGAGTTAAAAATCCTGGTAAAAAAACTAAAGTAAACTGAATTTCGATTTAAAGCTTTCGCCACTGCAGGGATTTATCTTCTTGGTTCTTTCGGTAAAGTCACGTAGAAGGGAAGTAATAAAATAATAAAAATATTACTTCCCTTCTACGTGACTTTACCGAAAGAACCAAGAAGATAAAGTAAACTGTTTTAATTTCAATATGGGATCTTTCTTGCCAGTATTAAAATATAAGAAGAGGTTTTAACCTTTCTGGCAATAAAACAGGTGTTAAAGATGTTAAAACACCAAACAAGATATATATTTTTATATTTGAAGTTTTCGTTACTCCAAGGGTCCATACTCTTTGGTTTTTTCGGTAAAGTCACGTAGGTAAAAAATAAAATTAAAATAAATAAAAATTACTGTATCACGCTTGATACAGTAATTTTGCTGTGACGGTGCCACCTGAAGACGGAAGCTTGTGTTGCCTCCGAAACGTCGTGATTTAATTTCTTTTTATTTTATTTTTTACCTACAGTACGTGACTTTACCGAAAAAAACAAAGAGTAAAGATATTTGTTGTTTGTGTGTTCACCACGAGTACGTGTGGCCTAATGCAGACGAGATTCCTTGCAAAAGGTTTCTATTTGGTGTGTTAACATCTGGACACGTGTGTTATTATGTTTTTATTTTACCAGTGAAGGCCCACTTTGCTATACAGCTCGTTTTCAGAAGCGACCTGGCCACAAATGATCGCTCAACGAAGTGGCTTATCACGTGGAAACATAAAGCAGCCAAAAACTTCTAAGTGCGTGATGTTGATTCTAAACGTGGAGGGGAAAACCGGAGGACCTGGAGAAAAATCCACGCGACCACGGAGACAGAGGAGAGACACACACAAACTCGAAATATAGAGTCGTCAGGCCAGGATCAGGATCGAGATCGAACCCACGACCTCCTGTATACCGAGCGAGGGAGTTAACATCTCAGCACCGTGGCGCCCTGCTAAGAGGCTCTGAGCACGCTCCAAGCGGCACAAGCGTGAGCCGAGTCTCGTTGTAAGAGGCGCTGCCGCGACTAGGTTCCTATGATCACTGTTTCATTGCTTTTATGGCTTTATTTTGGTGATTTTCGAAAAGTTTTTTGGTTTGGCCCATGTTTGTTTGTTGTAGTACAGAGTTAGACCGATGGCCTTAATCTAAGTTGTCTTGTGGTTGTTGTTGTTGTTTGACTTGCATCCCACTGGGATTTTTGCACACAGCGTTGGTGTACGGTGCTTTGTCTGCAATATTTTTCTGTCTTTTCTTGGATTTTCTGTTTGTACTTAGTCACATAGTCACTTTAAGATGTTTTCTTGTTCATGTTTTTGTTTTCTGTTTGTTGCGGTTGCACCCGATTCAAGAGCCGAATGGCTCACAGGGCTATACCTAATAAATGAACTTTAAACTTGATGTATGCACACTGCGTTGAACTTCTTTTGCACCGTACGTAGCCAACCGTGCTCGTCCCTGGACGCAGGGCCGGATTAAGGCACGGGGCCTTTAGGAGCTGCAGGCCAGCGGGCCTCCGCCAGCTGGAGAGGGCCTCCAGAGATTGAAGTGAAAAGTGATTTCACTTGTGAATGCTGAATTGTGTTTGTTGTTAGCCTTGTAAAAAAATAAGTTTCATTTTTCTTCAACTTTGTTTTCCTTTTGAAAATATTACGGGGGGCCTCACACAGTACCTGTAGCCCAGGGGGCGGCTTACAAAACCTTAATCCGGCCCTGCCTGGACGTGTGCAGAACCGGGAGGCCACCATCGGTATCTGCCTGCGAGAAGCGGGCGGTGAGGAGGTGGGGAGGGGTGATTATAAAGGACGTGACCCGTAGCGTCCGTTTGGCCGTGACGCAATTGATTGGTGTGCTCTGCGCGCGTGAAGCAACTCCAGCGCGCGCCTTTGATCTGACTTTCACCGTTCTCTCTCCACCCCACACGACCACAACTGCTCCAAGCTCCATGTAATTCGAGTACAGTCGACGGGTTTCTCTCTCGCCCCCCCCCCCTCTCCACGTGTTCATCCCTGGGGTGTCTCAACCGAAACCGCAGGAGGAGGAAGCCACGGTGTCTGCACTGATGAGTTTATGGAAGTCGCTTCCACTTATCCACCACCCTCCGGGAGCACAAATTCCACCCTCCCCCACCCCAGCAGCAACAAAGATCCCCCGTATAGCCTTTAACAGACTGTTGAGGCAAGTGCTGTTAGCGAGCGCCTGTAAAGGCCGGCACGGCACACGAGGGGGTGGGTTCAAGTTCAAGTTCATTTATTTGATATAGCCCTGTGAGCCATTCGGCTCTTGAATCGGGTGCAACCGCAACAAACAAAAAACATGAACAAGAAAACATCTTAAAGTAACTATGCTGCAAACAGAAAATCCAAGAAAAGACAGCAAAATATTGCAGAAAAAGCACCGTACACTAACGCTGTGTGCAAAAATCCCAATGGGATGCAAGTCAAACAACAACAACCACAAGACAACTTAGATTAAGGCCATCAGTCTAACTCTGTACTACAACAAACAAACATGGCCAAACCAAAACACTTTTCGAAAATCACCAAAATAAAGCCATAAAAGCAATGAAACAGTAATCATAGGAACTGTGACCAAATTTTCACAATAAACGACATAAACAACATGTACCACCAAACTCTACAGCCATAGCTGGCTGCATGAGTCACTACACAACAGCAGGAGCATCAGTCGGAGTATCAACATTTTTCAATGCACCTTTAAGATCAGCACACTAAATCAAAACACAGGTCATACTTTGCAGCGATATCCGGAGCGAAACATTGTATTTTAGGCCACTGAATTGCAGTGGCAGCTAGGGGTGTACAATTCCTCTAGGTTGCCAGCACAACGCTCGACCGCCTTTGTCTCCCTAGTCGCGATGTTTACACACTGCACCGGGCACTCATTTGAGACTGAGTCGACCTAAATGAGGCCCAGGACAGGTTCAGATAATCGTCACAGGTGTTGGCTATGGGAATCAAACTCGGTTCGCCAACACACACACAGACGCACGCCCACTAACGTCCTCATTTTCTTGCTTTCCAAATCACGTAATGCGCAACGCTTAATTGGGGCACCGTTACAGTTCACATCGAGTGCCAAGATGCTTAAGGACCGGCGCGGGCATGCCACGGCATCGGCGGTCTTGGGCGCGAGAGGGTGGGGGAATGGGAATTTCAGAGTCGGACTTTGTGAACGAAGCGATGCCAAGGGTCAACTTTGGCTCGTTTTAGTGCCGTGCGCTCCGCGGCACGGGGTGCGTGGGGCAGGTTGGAGCCGTGAGCTCCTCCTGTTCCACGCGCTAACATCGGCAGGATTTTGCCTGTAGGCCAGAACGATGGGGTGGTGCCACCATCTCAGCACGCACAAAGCCACGCGTGGGAACTGCGGTGGTGTAGCCGTGAGCTCGCTCTATTTGCAATCCAGACAGAGGTCGCCGGTTCGGTTCGATCTCCCGGCGTGGCAGGCGTAACAGTTGGCAGGGGTGTTCTGATATTAATCCCCCCCCCCCCCCCCCGCCTCTGTACACCCGCTAGTGCAGTTAGTTGATCGGCAAGTTTCGCGTGCGGTGGGGTGAAGCGTGGCTACTCCTACCTCTCCTTCTACGACGTCTGGCCAGCTAGAGAGGCCCCCGAGCGCTCCTCCTCTTGAAGGCTCTTCCGCCAGCAGTGGCGCGACCAAGACATTGCAGGGGCTGCGCCTTTACCCCGCCATACACATCCCCCACGATGCACCGTCCCCTTTGGTGTGCATCTACAAACACGTGCCCATTGTGGGGTTTTTTGTGTGTCGCGTATTCCTTCACTCGGAATGGCGGCCGATCTCATCTTGATCTCGGGAACTAAGACGGGTTGAGCCTGGACAGCGCAGGTTGCTTACAGGCTGTGCACCCACGAATATGCCCCGCGACCCGAAACGGCGTGGGCAAGAACCTCGTTCAGCAGCAGATGATAACGTGCATTCAGTATATGACCTGTCCCCCCCCCCACCCCCCTTGCTGTTTCAGTGGAGGCTCTGCAGCGGTTCGAATGGAGGGGAGGAGGGGGGCTGTTGTCTGCGGTACATTGTGCCACAGCTCTCTTCAAAGTTCAAAGTTCATTTATTAGGTATAGCCCTGTGAGCCATTCGGCTCTTGAATCGGGTGCAACCGCAACAAACAAAAAACAAAAACATGAACAAGAAACATCTTAAAGTGACTATGTGCAAACAGAAAAGACAGCAAAATATTGAAGAAAAATCACCGTACACCAACCCTGTGCAAATATCCCAGTGGGATGCAAGTCAAACAACAACAACCACAAGACAACTTAGATTAAGGCCATCAGTCTAACTCTGTACTACCACAAACAAAATACGGCCAAACCAAAAAAACTTTTCGAAAATCACCAAAATAAATCCATAAAAGCAATGAACAATGGTCATAGGAACTGTGACCGAATTTTCACAATAATCGACGAAAACAAAATGTACTGCACTCGTTCGTGGCAGCAGAGGGGTGTAGGGTTATCGAGAGTCTCTCCGCGCGTGTCCCTGAACAGCAAGCAGCCGTCGTCTCTGCATGTGGCACCGGAGCGGGGTGGTTGTGTGTGGCAGCATCTGCACGAGCGGGGAGAAACGGCGTCGCGAGGCCGATGGTTCGAAGATCGCTTAATTTTAGCGGGATACTTTGAGCTCTCCGTGAGTTATGTTCGCCCCGCA
The DNA here is from genome assembly GCF_015708825.2 of Lethenteron reissneri. Classification (NCBI taxonomy): domain Eukaryota; kingdom Metazoa; phylum Chordata; class Hyperoartia; order Petromyzontiformes; family Petromyzontidae; genus Lethenteron; species Lethenteron reissneri. Next base: position 3,208,243 of record NC_083816.1, read on the forward strand.
GTGCGCAGAGAAAACCCGATATCATCATCCGTCATCATTTACTTGTTTTATAGGCCCATCCACCAATGCACAGGAAACCCCGAGTATAGTTTATATTCACCAATTTCCTCCCAGTCAAATCTGGTTTTGGTTAGCGCTTAGGGCTTATTTGCGCGGTACATTAATCCACCTGTGTGTGTGTGTTTTTTGTGTTGCGTTGGTTGGAAGCAGCGCGATTTCACCGCCGTCTCGTCGCTCGGACCGCTGCAGAATAACAACTCCGAGATGAGGACGCTGCGTAGCGCTCCTCCTGAGCGGACTTGTCGAGTGGAACTCTTTGGTTTTGTCGGTAAAGTCACGTAGGTAAAAAATAAAGTAAATGAAAACTAAATTAAATCACGACGTTTCGGAGGCAACAGAAGCTTCCGTCTTCAGGTGGAACCGTTACAGCCAAAATTACTGTATTAATAGAATTTTCATTTATTTTATTTTTACCCACGTGACTTTACCGAAAAAAAACAAAGAGTATGAATCCTTGCAGTCACGAAAGCTTCAAATCTAGAATTCTCGAGTCGACTTTGCGAGAGCTCAGAGGTCAAGGTTGGGTGTCGAGCCACGGGGGTGGGGTGGGGGAGCAAGGGGATGGGGGGGGGGTCAGTGCCGGATGAAGCTCGGTGCGGGGCCTGTAGCGTATGATGTTATAAAGATAAATAAATAAATAAAACACATAAATATTAAAACATTATTGTTTTACTCGCATAGTAAAGTAATTGCATTTTTTTTTATTTGTCATACAGCCAGATAATACGACAAATCGCTAACCTTAACGCTCATAAAAGTTGAAGGCGGTATAGTACTATGATAATAGAGCAAGTGCAGAATCACTGAACCGGAATTGATAGTTACATTTTTATGTTAAACTTTCGTGACTGCAGAAATTCATATTCTTGGTTATTTCGGTAAAGTCACGTAGATAGAAAATAAAAATAAAGAAAAAATAAAAATAAATAGAAAATAATAAAAGCAAAAAACCCACGACGTTCCGATCGCTACACAAGCGATCTTCAGCAGGCGGAGAGAAAAAAAGGAATTTATAGCTTTATTATTTAGCGCGGGGCCCTTGAAAATGCGGGGCCCGTAGCGACTACATATGTAGCTACTTTTGAAGCTAGGATAATCCGGCACTAGGGGGTGTGGGGTAATGTGTGTCGCTGTTTTGGATCACACGGCTGGAGTTAAAACGGAAACGGTAGGACAGGGGCGCGCGTGCAAGAGGATGGGACAGATTCCACGGCAGGGCTGAGTGAGAAGAAGATGGAAACGCCGGGAAGTTGTATCGTATTTATAGTTGGAAGTGAAAATGCAGTTGTTTGCATTTCATTAATGCAGGGCCATGTTAATAACTTTTTTAAACGAAATGTTAGGGGGGGGGGGGGAAGCCACCGCCTGCCTCCCTCGCTTGATAAGTTTCTAGATCTGCCTCTGGGTTTGAGAACCAGTATACGGCAAGAGAGCACCTTCCTCGCCATGGCGACATCCGTGCTGCTGAGTGGGACACGTGTCTCCAGCGAGGGGGAGGCGCAGTGAGTGGCAGTGCTCGGCCCAAGCAAACCCTGCAGAAATGCAGAGCACCCTGGCCAATGGCGTCGTGACGGCATTATCAGTTCAGTGACATTATTGGTGACATTGGTGACGACATTATCAGTTCAGAAACATTATTGGTGACATTGGTGACGACATTATCAGTTCAGAAACATTATTGGTGACATTGGTGACGACATTATCAGTTCAGAGACATTATCGGTGACATCGGTGACGACATTATCAGTTCAGTGACATTATCGGTGACGACATTATCGGTGACGACATTATTATCTCAGGGGGGTGCGGCAATCGGTCCGGTGGGGGCCGCCAATATTTGGATTTTGCACAATTTTCGGAAGCCAAACGTGACAGCTCTCAATTCAATGTAAACAAAACGTGGAAGGTAAATGAAATCATTTTCATGAAAATAAATGTAAACCGCGTTTTAAATACGTTGTTGTTGTTCTTTCATACTGTTGTTGAAAATGCCACTCGTAGTGGTCGTCAAGGAGGCTCCAACTCGTTGCTTTGGCCACCAGGGGTGGCGCCAAGGCACCCACTGCTACCACGCTCGTTACCCTGCTGCCCCTAGCAGCTCGGGGGGGGGGGGGGGGCTCCTGGGTGAATGAAAATCAGCATATCGAATACAGCCTCACGTTAAAATCCTAATAAACGCAGCAAGCGAATTAATATAACGCGCCAATTCGTCTCTCATGTCTCTGCCATGTCCGCATTGCTCTCATTGTGTCGCACTTAACGTGTCATCTCTTGCCCAATAGTATTTCTTCTGTCGTCTCACTAGGATATTAAACATTCGATTGAAAGGCAGTTCCCAAAAACAATGTCTGCTCAGCTTCCCCCACTGGGGCCGTGCCACCAACACCACTGGAAGGAACGCAGAGTGGCGCACACAAGTTGGAGAGCCAGGGATAATTGCGGATCTTTTGTAGCCCACGTCACCTGTGCGTGCATCAGTTGCAGGGACTATTGTTTGCGATGACATCAACCGGTATTCACCAAAACGACCAATTGCCCATTCTCTTCCACGCCCCACCACTCCTTCCCGTCTCTCCCCTACCCTTCCGTGATCCCCAAGTCCCTCTCTATTGCTGTCACTCAATCCTCAATCCTCGTTCGCCCCTACATCATTCTATTATGTCATCGTTTTGTAAGCTATGTCCGGTGCCTTGAGTAAAGACGCTCTATAAATAGAAATTCATCATTAGATATCGGAAACATACAGGCAGCTGCGACACAGGCGTGAATGCAACATTGTTTATTCCACGTACATTATAATTCTAACCGCATGGTTAGTCTTATTAATTGGAGTTATTTGTTTCGTCTACGATTATCGTTTTAATATTTTCGAGTTCCAGCCGTACCTTTACGACTATACAACACACATTAATAATGTAGTAATTCAAAAAAAAATGCACTAATGGCATGTAGATGATGCCTTTATCCACCAGCGAAATTGGTCATGGCCGATGGTGATGCTTTCCTTGGTATGTTGAATTTTAACATCCGTTATAAGGCAATGCTGAAGTGAATGATGGTACTGTAAATGACAAATGTAACTCGCGTTTTTATAGCCTGCATGTAGTTGCCCTGTAATCTGCTTTATAACTTACAATTTGACTGATTTCCTGTATGAAGACATTGGGTGTTTCGCACTGAACTGCGGTGCTCAATTTCAGCCGGAAAGGTCCAGCACACTATTCCAGGAATTACTTTGGCATGCCACATCCATCTCGCTTTATTTTGCCCTCCAAGTTTTATACAGCTGTTCATATGATTACATAAATATACGGTTCAATAAATCTAAGATTAGTATGGATAGGCACACCTTGCACTTCAGTGACAGTGCCTTATGCCAATAATCCCTGTACCCAGGCCAACTTAGCCGCGTTCCAACAAAAATATCAAGTGAGACATTAAGCCCTGTGTATATTGTTCTGGATTGAATGATTCTGTAACGTTCACATCAAATTAGACCACTGCCTCACAATGTGTGCATTTCGCGTAAATGTGTTCACCGATTTTCGTTTTCCCTTGGTGCTCATTAATTCAGCGCATTTTTTGACATAAAACTGCACAGCATGTTTTGTAAATTCCACTTCTCACCTTTGTGATAAGCTTTGACAATGTACAATAAAACACGGGGCTTTTTAAGTGTAATTAAAAACCGCCGTTTCATATTACAGTGTCTATTTTATCCTTGCATCGGCATATCACATTCACCACTGTCCATACAGTCTGTTCCTCATTTCATTGCGTTTTATGTTACCTGCAATCATCATCGTCAGCGCCATCCATGTTTCATCCACTGCTGGATGAAGGATTGTTGAGCCTGCACGCGACCTGATGTAGCCGCCTCATCTCCTGAATGTCCTCTCAGACGCGTTCCTCGCTGAGAAATACATTGCAGAAATTAAAATCGTCGTCTCTTTATCTATAATACTTCTAGATTTGAAGCTTTCGTGACTGCAAGGATTCATACTCTTAGGTTTTTTCGGTAAAGTCACGTAGGTGAAAAATAAAATTAAAAGTTAATAAAAGTAATAATGGAAGTAAAATAAAATAATAAATCACGACGTTTCGGAGGCAACACAAGTCTCCGTCATTAGGTGGGACCGTCACAGCTAAAATTACTGCATCAAGTGAGGAAAATTCCAAAAGACCAGCCCTTAAATACATGACGTGACTACGTGTCTTTACCGAAAAAAACCTAAGAGTATCTATAATACATTAAAAGAGTTTTTCAAAATTTTCCACAATAAACTCATTCAGAATGTCTACTGTGGGTCCCCTTAAACTTAGTGCCACAATGATACACCACCACCAGCATCATCATCATCACCGCTGTGACTTCTAAAAGTCTTCGGCTGAGGATGTCTCTCAGCTACCTTGATGTCCTCAATGTTACGCATCGCATTCCACCCTACCTAGGCACGTGGTGTTGTCCCACGGCGAGCGTTGCAAAGGGCCTCCTGCCACAATTACCACGGTGTGACGTTGTATCATGTGTCTCACACGGTACTGAACTTATACTGACAGATCCTGCTTGGTGCATTCTCCACGCCGCGTAACGTGACCGCGTGTCACGCAGCATCGTAGAGCGGCTTCTTCTTTCGCATGGCAGAGCAAAAACAACAATTTCGCATTCAGGTGGTCAAACCCAGACAACCGCGTCAGGAGCAGCGTAGTGCATCGCCGTGATGTCTCCATCGTGTTTGTGGATCGGGGCATTGCATCCTTATACGTTGTACGATCTGTTCTGGATGACCACAGTCGCACACTGGAACGTTTTTTTTATTTTCCATCTGTGCATCAGCTATCCACATCAGAGCGGCTAAGGACATTACAAAATAGTGCTTCAATGGAAATGGTAAATTCTGCCATTCGTCCCATTGCAATAAAATGCTTTGGATGTGTTTGACAAGTCAACTGCGTAGAATTTACAAAGTAGAACTCTATCTCCCTGGCTTCTCTATGCATGTGATATGAAGGGCCATTGCCTGAAAGATTGCCAATGATATATTTTCCTTTTGAAGGCCACGATGTTATTGACGAATGTGGTGAACGTTTTGTTATTTGTGCGTGTGCACTACAGTTAACACAGCGTCACCAAATAATTTGTTCCCGCAGGTGTCCGTGATTGTGCTGTACAGCTCTCAGCTGTGTGTTCAGGTCGTAGCTGTTCAGCACGGTGAATGATGGTTCACTCCACATCCTGAAAGCCAAATATTCGACATGCCGAACAACTCACAACAGCAGTTCTCAGCTGAATATGCCGACTGATGAGTCTTTATGAAAGCAAAACAAATATAGTACTGGGAGGTTACTTCCATAAAGTTACGGACGGTTTATCCCCGATTATCAAATGTATTAGAACGAATGTAACGTAATCAGATGAATGTATGACTTAAATATTGGTGCATGCAGCGAATGTTGAGAATTTCAAAGCACAGTTTTATTTACAGAGAAGTTATTTTGACCTGACGCGTGGTGGTTGAACGCACTGTGTGGATGAGGTGAAAGTCAGTCTGGTAAACCGTCCTCAACAAGAGGGGGGCGGTAAGGGTGAGATGGGAAAACATTTTCGACTTTTTTCTCAACCGAGCTCTGTGAAAGTGACATCAGATGCAAGATCCACAAAAAACAAAATTGTTGATTCAGGCCCCCCCCCCACCCCTCCCAAAAAATGTCGGTGCTAAATATTTCAACTTGTTTTTCTTTGTAAACATTCTCAATACTGTTGACTACGGAGAATGTACCTGCACGGCTCTATGTGAATCCTCGATTGGATAAAGGCCTCCACGTGTCCTCCTGTCATGGGGGTTACAGACCATACCGGACTTTAACATGCCAGTCAGCGCGGGTTTTGTGAAGGCGGCGTGAAGCATACACCCTGTAGCAAAGTTCAGTGCAACAGTGGCTTTAGATGCACCGCCCCCTGCCGACAGCGGAGCAACGCAGCAGCCTACAGCACACGTTTTGTGCACGTGGTCGCCCCATCCATGCACTTTCCAGGAGCATGCCTAACTTAGCTTCCGAGATCCACTGAGATTAGTCACATCTTACGTAATTTGGTCATTACTGCTAATTGTATACGTTGACGGTAAAACGTATCATAAACAGAACAACTTACAAATATGTAGCCTGGCAATTGGAAATAATGTTTTAACCATTCTCCGTTTCTACAAATGTTGAAAACCAACCTCATCATTGCTATTTCCTTATAACCATCATTTAACCCGAAGTACAACTGGTGTTGGTGTATCTTAAAAAGACTTGCACAATTCTGCCACCATCTGGCAGCTTCTTGCCCGAGCCACTGTCGAACGTAGAGGTCGCCTCGCTTTTGAAGAAGTGTCTGCGGTGCCAATATTCGCCACCAGGGGGTAAAAAAGGACAACAAACGCCACGTTAATCCTGATACGCGGACTGAAACCCTCGGGGCCGAAACGCATGAATCGAGTGTTCTCCATGTGACCACATGATGGTTGATGTATAAGAGGAGGCGCTGCAGTGACAGCGATGGACTTTCAGGTCACATTCTGGTCGTGCAGAGCCACGACCAGAATGCACGGGCCCCGAGTGCAAGGAATGAAATGGGGCCCCAGTGCAATTCAGAAACAGGATCCTTATTTATCCCGGAGAAATCCGATGAGCTATTAATCTCTAGTAGTAGGTTTTTACCCTTTTAAACTGGTACAAAACTGACACCTTTATTCAAGGCATCATGTTTGCAATAACCACAACACAAGTAGTCAAAAAAGCAAACAAAAAGAAGCAACTCTGATAATGATAATAATATGCACTGTCCTTGAAGTGCATAATAATATGCACTGTCCTTGAAGTGCATATTATTATCATTATCAGAGTTGCTTCTTTTTGTTTGCTTTTTTGACTACTTGTGTTGTGGTTATTGCAAACATGATGCCTTGAATAAAGGTGTCAGTTTTGTACCAGTTTAAAAGGGTAAAAACCTACTACTATATTTTGCCACTGGTAAAAGAGATCTCATAGTGTAAAAAACTATTAATCTCTCTTTCACAGATGTTCAGTCGGTGGGAGCAGGATTTGTCCCCCTTCTCTTTGTAACCCAGCGTCTGCGTCTCTCCGACCCGTATGAGCACGGTGCAGTTGCAGGGCCTGCACACTCGATAGCAACGCCAGCTGATGCAAAGTACGAATCCACCCTTCATCCCACCGATGAGCTATGACATACAGTGAGGGAAAAAAGTATTTGATCCCCTGCTGATTTTGTACGTTTGCCCACTGACAAAGAAATGATCTGTCTATAATTTTATTGGTAGGTTTATTTGAACAGTGAGAGACAGAATAACAACAACAAAATCCATAAAAACGCATGTCAAAAATGTTATAAATTGATTTGCATTTTAATGAGGGAAATAAGTATTTGACCCCTCTGCAAAACATGACTTAGTACTTGGTGCCAAAACCCTTGTTGGCAATCACAGAAGTCAGACGTTTCTTGTAGTTGGCCACCAGGTTTGCACACATCTCAGAAGAGATTTTGTCCCACTCCTCTTTGCAGATCTTCTCCAAGTCATTAAGGTTTCGAGGCTGATGTTTGGCAACTCGACCCTTCAGCTCCCTCCACAGATTTTCTATGGGATTAAGGTCTGGAGACTAGCTAGGCCACTCCAGGACCTTAATGTGCTTCTTCTTGAGCCACTCATTTGTTGCCTTGGCCGTGTGTTTTGGGTCATTGTCATGCTGGAATACCCATCCACGACCCATTTTCAAAGCCCTGGCTGAGGGAAGGAGGTTCTCACCCAAGATTTGACGGTACATGGCCCCGTCCATCGTCCATTTGATGCGGTGAAGTTGTCCTGTCCCCTTAGCAGAAAAACACCCCCAAAGCATAATGTTTCCACCTCCATGTTTGACGGTGGGGATGGTGTTCTTGGGGTCATAGGCAGCATTCCTCCTCCTCCAAACACAGCGAGTTGAGTTGATGCCAAAGAGCTCCATTTTGGTCTCATCTGACCACAACACTTTCACCCAGTTGTCCTCTGAATCATTCAGATGTTCATTGGCAAACTTCAGACGGGCATGTATATGTGCTTTCTTGAGCAGGGGGACCTTGCGGGCGCTGCAGGATTTCAGTCCTTCACGGCGTAGTGTGTTACCAACTGTTTTCTTGGTGACTATGGTCCCAGCTGCCTTGAAATCATTGACAAGATCCTCCCGTGTAGTTCTGGGCTGATTCCTCACCGTTCTCATGATCATTGCAACTCCACGAGGTGAGATCTTGCATGGAGCCTCAGGCCGAGGGAGATTAACAGTTATTTTGTGTTTCTTCCATTTGCGAATAATCGCACCAACTGTTGTCAACTTCTCACCAAGCTGCTTGGCGATGGTCTTGTAGCCCATTCCAGCCTTGTGTAGGTCTACAATCTTGTCCCTGACATCCTTGGAGAGCTCTTTGGTCTTGGCCATGGTGGAGAGTTTGGAATCTGATTGATTTCTTCTGTGAACAGGTGTCTTTTATACAGGTAACAAGCTGAGATTAGGAGCACTCCCTTTAAGAGTGTGATCCTAATCTCAGCTCCTTACCTGTATAAAAGACACCTGGGAGCCAGAAATCTTTCTGATTGAGAGGGGGTCAAATACTTATTTCCCTCATTAAAATGCGAATCAATTTATAACATTTTTGACATGCGTTTTTATGGATTTTTTGTTGTTATTCTGTCTCTCACTGTTCAATATAACCCCACCATTAAAATTATAGACTGATCATTTCTTTGTCAGTGGGCAAACGTACAAAATCAGCAGGGGATCAAATACTTTTTTCCCTCATTGTACGAGTGCCACTGTGGGAAGCCAACACTCATCTTACCCCTATGCCGTGCCGGATTATCCTAGTAGCAAAAGTAGTATATGCTACAGGCCCCGCACTTTCAAAGGCCCCACGGTAAATGCTTTCAAGTTGTCAATTCCGGTTCAGTGATTCTGCACTTCCTCTATTACTATAGTATTACACTGCCTTCAACTTTTATGAACGACTAGGTGTTTAAGTTTAGTGATTTTTCGTATTATTTGGCTGTATAGCAAATAAAAAAAAATACAATTACTTTACTATGCAAGTAAAAAACGTGTGTTTTAATATTTATGTTTTTAGCGCCCCTTTATAACATACTAGCGGGAAGTACCCGGCGTTGCCCGGGCAAAAAAGACACACACACATCGACTTACACACACACAGACATCGACCCACACACACACATACATAGACTCACACACACATCGATCTACACGCACACGCATATGGGCTTACACACAGACATCCACTTACACACATTTGAACTCTTCTATTTACTAACTCAGTTTTTAAATATTAGTTTTCAATGTACGTCATGTCAGGGAAAGAACCAAGGAGGAGGGGAAATGCAAACAATTGTTAATGCACCTTACTTGCGGTCTTGCATACTTGGCAAATTAGGATTGAACTCCCCACGGGCCATGGACTATTTGCTTGTAGACCACATCAAATAGGGCAGGGTCTTGATGGGGGTCAGGTAGCTCAGCACTGATAAATGTGTCAATGTCACTTGCATGAATTATTTCCCTTATCCATAGCAAAATGTGAGCATGAGGAAGACCATGTTTTTGCCACTCGATGGTGTGCAAGTTACATCTTGTCTTTCCAAAGACGCCGCCTTTTTTAGTCGTAATAAGCCTCATGAGTTAATCAACTTTGAGTTTAAAGACCCTTGCAATGATGTCATGTCTGTCTGTTGGCTTTTGGTTTGGATAAAGCTCAACCTGGATCTCCTTCCATTTAGGATTGTAAGTGAAGATGATAAAAAGATCGGGCCTCCCATATTGCCTGATGTACGTCATGGCATCATGAGTCTTCTCATGCATGTATCTTGGTGCAACTAATCTACCCACATTCTGAGCGTTTGCATCTACGTCAGCATTAATAGCGTCCCTGAGATGAGCATACTGTTCTAAACGCAGGCGTTTTTGATGAAGTTGAATGTAGAGAAGGCGCTCACTCTCAATTTTGGCATCGTCATCAACAACATACTGGTGAAAGAGGTTGGCGCACCGTAATATGGAGTTTCCTCCTTGTCTGTCCATGATTATGAAGGAATAGAAGTCTTTAGAGGAGACAGTTTTGTGATGATGTCTTTGTCCTGTAGCTTTGATAATTTGAGAAATCTGGCCGTGCTACCCATCTTGGACTTGCCACAGTAAAATGGGGTATTGTAGGGCATCCTATGCTCTGTTTGTCTCATGAATTCGTTTGATAGTGCTGTCTTGGTATCAAAGCACAATGTCTCTCTTACCATAGTCCTCAGCCACCGTAAGAACAGTAACTTCAACACAAGTAGGGGCATTGAACCTCCCTGCGTGCTCCCCGCATGGGTGGAAAGAAAAGGTGCAGTTCGCCAAATTGAAAATGGTTGCTTTTCCCAACAATGTAACAAAAAATTAGACGAAATGTAATCAGCTGTAGCAAAGAAAGTCCAACGTATTTAGCAGTCTAACATAGAAATCAGCATCGCAGTACTACATATCAGTAAATAGCGTGACGTGAGCAAACAAAACAATTGAAATGCATTGAAGAAGGTAGAATAAGTCTACATTATAGAGCAGCAGTACGCACACTTAAGAAGCAGGCTACAGTCTAGATTATAGACTGCCAGTATGCTGACTCAATTACATAAGCGTTGCTGCAGTCGACATAATAAGCTGGCAATACGATCAGCAGCTTAAAAAGCAGGCTGCAGTCTACATGAAAGACTGGCAGTACACTGCCCAAGGTAAAGAACCAGGAAACGGTGCACATTATAGACTGGCATACACTCACCCTGCCTCATAGGGGCCATCCATAAATGACGTCACGCACCTAGGGGGGGGGGGTCAGACATTTGTGACGATGTGTGACGAGGGGGGGGGGGTTGAGAAATGTGACGTTACATCAAAATGTGCAACTTTAAATAAATATAGACAACACGTTCTACTTAATTAAATAGACGTGTGTTACCTCGCGCAGTGTCAACACAAAAGATAAATAAATGGCCCATCACCCCCACCAAACACGTGTGACTTGGTAGGGCCCCCCCCTACCGAACGCGTGTGAGTTGTATGGTCGAGCGCGCGCTAGCTAATAAATAAATAACCGAAAACAGCAGTAAATTGCGAATTAAACTACCTTAAAGGTGACGGACGCGAAATCGGAATAGCGCTGACTCAGCACGGGACTTATGGCGTGCTACCTGGCAACTTTTGTTTAGCGTAACCACCACGGTTTGCGAGCCAAATCCTTCACAAGTTTCCGGCCGCACACACACAGAGAGACACACAGACAAACTTGATTTAAAGCTTTCGTGACTGCAGGAATTCATACTCTGTGGGTCTTTCGGTAAAGTCACGTACATAGACAAATAATAGATCAGGTGAAGACGATTGCCTGTGTTGCGATCGAAACGTCTTCAGGTGCAGACGATTGATGTGTTGCGATCGAAACGTCGTGATCTATTGAGGTTTACGTTCTATCTACGTGACTTTACCGAAAGACCCAAAGAGAATGACATTTATAGGTTTAAAAAATGCTACAGACCCCGCACGAGCTGAATCCGGCACTGCCCCATTGGTCAGCACAGTTTCGGGGTCTCCGGCCCAAAGATGCTGGAACATGCTGCCAAGGTCATGTTCGGAATTCATCACAGATTCTGAGCCAGTTCTGCAGTTCTGCAACAGACTCAAAAGCGGTGTTGTTGTTGTTGTTGTTTCAGAGAGCCTACTTCAATGTGTGATCAATGCGCATTCTTGATGGACTGGACTCATAAGGGTGCACAATTTTAAAAAAATTGAATTTACTTTATAGTCATGTGTAATTTCAACGACTGATTTGTGGCTTCCAACAGAGATGATCGATGCCCCATAGTTATCTGATCATGGATACAACTGGGCCTTGATTAGTGCATCGACACCAGTGAACACTTTGACAAGAGATCCTCTGGCAACATTAGTTACTTCGGTTGCTGCGATATTACGATATGTCGCAGGATATAACATGAACGATAATCGTGTTTTAACCTTTATGCAAAAAAATCTTCATGTGATTTACCGCTCAAGTAATTGAATTTACTGTTGCAAACGTTTAATTTCCTAACAATATTTATGAAAGAACAAACACGCGAATTAAAGTTGTATTACCCATTAAATTAATGCTTTGTACTACGTTTTCCGCAGTGATTATAATGTGACGTCATATTTGTTTTTAAATATTTGCGGTGTGTTGCTTAACTTACAGCATGTGCGTTTACAGGAGTCACAGATTGTAAAGTGCTAATGATTAGAAGACCTCTGGCAGTGTTATATTCAACGTGTAATAACAAAATGTATGAAATTATATTATAAACATTGCGAAATTATTAATAACATTGTGGTGTAATCGTGAAGGTGTAAATGGGTGATGGTTTATGCTCCGTGGCGAGACACTAGCAAGGTATTTTGGCTCAATTGTGGCAAATGTAATATTCAGCACCGGTGTGGCACGATGAAGCCACGCATCAGGACGGCGACACGGCCGAGTGCAAGGGTCGGAAATCGAATCAACAAGAACAGCCATTTTTTCTAATTCGGTAAATGTAATGTAATAAAATTTGAAGAGCCACAATGGACGTGGTGAATACGAGACGGTCCTGAATAAATAACTGGACTCCAATGGTAAACAGAACTTCCATGGTAAACTGGACTTCCATGATGAACTGGACTTCTATGGTCAGCAACGAAAATAGCAAGAAGAGCCATATTTGTTCGAAATTCAAGGGCCGCACTGCAGTCCTTTGAGAGCCGCAATGTTGCCGACCCCTAGCCCTAGTGGCAGCACATGGGCGCACAAAGTCACGGTTCGACCCAGTGGCGTAGTAGCTACATTATGAGCTCAGGAAGTACGTCGATCGGTCAGACGAGGCCCCAATTTTTGATTTGTCTCGCACAGTCACACCTAGGCTATACTGTACATCGTGGCTTCTCTTGCCTAACCCTCATCATTGTAAAAGTGTTGTGTTCTTTTCCACTGTTTTGCTGAAAACAAATGTCACGGTGGTTGTCAAGTGGGCCCTAACTCGTACATTTGGCCACCCCCTTGGCCAAGGAACGCCTGCCTCCACACTCGTTACGCTCATGTGTCGATCCCAGAGCGGCTGCCCTAACGACCATCGCACCAGGGCGTCTTCTTCTCTCGTACAGCTGATGTAGATGCAGAGCAACAACTACAATTTCACATTATTGGTTCTTTCGGTAAAGTCACCTGATGAAGGCCTAATGAAGAACGCTTGTGTTGCGATCGAAACATCGTGGGTTTTTTGCTTTTATGTTTAATTAAATGCATTTTTTTCCTTTTCTTTTTCTATCCACGTGACTTTACTGAAAGATCCAAGAATATTAATTCCTGCAGCCACAAAAATTTTAAGTTATAATTTCACATTCAGGTGATCAAGCCAGGTAACTGCATCTGGACGTATTGGCGGTACAAAGGTGTATGGAATAATAATAAAAAATCTAATGTTTACCACATTTTTTTCACTATATTTAGAAAATCTCGCGGGGTAGTGCGTCAAAATCAGTTCTCGTGATGTCGAAGCTGTCGGAAGACGAAAGTTATGAGCAGCTGGACACGAAGCTTCACAGTCTGTTGAAGTAAAGCACCCAGCCTGATGACGTTTGGCTCAGCGCTTTGAATCGTGCCCGAGACTTAGTCGGATGGCGAGGGTTAGGTTAGAGAAACATGAACAATTCTGCCTATATTGGAAAACCTTGTCCTTAAATAGAATTTGTTTTTTTCCCACGAGTTTTATATTTTGACCTCATAACCCTAACGATCCCTACTTGCCATACTATCATCGGCGGGTCAAGATGACGACGAAGATGATGCCCCAGTCCCACCTGAGGCTCGTAAGGCAACGCAAGAAAGCGGCTGCTGCTGCTCCAGGCGCTCGCCTTACAAGTCGACCCAAAAAATCGCATCCCTCGGACCCAAGCCAATGGTCAATATTGACCCTTTCTAAACAAGTCTCCGTATACTGAATACACCTTCGAATCGCGTCGAACTTGGCGACAGGGTCGATGAAAGGCTGATAAACAGGTTTACTGATTCAAATTTCCATTTCAAAGTGTTTTATGAGGACCGGTGTGTGACGTTGCACAGGCGTACCGCCAATTCGTCCGTTTGTCGATCGGGCATTGCGTCGTTATATGTTGCTACGTTATGTTCTGGATGACCACAGTCGCTAACACTACTGGAGAGTTTATTTTTTTATATTTCCCATTTGTGCATCAGGTATTCGCATCTTCCGCCATCGTTTGTGCAAGCGGGTGCAGTTTCGGTAGGGATGGACCATGAGCAACTTCGTGTAAGATATAAAAAAACCCCAGGTGATCTTCTGAGTTGGGTCTTTCACTAGGTGGCGTTTGTCTGACTTCGTGCGTGGTACTGGCCACCCACCACCCCTTCGTGTACCCTTCCGGCCTTCATCGGTGCTGGCTAACAGCACTTGCCCAAACAGTCCATTGCAGGCTATTTGGGGGATCTTTGTCTTTGTAGCTTGAACCTCACAGGCGCTACTCGCTAACAGCACTTGCCCCAGCAGTCTGTTGCAGCAGGCGGGAGGGGGAGGGGGGGTTGGGGGTGCGGTGACCTTTGGGGGGGGGGGGGGAAGGGGTCAAAGGTCGTCGTCGGCCTCATCCCTGCTCAAGATGGCGGACGAGCAGCAGCAGCAGCGGGGAGAGGAGGAGGCGGAGGAGACGACGCCGGCAGCAGCAGCAGCGGCGGCGGCGGCGCGAGCAGCCGCTCAGGCCAAAGCGCGGCCCAAGGTAGCGGCGGGAGAGAAGGCGGCGCGGGGTGAGGGAGATGCGGGGCAGGCGAAACGCGAAGTGGCCGTGGTCAATGAGGGGAGCGGTGGCGCAGCGGTTAGCGCTACGCTGCGACCCGGGTTCGATTTCCGCTCACGGTCAACACCACCAGTGACGATTATCTGAACCGGTCCCGGGCCTCCCCTAGGTCGACTCAACCTCAAATGAGTACCCGGTGCGGTGTGTAAACATCGCCACTGGGGGAGACAAAGGCGGTCGGGCGTGGTGTTGACCACCCACCCCCCTCGTGTAACTGTGCCTGTCTTCATAGGTGCTCGCTAACAGCACTTGGCCCCTACAGTCTGTGAAGGCTACACGGGGGGGGGGGGTCGTTGTGGTCAGTGAGGCTGGGCAGGCTCCTAGGCCTCGCAGTGGAGACGCAGCGAGACGTCTGCCCCCCGTGGTGGTGGTTGTGGTCTCCGTGTGGCTGAGCGGCTCGTGGGGGTCTCGGTGGTTCGCGAGTTGCACTCCACGAACCTGGCGGGGCAGAGTTCGGTTTCCGCTCACGGTGACGTTTATTTGGTCCGGTCTTGGGCCTCCTCCTAGGTCGACTCGGCCTCAAACGAGCACCCGGTGCGGTGTGTAAATAACGCCACTCGGGGAGACAAAGGCGGCCGGGCGTGGTGCTGGACACCCACCCCCTCGTGTGCCATGCCGGTCTTCATAGGTGCTCGCTAACAGCACTTGGCCCAACAGTCTGTTAAGGCTACACGGGGGATCTTTGTCTTTGGTGTGTGGGGAGCGGTGGTGCAGCGGTTAGCTGTGTTTACCTGGCCACCCGAGTTCGATTCCCGCTCACGGCCAACATCGGTGACAATTATCTGAACCGCTCCTGGGCCTCCCCTAGGTCGACTCAGCCCCAAATTAGTATCTGATGCGGTGTGTAAAACATTGCCAACTGGGGATACAAAGGCGGCCGGGCGTGGTGCTGGCCACCCCCTAGTGTGTCGTGCCGGCCTTCATAGGTGCTCGCTAACAGCACTTGTCCTAAAAAGTATGTTAAGGCTATTACGAGGGGGTGGGGGGGGTCTTTGTGTAGTGAGGGATTGCATAACAAGGGGATTATTCTGCATTGATTGTTGTGATTTGATACGTGAACCACCCGGCCAACTTGTTTAGAAGCTCACAAGCAACACACGTTAAGCGGGGGACCACGGTGGCGAGATTTAACGACCTCGCCTGATATACAGAAGGTCGTGGATTCGATCCCGACGCTGTATATTTGGAGTTCTCCCCGTAGTCGCGTGGATTTTTCTCTGGGTCCTCCGGGTTTCCCCTCCACATTTAGAAACATGCGTTTAGAGTACTTGGTTGCTATAAATTGACACGTAATACGCCACTTCGTTGAGCTATTATTTGTGGTCAGGTCGCTTCTAATAAAGAGCGATATAGCTCGGTGAGCCTTACCTGGTAAAATATAAAAATAGTGGCGTGCAGTCCGCAAGTGGCGCTTGTGCATTTTTCTGCCACCCCCTCTGCCCTTGTGCTGCGAGGTAACTCGCACACACCTCGTCGTCGTCGTCGTCGCACCACATCAGGATGAGCTGCGTCCCTGCCTCACTGCTTACGCGTGCCCGTGCGACGTGGCCCCTCTTGCCCTTCGTCATTTACGTTTTTAGAAGATCCAGTTCGCGGACCAACTGCAGGAGGTGAGCAAGCGGCCCATGAAGACGGGAGTGGCCGCGTACTCGCGCTCCATCTCGCAGTCTTCGGCGGACAGCTACAGCTCCGGTGACTTCCGCACAGCGAGACACACGAGTCGTACGGCAGCGAATGAATGGACGGGGAGTTTTGTGTTTAATGATGCCCACCACAAGCGTTCAGTTCACTGCGAGTGGAGCAAACAGCGGCACGTAGTATTTTACGATTTTACGATGATATACGTGTCCGTCTTCAGTTTTTCTTCAGATTCCGGAATCGGAATAAAATCGGAAGAATTGTTTTTTATTATTTTATCGGTATCGAGGCTCTCACAAGTCCATGCGGATGTGCGTGTGGCTCAGTTTGGCGCCAGCTATCATAGAATGCAATCGTGTCACTACAGTTCTCTGCGACGAGTACATTTCCTTTAAAAACAACAGCATTCCGAGATTCAGTGGTAAAAGGGACCCACCCTGCAACTTACAGACGTCTCGGAACAGGAAAAGGTGAATACACCCACTTGCAGTATTAACCAGGATGGCCTGCAGAGTTTGATCAGCGAACCTCTGCCGCCAACGGGTGACCACGGTTTACTGCAATCGGGCCCGGCTTCCTAAATAGGTGTCATGGCATCACAGGAACAACCAATCGGAATCAAGCCAGATATTGGCCATGATGTCATGATGCCTGTCTGAGAACCCAAGGTCATTAACACGGTTATTCTGACTTCTGAGGTTGCTTGGTGCAGTTTGAAGTAAACATCGCGTATCACACTGCAAAATATGGCTGTAATAATTGGTGTTTAACTTAGTGAATTTAAACAATATTTGGAATATTAAACGCTTCTACACGCGACAATTTAATTTGTTTGGCTGTGTTGGGTGGTGGAGTGTTTCGTGATAAAAAAAAATTGCCCAGATCGTTACGTGGCCTAACCCAAAATTCTATGACGTGTGTCAGGTAAAGCCATGATAATATTAACGATGAAACATCTGCGTTGACTGATTCATTGCTGGTTCCTGTATTTCCAGCGTCTTTCTCGGAGAGCGAGGATGAGGTTTCCCCGAGGGAGAAGCGACAGTCGAACTCCAAGAGCAGCTCAGACTTCTGTGTGAAGAACATCAAGCAAGCCGAGTTCGGCCGCAGAGAGATCGAGATTGCCGAGCAAGGTAGGGAATGATAATCGTAGCGAGAGCGTCAACGGTGATTTGTGCTTGATAGAGCCGCCCTCCTTCGTGCCGGGACGTTTCAGCGCTTTGCACGCAATAAAGGGCACCCCCACAATGGCAGCTGCCCCAGTGGGCACAAGGTAAACTCAGATCCTGGTCAGCAAGTGAGTATTTATCTGCCAGTAGGGGAGGGTGGAGGGGCGATGATTTGCCATGTGTAATTCTAATTGAGTAATTTGGAGGTAATTTTTCAACATTTGGCTGTTTTGGCAAATACCAGTTACATTGTGTAGATGCTTTTTAGCTATGGGAGAAACCTGGAGGAAAACCCAATGCAGAACAAAGAGAGGACATACAAATTCCACGCAAAAAGGCGGCCGAGTCAATGGCGGAGTGGTTAGCGCCTCTTGCTGCGTGCTGCAAGTGTTACCATGGTGCTGCCGCCATCCTGTCACCCAATGAAAATGAATGATGCACCATTGCAGAGATGCCGGCTCTGATGGCGCTGAGGAAGCGGGCCCAGGGGGACAAGCCCCTGGCTGGAGCCAAGGTGGTCGGCTGCACACACATCACGGCGCAGGCGGCGGTGAGCCCACACCCTCGCCGTCAAGTTTACGTGAACTACACGGCATCCGTGGGCCCCAGGTCGGCTGTGGTCGAGTCTTTGGTTTTGTAATATATTCCGATTTTGAGGGGCGCTGCCACAGTGGTGTCGAACAGTTAGCAACAGCAGGGGGTCGAACCAAAAAATGGTTAAACGGAGTAAACCAGTAATTGCATGAACCAAAATTGAAAACCAAACCTTCCATCAAATGTCCTGCTCTAGAATGAAACTCATACCCTACAAAAAGAGCATTTGGTTACTGGTTTTAATGAGTTAATTCATAAAAAAATTGTGCTTTATAGATTCACTGATTACTCTAGTGGGGACGTTTGCCATGGTCAGTTAGGTCACTCGGGAGCTACCACAGCAGTGCAACGGTCAGGACACCGGACTTGCAATCCAGAGTAGTTGGCTCAATTTAAATCTCCTGGCCGCAGGGCCGTCCATAGGCAGGTGTGGGCCCCTCGACCCTTTCAAACTAAACTGGAAGTATTACATCTGATACCGTGACGTCGAAGTGCGGGGCCCGGGGCGGTCGCCATGATTCACCGGACGGCTCCGTCTGACACGACCTGCCACCGGATGGCTCTGCCTGGCCATGGCAGTTGAAACAATGGGGGATAAGTTGATTCGCTCACCACCACCTCTGTCCACCCAGCAGTTTGCGTTTAGTATGGGTGTGCCCACTTTCAATACATCCGATCAACGTGGAAGATTACCGCAAGTCCCTTCATCAATGGCGTGAGCAAGCAAGGTGCCCCTTCCTCCCTCCAACCCAGCTTAAATATACGCTGCCAAGCCTGGTGGTGCCCATTCAGACGCTGTCTTTCCGACAGACCTGTTCTTCACCTGAGGATGGCTGCTTGCGTTGTGGCCGAAACGTCGTGAGAATGATTTTATTCTGTTTTCTTTTTATTATTTTATTATTTCCCTTCTACGTGACTTTACCGAAAGAACCAAGAAGATGAATCCCTGCAGTCATGAAAGCTTTAAATCGAAATTTACTTTTGTACTTAAAAGAGTTTGGTTTGTGATGCTAATGCCGTGTCATGTGCGATGCTAATGGCGTGTCGTGTGAGACACTAACACCGTGTGTCATGTGTATGCGCAGGTGCTGATAGAGACTCTGTGTGCCCTCGGGGCGCAGTGTCGCTGGGCAGCCTGCAACATCTTCTCCACGCACGATGAAGTGGCGGCTGCACTCGCCGAGTCTGGTGGGAATGCGAGCAAATCCCACTCTCCCATACTACTCAACTAAACTGTTAAACTATTTATATTTTACCAGGTAAGGCCCACATATAGCTCTTATTCAGAAACGACCTAGATATCACAAATGATAGCTCAACCAAGTGGCTTTGTGGGAATTTATAGCAGCCAAATACTCTAAACGCACGTTTCTACATATGGAGGGAAAAACCGGAGGACCCAGAGAAAATACACGCGACCAAATATACAAGCATCAGGGTTGGCATCGAGCCCATGGCCTCCTGTTTGCCAGGCGAGGTAGTTAACATCTCAATGCTACCGTGGCACCACGACACAGGGTGGCAGTGGTTGACACTCATGCCTCACAGCAAAAAGTGTCCTGGATTCCGCTCCCAGCTTGCATGCATTTCTGTTCTGCATCAGTTTCCTCCGGGTTCTCTGGTTCCTCCCGTAGATAAAATAAAAATATACCAATGCTGAAAAATTAGCCGCACAATTACTTGACTGGTGATACATGTCGCAGGACACTCCTCAAAGAAAGTCTTTCTGGGTGAATACACGTAAGAATAGCAGTAATACAAATTGGGAGAATTCCATCCTTGCTACAACATTAATCGATTCCTCTGTCCTCACCCCCACGGGCTCCATCATCATCACTCTGCTAGCAAAAGCCAGATGGCCTGCTCGCCAGTGGCTACTGTGAGCTTGGGTGTAATCTTATACTGTTCCCTTTCATCATCATTGTCAGCCATGGTCAATCCACTGCTGGATGAAGGCCTCTGCAAACCGCCGCCACCTCCCACGATGCAACAGTCCATCCAGCACCTGCACACTAACCGATTTCGTTGTTATTTTATCGACCGTCACCCCTGCGACTAGCTTATCCTGCCGGAGCCCATTTTGCTTCACAGTTTTTAATGATCTCATTAACCCGTGTACGTTTCTCTAATCCACGTGTTCCTTTTTTTGTGTGCGTGCATGTCTCCATGCTTCTTTTGTGTGCATGTTCGCTCTTTGCCCGAATCACCTTGCACCCTGTGGGCATTACCCTGCCATTAGGCGATGATGATTGCTGCTGTGGCGTTCTCATTTTGAATAACGTCAAGGGAACTTTACAGCCACAGTGAAGGGTGCGGCGTGTGTTAACACGTTTATTTGTATTATTATTATTTGATACAAAAACACTTGGTAAAAGAGTAGGTTGTACAAAGTCACTCCCCATAAAAAAGTATAGAAATATCAGACGAGGTTTTTTTTAGGTTGATTGATATCACTTGTTCTGACGTGTTTATGAACAAAACATAAACTTTTTGGAATATTGTACCGTAACAATCTACAAATGTTTATTTTTATACAACACAAAGACAACCTTAATGGCATTGGCATGGCAACTTATTATTTTAAAAGGAAGGGAGTGGGGGAACAGAGTTGGGTACCAGAGTGACTCGACATGTTCTTCTCTCGCAGGCTTCTCGGTGTTTGCTTGGAAGGGAGAGGCGGAGGATGACTTCTGGTGGTGTATCGACCGCTGCATTAACGTCGAGGGCTGGCAACCGAACATGGTCTCCAACACACCACACCCACTCCACGACACATACACCCCACACAGAAAGACAAAATAAAGACAAAGATCCCTCCATGGTCGATCAAAACGAGTAACACTTTGTAAGGAAGATCAATGGTAGCTGTCCTATGGGCAGACTTGCCTCTGCAATAGAAATGTGCAATTTTCACCGCTGGCTGAGGGCTGTGGACAGGAGATGAGTTCCGCCTTCAAATGCTCATTTGAGCAGGAACTCGCCAACTTTTTGCGTATTTTACCGCGCGGTGACGGTGAGATGGCGACGCCTGTGCCGACAGATCCTGGATGACGGCGGGGACCTCACCCACTGGATGTACAAGCAGTACCCGTCAATGTTCCGCACCGTGCGGGGCATCGTGGAGGAGAGTGTCACGGGCGTGCACAGGTGCTTCATGCACAACAACAACAACCGTCATTCGCCACTAAGTGGCGGTGATGTGAACACGGCGCTTGTGCCAGGCTATTTGCACTTTCAGGCAACGTTAAGTGTCGAATGCCCGCTGGCAGGGCTTCACGGGACAGACCCAGGTGCCATGGGTTGAATGACTGAGATGACTGGACAATGCACCACCTGTGCCCCCTACTGTGCTGTGTTTTAGCCGCGTGGCTCAGTGGTAGAACGAGTGGCTCGCAATCGGAAGGTTGCGATATATAATCCTGTTTGGGGGCTGACTCATTCCATCATCCCTGCATGTTAGGTAAAAACGAGTACCACTTTGTGAGGAAGATCAATGGTGGCCGTCCTATTGGCAGACTTCCCTCTGCAATTTTCTCCACCGGCTGAGAGCCACCTGCCTAAAACATAGCACAGATCATCACCATCATGACTGCTACGCTTGTTTTATTCAGGAAAGCCTCGCCCAAGCCTCGAGACTCAATTTCAGGAGGGTCCTCTTAAGTTTTTATCTGGTAGGGGACGATGATTGCTCTGTGTTTCTCTTAGTATTTTTTTCTGCCTAGGGCCCCTTCCCCCTAATTGCAGTTTGTCCCATTGCCACACAAGGTGACTGCAGCAACCTGTAATTGGGCTTTATTCTGCCAGTGAAGAGCGATGATCGCTCTTCTCTGTGTCATCCCAATTGAGTAATTTGCAGTATAATTCTTCAAATTTGGCAATTTTGGACCTTGACGCTGGGGCACAACAGCCTACTCTTATTCGCATGACGTCACAGGATTGTTAACGTCCACTGCGAGTGCAGTGGACGGCAGGTGCGTTATGGTTTGGCTAGATATTGGAGATTGCTGCGCTTCTACTGTGCAGCGGCTGCGAGATCTGGCGTTGGGTAGAAAGCGTCGGTAGCCAGGGAGATGTGGTGGCGTCAGCGTCTTCGTGCACGATGACAACTTGTTCCTAAATGTTAACCGTAGTAGCCTTCCGCATTCAAACCACAAATTTCTGCTACAGGCTGGTGAAAGCACTACCACTGGACCACGTTGCCGCTCCATAGAACAACGTTGCCCCTTCAAGTTCATGTATTAGGTATAGCCCTGTGAGCCATTCGGCTCTTGAATCGGGTGCAACCACAACAAACAAAAAACAAAAACATGAACAAAAAAACATCTTAAAGTGAATATGTGACTGAGTGCAAACAGAAAATCCCAGAAAAGACAGCAAAATGTTGCAGAAAAAAACACCGTACACCAACGCTGTGTGCAAAAATCCCAGTTGGATGCAAGTCAAACAACCAACAACATCCACAAGACAACTTAGATTAAGGCCATCAGTCTAACTCTGTACTACAACAAACAAACATGGCTAAACCAATATATTTTTTGAAATCACCAAAATAAAGCCATGAAACCAATGAAACAGTGATCATAGGAACTGTGATGGAATTTTCACAATAAATGGCATAAACAACATGTACTACCAAAACCCTGCAGCCATAGCTGGCTGCATGAGTCACTCCACAACGTCATCTTGAACTTGGCTGAATGCTACCGTGGCATTGCACGCGATTGTTGAATGCTCCTTCTGGTGGTTGCCGTGTGTTTGTGTGCAGGCTGTACCAGCTGTCCAAGGCCGGCAAGCTGTGCGTGCCAGCTGTCAATGTTAATGATTCGGTCACCAAGCAGAAGTTTGATAACCTGTACAGCTGCCGGGAGTCCATTCTTGATGGGTGCGTAGGGCCTCCGTGCGCAACTCACACTGATAAATGTTAACGCGTGTTGTGCGGTCTATATATTTGTATTTATATATATCTCTAACCTGGAAAATATCGCTTGAGAATGAACGGCTCGTTGGCAAGGGTGTCCAGGGTGTCCAGGGTGTCAAGGGATGCATACATAGCAAATACGTAATGACAAATATGGTAAATACAGTAAGGCCTCGTTCTTTAAAAACTGACAATAGTAGAATTCGCGATTGTAGATATGGTATGTTTATATAGGAAAAAGGGGGTTAGATTCTCGTGTCTGACAACATACAAGAGAAAATTTCAATGTTTCAACATATTCATCCTTTACTCTACATATAAATAGCATCTATATACTTAATTAAATTGTACAATGATACAAATAGATAATAACACAAATAATACAACAATATGATACATAATTTACCTCAACACTTGAACGTTAACGATACACCAACTAGGCGTCCGTATGGCACCTCAACGAGTGGACGGCTAGATGCACAAGGCAATGCGTGTAATGCACATTAAAAGGTGCAAAACCTGAACCAGTATACAGTAAAACCTTGGATTGCAAGCATAATTCGTTCCAGGAAACGTGTTTGTAATCCAAAGCACTCGTATATCAGTTGTGATCACGTGACGCTCGGCAGACAAAGCGTATACACGCACTACTCGTATTGCAAGACCTCGCTCGTTTATCAAATTAATATTTATTTAAAAAATTTGCTCGTCTTGCAAAACACTCGCAGACCAAGTTACTCACAATCCAAGGTTTGTTTACTGTACAAATATGAAATTGTGAATAATCGAATTTCGTGAAAACTTCCACAAATGAAAAGGTTTTACTGCACGTAAATATCCATACACATACATAGCAAACGTCAAAGACATACACCTAAAGAATACACGTATACTTAAGTATGTTGAACTTCTTTCGCACCGTACGTAGCCAACCGTGGTAACAGACTGTAGGGGCAAGTGCTGCTCACGAGCACCTAATGAAGGCTGGCACAGCACAAGAGGGTTGGGTGGCCAGCACCACACCCTCCACCTTTGTCTCCCTCGTGGCGATGTTTACACACCGAACCAGGCACACTTAAGGCTGAGTCGACCCAGGGGAGGTCCGGGACCAGTTCAGATAATCGTCACGTGGTGTTGACCGTGATTGGGAATCAAACGCAAACCGCTACACTACTGTTCCCCATAGAAAGACAAAGACACATCAACATATAAACATGCACACTCATCCGTACATATGTAGTGTGGGTTTCACGATGGCGGAGACGCAGGTTTGGAGGCAACACGTTTATTAACACAAAGCTACGATACAGCACGTACCGAACCCTTAACACTCGAAGGGGTTACGGCCCCTTCACCCGCTGCCTAAGGAGGTACTGCCTGCACACTGACGTGCCCCACTACTGGGGCCACGGTCTCTGGGTCCTCCGGCTAGAGGTGACCTAGGGGAGGCTGTTCTGACCCAACCCATCCAAGGTACAGGTTCCGACCACTGGCCTGCTCGGGCCAGGCCCTTACAAGGACGGCGGGTCAGCTGAGTCCCAGGGTCCGAGCTAGCCGGGCTTCAGTCTTCAACTGGCCCCGGACCCGTCCAGAGGTCCGGCTTTTATACACCTCCCAGGCCCTGGCCACGCCTCCTTCCCAGAGAGTTCCGGGGGGGGGGGGGAGGGGTCGCGGGGGAACCTAGAACACCCCACAGCCTCCCCCCTGCTTTGGGGCTGGGGAATCTAGCGACCTTTATGTCGGTCCAAGTTACTGCCCCTGGTGGGCCCTGTCTGCTACTGCAGGTAAGTACACGTAGCCCCTTTACAGCGCGCTACACATATACCTAGAAATCGAAAGCAGGCCACGTATATAACAAGGGTGCCTAACAGTTGCTACTCATTGCAATAATTAACAGGCATGGAAGCGTGCGCTATGTCTTCCATCATAATTATATGCTTATGACTTTACACATACGCAGTGGCGTCACTAGGGGGGTGTGGGGGGTGCGGACCGTACTGGGTGACACCATCAGAGGGAGTAACACCACAATGACTGTCTATAACATTTTTGTGCAGTGTTTCAGCAGAAATTTATTATTTTTTATTAAAAATATCCCTGTAGTTATAACAACAACAATTTTCGTAAGCCCAGCTTACATGTACTGTATCAATATATCTACAAGGCTAAAACTCTGCTAATTTACTTTTTTAACCTTCTAATGCGCTCCGGTCAGAGCTGTCATTATTGCCCAATTACAATGATGCTTCGAATCATGTGGTTTCGTCTGCATGCGCTACAAGCACGCGCTGTTGTTATCATCGCTGCTGGTCTCTACTTTGTGTGAAAATCCCATCCGGTAATATTTTTTTTATGTCGCCCACCCTCGTGTCTTGTGCAGTCTCAAACGGACTACAGACATTATGTTTGGCAGTAAGCAGGTGGTGGTGTGCGGATATGGAGAGGTGAGCTCTTGTGTCTGATACAAACTTATCTGGGGTCTAGCACCCAGTTCCTACCGAAACTGCACTCAATAGAATTCAGAGTAGAACAGCAGTCAGGGTGAAGGATGATCCAACACTCATTGATTCACTCCCGTCGCTCGCTCACCGGTGGTCAGTCACCTCCGTGTCACTCTTCTGCAAATGCAATTGGCGTGGTTACTGTTCTCATGAACTTCACTCGTTGATTCGTGCACCCGTGTTGAGGACTCGGTCTGCCACACACCGACCGCTTCATCTCATCCACACTTGTGTTCAACCAACACTGCAGGGCATAACAACTCGCTCAACCACTTACTCGCTGATCCACTTAGCCAGTCAATGATCTATGCTCCCACTAACTCAACACACCGTGGGTCTCGACACTTCCCTTTTTGATTATTCCCTCGCATCGTCTCTTTTCCCCCAAGTTGTTGCAATAACTCTGGCTCCATTCAAGAAACGTGTTAACTCTAATCACAACTTTGATTGTGCTGTTTGTTGCCGGCCGCTTGATGTTTTAGGGCTTTGGGGCTGTGTTCAGAAAAATTGTGTTTAAGAAAAAATATATCTAAATGTGAGTGTTGTGGCCCAGTGCAGGCTGTTGAGCCCCCATTTTGCAAATGTTATTCGCTGCTTATTGTGTGATTCACCCAAAGGTCCCATAATGGCAAACTTTGTATTGACTTCAATATTCCATGCCTCATCAGCAGTCGCGCAGTCAATCGGTTTGATTTCTGCTCGCAGCCAACGTCGGTGACGAATATCTGAATCATTCCGTGGTTTACCCAGGCTGATTCACCTTTAAATAAGTACCAGTGCGGTGTGTAATGAACATCAGTGCGCATGGTGTTGGCCACTCCATGCCTGGTTCGCCTTCGGAGGTGCCCGCTGACAGCGCTTGGTCTTGTGGCATGCAGGTGGGCAAGGGCTGCTGCTCTGCACTGAAAGCGCTGGGTGCCGTGGTTTACGTCACGGAGATGGATCCAATATGTGCCCTGCAGGCCTGGTAAACATGTCGAGTGGTTGGGTCCTCTGCACCGATACATTTACAAAGTGGCAGTGCTTTTTCAAAAACATTACTATAATAATGATAATTGTTTTTTTACCCTTTTATCTGGCAACAAAACTGACACCTTTTTATACAAGGAGTCATGTTTGCATTGACCACAATACCTGAGGTCGGAATGCAAACAAAAAACACAACTCTTATAATGTATGCACTGTCCTTGAAATTGGTTGGTCCACACCCGAGACAGCTTTTCTTAGAGCCTAGTCTCACATTTGTGCATACATTATCAGAGTTGTGTTTTTTGTTTGCATTCCGACTGCAGGTATTGTGGTCAATGCAAACATGACTCCTTGTAAAAAAAAGGTGTCAGTTTTGTTGCCAGATAAAAGGGTAAAATTTTTTTTATCATATTTTGCTACTGGCAAAGGAGGTTCCAATGGTGTAAAAACATTACTGTGCTCTAGTTAATGCTGGCTGCGAGGGCTATGCGTTGAATCACTTCACGTGGTCAACAAAATACACCGACAGCACACGTTTGTGTCTCCATATAGACAAGAATACTGCGTCGCTCAGCTGGAGAGCGAGCGGAAGGTTACGAGTTCAGATCCTGATTGGGGTCCACTCAGCCCATCATCTCTGAGTCAATAAAATTAGTACCACTTTGTGGGAAAGATCGACAGTAGTTGTTCTTTGGATGGACTCGCCACCGTCCTAGGAATGTGTCATTTCTGTCTGCAGGGCCCTAAACAGGAGATGAGCAAAAATGCCTCTGCTCAATTTAGTAGGAAATCACTGACTATATAAGACTCGTTTTTATCTCATCCAAACTGTTCAACCAACACACTTCAGGTTACAACAGCACACCTACTCACCCACTCACTGTCCCACTCACCAACGTACTCAACCACTCAGTCAGCCACTCACTCACCCACTCACTCACCCTCACATTCCACCCACTCACCCAACCAGTCACCACACTGCAGGTCACAACACTTTTCTTTCTGCTTCTTCCTCGCACTGCTACACTTTGTAATTCCCTCCCATCGTCTCTTCCCAAAGCTCTTATTAGTACCCTTGCTCAATTCAAAAAACCTTTTCTTACTTCGATAGTGCTGTTTGTGGCTGACTGTTTGACATACTGGGCCTTAGAGCCTTTGCTCACCAACTGTTTTAAAGGACGAAATGAAAATAATGAAAGGCCACATGTTGTGCGTTGTGGGAATGCAGCTTAGAGGGCTACCGGATTGTGAAACTCGCGGAGATCGTGCGTCAAGCAGACATCATCATCACCTGCACAGGTGAGCTGCGTTGGGCCCTGCGGCACACGCCGCCACCGCGAGGGCCCCCGTTCCGAACTCACTCGCGCCGTTCACAGGCAACAAGAACGTGGTGACACGCGAGCACCTGGACCGGCTGAAGAACGGCTGCATCGTGTGCAACATGGGCCACTCCAACACGGAGATCGACGTGGTGAGCGCGAGCTGGCACACGCTGGCACGCAAACACTGACAGACGCTCGCTTGCTCGCTGATATGCGCTGGCGCACACTAACACACAATCGCTTGCTGTGACACGCTAACTCATGCCGACACGCTGACACGCGCTCGCTCCTGCTGACACGCTGACACACGCTCCCCCGCTAACACACACGCTGACACACGCTGACATGCTCACACGCTGACACAGACACACCGTCATGCACCGACACGCTGACACATGCTCGCTAACACACACTGACACCCTGACATGCTCACGCGCTGACAGACACGCTGACACACAGGCACTGACACGCAATGACACGCACGCTGGAGCACGCTCGCTGAAACATGCTGACACATACAGGAATGCTTGTTTACACAGGCTGACACACACTGACACACACACACTCTCTTGCCGATGTATGCGTCTGTGTGTGTGCGTGCGTCTGAGCAGGCGAGCCTGCGCAGTCCTGATCTCACGTGGGAGCGAGTGCGAACTCACGTGGACCATGTGACTTGGCCCGATGGAAAGCGCCTCGTTCTGCTGGCCGAGGTACGGCCATGATCAATCCACTGCTGGATGAAGGCCTCCCCAAGCTGTGACCACCTCTCACGATCATCTTTATCATCCGTGGCCGATGCGCACGCCATTTAGCTCCTGGACACGAGTTGTTTTCATCGCTCCATCTGCGTGGGGGACATCCTCTTCGGTGCGTGCTCTCATTTGGCCGCCATTCCGTAATTAGTCGTCTTGCCGTGACGTGGCCGGCCCAAGTCCCCTTCGTGTTATTAAGCCATGATGTTTATAACTTGTGCATTTTCTCCGATCCGTATGTTCATCCTGTGTCTCGGTGTCATTCCCAGCATGCGTCACTCTTTGCTTTTTTTGCGCACTTTTCATCTTTTGTGTCATTGTACTTGTCAGTCTGCACGTGCCTCATCCAGTCACCATAGTGGGTCATACACACTCGTTAAAAATGTCTTGGGCACATTGCCACGTTTCGTTATCACGTTCAACTTCATATTTTATTCCAATCCGCTCTCACACACATTTTGCGTCATCATCATCAACCTGGTCCATCTTTAATTAAAAAATCCCATCAGATAAATAATGACACAAGGTATAGGACGATAAAATATTACACACAACCACATCAGTGACACGGCCCAGCAGGCTGCCTAAGAAGATGTGAGTGGGTGAGCGAATGGCTGAGTGAGTTGGTGAGTGGGACAGTGAGTAAATGAGTAGGTGTGTTGTTGTGACCTCCAGTGTGGTGGTTGAACAGTTTTGATGCAGAGGTTCGTGGGTGTTCAAATCCAGAGGTTTCCCTGGTTAATACTGCAGTGTATGAACCATACAATACCACGTGCCATCAGTTTCACTCACAGTGGCTGATAACTAGTCACAGTGGCTGACGTCATTTGAAAGAGTTGGAAATTGTGCAGGTGCCACGGTCCAAATTTTACACACCGCAAATTGCTCAATTGGGAAACACGCAGAGCAATAAATCATCGGCCCCTACTGCGAACACTTTGCAGGATCCACGTGAAGAAGAGTCTTGAGACTCGGTGAGGATTTTCTGGCTCTTGAGACCCTCAGGGCAACAAGATCCAACAAGGGACTTGATGGTCTGTGTCCTGCGTTTCGACATAATCTGGGACTATATGGACATTAATTCTAGATTTGAAGCTTTCGTGACTGCAAGGATTCATACTCTTAGGTTTTTTCGGTAAAGTCACGTTGGTAAAAATAAATAATAAAAATGATAGAAATGATAATAGAAATAAAATAATGAATCACGACGTTTCGGAGGCAACACAAGTCTCCGTCATCAAGTGGGAACGTCACAGCTAAATTTACTGTATCAAGTTTACTGTATCAAGTAAATTTAGCTGTGACGGTCCCACCTGATGACGGAGACTTGTGTTGCCTCCAAAACGTCGTGATTTATTATTTTATTTCTATTGTCATTTCTATCATTTTTATAATTTATTTTTAACTACGTGACTTTACCGAAAAACCTAAGAGTACTATATGGACAGGCAAACTCCCGAAAGAATGTAAGCAGGTCAAAGTCATCACCATTTTTCTGGCCCTCCACCTCCAAGCTGATGGAACGTGTCATGTTTGCCAGACTTTACTCATTATCGACCCCCAAAAAAAAAAATCGGTTTTCAAACTAGGCTTAGCTGCTGCAAAACAGACCTTTGCCTTCACCACCCTCATAGAGGCTGGTTTCCAGCATCAACAGAAAATCGGCACAGCAATGATTGACCCCTGTGGTGCTGCCTATGACACTGTTTGGCATCGTTGCTTGCTGCTGAAGTTGGCCAAAATCATCGGATGTCGTTCTTCTTGTTCACCTAATCGACATGATGCTCAGTAACCGTACTTTCAGGGTGGACCTCGCTCATGTCTCTGCGTATCATTGCTTTCTTTTTTATTTTGCTCTCTGCATTTGCTCCTTTGCTGGTGATTTATTTATTTTTTTCTTAAGCAATTCCTTTGCTTTTTTTCTGTTTTTGCTGAACGTTTTTAGGGCCGTCTTCTGAACCGTAGCAGCTCGAGTGTGCCCTCGTTTGTGCTGTCCATCACAGCCACCACACAGGTGAACTGACACGCAGTGCGCGTCGGTGCTTGGTAGTGCAACTCGCCACTCGCCATACCACTCACACTATCGATACCAGTCACTGACCACGAGTGATACCACTCGTACAATGCCAGACGCACTCAGCACTCACTCTCATGATACCACTCACACTCACGATACCACTCACACGATGCCACTCAGTCACCGCTCACGGTATCACTCGTACTCACCCTCGATAGCACTCGCCACTCACGACACTATTCACCACTCTCACAATACCACTCACACAATATCACTCACACTTATACCATTGACACTCACGATACCACTCACACTCATGATACCACTCACACAATGCCACTCAATCACCGCTCACGGTATCACTCACCCTCGATACCACTCGCCACTCACGACACTATTCACCACTCTCACAATACCACTCACACAATATCACTCACACTTATTATACCATTGACACTCATGATACTACTCACGATGCCACTCGCACGACTCGCACATACTCTCCACTCGGACACACTTGCCAACCACGCAAACACAGCCGCAGACTCCCACTCGCACACACCAACACACTCACGTCAGATGTGTGCTGATTGTACCAGAAGTCATGCTCTTGCTCTGGAAAGTGTGCGTGTGCATATGCTAAACGTAAAAAACGTGTGATGACATGAGATCCCAATACTTGCATGTGTGCATGCGTGCTTGTGTGTGCACGCGTGTGTGTAATGGTTAACGCGCTGCGCGAATAACCCGGCGACCCAAGTTCTATTCCCGCTCACTGCCAACACCAGTGACGATTATCTGAACTGGTCCTGGGCCTCCCCTAGGTCGACTCAGCCTCAAATGAGTACCTGATGTGGTGTGTAAACATTGCTACTTGGGAGACAAAGGTGGTCGGGCATGGCGCTGGCCACCCACGCCCTCGTGTGCCATGCTGGTCTTCATCGGTGCTCCCTAACAGCACTTGCCCCAACGGTCTGTTCTCTGCGCGTGTGTGTGACAGGCGCTGGCTCTAATTGAACTGTACAATGCTCCAGACGGACGCTACAAACAGGATGTGTATTTACTGCCGAAGAAGATGGGTGAGACATTCACTTCATCCCTGCTGTGCATTCTTTTTCACTCTTTGACATTTGCAGCGTTCATAATACCGTTAGGTTTGTTACGCGCTGCACAGCCGTTCGTACAGTGGCCGTTGTCACAGTTCTACTTCGTCGCAAATGAACTCCAGAACTCCCATTAGACCAGCACCTACAGGACACGAGTGAGGGAAGCTGACAAAGAGCTTCAGAATCCCAAAGACGGTTCAAAAACGTTATGATCTCTGGGAGGATCAGAGCAAAGTGCTCAAGGCTCGCCCATCGCATTATGCCCCAAAGGATGCCGTTACTTGCGTACTCTGTTCTACAAAATATTGTATGCACAGAAACGCACAAGTGTTGTTCGTGAGCACATAAGAGGGCCGGTCTGGCACACCTATGATGGGGTGGGTGGCCAGCACCATGCCCAGCCACCTTTGTTTCCCGACTGGCGATGTTTACACATTGTTACATATTGCACCAGGTGCTCATATATGGCTGAGTCGACCGAGGGGGAGGCCCAAGACTGCTTCACATATTTGCTACCGATGTTGGCCATGAGCGGTGATTGAACTCTGTTGCCGGGGCACCGCATTGTGAACAAAAGACAGCTCTCTGTGTCGTCCTAGACATTAATGTTATTTAATGTTTTTTAGCCAGGAAAGCCTCACTGAGTCTCAACACTTTTTTTCAGGAGGGTGCTGCTAAATTTTCGTAGTAGGAGGCAATGATTGCTATGCTCATCCCAATGAAGTCATTTGCAGGTAATTTTTTTTTCAAATCCAGAGCGGCCTGCCGAATTTGCACCGCGAACCTCTGCAGCAATCCCCAAGCACGCTTCCACCGTTCCACATTAGTCCCCAATATATTTCCAGACATTGCAATATGTGGCCTGATCAAGTGAAGGGGAAATCGGTCTCTATTGGAAGCACGTTATTGTTGGTGCTTCAACAGACTGTGTGTATCACCTGTGTCCGTGTCACAGACGAGTACGTGGCGAGTCTGCACCTGCCAACATTTGATGCTCATCTCACCGAGCTCACAGACGACCAAGCAAAGTATCTGGGGATGAGCAAGAATGGTCCTTTCAAGCCAAACTATTACAGGTGGGCAGCACATGCACGTGCCATAGATCGGCCCGTATGGCCTTAACAGACTGTAGGGGTTAGTGCTGTTAGCGAGCAGCACCTATGAGGGCCAGTACAGTGCACGAGGGGGTAGGTGTCCCAAGTGGCAATGTTTACACACCGCACCAGGCTCTAATTTGAGGCTGAGTAGACCTAGGGGAGGCCCAGGACCGGTCGAGATAATCGTCGCCGATATTGGGCACGAGCAGAATTAAACTCGGGTTGCCGGGTTCGTAGCGCAACGCGCTAATCGCTACACTACCACTCCCCACTACTAAGGATCCACGGGCCTCACACACACGCAGTCGCTGGAGTGAAATAGATGTTTTATCCTTGATCCCGACCAGGTGGATCATAATCGAAAGGTTGCCAGTTCATATCCTGGGTGGGGGGGGGGGGGTTGACTCAGACCATCATCATTCTGGGATTGTAAATTGAGTACCACTTTGCCAAGAAGATCAACGGTGATTGTGTCCTGTGGATCGACTTGCCCCCATCATAGGAATGTGTCAATTCCACGGTCACTTGGCCCAGGGCCGTAAACATGAGCATCACTCACTTTGGCTGCTGACGTTTGATGCCAGCCTTGTCCATGTGACTGACGCAATGTTAGGCCTAATGTCTGTATGTACGTTTAACTTCTTTTATACATAGCCAACCGTACTAATCGGAGGTGCGGGCACATTGGATGCAGATAGATGCATTGGATGCAGATGTTGGTCAGCGTCGTTTATTTCACAAGGAGACATATTAAACCCTAATTTAAACACTTATAACAGCATTGCCACCACTGCTCACGTTGAACCAATGCTCCTAAGTAATGCACTCCCAGAATGCTATGCGTATGATCGGTCTGTCTACCTGGCGGGACAGACGATTGGAGCAGGAGGATGTCGCCTGCGAAGTGATTTTGTTACATTCTCCACAGAGATGCTGGTGATCTCTTTGGGTCACTTGGAAGGACGTTATTAACCAGTTTAAGTCATAACTGGCTGTGATGTTTCCATCCTACCTGCCGATGTTAGTAGTTATTTTCGACTCTCTGGTGTTACATTAACAGGTTAGATGTCTCACTAACAGGTTAAATGTCTCACACTAACACAGCCACCGTTGCTGGTTTTCCTCGATGTGGCGGTGGCGCTACGATCTAACATTAACATGCTAATCTCTCACAATACAACGGCCACCTCTGCAGCTTCGTAGTGGAGGTAGCTCTCCGATATACCCAATCTGAAATTTACATGCAAATTTCATCACTAGCCCCGCCCACTTCGCTTATGACCCTTGGGCCACACCCATCTCAAACCTTGATAACATCCTGCCTCAGCAGCTCTCCCGCTATTCTTTCACCTGATGACGATTGCTTGTGTTGCGATCGAAACGTCGTGATATTTGTATGATTTTTTCTGTCTACGTGGCTTTACCGAAAGACCCAATTAATATGAATTCCTGCAGTCACGAAAGCTTTAAGTCAAGATATCAAATATTGGTTACCAACATCACATTTTCAACCTAGGAGTTGTTACAAAGGACATTTTACAAATACAGCCATCTTCTTCCTACGTGCCGAGGAATGGAACGTGGCCGAGAGAACGTCCACTGAGGTTCGTGTAACAGGTGCTGGGTGGATTGTTGGGTTGCCAGGTCGCGAGAGCTGGCAGCCTCCCCAAGGTGAGGCTTTCATCCAGCAGTGGATAGATCGTGGCTGACGATGACGATGATGGGAAGAGTGACGTGTGTGTTGTCGTCTCTAGATATTGACGCAGACCAAGAGGTGGAGCTGACCCCAGGCTGGGCAGTGGAGGCGACCTCCACGGCACGGTGTGCTGCATCGGCGACCGTAATCATGAGCCCCCTGGTGGTGGTTATAATCATTCAGCTTCGTGTAGCCACCTTCCTGCAGCCGCGGCCCCCCCGGGGCACCACTGACGTCCACTGTGCTAGTACAATAGAGAGGTTTGTGTTCATGTTTTTTTATTTGCCAGGACAGAGGGCGTGTGTGTGTGTGGAACACGATTGAATATGTGTTGAATGAAAACCCTTTCATCTTTACTGCCAGGACAAAGTGGGTGGCCCGGATATCACCAGACACATTTGAACCAAGTTAAATGATATTGTTATTATCTCAACACTCATTCATGGAGTTGTTGAAACAACCAAATATAGGATCACAGAGCTTGGGCAATTGTCAATTCTGGCTGCCTTCCTGCTCGTCTGGGGTTTCCCCACGGTGGCGTGACGCGGTGTGCACCCGTAACGACGCTCGATACAAATACAGCAATTATCATTCCTATTCTCACTAAAACAGCGACATTTCATCACATTTTCAGGGACTATTACGAATATGCAGAAATGCCTCGGGGTGGGAAAAATATTTTATCATCGAATGTTTTCAGAAAGTGAAAACGCCTGACGCGCGCGTTGACGATTCCGCGGTTAGATGTAGCACAGCGACGTGCGCGTGTTGTCGTAGAGAGTAGTGTCGCCTTAGCGTGCGTCTCCGCTTCAGTGCTAGCGCTGTGTTTCGCATTGAGAAGCGAATCGACTCTTCTGTCAATGCAAGCTGAGGGCAAATCAAGTTGCCCTTCTCCCCTACCAACGTTACACAAGGTGCAATTTGTCACATTTCCAGTGTGTACGTATGTAGAACTTCTCTCGCACCATACGTAGGCAACCGTGGTAACCGGAGGTGCGGGGAAAGGACAACAAACTAAACATGTACGTGTGTTGAACTTCTTTCGCACCGTACGTAGACAAACGTGCTAATCAGAGGTGCGGGGAAGGACAACAAACTAAACACGTATGTATGTTGAAGCTTCGCACCTTCCGTAGCCAACCGTGCTCATCGGAGGGAGGCCTTTGTGCAATAATAGATTGACACATAACTGATAGCAACAATATTAATTATGACACACATAGCAGGTGAATTATATTGCCTTACTGTGGGATACGCACTTTGAACTAATTATACTGATGCATATTAGCTTGGGAAGCCTCGCAGGGTCTCAAGACACAATTTCCGCAGGATCTTGCTACATTGGGATGTTCGGTTAATTCCAGCAACGAGAGTTTGGCTTCTTGCGAGAGGTAACCGGAGAACGTGGAGAAAAGGCAGCACAGAGGAGTGGGTCACACTTAAAGCTCCACCCAGATGGATTCAATAATCCATTGCTGTACTGCCATCTTCTGGCCAGCCCCTACACTACAGCACCTGCTAGTCCCAAGCACCCTCGCGCTCGACCACGATCCAGGCTATCGGCCCGGCTGCTGGCGGCAATGTCCAATCGCTGAGGGCAGCGGTCTACGCGCACCCTCCCATCACATCACCCCCCATCTCCCTACCCCATCACATCAACCCCTATCTCCCCATCACCACCCCACTATCACCTCCCACCCCCCTCCCATCAAATCGCACCTTGCACGTTGGTTAGCCGCAGGCTGGAATTGCAATCCAGAGGTCGCCATTTCCATGCAGTCTCGCGGTGCGACAGGTGAAACAACGTGGCAAGTTTCTCTTATCCCTCCCACGGCCGTTTCAATCTGGCCAGCGGTATAAATAGGTGCACCACAGTCGATTTTGGCAGGTCGCGTGTGTTGGGGTAAATTGTGGGCACGCCCACCTCTTCCAAACACGTCTGGTCGGCGTGGACAAGCAGATCAATACCGCTTGAGAATTGCCTCGAGTGGAGGCCATTCTGGCAAGCGGCGGCGTGAGCGAGCAATTGCGCGCAACTCTCCCCCGTCAGCCAGTACCCAGCTGTAGCCTTGTCCGTGCATGAGGGTCCTGCGTGAGTCCACTGTTCGCCATCTGTTGTGCGCGCACACGAGGGGATCGCCGCCACATCCCCAACATTACCACAGCCCCCTGGCTGCAGCTCCGCACGATCCATAGTGGATTTAAATCGCCACTGT
Organism: Lethenteron reissneri; assembly: GCF_015708825.2. Lineage (NCBI taxonomy): Eukaryota > Metazoa > Chordata > Hyperoartia > Petromyzontiformes > Petromyzontidae > Lethenteron > Lethenteron reissneri. The sequence goes on from NC_083816.1 coordinate 3,245,244, forward strand.
TTAACGCGCGTAAACTGCCGGATGCAGTGTAATAATTACAGCGTATCAATTGTGACACTTTGTTTACCCAGGAAAGCCTCACTGAGGCCCCGAGACTTCCTCAGGAGGGTCCTGTCGTGTTTTCTGAGTGTCGGGCAAAGTCGCGCCGTATTTCCCAGTTGAGTCGGTTTCAGAGTCATTTCTCATATTTGGGCCATGCTTCTGGGCGCCCCTGACACGGACGTGCTCCAACACTGAAGCGTGAAAACCCAGGTCTAGTCCTCGATTCCTGGGATGAAAGTGGAGCCCCCTTTCAAGCATCCACGTGTGCAGAGGCAGCAATCGGCAGCGCTTTGGTAACGCGTTATCCGCCGGTTTGCTTCCAGTGCCAAATAACATTCACATTCTGTCACTCGGGGGCGCGCCTCATAACTCGCACGAGAGGTTCTGTGTCATTTCGATTTAAAGCTTTCGTGACTGCAGGGATTCATCTTCTTGGTTCTTTTGGTAAAGTCACGTAGAAGGGAAGTAATAAAATAATACAAATAAAACATAATTAAATAATTCTCACGACGTTTCGGCCACAACGCAAGCAGCCGTCCTCAGGTGGACCACCTTCTTGGACCACCTGAGGACGGCTGCTTGCGTTGTGGCCGAAACGTCGTGAGAATTATTTTATTATGTTTTATTTGTATTATTTTATTACTTTCCTTCTACGTGACTTTACCGAAAGAACCAAGAAGAGGTTCTATGTCATGCGTGTGCACCTCGGCATAATGCGTTCTACACTAACGGTTACCAGTGGAGAGTTCCTGCAGCTCAATTGAGGCATTGGTAGTCGTCTACTCGTTTACAGCCCTACAGAGCCGGTGGTGGAAGTTCCACGTTACCACGGTGGAGGCGAGTCTCTCTGTAGGATAACCACTCGTAGACGTTGCAACACAGTTGTTAATGTTTTACAGACCCGAACCACAGTGTGAACTCGCAACATTTAGATTGCGAGCCACGCAGTGAGCCACCTTGCTCATGACAATGACCAGCAAATTGCATATTTCTACACGTCCAAAACCGCGTCCCAACGCACCGGACAATATACCCAGCGATTCTGCTAGGTCCCCACATCTGATAAAAAATTGACACCTAAGCTCTCTGCCTCCTGCGGTAATTCACTGCACAAACAACCCTCCACCGTGAAAATTACATTCGCATCTCCCTGTAGGATAACATCGCCCTGCGCACACACTCGGGGAAATCGGTGTGGCTCCTGCGAATGTGTCGCGGCTTGGCGTGTGACGGTGAATCTGTGGGGTCGCAGTGGGGGGCAGTGCTGGGAGGGCGGGCGCGCACCTTTGGCAAGTCGGCTTGCTTTGCGTTGCGACAGAATCGCGATTGCGCGGGCGTCTATGCGACCAGAGACGCGGGTTCCAAAGCTTCGGTCGAGAGTGAAGATTGTACAAGACGTGTATCGGACAGCTGCGTGCCACGGAGACGGCGTGTGGGCCCCGAGTCCTGGCCGCCGTGACGGCGCTTGTCACAAGGCGCGCCTGGGATGTGGGTTGTGTTTCGACGCTCGGGGATTTCGCATTACAAACGCTCGATAACGCTGGTCAACACACTTTTTCTGGCATAAGGTATTCCAACGGTTTAAAGGTAATTTTGGGGTGCTGATTCCAAATCTGACATCAGTTTTTGTCTATCACATTAGGTTTTTGAGATATCAAATATTGCATTTTCAATAAAAATGCAGAAGAAAAATATTAAATAAATGGATATCTACATAAAATTATATTATAAACAATATCCTAAAAAAACAGCACCATATTTTAACACTAAAGCAGTCACTGACTCGCAACAACTTGCAATCATAAGTGACAGAGTTAATTTCGGGTAAAATCAATGAAAATGGGGTATACCGATAGCATAAAACTGAGATGGTGATGGAGCAAATCTGAGATCAGATTTGGAATCAGCACCCTGAAATCAGTCTAAAACAGCTGCAAAAGTCCAGGCCAGAAATAAATGTTTTTTTTTTGTTGACCAGTGTAATACTCGTCAATAGCGCCATGGTTCTGAATATGAAAAGTGTATACTGTACTGGGTTAGGCGACGTTTCGGGCAGTGGCCCTTCGCAGCACATACGTTTAACGTGTTGCTCTCCAGCGCATTCGAGGCAAAGGAGACGCTGACTTTATTGTTTCGCTCCTAAAAAAAAGAATGACGATGACAAGAACCGCGACGTATACACCAGAGCCGTGTTGCAGCGATTCCGGTCCCATTTGCGTGTAACCACTAAATAGCAATGCCTCTTCTTCTTGGTTCTTTCGGTAAAGTCACGTAGAAGGGAAGTAATAAAATAATAAAAATAAAACATAATAAAATAATTCTCACGACGTTTCGGCCACAACGCAAGCAGGACGGCTGCTTGCGTTGTGGCCGAAACAACTTGCAATCATAAGCAGGTGCTTGCGTTGTGGCCGAAACGTCGTGAGAATTATTTTATTATGTTTTATTTTTATTATTTTATTACTTCCCTTCTACGTGACTTTACCGAAAGAACCAAGAAGATGAATCCCTGCAGTCACGAAAGCTTTAAATCGAAAAGCAATGCCTCTGTTTACGGACAAGAATCAAACGCGTCACACAATGCGCAAAGGGGCGATTTGGGGTGGGGGGAGAGGTGGAGGGTATCAATTTGCCCGAAAATGTTTAATTATCATGATGATTGCGTCAAAATTGAAATACTTCCCGTCGACAGCGTCTCACGTCATGAGGATCTTGACGAGTACATTTCCGTTGTTACTGTGTCTGCAAATAAACACGGCTATTGCACTCGCGCGTAAACACCGTCGTGTTGTCGCCGTCGCTGCTGCTGCTACGTCTTCTTCTTCCTCCTGCCCTTACGAGCCCCCTTCTTGGCACCGGGGCCTTGGGGCCACGCGAAGCCGCGCATGTTGAGGCCGTCTTGCACCCCGTGCGCGATGTAGTGCAAGTTGAGTAGCGAGGCGGGGCTCAGCAGGGACGATGATGGGTCGCCCTGCCGGGGACGCGATGCGCTCCTACGTCTCCCGCTGCTCCTCTTCCTGCTGCTCCTGCCCACGCTGCTCGCCCGGCTCTTGCTCCGATTGCTCCGAGCCTTGGGAGGCTGCGAGGGAGACGATGGGGGAAGCCACCAACTATGAAATAGTCGAGATTGGAAAAACTCGATTGCTTCAGAAGTGATTTTTGGTGTGTGTGTGTGTGTTTCAGTTTGTTATTCCACCGCATCTCCGATTAGCGCGGTTGGCTACGTACGGTGCGAAAGAAGTTCAACGTGCAGTAGTACGTACATCGAAGCTGAGAGCTGCGAGTGTAATACTGGTAGGAACCTCCTGGTTACACCAGCCCACGGGGAATTATTGTGTCCGTACGTCCGTCGTGCATCCAAAAATGGGAGGGGTGGGGCTGGGTGGAGAGGGGAGGGTGGGGAGGGGCTGGGTGGGGGGGGTGGGGCTGGGTGGCGAGGGGCTGGTCACCCCGTGGTGCCCTTATAAAACTCAACGTTTAACCTACTCATGCCGGCTTGTGCCCGCCCTCACAGTCGGGCATATTTGCGGAATACACCACGCCGCCGTTGACCCTGGCCATTGACCGAGCAACCCAACGTTCCTACCAGCTCCCTCCGCAGGAATGTGTTATGAAAGGCCGTCAGGTGTATAAACAGATGTTGAGCCAAAACAAAAGGCCAACGACGTCAAGCGGGCAGCAACAAACAGCAGTGTTATCACAGTTTGCAATGGATATGTAATTCACACTTGACAACACATTTCACCAGGTTATTATTCTTAAGAACTTGGGGTAAGAAAAGCCGGAAGAGAAGCGTTATGGCATGTAGTGTGGTGAGCCGCGTGCGTGTGTGGGTGCATCGGGGTGTTGGTGAGCAAGTGTGCGTTCGATTCCCGCTCACGGCCAACATCAGTGACGATTAACTGAACCGGTCCTGGGCCTCCCCTAGGTCGACTCAGCCTCAAATTAGTACCTGGTGCGGTGCGTAAAAGCATCGCCATTAGGGAGACAAAGGCGGTCGGGCGCGGTGCTGACCACCCACCCCTTCGTGTGCCATTCCGGCCTTCATAGGTGCTCGCAAACAGCACTTGCCCCTACAGTCTGTTAAAGCTATATGGGGATCTTTGTTTCTATACGGGGTTATTGGGGAGTGGTGGCACAGCGGTTAGCGCGCTGCGCTACGAACCCGGCGATCCGAGTTCGATTCCCGCCCATGGGCAGCACCGGTGACGATTAACTGAACCGGTCCTGGGCCTTCCCTAGGTCGACTCAGCCTCAAATGAGTACCTGGCGCGGTGCGTAAAAACATCGCCACCTGGGAGACAAAGGCGGCCGGACGCGGTGCTGGCCACCCACCCCCTCGTGTGCCGTTCCAGCCTCGCAAACAGCACTTGCCCCAACAGTCTGTTAAGGCTACACGGGGGATCTTTGTCTTATTGTGACCTGCGCGGTGTGGAGGTGAGCATGGTGGCTGAACACTGGCTGAGAACCAAACGATCTGGCAGACAGTCCTCAACATTGGGGAGGGTGGGGGGGGGAAGTAGTCAAGGAGTAGAGATCACGAGAAGAAGTCGCCATGGACATCTGCGAAAAGAGCTTCGTAAGTCATCGGATTTCTCCGGGATGAGTAAAGAATCTGAGAAGTGATTCATCGAGGCGACTGGTCGCCGTGCTGCTGTGAGCCAGAGGCACTCGCTCACTCACCATCTGACTCCCGTCGCACGCGCCGGGGCTGATGGCTCCTCTGTGTGCCTGTGAAGACAGCAGATCTCGGCAAGGCGGTCTCTCTCTCACGGGGGGTTCACACTCACAGGGGTTCTCTCTCACAGGGGTTCACTCTCACAGGGGTTCACTCTCACTGGGGTTAACTCTCACAGGGGTTCACACTCACAGGGGTTTAACTCACAGGGGTTCACACTCACAGGGGTTCACACTCACAGGGGTTCACTCTCACTGGGGTTTAACTCACAGGGGTTCACACTCACAGGGGTTCACACTCACAGGGGTTCACTCTCACTGGGGTTAACTCTCACAGGGGTTCACACTCACAGGGGTTTAACTCACAGGGGTTCACACTCACAGGGGTTCACACTCACAGGGGTTCACTCTCACAGGGGTTCACACTCACAGGGGTTCACACTCACAGGGGTTCACACTCACAGGGGTTAACTCTCACAGGGGTTCACACTCACAGGGGTTTAACTCACACGGGTTCACACTCACAGGGGTTCACTCTCACTGGGGTTTAACTCACAGGGGTTCACACTCACAGGGGTTCACTCTCACAGGGGTTCACTCACAGGGATATACACACAGGGGTTCACTCAGGGATATACACACAGGGGTTCACTCAGTGATATACACAGGGGTTCACTCTCAAAGGGGTTCACTTTCACAGGGGTTTAACTCACGGGTTTATCTCTCAAAGGGGTTCACTTTCAGGGGTTCGCTCGGGGATACACATGGGATCACTCTCAGGGGGTCCACTCACAAGGCTTCACTCTCACAGGGGGTCCGATTACAGGGGCTTACAGGGGTTTAACTGAAAGGGGTTCCCTCTCACAGGGTTTTAACTCAAAGGGGTTCAACTCACGGGGTTCACTCAGGGATATACACACAGGGGTTCACTCTCACAGGGGTTCACTTTCACAAGGCTTCACTCTCACAGGGGTTCACTCTCAAAGGGGTTCACTCAGGGATATACACAAAGGGGTTCCCTCTCACAGGGGTTCAACTCACGGGGTTCACTCAGGGATATACACACAGGGGTTCACTCTCAAAGGGGTTCACTCAGGGATATACACAAGGGTTCACTCTCACAGGGGGTCCGATTACAGGGGCTCACTCACAGGGGTTCACTCTCACAGGGGTTCACTCAGGGATATACACAGGGGTTCACTCTCACAGGGGTTCACTCAGGGATATACACAGGGGTTCACTCTCACAGGGGTTCACTCAGGGATATACACAAAGGGGTTCACTCTCACAGGGGTTCACTCAGGGATATACACAGGGGTTCACTCTCACAGGGGTTCACTCAGGGATATACACAAAGGGGTTCACTCTCACAGGGGTTCACTCAGGGATATACACAAAGGGGTTCACTCACGGGTGGCCGCTCCGAGGTTCTCGTCTCTGGCCGCGCTTCCCGTCGCCGTGGCAACCGGGGCGTGACTCGCGCCGAGAGACGACAACAACTACAGCCTGACAACTACAGCCTGACTTACCTGACTTAGCCTGACAACTACAGCCTGACTTAGCCTGACAACTACAGCCTGACAATTACAGCCTGACTTACCTGACTTAGCCTGACAACTACAGCCTGACAACTACAGCCTGACTTACCTGACTTAGCCTGACAACTACAGCCTGACAATTACAGCCTGACATCTACAGCCTGACAACTACAGCCTGACAACAACAGCCTGACTTGGCCTGACAGCTACAGCCTGACAACTACAGCCTGACTTACCTGACTTAGCCTGACAACTACAGCCTGACTTAGCCTGACAGCTACAGTCTGACAACTACAGCCTGACAACAACAGCCTGACTTGGCCTGACAGCTACAGCCTGACAACTACAGCCTGACAATTACAGCCTGACAGCTACAGCCTGACTTGGCCTGACAACTACAGCCTGACAACTACAGCCTGACTTAGCCTGACAACTACAGTCTGACTTAGCCTGACAACTACAGCCTGACTTAGCCTGACAACTACAGCCTGACAGCTACAGCCTGACTTAGCCTGACAGCTACAGCCTGACTTAGCCTGACAACTACAGCCTGACTTAGCCTGACAACTACAGCCTGACAGCTACAGCCTGACTTAGCCTGACAGCTACAGCCTGACTTAGCCTGACAACTACAGCCTGACTTAGCCTGACAACTACAGCCTGACTTAGCCTGATAGCTACAGCCGATCTTACACAGCCGAGCAATTATATTTTCTCACCTCATTACTATTGTCATTATAGTGAGTATTTAATGTGGCGCTGCACTCTGATGTTGTAGGAGAAAACATTTATTAAAACGTCTATTTAATTAAGTAGAACGTGTCGTCTATATTTATTAAAAATGCGCATTTTGATGTGACGTCACATTTCTCCACCCCCCCCCCCCCATCGTCACAAATGTCTGCCCACCCCCCATTTCGGTGCGTGACGTCATTTATGGACGGCCCCTTAGAACAACGAGCGGAGCGCCGGGCGGTTAAAATACAGCGAGTTGGCACAGTAGGGGGCGCCATCTGCCAGTCATCTCAGTCGGTCAACCAGTGGCAGCTGCTGGGTTCGGTCCCGTGACCTGTCAGCGAGCCTTCGACCGCCTCACGTGGCTTCAAAGCGCACCGGGCCTGGCACAGGTTCCGTTGTGACGTCACCACCACTTAGTGACGAACGGCGGCTCTGGGCTGAGGTTTGTGAATAGAGGGGATAATGACGTCACGAGACGCTGAGGGAGCAGGTGGAGCTGTGACGTCACGAGACCTGCGGTGGTGAGATGAAAGGAGTGATGACGTCACGAGACGCAAAGGGAGCATGTGGGTAGGTGACGTCACGAGACCTGTGGTGGTGAGATAGGTGTGGTGACGTCACGAGACGCGGAGGGAGCAGGTGGGGTGGTGACGTCACGAGACCTGCGGTGGTGAGATGGAAGGAGTGGTGACGTCACGAGACGCGGAGGGAGCAGGTGGGGTGGTGACGTCACGAGACCTGCGGTGGTGAGATGGAAGGAGTGATGACGTCACGAAACGCGAAGGGAGCAGATGGGGATGGTGACGTCACGAGACCTGCGGTGGTGAGATGGAGAGAGTGATGACGTCACGAAACGCAAAGGGAGCAGGAGGGGATGGTGACGTAACCGAGACCTGCGGTGGTGAGATGGAAGGAGTGATGACGTCACGATACGCGGAGGGAGCATGTGGGGTGGTGATGTCACGAGACCTGCGGTGGTGAGATGGAAAGGGGTGATGACGTCACGCCACACTGGAGAGTTGAGGGAGAGGGATGATGTCGTCACGTGAGACGAGGGTGAGCGAGTGAAGAGAGGGAGTGACGTCAGGAGACGCGGGGGGAGGTGTTAAAAGAGAGGAGTTGATGACGTCAGGCCGCACGCCTCCCACCCGCCTCACCCGGTGACGTCACCTCCATCTCCCTGGGCGTTGCCTCTCTCTCGCCCCGCCCCTCGTGACGTCACAATGACACTGTCACCTTGGATCACGTGGGTGTTTCTTCAGTTTCATTTATTCGGTATAGCCCTGCGAGCCATTCGGCTCTTGAATCGGGTGCAACCGCAACAAACAAAAAACACAAACAATGACAAGAAAACATCTTAAAGTGACTATGCGCAAACAGAAAAATCCAGGAAAAAAACAGCAAAAATCTTCCAGAAAAAGCACCGTACACCAACGCTGTGTGCAAAAATCCCAGTGGGATGCAAGTCAAACAACAACAACAACAACCACAAGACAACTTCGATTAAAGCCATCATTCTAGCTCAATTCTCCCCTCGGATCACCGAAGGGGCCATCCATTGACCCCCCCCCCCCCCTTCCTGTACGCACGCCCTCTCCCCCCCATCTGCGTAAAACCCGCTTGACGCACCCCCCCGAATCCTATAGAACGGCCGATATTTAATCTTAATGCGTCACAACACATCGACCAGCCCCCCTCATTAATATTCATTAGTAGGTACCATCCCCAAAATGGACACCCGCCACTCCTCATGAATAATCATGAGCGGCTGACGTGACTCCGTATTGTCTACCAGGGGGGGTGGCACGTGCCCTCCATATGATCAGATCAAAATCCCTAATTTCGATCGAATCATTGGGGTTTATTAGTAATAAATCGGCATGTTGCGACCCCCACTGCCACTGTGTAGCATATTATTATGTGCCAGGAACTCTACTAGATGATAGGACAATAGTCTGAGTCCATAATTGGCAATAAGTAACGGCAAAGCAGTTACAGAATTGTGCGTAGTTGCGTATGTGGGGGTCGCTAGCCCCCGAGATCCCTCCCTCGATAATGTTAACGGCCGGGCTAGCATCATCAATCGCCCCCCCGCTGCTAAGCGAACCGCTGCTAAGTTCCTCACCCATGGGGTGGGAGCCGTCGCCCGAGGATTCCACTCCACCGCGGGTCCGCGTAGCAGGCATGGTTAATTACGTACGCGCACACCCACACACACAGCTCCGTACGGCACTCACTCTTGCGCTTCTCTGCGCCGCGCTGGCCGCTCACGTTACAATCGCGCACCTGGGGTACGCCGATTTCGCACGACGAGAGCTTACGCCTACACCGTACTACACGCGTTCACACTTATAACACGTAACGAGCACACGCAAGCGGGGCACACGCCGACACAACGACTAAAGTCGCCGCCGCCGTGCGCGCGAGATAAACCGTACAACAATGCGCAGCCGATTACGCTATGATCGCGCACCTGGGGGACGCCGATTACGCACGCTGCGAGCTTACGCACACACAGTACCACACGCGTTCCCACACGCTCACACTGCACGACAAGATCACGCGAGACCACGCTTCGCTATTAATGATTTATTACCTGATAACTAATGTTGAATTAGTGAGTCGACGAGGCTGGCCTATTCCACTAAACCGGCACCTATTCCCTATTTATCGGCTATGATTCTAATTCCCCTTCTTACTCACTGTTAAGTGTCCACGGCGGTCCGCTGATCCTTGTGTTAACCGCGTGCCTCGGTGCGTCGCACGGACGTCCGGGTCGCTGGCTCGAGCTGCGTCTGGTCGCCTGGCGCTGGAGTAAGAGAGCGATTTCCCCTCTGCGCTCCTCTATTTATCCTCCCTACCTCCCAAAGGGGATGCTGCGCTGAACAATGGGCTCGTGCACCCCAAGCCCGCGCACGGCAGTCCCCAGGCGCTGTTGATATGCTAATCAGTGTGCTGCGTGCAAGGCGTAAATCCTAATTACTCCCTTACCCTTCCTACCAATGGGGCTTGCGCGCTCAAGCGCAATTATCCCAACCCTCCATGACTATGCGCAACAGCCCCTGTGACCCCGCTATTCATGCTGTCCCGTGCCTCCCCTGCTCGCCCCGTCGACCCGTGGGAGTGTGTGTGGGGGGAAATGCGCCTCAACCGCGGTGGCCGAATGCCCCACGCCACGACCTACCATATTAAGGCCGGCCGCAGCGCCGCGGTGCCACGTAGCACGGGGAGGTCATCCAATTCCCTGATCGCCGGAAACCGTGAGAATTAATCCCGATAAGGGTCTCTCGGATAAAAACCGGTCGATCAGGTGACCTTCCCTTCCAGCTCTATGGGGGGGGGGGAATGCGTGCGGGTGTGTGCTTATGTGGGGCGGGTGATGGGGGGCAGTGCGGTGGGGGAAGCCGGGCGGCTCCCTGGTTCGGCAGAGCGGCCCCGTCGTTGTGGCACCACATAGCCCCCCGGGGTGCCAGTCCCCGTCCCGGGTTGACTGGAGCACCTCGCCTGGGTTGCCCCCACGAGGTATCGCCGCGGGGTCCGCGGGATTCGCCCGGCCCTTGTGGCTGGCCTCGGGGGTGGCGGCTCCGTCTCCTGGGGCTCCGGCGGTGGTCTCCTCCTCCATTCCAACGGCTCCCCTCGGCCTCTGGCACCTGCGGGCTGGGGAACAAACTCAGAGGCGGTGGGGTTTAAGGGTCGCCGTCCTCGTCGCCCCCGGCCCCGCCCGGGGCCCCTCGGAGCCCGGGGCTCCGTGGGGCCCATGTACTGCGCGAGGCCCCCGGGCACGGGGGGTGGGGGGACCCCGGGGTTTCGGGGTACTTGGACGGCGGGGCTCCCCCCCTCGGGGGCTGCTCGCCACGGCTTCAGTCGGCGGATGTTGACCACCATCTCCCGGCCCCTCTCTCCTCCCTGAATCAGCACCGTCCATGGTGAGATCTGCCGTCTCACAATCCAGGGTCCTCGCCAGTAGGTGGTCAGCTTCCCCACCTGTCCGGCACCGACGCGGGGAGTGTACAGCCACACCTCGGAGCCCGCAGTGTAGAAGGGGGGCTCCATACGGGGTCGGGCGCCCTGCTCTTGCCGCTGGTGCGCGGCCTCTCCGTGCGGGCAGGCTCGGCCCCTGGCCCCTCGCAGGGTCTCCAGCAAGTGCTCCACGGGGTGGCTCCCTTCCTCCCGTTGCGGCGGAGGAACACCGAACAGCAGATCTGCGGGCAGGCGAGACTCGCGACCAAACATCATTAGGAACGGGGTCTGTCCTGTAGAGGTGTGAACGGCGGTGGTGTAGGCGAACAGGGCATAGGGAAGGTGTTCGTCCCAGTCCTGTTGATTCGCGGCCGCCATGCGTTTAAGCTTCCCGGCCAGAGTCTGGTTCATCCTCTCTACCATCCCGTTCGCCTGGGGGTGATACGCCGTGGTTCGGTCCTTCTGGATCCCGAACTCTCGGCACAGCGCCTGAAATAATTCGGCCTCGAATTCACTACCCTGGTCGGTAATGACTCGTTCGGGGATCCCGCACTTAAGTACATAGTTTTCCACGAAGGCCCGGGCCACTACAAGGGCTGTTTTATCGGGGATAGCCACCGCCACGGGGTAGCGGGTGAAGTATTCCACCGCTACGAGAATATATCGGTTGCCCCGGTGGGATCGTGGAAAGGGCCCCTGCAGGTCGATTCCGACCAACTGATTCGTCCGACTGACTCGGAACGGCCTCAGGGGTACCTGGTACCTCGCCGGCTTTTGCCCACACTGCTGACAGGCCCGGCAGCCCTGCACCCAGGCGGCCACATCTTGTGCCAATTTGGGCCAGAGATACTGGCGACGCAGGGTCTCCCGGGTGCGCCGTTCCCCATCATGGCCCCCGAGTGGGTGGTCATGCACCAGCCGTAGCAGCTGGGGTCGCACCTGGGCAGGAACACAGATGCCCCCCGGCTGGCCGGCCTCGGTTAACTCCCGTACCACTCCGTTCCGCACACACAACCGGGCATACAAACCGCTCCAGGGTCCTGGTAGGGCGCTCTTTTCCTCCCGCAGTGCCGCCTCCACTGCCGCCAGATCCGGATCTCGCTGCTGGGTCTGTCTCAGCTGCTCGTCGTTTAGGCCCGGGAAGGCGCAGCCGACGTCCTCCTGGATCCGTCCGATCGGGTCCCGAGCCGCGGGTCCCGCGCTTGCCGGGCGGTCGACGGGATCCTCAGTGCCACCTGTGAGGGTTTCTGTGGCGCACACTGCACTCTCCCTCGCTGGGGGGGGGTCAGTGGCCGCGGCCTCTCGGGGGTCCGTTGCCTGCCGGCAGCGTCCCGCCGTGAAACACGGGCAGGCCTCCTCCGCCCTCGTCTCGGCGTACACCGTGGGTCGCCTCGATAAGGCGTCCGCGTTTGCATGCGTCCGGCCAGCCCGATACTCGATTTGCAGGTTGTACTCCTGCAACTGCGCCAACCACCGGGCCATCTGCCCCCGCGGCTCCTTGAATGTAAGAAGAAACTGCAGAGCATAATGGTCAGTGCGTACGCGACATCTCCTGCCGTACAAATACGGTCGGAACTGTTTGCATGCGAAAATCACGGCGTACAACTCTTGGCGGGTCACGCAATAGTTCAGCTCGGCCCCACTCAAGGTCCGGCTGGCGTACGCGATGACTCGTTCCGCCCCATCCTGTACCTGTGACAACACCGCGCCCAGCCCGCTGCTGCAGGCGTCGGTGTCCAAAATAAAATCGGTGGTAAAATCGGGGAAAGCGAGGGTGGGGGCGTGGGTGAGGTGGTCTTTGAGAGTGGTGAAGGCCGTCTGGCAGGCCCCCGTCCACTGGTAGGGGTGCTTAGGGGAGGTGAGTTGGGTGAGGGGGCGTGCAATCTCGCTGAATCCCTTTACAAATCGACGATAATAGGTGGCGAGCCCCAAAAATGATCTGATCTCCGTCAGATTCCTTGGCCGTGGCCACTCCACTACGGCGCGTACCTTCTCCGGATCGGTGCGCACGCCTGCCTCGCTGACGCGATGCCCGAGGTACCCCACCTCGCGTTGTGCGATGTAACACTTACGTGGCTTGAGCTTGAGATGAGCCGCTCGCAGCCGCTGGAACACCTCTCGAAGCCTGGACCAATGCTCAGACAAAGATCTACTGAACACTATCACATCGTCCAAGTAAATCAGGCACTGTTCCCACTGCAAGCCCCGCATCACCAACTCCATCAACCGCTGGAACGTCGCGGGCGCGTTAGTGAGTCCGAACGGCAACACTCGAAACTCAAACAGGCCCATCGGGGTGGTGAATGCTGTTTTTGGCCGATCCTCCTCCGTCATCTCCACCTGCCAGTAACCGGACGCCAGATCGAGGGTGGAAAAATACCGCGCTCCTGCGAGACTGTCGAAGGTGTCGTCGATGCGAGGTATGGGGAAGGCATCGCCGAGCGTGACTGCGTTTAGTTTACGGTAATCGACGCAGAATCGGGTTGACCCATCCTTTTTCGTTACTAGTACCACCGGGGCTGACCAGGGGCTCGCCGAGGGCTGAATTATGTTATCGCGAAGCATGTCCCCAACTGCCTCTTTGATTTGGACGCGTTCGGGTGCGCCCACTCGGTACGCAGGGAGTTTGATGGGTCGGGCTGCACCGGTGTCAATTTGATGCTTAACAAGGTCGGTCCGACCCACGTCCGAGTCGTGTTCGCTGAACACGTCGGCATACTCCCGCAGTAACTCGCGCAGCCGATCGGCCTCTCCCTTAGGTAAGTCCGCCCATGGTACATGTAACGCGTCGAGCAGGGGAACGACCTCGGCTCGGGGAGTCGGGCCGACTCGCCAGGCCAGGTCCTGCTCACCCTCAGGACGACCGGGGTCCTCAGCCCAGAGTGCGAACACCGAGTCGTTAGAGTGGCGTGCGTGCAGGGGGTGTACTGTGGCTATCGGGGTGCGCCGTCGCAGTATCGCGGGGGTATTGTGGGGGTTAAACATCCGCATAAACAATCGGTCCCCATCTGCGTTTACCAACGTGGCGGATCCCACAACCCCATACCGTTTTGCCAACTCCGGGTGAGGAGTTAGCATTACCTCCCCTGATGGTCGGAGCGCGGGGTCGGTGGGGGATGTTGCCACCGGCACCAGCATCTCGGTGAGCGGGCCGATGGTGACTGCCGTCGTCAGGATAGCGGCCACAGGTGCAAAGCGGCGGCGCGTCGGTTCTCGTCCCAGGAACGGTATCCGCTCGCCGTTGCTCTCCATGGTGGCGCATCGCTGGCGGGGTTGCACGTTGAGTCCCAGCCGTTCTAAGAGGTCGGTACCTGCGATACACTCGTGACACAACGCACTCGACACGTAGAACTCCTGGGTGCACACCTGACTGCCTATGCGGACCTCTAGGGTGGCTCTCCCCAGCAGCCCCATTCCGGCTCCGCTCGCCGTGTGCAGCGCGCGGTCCGGTGCCTGCAGGTGACGCACGTCGACCCCGATCGCGCTGCAGTGCGCTGCGCTCACGAGCGAGGCCACCGCCCCCGTGTCCAGCAGGATTCGGGTACGCACTCCGTTAACCTCCCCTTCCACCAGCGACGTGGCCCCCGTGATCCCCGCCACCAGCTCCCGTAGCCAGTCGCCAGGAGTCACCGTTTCCGTGGGCGTTGTTGCTGGAACCTGTGTGGAGATCACTCGCTCGCCATTATTCTCATTATCGTCCATTTGTATCGGGACCGCGTCGATTGCACCCCTAGTTGGTCCGCTCTCTAGGGGGCGTTGGAGTTTAACCCCCGCGTCTGTCTCGCTCGGGTGATTTCAGGACAGTCCCTCACTAGATGCCCTCGGCGATCGCACATATAACATGCCCGGGGAGGGGGGGCGGTTCCGTAGCGGGTCCCCTGTCCGCTCCCTCCCCCCCCATTACGCCGCTGTCCACCCTCCGCCTCTAGTCGGGCTACCCTCCCAGATAACCCTCCCACCGTGGCGCGTAGGTCCCCCATTTCGGATCGGATGGTCTCAACGGAGGATTGCAGTTTGGTCATATTTTTATTTGCTTCCTCGCGTACCTGGGTTACCCTTTCACCTACGTGAGTTACCCTCTCACCTACTTGGGTTATCATATCTCCCATGCCGGCCTGTAACCCGGCTACCCACCCCGGGGTCGTCTCGCTGGGTCTCTGTGGCTCTCTTTCCCGGCCCCTTACCGTCCTCGCGAGCTCCTGTCCCTCCTCCTCGTCTTCCGAGAGCAGGCTCGCAATGGCGCGCTCTCGTCCCAGCCCCCGGAGCTGCGCGCGTTCGCTGTGAATTCTTTCACACTTACGTGCGCGCTCGACAAGGGTGTTAAACGGAAGACGTGGGCAGCTCATGTCTGGCTGCCACCACGCCGTGCGAGACAGGTACCGCTGGATTTTCTCGGCGGCCAGTTCCTCAATAACATCAGTTGCGTACCCCGGGCGTGCGATCTTTGTTAACTCACGCACATCCTCGGCGTAATCACGTAGATCTTCGCCAGGTTGGCGCCGGCGCGCCTCTAAGGCCGATTTTGCTTCCTCCTCGTCACGCGTGCCAAAACGCTGATCGAGTCGGCGCATCAGCTCCTCTAGCTGTGTCTGTGCGCTCGCGGGTAACGCTTCTACAAAATCGGCTGCCCGCCCATCAAGATTCATATTAAGTTGACGTACTGCCTGCGCGTCCGTCCATCCATTAATTTCCTTGGCCCCTAAGAGATTGCGGGCGAATGCCTTCCACGAAGGGGCCCCCCGGCCGGTAAATATTAGTCTTATTTTAGCGTGAGGTAACGCGGGGGTCCGTACCGCTTCTGACACCAATTTGTGGGGGTCGCTAGCCCCCGAGATCCCTCCCTCGATAATGTTAACGGCCGGGCTAGCATCATCAATCGCCCCCCCGCTGCTAAGCGAACCGCTGCTAAGTTCCTCACCCATGGGGTGGGAGCCGTCGCCCGAGGATTCCACTCCACCGCGGGTCCGCGTAGCAGGCATGGTTAATTACGTACGCGCACACCCACACACACAGCTCCGTACGGCACTCACTCTTGCGCTTCTCTGCGCCGCGCTGGCCGCTCACGTTACAATCGCGCACCTGGGGTACGCCGATTTCGCACGACGAGAGCTTACGCCTACACCGTACTACACGCGTTCACACTTATAACACGTAACGAGCACACGCAAGCGGGGCACACGCCGACACAACGACTAAAGTCGCCGCCGCCGTGCGCGCGAGATAAACCGTACAACAATGCGCAGCCGATTACGCTATGATCGCGCACCTGGGGGACGCCGATTACGCACGCTGCGAGCTTACGCACACACAGTACCACACGCGTTCCCACACGCTCACACTGCACGACAAGATCACGCGAGACCACGCTTCGCTATTAATGATTTATTACCTGATAACTAATGTTGAATTAGTGAGTCGACGAGGCTGGCCTATTCCACTAAACCGGCACCTATTCCCTATTTATCGGCTATGATTCTAATTCCCCTTCTTACTCACTGTTAAGTGTCCACGGCGGTCCGCTGATCCTTGTGTTAACCGCGTGCCTCGGTGCGTCGCACGGACGTCCGGGTCGCTGGCTCGAGCTGCGTCTGGTCGCCTGGCGCTGGAGTAAGAGAGCGATTTCCCCTCTGCGCTCCTCTATTTATCCTCCCTACCTCCCAAAGGGGATGCTGCGCTGAACAATGGGCTCGTGCACCCCAAGCCCGCGCACGGCAGTCCCCAGGCGCTGTTGATATGCTAATCAGTGTGCTGCGTGCAAGGCGTAAATCCTAATTACTCCCTTACCCTTCCTACCAATGGGGCTTGCGCGCTCAAGCGCAATTATCCCAACCCTCCATGACTATGCGCAACAGCCCCTGTGACCCCGCTATTCATGCTGTCCCGTGCCTCCCCTGCTCGCCCCGTCGACCCGTGGGAGTGTGTGTGGGGGGAAATGCGCCTCAACCGCGGTGGCCGAATGCCCCACGCCACGACCTACCATATTAAGGCCGGCCGCAGCGCCGCGGTGCCACGTAGCACGGGGAGGTCATCCAATTCCCTGATCGCCGGAAACCGTGAGAATTAATCCCGATAAGGGTCTCTCGGATAAAAACCGGTCGATCAGGTGACCTTCCCTTCCAGCTCTATGGGGGGGGGGGAATGCGTGCGGGTGTGTGCTTATGTGGGGCGGGTGATGGGGGGCAGTGCGGTGGGGGAAGCCGGGCGGCTCCCTGGTTCGGCAGAGCGGCCCCGTCGTTGTGGCACCACACGTACACAGTACACGACTTCCCTGAAGGCAAACACCTTCAGCGAGCGCGATGCTGATCACACAACGCGGTTCGAATTCGACCCCGATCGATGGCTGCGCCATCGCCGCACACGCGTCGAATAAAAATCAAGGGACAAGTCATAATAATAGGGTTTTCCGTCGTTTTTCTGGCAACAAAACTGAAACTTTTTTACGAGGAATCATGTCTGCATTAACCACAATACTTGTGGTCAAAATGCAAACAAAAACACACTGATAATATAGTGGAATTGTCCTTGAAACTGATTGGTCCACACCAGAGAAAGCTGCCTCTGTTGTGCACCATTTGGTTTTAAGGACAATGAATATATTATCCGAGTGTGTTTTTGTTTGCATTTTGACCACAAGTATTGTGGTTAATGCACACGTGATTCCTTGTAAAAAGATTTCAGTGTTGTTGCCAGAAAAAAGGGGGAAAACCCAATTATTATATTGTGGTACTGGCAAAAGAGGTCAAATGATGAAGGGACAAGTCTTTACTAACAACTCCTATTGGAGGGGTTGCCCCCCCCCCCCGCGTCATTAATAATCGTTCACGGATGACTTCACTCCACAAGCAGAAAGGTGGAGCGGAAACTTACATTTGTTTCGGAACAATTGCTTGCACGTTGCCACTATTCTAAAGTAATATACATGTCACCTAATGTAGCGTGTGCCAAAAACGTCTGCGTGTGTCTCCCGCGTGCACCTCACTCCACATGCACCATATCTGCTGCATTAGACTCTCTAAATCACATTTTCAGTAGCATTGATAATAAGCAGTACTACGCCAGTCTTTTTCTTGACTTGTCCAAAGCCTTCGATACAGTAAAACCACAATATCCTGCTTAGTAAACTAAGTTGCCTCCATTTCTCCAGACACGTAGTAGAATGGTAAAAATAAGTATAACCAGTAAAAACAAAGTTTTTCACTATAAATCCTTTATATGCGTGGCGGCGAGAGTCCTCTCGTCCTCTGGCTTGAGATGGCTGCCACCTATGGGTCAGATGATTGCATTGCACCATTAAGCAATTGGTAATTAAATATAATATTTTTGTCCTAAAAAGTGTAAAATTTTGGAAAAAAAATTTCGTGAACATTAATTGTCACACACAACGAGTCTGTGTGGAAAATGTCAGCTCGATTGGATCACGGGAAGTGGGTTAAAAAACGACCGAAAGATTTGCACGGTCCTAAGCAAGCAAGCGAACTTAATATAAAGGATTTTAAAAAATGCACCTCTCTTCTCACACCCAAACTATATTCATAGATGGTTGGAGGTCAAACAGTGTTAAGATAACAAAAGGGGTTCCACAGGGTTCCATCCTCGGCCCCCTCTTGTTCTCTCTTCATGTCAATGACTTGGGCACTGAACTGGATCATTCTAGGGTGAATTTGTTTGCTGATGACACGATACTGATTACTGCAGGCCGCTCTCCGGATGACGTGATTGCTAAGCTCCAGGGTGATTTCAACAAACTACAACATCAGCTAGTTGCTCTAAAACTAGTCCTGAATACCTCCAAAACAAAGGCGCTATGCTTCTCACCAGAACTAAAGCAGGAACCTATTTTTCCCCAATTACATTCCTTAAATTATTATCAAATAGAGCAGGTAAAGATATATAAGTATCTTGGGGTCATCTTGGATTCAAAACCGAATTGTCAAGATCACATTGATTATATTGGTAAAAATAAAAAAATAAATTGCTTTTCTGTATCGACACAAACATTGCTTCCCCCCTATGTTCCGTTTGGAATTGATAAAAACTACCATACTTCCTCTACTTGATTACTGTGACATCGTATATAAATCAGCCCCCTGTACTGTACTGAAGAGGTTTGACCCAATTTATCACTCGGCCTTAAGATTTGCATTGAACTGCCCATATAGGACCCACCACTGCGATCTCTACATTGGGTCAAACTTAACAATGATAGACGGCTTGTGCATCAAAAAAAAACAGCAGACTACCTGCTGGATCTCCTCACTGTTTCGAAGAACAAATGTGACCTAAGGTCTTCGCTCATTTACCAGCTTCACATTCCTTATTGCCGTACAAATGCTGGAGGAAGGTCCTTTGCTGTTGATGCCCCCAGGGTCTGGAATGCAACTAGGAACACTACCTGTGAGATCAGCACTAAAAACTGCTCTTGAGGAGCTGTACACCCCCCCCCCCCCCCGCTGTCACTGCTATGCAGAGTGGCCTGAAATCAAATGCACCGCTCCGGATATCCGCTACAAAGTATCATCTTGAGTCTCGGTAAATGTGTGCTGATCTTTAAAGGTGCATTGAAAATGTTTGATACTCCTGCTGTTATGGAGCGACTCATGCTGCCAGCTATGGCTGCAAAGTTTGGTCGTACATGTTATGTATATCGTTTATTGTTACATTTTAATCACAGTTCCTATGATCACTATTACATTGTTTTTATAACTTTATTTTGGTGATATTCGAAAACGTATGGTTAAGCCATGTTTGTTTGCTGAAGTACGGAGTTAGACTGATACTTGTATCTAAATTATCTTATGGTTGTTATTGTTCGACTTGCATCCCATTGGTATTTTTGCACACAGCGTTGATATCCGGTGCTTTTTTTCTGGAAGATTTTTACTGGTTTTTCCTGGATGTTTCTGTTACGAAACATCACTTTAAGATGTTCTTTGTTCATGGTTTGTTTGTTACGGTTGCACCCGAGTCAAGAGCCTCATGGCTCACAGGGCTATTACCTAATACATGAAACTGAAACTGAAACATGCGGCCCCTCCCCTCGTGAATATTAATGTGTCGCTGCATTTCATTACTAACGCTGAGGATGTTGGAGCGAGTTAACCATGAAATTAATTCAACGCCACATCGCACTACATTTCCTGGCTTAAATTCTTCTTCACCGCGTCTAACAAAAGGTAGGTCAACTTTACGCTTCCAAATTATGCTGAAATAAAAATGTATGCTAAACTCAACATTTTTCAGCTGCTTTGCGGCCATTGACTCCAATTAAAATTGTTTGCAACTCCGGCGAGCTAAAGCGGATAATTACGTCTCAGAGCACTGTGTCAGCTGTTTTATCACATAGTTGTGTAATGGGTTCCGGAGACACTTGTAGAGGTAACTTCTTTATTACAATCCAACACTCCAACAGTCCTGATACTCTGTTACAGCCTAGGTACACAGCCTAGGTACACAGCCTAGATACACTACTCTGGCTACGCTCTGGATCTCGCCCTCCAGAGTCCCACCACTGGCCCTCACATCGTCCCAGGGTCCTGAGATGGCTGGTCTTGGGTCTTGGGTCTTGAGCTACAACTGGCCTCGATCGTCCAGGGAGCTGCCCTTTTATGCCTCGTCCCCAACGAGGGGTGGGGTTGTGTGCGCCCCCAGATATCCCACAGAGCACACACAGCCCCCCCCCCCCCCCCGTTGGTGGCGCCAAGGGGCTTAAGCGTCTGGGTTGCCTAGGGTCCCAGAGCCCCCAGCAGCCCCTCCCCTCTTATGTCACTACAGTTGCGTACAACAATCACTGCCATCACTGCAGTGCTGCGGTCTAATGCTGTGAGGTGTTTTATGTCTTCATTTTCTTCTACATTAACTCACATTAATACAGTGCTACAGTTACATGCAGTACGGTTTTTATGACATTGTTTTTTGCCAATTTGCCCCGCCATTACATTCAGCTCATTAATCATCGTCACTCCCCAAGGAGAAAGGTGCAGCGGAAATGAAACTTTGTTAAGGCGCACATGACATTTTTTAAGGTCCATTGTCCCCTCTTTATCTAGAGCTAACGACATAACTAATCTAGTTATTTTTTTTCTTATTTTTTTTTTCATTTTTTTCACCTACGTGACTTTACCGAAAGAACCAAAGAGTAGAGCTAACCAGAATACCAGACGATAATTTACCCAAGAATGTCGGTGTGTAACGCGCGTGACGTCACCCCACGTCGACCAGACCCCTCATTAATAATGATGAACAGGTTACGCCCTCCACATGGACCCGCCTAATTAATAATCATGAGCGGGTGACGTCACTCCGCATCGAACAGCCCCCCCCTAATTAATAATCATGAACAGATGACGTCACTCCACATTGAACAGCCCCCCTAATTAATAATCGTGAACAGGTGACGTCCTCCAAATGGACACCCCACCCCTACCATTAATATTAATTAACGCTATTGAGACATCAAAGTAAAAATGAGTAATATTTAAAAAACTTTTTTTTTAAACACGCTTTAATGAAATGTACCCTACTCGTAATGGAAGAACTCCACGACTTCAGGAAGTGGCCCCGAGGCTTGCCAGAACGTAAGGCGCCGTGGTCATTTAAAGCCAATGTCAGTTTACCGTGGACAATTAGACCCAAGCCGAAACAAAACTTGTAAAAATTAATGTTTAAAAATATTTTGTATTTTTTTTTACAGAATATGGTATTGTCATCAGTATGATATAAGTATACCAAGTTTGCGGTCGATACCACATTGGGAAGTGGGTTAAAATTGAGTTACAAGATTTAAGGATACGACAACAACAGAGTGAGTTAAATAAAAGCGTGTAACAAAATGACGTCATGATGAACAAGGGATTATAACCTTTAAATGAAATAGGTCTGTGTCACCGCGCCCTTACAACTTGCACACGCACTGATGCAATGAATATCACGTGGCGGTCTGCTTTTCGCTTGAAAGTTTCAGATTTACTGCAATACACCCGTCCTTGGACGGGCAAAAGCCTCGTAATGTACGAGTTATTTTACTACGTGCAACAACGTAATAGTTTTAATTATTGAAAAGTATTAAATGTTCATAATTAAGAAGATGAAATAAGTTATGTTATATCTTGTCGACAATTGAGGATATTTTAAATACGTTTGTTAAACGTGTTGTCTGTTTAACATTTTGCGTAAAAAAAAATCGTGCCATGTGGAAAATCCACTTTTGTTGTAATCGTGGACGTGACGTCATTCTATATTTGACGTGACGTCATTCTAGATTTGACGTGACGTCAGCCATACGGGCGTGCGATGACGAATGCACAGGTGAGGCGGGGGGGGGGCGAGGCGGGGGGGGGCGAGGCGGGCGGGGCGAAGCGGGGGGGCGAGGCGGGGGGGGGTGCGAGGTGAGGCGGGTGGGGGCTGAGGTAAGGTGGGGGTGGGTGAGGCGGGTGGGGTGAGGGGGCTGCGGGGGATCTTCACCCCCCAAGCCCCTCCCCCCAGCCCCCACCCCCCATCCCCCTCCCCCCTCGCGCGCTCGTCATAGGCAGCCCGTGCGCATGCGCGCACCCCGCCATGTTTTGAGGGGGCCGTGATCGTGGAAGCGGCGACGAAGCGGAGGCGGCGGCGGCCCTCGGGAGACTCGCGGCGGCGGCGGCGGCGGGGGGAGCAGGGGGAGCAGGACAGGCTGAGGGGGTGGAGGGGGTGGGGGGGAGAAGCGCCGGGGGCTGTTGTCAGGAGGAACGGGGGGGGGGGAAGCAGGAGGAGGAGAAGCGGGGGGGGGGGCAGCAGGGCCCGGGCGATCGGGGGAAGCGGCGGCGGCATCTGAAGCAGAAGTGAAGCAAGAAGCGGCAGCAGCAGCGGGCAACACGGCGGGCAGCGGGAGCATTCAGGGGGGGGAGGCAGCAGGAAGCACGGGGGGGGGAAGCGGGGAGAGAGAAGCAACCGTGGGCGAGTGCGACAAGCAGCAGACGGAGCCGAGCGGTGAAGACGGCGGCGGTGGTGTTGGTGTTGTCGGTGTTGGTGGTGTTGGTGTCGGTGTCTCGCCATGACGATCCTGCCCAAGAAGAAGCCCGAGAAGGAGGAGTCTGAGCGCGATGGCGCCGAGCTCCCGCACGGCCTCCGCCTCCCCGCGGGGCCCGAGGCGCGGGGCGCGCGGCCCCGGGGCCCCGCGGGGGGCTCCTGGGCCGGGCCGGCCGCGCGGGACGAGCGCGGCGGGGGGGACCGCGGCGGGGACCGCGGGGACCGCGGGGGCGTCGTGGTCGTGGGGGTCTCCGGAGTGTCCGGGGTGTCCGGGGTGTCGGGCGTCCCCGGGGTGGCCGGGGTCCCCGGGGGGGTCGGGCCCCGAGAGGCGCGGGCAGCCTACGAGGACGCCGAGAGCCTGGAGTGCGGCCCCAGCCACAGCAAGCGGAGGCACCGCGCCTCCCCCCACCGGTCCTCCCGCAAGAGCCACAGGGCCAGCAGCCACCACCACGGGGGGGGAGGAGGAGGAGGAGGTGGTGGAGGGGGGGGAGGAGGAGGAGGCGGTGGCGGAGGTCCCGTGGGCCCGGGGGCTGTGGGCCAGAGAGCCTCGGCCTCCCCGCGTAGCGAGGAGCGAGGCCCCGGGGTGGTCGGAGGAGGTGGAGGAGACCGAGGAGGCGGAGGAGGAGGTGGAGGAGGAGGATGTAACAGTGAAGATGAACATGAAGCCGGGGCCGGACCCATCCAACAACAACAGCAGCAGCAGCCGCAACAGGACGCGCCTAGTGGGGAGCAGGTGTGTGTGGTGTGTACCAACAGGGGGGGGCACAGCTGATTCATCTGCCTGTCATCTCAGTCGGTCAACACATGGCACCTGGGTCTGTCACGCGGCCTCGGCGTGCACCTAGCCTGGCACGACCGCCGTGGTGACGTCACCGCCACGTGGTGGCTGCTGTTGTGTGGATGTGGGGAGCGGTGGCGCAGTGGTTAGGGCTGCGAATGCGCTACCAAACCGGCGGAGATCTAAAGCGTTCCCGGGCCTCCCCTAGTTCGACTCGGCCTTAAATGAATACCTGGTGCAGTGTGTAAACGTCTCCACTCGGTAGGGGGCCATCCATTTAATACGTACACATGGAGGGGGGGGGGGGTTAACCCAAATGCGTACGTTTGCGTATGGGGGGGGGGTCACTGACAATGTACACATAGGAAATGGGGGGGGGCGGTGAAGCCTCGATAATAATGTGTCTACATTTGCCTTCAACTGAGTTAGATAGTCCGGCGGTGGACTATCTGTTTGCTTAAACACGTGAATATTAATAATCCTTGATCGTTTCTGCGTCGATTACATATCGACCGTTCTATAGGATTCGGGGGAGGGGTGTAAAGAATCCGCGTGGGTACAGGGAGAGGGGGGGGTCAAGTTTTGACAGATTTGTATGTCCCTGCTCAATGGATGTCCCCTCGACAAACGCGGCCGAGCGTGGTGCTGGCCACCACCTGGTGTGCTGTCCCGGCCTTCATAGGCGCTCGCTAACAGCACCGGCCTTCACGGTCTGTGAAGCCCACACGGTGGTGGATCTTTTTCTTTGGTATTGATGGGAGTTGTGCCGTGTGGGTGTGGTATCTGGTGGTGTCATGGGTGGTTGTGGTTTACGTGATGGTGGTGTTGGTGTTGATGTGTCATGTTTATGGCGTGGCGGCGTGGTGCTAGTCATGGAAGTCGTGTGGTTGTTTGGTTTATTAGTGTGGCGAGTTTGTCCGGCTCGTTGATGTGGTTCTGTGCTGGTGTCACGGTTGTTTACATGGACACGTGTGTTCATTCGGAACGTCGTTTGACCGAGTCCTTTAGATGTCGCGGTGCTCACGAAGCCGACGTTTCCTCTCGGAGACGCTGGCTGCGTGCGCCACGGTGTTGATTCTCGTTATTGTTCGGCGAGAAAAGCAAACCTCACCGAGAGTCTTCGACTTTGTTTTTATCCTGGGAGGGTCTTGCTAAGTTTGCGCAGCAGGGGGCGATGATCGCGTTGCGTTCCCAGTTGCATAATTTGGGGTGGAGTGGTCTCTCAAATTGGGACAAATTTAGATCGTGACGCCGCGGCACACGATGGCCAAGTCTCCTTCGAACGATGCCACGAGACCTTTAACTTCCACCTTGAAGCAACGTTCCGATTTTTTTGACTGTCACTGGCCCACTGGACGTTTTGTGCCTTTTTGGACCTGTGCTCGTCGACTGCGCGCAAAGCTTCCTTTTATTTATAGAGCCGCCTCATTCCTGGGAGGATGCCCCCCCCCCTGGGCTGAAGGGATGTAGGTATAGGGCGCGTGTGTGTGTGCGTGCACGGATGGCACATCGCCACTAGGGAGACAAAGGCGGTCGGGCGTGGTGCTGGCCACCCACCCCATCGTGTGCCGTGGCGGCCTTCTCATAGGTGCTCGTTAACAGCACTTGCCCGAACACTATGTCAAGGCTATACGGTGGATCTTTGTCTTTGTGTGTGCACAGATGGCTTTCACGTCGCCTTGCTCGTCAAATCAAGGTGTGAGTCGTGCTTGCCCTGGCATTTGGCTGGTCGTGCGGTGTCATCGGCGCAGGCGATGCCATATGCTTGCACACGCGTGTCTCTTGTCACTGAAGTGTCAAGTGATGTTTTGTTTAACCAGGTGAGCACTCAAGAGACCACCATAGTCTCTCATTTTCAAGAGTGACCTGGGGAACAAAGCAGACAATAAACGGTCACATAAAAAAGTACAACGATGAAGCAAATAGAAATCGGAGAAAAACCGACTCTATAGAAATAGAACCCAATAATCAAGTTGGCTTGGTTGGAGGAAAGCCATACATACGAGGTTGAGGGCCGCTGTTGACAAGTAACAGGTGTTTGGCTGCATTCGGGTTTACTAACCTGAAATTGTGATCTGAGTAGCGCTTGCTTAAATGCCTTTGCCAACTCAAAGCGCCCTTTTTATCACAACCCATCGCAAACCATTCTAAGGTGACCCACTTTGACAGCTGTCCCTATGCCGGCACAAGGTGACTACTCGGTACCGGCAAGCAAGTGGCCAATTGTCGTCCAGTAGGGGGCAGCAATTGCTTTGTGTTTTGCCTAATTGAGTCATTTGAGGTGGATTTTTTTTTATTTGGATCATAACAGCGACACACGATGGCCTGCTCATTTCGAATGACGTCACGGGGAATTAACGTTCACTGTGAGGTGAAGGAGACAGCACATAGCATTACACATTACGCATTAATAACCAGGGTGGTCTGCTGGATCCGAAGCGTGAACCACTGCAATAAGCGGTGAGCGTGCAACTGCTGGGCCGTGTCGCCGAACCCAGTGTGCAGCTGCTTCAACGTTGAAGGGGCTCCACTCGCGATCCGTCTTGCGCGACCCTAACATCGCAGCTTCCCTTACTTTGCGCCGGGTCACAGTTGGGGGTGGTGAGGGGAGTCTTGACGAGTCCCCACTGCGTGTGCGCGCGCGTGTGCAGGGCGAGGCGTGGTTTGAGAACGTGCTGAAGGAGAATCAGGGATTCATCATCAAGCGCATGTCAGAAGACGGAGCCTGCCTCTTCCGTGCTGTTGGTAAGTGGCAAAGCATTCCCCAGACGTGAGCGGCTTCATTTACTAGGCACCCCATAACGTCAGGAGAGGGTTCTTCCTTGCCTCTTAAGATCTGGCAGTTAACCAACATGGATTCAAGCAAGCCTGCCCGCTGATGAAACCGGTCCAGAGTTTGCTTGTCTTGTTGAGCTTCTAAACTTGGAGAAGGCCTTGTTGTGGCTGATGGTTTGTGTAAGAAATACTTTTGTTCCTTTTTTTCACGTGGAGAAACGAATATGCGAAGGGGACATTGCTTTTTTTGTAGTCTTCTGCGGTATGGAATGGCAACTTCACATTGGTAGGTCGAGATGAGAGATTCAGTTAGGTACATCATCGGATGCGGAATTGACTTTTGTCTCGCTGAAAGGTTACTATAAAGGGCGACTGTGTTCACGATGCGTTCCGTTGTGTGAAGTATGTCCGCACGGCTGCAGTGTGGATTGTTCTGTCATCATCGCCACTCGTGCATCAAATGTGATCCACATCGCCCCCCTTGGGGAGTCACCCACTGCCGCCGGATTCGTGCGCAGGCAGGTTCTTTGGCGCTTGGATCTTCAGTCTGGCTCCTGTTTTTTAACATCAACGCCGTCCCTGTTGGTCCCCCCGCTCCTCTGGCGTGATGGTCGATTGAAGGGCCTCTGCTGCTGTCCAGTGGTTCACTTGATTTTAGCCTGGGTCGCGGTGAACTAAGAGTGTCAAAAGTATAGGTTGGGGCTGTAAAATAAATATAAGATTATAGGCATACCCCGATTTTCTTCTCCCCCTTTTACGTCATTTTGCATATACGTCGTCAATGTATTAATGCCACTTCCTGATTTGCGTCGCCTCAACCCACACATCACTGACGGCATTCATCCTTTCTCATATCCGTCGCGTAAGTGTTTGCCTCCACTTAACTTCAAAATTGCTTCTATTTACATTATATTCTTGGTTCTTCGGTAAAGTCACGTAGAAGGGAAGTAATAAAATAATAAAAAATAATACATTTTATTGTTTTATATTTTTATTATTTTATTTTTTCCCTTCTACGTGACTTTACCGAAAGAACAAGAATATGAATCCCTGCAGTCACGAAAGCTTTAAATCAAAAAATTATATTTGCATTGTTTCAATATTCGTCGCAGCTTTCAAGAACGCATCCCGACATAAAGCGGAGTACTACTGTACCAGTAACCACGTGAGGAGAAAAAAAACATTACCAGGCAGCCGCACATATCGAAATGTCGAGCAAAGACAATACAATTTTAACATTTTAAAACTAAAAATGCTATTTATAGTGCACGCAATATTTCACGGACATAAATGACTGTGGCTGCCGCACAGAGCCAAGCTCGGCGTAAATCAAAAGCTTGGCGAGAGAGGTGAGGCTCTAAGTGTCTCTTAAAATTCGGTGGAGATTGAGTGCCGCTGTGAATGTGCAGCTGGAGCGAGATGGCGTTCCAGACGGAGGGGGCTGCCATGGGGAAACGACGCCCAGCAATGATGGTCCGGGTCCTAGGTGTAGAGAGGGAGGAGATTGCGAGTAACGCAGTTGGCTGCGGAGAGTTCTACCGCGAGGTGTAGTGCAGGGTGACGGCAGCGGAGAGAGATATGGCAGACGACCAAAAGTAGAGCGGCAGCGTCACAGGCGGGCGATGTTGTAGCTTACCGTGCTGTTGACGATGATGGGAAGTCGGTGCAGTAGGGAGCAGAGCCCAAGTGAAGGAATCTAGCCGAGGATGACGGGTGTTCGAGGACAACGTGGGCGACATTGTTATGCTACTTTTGGCGTTGAGGTTACTCGATGAGGATCGAACAAGGACGGAGTGGTAACAGTCGAGATGAAACCTGACTAAGGTGCGGACGAGGATATTGTTTTTTTTCGGAGTGATGAGTGGACTGAATTGATGAAGGGCCCTGAGGTGACAAGATCTTAAGATGCGGTTGGTGTGGCTGTCAAGAGTGATGCCGAGGAACTTGATGTGGTCGGGAGTTTGTGGACTGTAGAGCCAGAGGTAAATATGCTACAAGGGAGCTGGACGTGGTGAGACGTTGGACGATGCCGATCGGGCCGCCTTTGTATTTGGAAGCATAAATTGAAAAATCGAAGTGAGCTGTGGCAGTGCAACGGTTAATGCACTGGACTTGCAAGCCAGAGGTCGCCGGTTTGATTTGGCAGTTGAATTAGTGGGACACGTTTCTGAGTAGATGTGTGTTGGGCACAACACTTGCAGCACACGAGTTGGTCCACATTGCTTCGTTGCTGAAATTTGAGGCACGCAGAGATTGGGCATAATTCCACGTTTATTTTTTTGGATATCGGCCATGGTCATGTCGTCTATTGGCACTGTTGTGCATTGTGTGTGTATCGTACGTCATGCATGGTGCTAATTGTGTGTTTGTGGATATTCTGTTTGTGTGTGTGTGTCACATGTATGTCGTGTGTGCGCGTGGCGTCTGTATTTGTGTGTCGCGCATATTGCGTGCTTGTCGCGCATACGTGTCTTTTTTGTGTCGTGTGTGTGCGCATGGCATGTGGTATGGGTGTGCGTGCCGCATGTGCACGTATCGTCTGTGCATGTTGTGTCGAGCAGCAGACCAAGTGTATGGGGACCAGGACATGCACGATGTCGTGCGCAAGCACTGTATGGATTACCTGGTGAGTGCATCGCACCTTCAACTCTTCCATTCCTGGATTTTCGCACAAAAACAAAGGACACCAGAAAAAAATTCTCTGTTGTAATACTATGAACTCCCATAAACCGTGACATTTGTTCATTTCAGATGAAAAACGCAGACTATTTCTCCAACTATGTCACGGAAGACTTTACGACGTACGTGAACAGAAAGCGCATGAACCACTGCCATGGCAACCACATCGAGATGCAAGCCATGGCGGAGATGTACAACCGCACCTTCGAGGTGTACCAGTACAGCACAGGTGCTGCTCCCAACCCTGTCCACTTCCTTGTTGGACTTGTTTTTACATTATTGCGTGCAGGGTCATCAAAAGTGTTGTTTATGCATGACCGGTATTCAAATGAAAACCGTAAAAAACACAAACGGTTAATACCGCGCACATAGAAACATCTAGAGCGATGAACATAACGCATTTTAGATGTGGAATTGAGAAACGGAGGAATCTGCCACAGCAGTGACATGCTTGGCAAATGGGACAATCCGGAGGTCGTGGGTTCGATTCTAACTCCCGGCGCAGCAGTCAAACAATGGGGCCAAGATCCCTGCGAGTCGGTTGGCAGGTCGAGCCCATCGACGTTCATTACTAAACTTTCACAGGAAATGATTACCAGTGCCTGGCTCTCTTGCACATGAGCCTTGTCCTGCTCTCTGGAGTTGCCACCTGGTTAAACAAATAAAACTTGCATAATAGAGGTTTTTGGGTTAGATCACGTAAATATATAAATGTGTCGTTAAAACCCGCCACCACCCGACACAGCCAACTAGTAAGGGTTGTCACGTAAACAACATGCCAATTCGTCACTAGTACAGCACACCGCTGTGTTGGAGAGCCAAGCCACAACATTTACAATCTGAGTACGATGTTTCGCCAGTAATTACAACTAGCTTCATCAGGCGACAGCCAGATTTGTGGAGAAGTCTTACTGTTTCGTTCCTTAACGTTACTCAACCATGGGGTCCTGTGAGAGGTGAAACGTTAACCGATGTCACTGTTAAATAAGGGACTACTGTACTACGTGTGTGCGTGTATATATACACGTGTGTATGTGCAAGCGTTTGTGTGTATTTTGTATATATGTGTCCTCGCGTGTTTGCCTTGTACGCCCACTTAACACCCCGGTGGACACCCTTGCACACACGTTTTTCCACCTCGAGGGATGTTCCTGGTGAAACATTTTAAGATGTAGCAAAGCTGAGTGTGCTGGAGCGCACTTGATGCGTTGTACACGTTTTCTCACTGCTAAACGCCTATCGTGTTTCCTGCCACAGAACCAATCAACACGTTCCACAGCATTTACAGGACGGACAACGAGCCGATCCGTGTGAGCTACCACCAAAACGCGCACTACAACTCGGTCGTGAACCCCAACAAGGCCACCATCGGTGTGGGGCTGGGCCTGCCCTCCTTCAAGCCTGGGGTAGGCCGCCATCTCTTCAACTTGAATTCGCTGTGAACGGTTTATAAAAGTGCTTTTTTTTCCGAGCCAACGCTTGTGACGGGAAATTTATATGAGAACAAATACTTTAGTTTACGCACAAGGTTCGATTTGTTGAGTCGTCTCTGCTCCGATTTCTCTTTGCTTCGTCGCTGTACTGAATATTTTTACGTTATTGCCCTTTGTCAGTTTGGTGACACAGGTCTCTCTTGCAAGTGATGACTCCTGGTCTCGAGTTTTCACCACCTGGTTAAAACAAATAAACTTGACACTTGAATGGGGTCTTCTGTTTGGGCTGCGAGTTGACAATTTCTTTGCTCAGGCTTTTGCCACGCACTGCTGCGATTCAGGAGGCCAGTAATAGTGCATGGCGAAAGCTTGAGGAGAAATGCTGCACACGCAGACCAAGCTGAGAACCTTAATAAAAACACTTGCTGAGTTCAGGCCCAAAAGCACCGCACATCAAGCTGCTAGCAATCTCATTCTGGCCACGCTACTTCTCGTAGGTCTGCAGTTTCTTATGTACTTGGAACTTCTTTCGCACCGTACGTAGCCAATCGTGCTAATCAGAGGTGTGGGAGAAGGAAATCAAACTAAGCGGCCCAAAACAATGTGCTTTATAACAGCACGGGTCTCAAAAGTCTGATTGTACACGAGTTTCTTTGCATGTTGGTGCGGCGTTTGTGCGGTAATGCGTTGTATGTCAGTGTGATGTTTGATGGCTGTGTCCTGTGGTTGTGCCATCTTGTGGTGCAATGGGTGGTGCGGGTGGCATGTGGTGGTGTTTGTCCTGCCATTGTGGTTGGTTGTGTGGTGTGATCGTGTGGTCGGGTGTTTGGGATTGTGGCGGTGCACACCATAGAATGCAGATAAAACGCTCATGCAGAGCGCCATCAAAACGTCGGAGGAGTCTTGGATCGAGCAGCAGATGTTGGAGGACAAGAAGCGGGCGACCGACTGGGAGGCGACCAACGAGGCCATTGAGGAGCAGGTGGCGAGGGAGTCTTACCTGCAGTGGCTGCGCGAACACGAGAAGCAAGCCACACAGGTGCTTCCACCCACATCTGGCACACAGGTGTCCACTCGTACCATCACCACCACACAGGCGTGTACGGTGTGTTAGTGTGTGTGCTGTGTTAAGTGTGGGGAGCGGTAGTGCAGCGGTTAGCGCGCCGCACTACGAACCCGGCAACCCGAGTTTAATTCCGCTCGTGCCCAATATCGGCGACGATTATCTGAATCGGTTCTGGGCCTTCCTTAGGTCGACTTGGCCTCAAATGAGTACCTGGTGTGATGTGTAAACATTGCCACTTGGGAGACAAAGGCGACCCGGCGTGGTGCTAGCCACCCACCCCCTCATGTCCCGTGCTGGCCTTCATAGGCACTCGCTAACAGCACTTGCCCCAATAGTCTAAGGCTATACGATGGAACTTTGTGTTGATGTGCGTTTGCGATGCGTGACGTGGCGTGTCGTGCGACGTCGTGTGCTGCGTGCACAGCCCAGGAAAGCCACCGCCACCTGCAGCTCGGCCACAGCAGCCGCTGCTGGGGTGGGGGGCGGGGGCCCTGCGGAGGAGAGTGGTGGGGGCCGCTCGCCCCGGCCCCGCGTCGCACTCTGCAGCTCCCCTGACCCCCCGGAGGCCACGGGCAGCGAGCCGGGGCCCAGGGGAGGGCCCTCCTCCGTAGGCCCTAAGCCTCCCTCTCCCGGCCCATCCATCTACTCCAAGCCTCCCTCCCCGACTGCCGGTGAGCTCCTTACCCCCCCGTGTTTTTTTTATACAGTTGCTGAGCACAGGCTCAAAAGCCAAAAACTATCAAGTGGCCAGCAGCAAACAGCACTATTATAAAAGTTGTAATAGGTAAAGAGTTAACGCATCTCTTAAATTGAGCAAAGTTATTATTTTAAGAGCTTGGGAAAGTGACGATGGTGAGAGAGCTCTCAAGTGCAGCAGTGCGAGGGAAGATCCATAAAGAGGAGGGTTGTGACCTGCATTATGGCGAGTGCATTGGTGGGTGGCGTGAATAAGCGAGAAAGGATTTGCGAGTGGGTGGGTAGGTGGGTGGGTGAGTTGTGTGGTGACCTGTGGATGAGACAACATAGTCTGGATGCAGGCGGCGCTTAGTATTCATGGTGAATACACACCGCCACGGTATTAACGAGGACAGCCTGACGGATTAGAGCTGTGAAACGTGCCCCCGTGTGTCGCTTCTCCACGCGCCATCTCCATACCAAGACCGTAACGTGGCCGCTCGCTTTACGATGAAGCAACCATGTCGCGTGCGCCGCACGGGAGTTGCCATGACGACGCTCGTGTCCGTCACGTGTGCAGGCACAAGCTCCCACGTGTACTCCCCGCAGCCCTCGAGCAGCCAGGCCTTCACGGGCCTCCACGGGGCCGCGAGCCAGCCCCTCGACTCGCGCACCGTCATGCAGCAGATGTCGCCGACGGCCTTCGGTGAGCCGACATCTCCCTTGCTCTCACCTGCTCCCCCCCCCCGATCCCCTCACCTGCTGCACGTGTCAGGCTTGTATCACGGTGGCGAGATGTTAAGTACCTCACCTGGTAGACAGGTGTTGGGTTAAATCCCAACCCTGACGCCTGTATAGTTTGCATGTTCTCCCCGTGGTCGCGTGGATTTTTCTCCGGGTCCTCCGGTTTTTCCCTCCACATTTAGAAACGCGCATTTAAAGTATTTGGTCGCTATAAATTTCTCCACGATAAGCCGCTTCGTTGAGCTAAAATTTGTGGCCAGGTCGGTTCTAAATAAGAGCTGTAGAGCTCAATGGACCTTCCCTGGTAAAATAGAAGTTTATAGTTTTAGTTGACGTGTCATTTGTACAACACATGGTAATGAATTGTTAGCGCTGTAGTAATGTAAGCGGCTTAAATGCGTACGATGTGTGGGGGCTGCCTGTGGGTGGTGTGGCAACTGTACATTGGTGAAGTGTAGGAGCTGTTTGTTGGAGATGCGCAAGTGAATTGTGGACTGGGAGTACTGTACGGATGATGTGAGGGGGTGATTGTGTGTGATGCGTCTTGCCTGCTGTGTGTAATGGTATCAGTGCTGTGTTCAATGTGTGCAAGTGATGTCTGAAGTGAGTGTAATGTACGTGGGAGCTGTGTCACATGCCTGTGCTGTGTGCCTACCTGCGCATTTCTGTACATCTGTTGTGTGTACGGGATGCGTGTTGGGGATGCGTGTTGGGGATGCGTGTTGGGGATGCGTGTGCATGCATATTGACACTGCGCAGCTGGGGAGCGGTAGTGTTAGCGGTTAGCGCACTACACTACGAGCTCGGCAACCCGAGTTCAATTCTCGCTCGTGGGCCAACACAAGTGCAGATTTATCTTAACCGGTCTTCGGCCTTCCCTAGAACGACTCGGCCTCAAACAAGTATCTGGTGAAGTGTGTAAACATCGCCACTCGGGAGACACAGGCTGGCAACCCTCGTGTACCGCTCCGGCCTCCGTAGGTGCTCGCTAACAGTACTTGCCCCAACAGTCTGTTCAAGGCTATACAGGGGATCTTTGTTTTTGTCGACACTGCGCAGGTCTCACGGACTGGGAAGATGATGACATTCTGGCCTCGGTAATGGCTGCATCTCAACAGGAATACCTGGACAGCCTGAGGAAGCATGCTGGGGGCCCCCCCCAGTCCCCCGGCAGTGTCCGTGCCCCCCCTTCGCCCGACAGCAGTTGATAGCAGCCCCCCTCCCCCAAAAACGAACGCACTCCCTTCGGCCCCCCCGTGTGGCTTCACCAGTCCCCGCCCCCCAGGGCCTCATAGCAACGATTATAGCACACGGGAGCAACGCAAGAGAAAGCGGCACTTCCTGAGGACTTAACACGGCGACACTCGGGACACAGCGACAAACGACACCTGAGCACATTGACACCTAAGCACGGCAGCAGGAGATGGTAGCACCCAGAGACGCCCAGAGCTTCAGACGTAGACACGTACACAGTAACACGGACAGACACCTAGGCACGCAGTTACACCTCGACAGTGCCACCTCGGCACACGGTGACATTAACAAAGTGACACCTGCTTAGCACAGTGACACGACACAGTGACCCACTTCTCGGCGACACACACGTCCCCAGATACAGCCCAATAGCGTGTGGCTCAGTCTTGGAGCACCCTCTGGACACGTGATCGCTTCTGTTTGGGTCATTATTACACCTGTCGCAGCATCGGGGCAAGTCGTCACTCGCTCCCCAGCAGGGACTTGTGGAGTTGCGACTGATCCACCACAGTGTGCCAGAGTTGCGCCACAGAAGCCCGCACGAGGAAAACTGGCAAACGGGTGGCTCGGCGGTCGAGCGCGCCAGCGGCTCGCAACCGAAGGTTCCGAGTTCAAATCTCGGTTAAAATGAGTACCGCATTGTGGGGAAGTCAACAGTGGTTGTGCTATGGGTGGACTCGCCCCCGCCATAGGAATGTGGAGTTTCCACCACTGGCTCAGGGCTGTAAATGGGAGATGAGCACCATTCTAGCCTCGATGCTCACACGTGAGCAGAAATTACCTTTAGGACGATTAAAGGAAACGGGACTCGGCCATCCCTCCGGTACTAAGAGTAAACGGGAGCCAGCAACCCGTGCCGCCAGGACGGCCTTCGCCGCCAATGGTGTGGCTTCTCATTTTTACCGTAGTCCACCGTGTCGTTAGTTAGATGTGTAACCAAAACTTATTATTTTTATTATTAATGTACCTAAAATGACATACTTCACTTTCAGTATAGCCGATGTCTTCCTGTATTTTTTCATTGCTACCTGTATGTGAATGCTGAGGTGTTGCGTGACATTTCTGTAGGTGTCTTGTAGAACTAGCGCAGTGGCCTGCGTCCTGTAGGATGGGCGAGTGGGCCTTGCCGACTCTAAAGGTGCGCGGTTCCACAGCACGTCCGGCCCAGGCATTTCCCTTCTTGCCAGAGCCGAGTGGCTGCTGGTGTTGACGGTGTTATAATCTGGAAGGCGAGGAACAGCTATTATTGTACAACTTCGACTACTGTTCAAATACATGGTTAATTTCACGATGCTGTGAACGGTACCGATTTGTTGCGCACAGACACTAAAAGGGCTGGCGGTACCGTGGTAAGACACCGCGTGTATGTAAAAAGTTCCTGGTCCGTCACGCGTGATTTATTCCACTATTGACTGCCCGACGCCGCTGCCTCCTCGCTCCCAAAATCGGCCGCTCTGCAGTTGGTGGTGGCTGCTTTCCCAGCTCCAAGTTTATGGGTCCACGTGTGGGTTTCCGTGCTGGCGAATTAGTTGAGCGAGTAAGTGGGTGGGTGCGAGTTGGACTGAGTGAGTAAATGAGTGAGTGAGCGCATTGCTACAGAAAACTAATTTGCAGTTAACGTAACCTGCGATTGTGAAGCCACTTTGCTTTGCCGCTGAGCAAACAACTTATTGGAGTTGGGCCCAACATCCAAACGTAGGATCGCCAAGCTTGGGAAATTTGCTGGCATGGGTTTTGAGCTGCCTTGCCACTTGTCTGTGGTTCTCTGCAACCCGATGTGACAACGGTGCAGCTATGAGATGCAATTTGCATGAATGACGACTGCCATGTACACCCACACAAGTTATTGTTTGAGCGATTTTTTAGTTCAACTAGATATACAACGTGCAGATCATTTAACTCGTATGAACAGTGAATTCCTTATTCCCAGTCCAGACAACCCATTTACAACCACCACTCCGGAACCCGGCATGGCAACAGCACCAAGCAGCAGCAGCCAGTTTACATCTATATTAGGGGATCGTCGCCGTGAGGAACGCTAAGAATCAGACTGAAGCGGCCCAAGATATGTGGGTTATTGCATCGGTCGTCATGGAGACGAGAGAATCCGCACGAGCGGACAGACAGTCCCCCGTCGGGCGCTCCTCACAGCATCTACTACCAGGGCCTAGGCTCGCCATAGCCTCCGCCGAGCCCCCCTGGGGCATCCACGGGGGGGGCAGGAGGTCGCCGGCGAGCCAGGCAATTACGAGGATCATGTGACACAGAGGTCGAGCGCCCAGGGGGGTGGTTTGGAGGTGTAGGAGGCGGGTGGAGCAGCGGAGAGAGCCTGCTCTGTGTCGCGGGGGGCTTTGCTCTCTTCGTCGGTAGCGTCTGCGTACGGCGTCTCCAGAACCCGCAGCACACTCCGCACCTGGAGCACGCAGACCCCACACACAGGGACAGTGTTGGGATGGCAGTGATTCCTCGTTTAACATGGTTGATGCGTAACTGAAAAGTAATACGTTAAGCGAGGAATTGCTGTTTTGAATCACGTTTGCACGATAAAATGTAGCTTGCGACATCCCATGGCAGGACAAGCAAATGAGATGAGTGAACGCCGTGTAAAGGATCAATCCGTGTACTGCATCACACCGCTTAACCGCGCAGGTCGAGAAAGTAGTTTGTCGTTGACGACTCGGAAGCTGCGTTGTAACAATGTGCATTCCGCGTTGTGCGAAAACTCGTTGCTTGAACACGCGTTAGGCGAGGACTTGCCGTACTTCGAATTCTTCTTGTGCCGGTGCCAATCACAGGGCACGGGTGTCGTGGTGACCACCATTCCGAATCGGTGTGAGTTTGAGAATGTAAAGGTGGGAAGCGACTGGCAATGCGGAGGCGCGACGGACGTTTTGATCTCGACCGTGCGTGACGCGACAAACTGAGGATCGCCAGTAAAGACGCCGGGGCCGCGTCTCACCACTGCTGGCAGAAGGGGGCCTCCGTTAGAGCCAACTCGGAGGAGTATTTGCTCTACTCTACCACGTTGACCAGACGTGTTGGAAGAGGTGGACAGGACCCACATTCTTACCTCACCAGATGCGAGCTGCCGATTGACCAACTGTGGCGAAACACAATGCTGGGGCACACTGGTGGGGGGGGGGTTTGGAATTTGAGAAACTGGTTCCATCTGCCACGCCAAGGAGATGGAATGGCACCAGTCGCCTATGGATGGCAAGTCCAGCGTGTGAACTGTGACATTGTAGGCGCAGCAGCAGCCCTCTGAGGCTACATGCAGTTGAATATCCCCACTTCATGCTGGTCCCACCTCCCCCCCCCCCCCCCCCTGTATCCAGATGTCGTAAGTAATAAAACAATCGTGTAGAATTTGTACTGCACCACACGGCTTCCGTTCACTCACAGGGAATGACTCCAGTGCTATAGGAAGGTAGCCACGAACAGCACCAGCAATTCCCCCTGGCTCTGTAGTCCGATATTGGGTTGTTTGGCCAATTATCTTAAGTGTTTACACGTGAGGACGGACCAGAATGCTTGGAGAAAACCCTTGCGTGAAGAGTCGGGGGGGGTATACACTCAATCCCCATACAGGTGGAAGTTATCCCACTTGCTGTACTGCCATTGTACCCCCACAGCAACCTCGACGCCCACGGGTTAAGGAGGTATTTCCACAAATCTGTGTGTGATCCACCAACCCTCGTGGCCCATACACCGCAGCCACTGCAGGCCGTGAGCAGCTCGGCCATCGGGGCCCGTCGGGGCCGATGGCCCCACGCACCTCTGTGAAGTCGCCCTCCTCGGCGGCCGCGATGGCCCGCTGGGCGATGTAGTTGCGCAGGACGACCCTGGGGTTGGCGGAGTCCATAGTGGCGGCAGTCTCCCTCCGCCACGACGCCGCCTCCAGCCCTGACACCTCTCGCTCCTGCAGCAGGCGGCAGCTGATCCACCACACGGACACAGGGGTCACCCGCTGGGGGTCGCTCATGGGGGTCACCCACTGGGGGTCGCCTATGGGAGTCGCCTACGGGAGTCGTCCACGGGAGGTACCCGCTGGGGTCACCCATGGTGGGAGGGGGGGTGTGTCACAGCCGCTCCCGCAGGAGCTGCCACTCGACCACTTCCACACAGCTGCTCCAGCCCATGAGGAGTAACCAGACAACATGACCCATTTGCGTATCTAGCGGCAAGTGCTGTGGATATGATAACCCAAGATGGGGGAGGGGGTAGGAGTGTAGTAGATGAGATCACAGGAGGGGCGACTGCCGATTCTGGCGACCGAAGAGAAGAGAAGACCTAAGCACAGGTGGTGGTGGTGGCACAGCGATATCAGGGCAGTGCTTGGAGGTCAGCGCGCAGTGACTGCAGCAGCAGCAGCGGGATCTGGCCGAGGAGGGTGTGAAGCGTCGGCAGTGCGGAGGCACTGCCGTGGAATCGACTCGGGGGGTCACGACGACGTCCCCATCTGCGCCATGCCGCCGCGACACCCAAGGCTCGGCAGGAAAGGGGCCGTGGGGGGGGGGGGGGCGCCACCTGTAGGCGTTGAGCCAGTGCGTCCAGGCGCGAGCGTCCTCCGCCTCCTTCTCCGCCGGCGTGGCGAGGCGCCAGCGCTCCGAGGCCTCGACGCAGCGCAGCTCGCGCTCCAGCCCTGAGCGGCCGCCAAACATGCGCAGCACCTGCGGGTTGGCCTGCGCTAGCGCCAGCAGCAGGGACAGCTGTCTGCTCGCTCGCACAAAGACAAAGACCCCCCCCATCCCCGTGCATCCTTAACAGACTGTAGCGGCGAGCGCTGTGAGCGAGTAGCACCCATGGAGGCCGGCACAAGGGGGTGGTGTAGGCAGCACTTCATTCTAGATTTGAAGCTTTCGTGACTGCGAGGATTCATACTCTTAGGTTTTTTCGGTAAAGTCACGTAGGTAAAAAATATAATTAAAATTATAGAAGTAATAATGGAAAGAAAATAAATCTATTCATGGCCACCTTTGTTTCCCCAGTGGCGATGTTCACGCACTGCATCAAGTACTCATTTGAGTGCGATTCAACCACGGGGAATCCCAGGACCGGTTCAGATAATCGTCACTCGTGTTGGCTGTGAGCGGGAATTGAACTCGGGCGGCAGGGTTCGTAGCGCAATGTGCTAACCACTGTGTCACCACTCCCCACAACACAGTTGCCTGACACGGACAATAACAGCCAAGTGGCGGTGATGTCCCCACAGGCTGAGTGCACTTTGAGGCCATGTGAAGTGTCAGGTTTGCTGGCAGGTCATGGGACAGACCCAAATGTTATGGGTTGACTGCAATGACTGACAGATACACCACCTGTGATCCCCACTGTGCCAATTTGCTGCATTTTCGCCACCCATCACTTCACTCGTTATGAGCTTTGCTCCTTTGCCGACCCTGACGCCGAAACATTTGACGTTTGCATGTTCTCCCTGTGGTCACGTGCTTTTTCTCTGGATCCTTCAGTTTTTCCCTCCACATTAAGAAACATGCGGTTGGCTGATATACATGTTCACTTCGTTGAGCTACCATTTGTGATAGCCAGCTCGCTTCTGAAAAAAAGCTATATAGCTCTGGGTAAAATAATAAGTATAACCCGTAAAAACTAAGTTTTTCACTCTAAATCCTTTATATGCGTGGCGGCTAGAGTCCTCTCGTCCTCTGGCTTGAGATGGCTGCCACCTATGGGTCAGATGATTGTCTGCCAGTATTAAACAATTGGTAATTAAATATTTAATTTGTTTTCCATAAACAGTGTAAAATTTAGCAAAAAAATTTTCACGAACATTAATTGTCTCGCACAACGAGTCTGTGTGCAAAATGTCAGCTCGATTGGATCACGGGAAGTGGGTTAAAAAACGACCGAAAGGTTTGCACGGTCGTAAGCAAGCACGCAAGCAAGCGAACTTAATATAAAGGATTTAAAAAGAGTACGTTCGAGATGAGATGCAAGTCACTTATCGCACGTAAAGCACTGCAAGACGCCGAGGTGATTGTGTCGTTGCAATTATGGAGTTCTCTGACGCCGTGTCAGGTCCTCCAGCCACGTGGCCACCCGCTTGGCCCTCCGAGCCACGAATCAGTGGAGACCCTTGGGGCTCGCACCTGGAGTCGATCCTCGGCTTGGAGGCTCTCTTCATCTCCTCCACGGTGGCGCACTGCTGGCACAGCAACGTCGCCAGCTCCTCCACGGAGCCGGCCTCGAGCGTCAGGCGACTCAGCAGGCGGAAGGAGTTGGTGAAGTCGGCGCCTGTTGGGCCGCGACAGGCAAAGGGTCGCACGAGCAGGATATCTCAACTTTTGAGCTGTAAAACTTGAACTCGCGTAACGCGGCATGCCGCCGCCACACGGTAATCGCTCTCGACTCAACCCCACGTCTCACTCCACACCTCCCCCCCGTTGCATCACCCGCCATCACCCCCACCACCACCCCCGCCGCCATCATCTCGCACACGCCGGCCGCGCCAGCCGTACCAGTGCTCTGCATGGTCTCGAGCAGCGAGGTCACGAGGCCCGCGTCGTCGGGCTGCTCGAGGAGGCCCAGGCCGAGCTTGCGCCGCATCTTGCGCAAGTAGGCCGCCTCGTAGAGGGCGCCGTACTCGTCCAGCGCCGGGCGGCTCAGCTCGGCGGGCAGCGTCGGGGCCAGCGCCTCCGCCAGCTTCTCCAGGTTCCAGCGGCACATGTCCGGCTGCTGATCATAGGCGTAGCGGCCGCCTTCGTCCGAGCCGTTGCACACGTAGTGAGGGTCGAACCTGCGTACGAGGGCGAGAGAGGGAGTGGCGAATTACTTGACTCGCAGCTGCGGCGGTGACATCGCCCAGCGGGAGCGCGTTCGCTGCCGCAGGAGGTCACGGAGGTTCGCGTTTCGAGCCGGGTGGACTGCCCTGGTGATCGCTGCGGTGGGGATTGACCTGCGGAAATAATGCGACCTGCGCACCGTCTGCTTCACGGCGGGCCGTTGTTGGCCGGCGTCGCGTTACACATTTGCCAAATCGTACAATTTTACCTGCAAATTATTAAATTGGGATCACACGCAAAGTAGCAATCGCTGCCTCCTCCTCGCAGACTAACGCCCAATACCAGGCCAGTGCTAAGTAACATTTTGCCCGCAGGGACGGCTGCTACTCGGGGTGCCCTTTTAAATGCGTTGAGATGGATTTGTGAGTCACCGATCGCGTGTGAAGCGAGACGCCCAGTGTGAAGGAGGGTGGCTCCATCAACACTAATCACCATGATTGTGCCTCATGTAAATAATAATCATTGCTATTTTCATGACTCTGCTTGTTGACCCAAGATAGTCTCATCGAGTCTCAAAATACGTTTTTCATGAGGATCCTGCCAAGTGTTTGCAGTCGGCGTACACTGCCGGTACGTAATTTGCAGGTTATTTATCAGCATTAGGATGTTTGCGTTTTGTTTTAGCGATGGGGGAAACCAGATAACTCGGGAAACCCTTGCAGAACAGGGGGAGAACATACAAACTCTACGCAGAAAGGTAGCCAAGTTGGAAATCCAACACAGGCTCTTAATAATAAAAACAGGTGAGGGCCTGGACTAGTCAGGGCCTGGACAGTTGAGAGCGTGGACTAGTGAGGGCCTGGACAGTTGAGAGTGTGGACTGGTGACGGCCGTGACGGGTGAGAGTATGGACGGGTGAGATCCTGGTCAGGTGAGAGCCTGGATGGGCGCGG
Organism: Lethenteron reissneri; assembly: GCF_015708825.2. Taxonomy (NCBI): domain Eukaryota; kingdom Metazoa; phylum Chordata; class Hyperoartia; order Petromyzontiformes; family Petromyzontidae; genus Lethenteron; species Lethenteron reissneri. The sequence goes on from NC_083816.1 coordinate 3,287,293, forward strand.
CCCTGGACAGGTGAATGATGCTTGAGCTGCTGCTTGAAGGTGAATGATGCTGTTTGGATGCCGCTGAATAGGTACAGCAGTGTTCCAGACAAGCGGTGCAGCCACGAAGAAACACCGCTCAGCCATGACGGTGCTGGTTCTGGGGACGATGGGAAGATTTCGATAACTCGTGGCACGGGGACAGCAATTACCGGTCCATAAAGCCGAAGGGGCCATAGTCGATGGTGAGGCCCAGGATGCTCATGTTGTCCGTGTTGAGCACACCGTGGCAGAAGCCCACGCACTGCCACTCGGCCACCAGCTGCGCCGTGCGCTGCACCACCTTCGCCAACACAAAGACAAAGATCCCCCGTGTAGCCTTGAACAGACTGTTGGGGCAAGTGCTGTTAGTGAGCTCAGATGAAGGCCAGCACGGCACACGAGGGGGTGGGTGGCCAGCACCACGCCCAACCGCCTTTGTCTCCCCAGCGGCGATAATTTTTACACACCGCACCAACTACTCATTTGAGTCCGAGTGAACCTAGGGGAGGCCCAGGACCGGATAATCGGTCAGATAATCGTCAGTGGTGTTGGCCATGAGTGAGAATCGAACTCGGGTCACTGGGTTCGTAGCGCAGCGCGCTAACCGCTACATCATACAAGTATATATATACATGCCCAGTGAGAATCATCTAATTCAACTCCTGAAGATACCTGCAGGAAGTAGTACAAGAATAAATTCCTGACACGCAGCCCAACCCGGAAGCCCGCACCTGGATCCTAGAATCCTCAACGAACCATTGAGATCCATCTCTCATCAACTCTCAGAATCGATGATGAGAGTAACCTGCGCAAAGCAGATACGGGGTGAGCTTACGCCCTGGTGAGCTTGTCCACCGCCCGGTCTCCTCTACCGCCACACTGCTTGTTTGACATTTTCATCGTGACCCAGAGATTGCCTGGGTCTCAAGACTGATTTTCAGCAAGGTCCTGCCAAGTTTCCACATTTAGAACATTTTTAGATTGTTCGGCTGCTATAACAGCTCAGTGGGCTTTGTATATTTTTTTGTTAACTGCTTCACCTTGCCTATACTTTGCACCCCTAACGTGTCTTGTATTGTTTGTTGCGGTAACGTTCTGACCTGCCCCTACTGGTCATCTGTAAAAATAGTTTTAGAGCTCATCGGATTCCTCCTGCAGTATAAATATTCTAATTCTGTCATCCCAAACGAATAATTGATCAGGTTATTTTTCAGCATTGAGATGTTTTGGCCAATACTGGTTGCACTGGAATCGTTTTATTAGCATTGGGATGAAACCCACGCAGAACAGGGGGGGATCGTACACAGAAAAGCGCTCGAGTGGGGAATCTAACCCAGGCCTGTCTTTCTGTGAGGTGGGAATGTTACTACTGCACCACCCTGCCGCCCAAGTGATATAAAAAATAAATGTCGTATATAATGGATACATTTGGATGTGGGAATTGTCCAATTTACCGGTGAGCAAGGTTAAACAATTATTATTGGTAAGTTAAATGCTTGTACACGGGGAAATTTAATTTATATGCATGTCGGGTGGTGGAGAGTCTCACAACACACATTGGACCACATCATGACATGGCCTCACCAAAAATGTATTTTTTTACATTATAATACTGTATGTATACTCTAAAACTCATCACACAAAAGGAACTCCCTACACCCTAGCAAAGCCAAATCCCTGAGCTTAGCAACCAAAACATCACAAGGCCTACAGAAAAGCTCTCTTCCATTCACTGGAATCACTGCCGGAAGAGTGCCCAGGAAAACCGTGTCAAGAGCACAGGAATGGCACACATTCTGCTGCTCGTGAAACTGCAAGTCACGCAAGACTGCCCACTGTCTCCCCCCAGAGAAAAGGGTGCCTCTGTTGAACCAGCGCTCACCGATTCAGACCGGTCACTTGCTCACCGGCGCTCAGTCGTATTGTTATCGCTCTTCTTTCGCGACTACCATGGTTACCGCTCACTACTCAAGATTCCTCCACCAGATTCAGTGCTTCGTCTCATCCACACTGTTCAACCACCACCATGCTGCAGGTCACTAAAACTCATTCAATCACCCACTCACCCACTCACTCAATCACTCACCTACTCAATCACTCAATCACTCACCCACTCAATCACTCACCCACTCAATCACTCACCCACTCAATCACTCACTCGCTCACCCACTCACTCACCCACTCCCTCACCCACTCAATCACTCACCCACTCACTCAATCAATCACATCACCCACTCGCTCACCCACTCACTCACCCACTCACCAACCCACTCACTTACCCACTCAATAACTCACCCACTCCCTCACCCACTCACCCACTAAATCACTCAGTCACCACACCGCAGGTCACAACGCTTCTCTTTCTGCTCCTTTCCCCCGCACTGCTCCACTCTGGAATTCCTTCCCATCGTCTCTATTCCCCAAGCTCTTAAAAAAATAATAACCTGACTCGATTCAACAAATGTACTTCCTTTTATCCAACACAACTGACAGTGCACTTGTACGTTGCTGGCCGCTCGATGTTCCGGGCCATTGGTTCTGGGTTCAACAAATGTGTTAAGGAAGTCCGCGCAGAAGCAGAGAAGCCGCCGCCAACCAGTTTGGCTGCTGCTGGGAGGCAAGGCAGAGCACACGCACACACACACACACGTGTGTGTGTGTGTGTGCGCGAATGTGACCGGTACGATCGGAGGCCCTGCACTAACCTCTCTAAAGAAAGCCGCGTACTTGTGGCTCGCGCCGTCACCATGGCCTTCGAGCAGCTCCGGGTAAAACGTGTCGATGACGTAGTCGAGCATGGTGACCTTGATGTCCTCGCGGCCGGCGCTGGGGCCGGTGCGCCCAGTGTCTTTGTCCGTCGGTTTGAAGATCTCAAACGAACCAAACCTAAAACACACGATGGGTCAGCGTTGTTGCGTCGTGTTGTGGTTGTCCCACCTGATGACGATTGCTTGTGTTGCGATCGAAACGTCGTGATCTATTATTTTTCTACCTACGTGACTTTACCGAAATAACCAAAGAGTATGGATTCCTGCAGTCACGAAAGCTTCAAACCAAGCCTTCACTTTGTCTGCTAGGTTAAGTGGTCTTTAAGGAGGACTGCGCTAACCATAACAAAAACGCACCACTTCACTTTTCATGTCTCCCGCCTCTACCCTCCTTAAAATTTGCATGTTCGCTGAACTTTTTGCCCAGTAAGGCCACTCACACGTATGAAGTAATGGGAGAAATAAAATCACTTTTTCACTGTAAAAAAAAAAAACCACGATAAAATTTTACCAACACGAGTAGCCTGAGCAATGGCGGGAGGGAGCGGGAAGAGTGACCCAAGTTATGGAGTCTCATGAAGCTCCTCGCTGTACCGGCGTTGATAACGTAAACAAACCCCATTGGATTGTGTTTACAACATGTCTGCAGAGTAAATCATTTTACTATTCTTGAATCGCTTTGCATGATTTCTAAATATATATTTTTTAATTTAGCAATTTTTTTTGGTTCGTGCAAAAATAAGGCGGGCCGAGTGGCCCTCCATTGCCGACATCGTTATAAAAGAGCTTCGTTCCCCGAGGCTTCGTTAACCGAGGTAATTGCTGCGGCGACCGGGGCGGTCTGCCGGATCGCGAGCGCCCTGTCGGGCCGTGTCCCTGCGGTGTCTTGCCTGAGGAAGGAGGGCGCGATTCGCAGCACCACGCTGCACTGCTCGGGCCGGGCGTTGCCATCGTAGTGGACGTCCCTGAGCACAGTAGTGTGCGACGTGACGCACGAGCCGGCGCGCGTGGTCGGCACGCCCAAGTGGTGCATGGCCTCGCTGCACAGGAACTCGCGCAGGCTCGAGCGCAGGACCTTGCGGCCGTCCGCGTGCCTGCAGAGTGGGGACATCGTCATCACCACCTCAACGTCACCATGGTTACGTGTGTCTGCAGTGCTGACATCATCACCATCTCCTCAACGTCACCATGGTTACGAGTGTCGGCAGAGTGGGGAGATCGTCATCACCACCTCAACGTCACCATGGTTACGTGTGTCTGCAGTGCTGACATCACCACCTCCTCAACGTCACCATGGTTACGAGTGTCTGCAGTGCTGACATCATCACCATCTCAACGTCACCATGGTTACGTGTGTCTGCAGAGTGTGGACATCACCACTTCCACGTCACCATGGTTACGTGTGTCTGCAGAGTGGGGACATCATTAGCACCTCAACTCAATTGACTGCAGAATCTAAAATATGATTTCGACTTAATTCAATTGCAAGTATTACTAAAACTTCTCTTTCTTAAAACTAAAATCAAGTTTCATTCACTTCACCTATTATGGATATCAGATACAACATCATTGAACGGAGTGCTTCGAATACGTGGGTTTACTGATTAATTTAAAATGTACATTCCAACTCGATATTGATCACATCTCAAAGAAAATCAAATCAAACATCGGGGTTTTTTCTACAGAAACAAACACTGTTTTCCCATGACCCCTGCGAATTTCTGAAGCTATCATTCTCCCACTTTTTGACGACTGTGACTCTGCTTACACATCAGCTACTAATGAAACATTAAGCAGATAAGCCCGCTTTATCATTTTGCCCTTCGAGTTACCCTGATTGTACCATACAGTACCCAGCATTGTGACCTCCAGTCAAAATCCAATCTCACATCACTTGAAGAAAGACGAATTCTACATTGGGCACTGTTCATCCACAATCTCCTTATTTGAAAATCTGCGCTAGATGATACATACCTAATTCATTAACCCCATTGTCAAACCCAAGACACCTAAGACGTCCATCTAATTTTCTTTTAACTATCCCGAGAACAAGAACTTGGATTAGGTGACAAAAGCCTTTGCCATTGCAACACCAACACTTTAGAACCTTGCTTCCTCCCCTAACCTCGTAAATATTCCTTTAAAAATATTCTGAAGCAGAAGATTAGTGTCAAATACAGCCAGGTTTGCAACATGTGATTTGTAACTTTGAACCTGACCAGTGCATCATCGATAGTCACATTTTAATGTGCAATGTAATTGAGAGAATGTGTGTTGTTGTCTTGGTGTGGTCTGGGACTGTTGTTGTTTCTCTGCCTTGTCCCAAGCTTGCATTTGTTGTTGACAAATCGGCAGGAATTAATGCATTCGTACAATTAGCACTTTCAGACTGTATTAATATTTATTTGTAATTTTTAGGGATTTGCTTAAATTTTCTCTATCTCGCACCCATATCTATCTGGCACAATTTTACCGGTGATACTCGCAGAGACGCCTCGACTGGACATCCGTGAAAAAGAACTTCATGGCTCATCAGATTCTTCCGGGATAAAGATTCTGATTCCGAATTTAACAGTAAATGAACTCATTACAATGTGAATAAGGCCGAGTGAAAAGGTAAACTGTGCTTTAAATTGTAAACATATACCGAGTGTAATGTAGCTTTAGGAGAGAGACTGGATTAGACCGGCAGATTTAATGGTTACTTGCAGAAACTCCTCGGTGTTGCTTTGTGTTCTCTCACGAGAAGTGGTTACCTGGTTCCCAGAGTAGGAAAACTGATTGGCATGAACGGGCGTACAAACCGTACGGCGGCCTAAGTCACCACGTGGTTCATTTGCCCGCGATACCTCTGTTAAACAGAATCAGAATATGTATTTATGCTGGAGGAATTCTATGACCCATGAAGCAATTTTTCCCAGATGTTCAGTCGGGGCAAGGGGTAAGAACGTCACAACAACAGCACAAAAACACGACAGTCGTGCAAAGTACAATAAAGGTCAACAAATCACTCAAAAACACACAAATAAAACTAACCCATCCCCATCCTACCAGGCAAAGCCCACGGAGGTATTAATTTATTTTTCAGAAGCGACCTGGCCACAAATGACAGCTCAAAAAAGTGGCTTATCACGTGGGAATTTAAAGCAGCAAAAGCCAGCCAGGCATTCGTAAACGGTAGTGGTGCAGCCCTCAAATCGCTTGCTTCGCCAGAGGGAGCTCTAGAGGAAACTTGGTCTATTCTTTCACGCCGACCAGACGTTTGGGAAGAGGTTGACGTACCCCCCACACTTTACCCCACCACACTCGACCTGCCAATCGACTGTGGCCGTACCCATTTCTATTTGCCCAGCGGGTGAGGATTTAATCCAACTGGCTACCTCTGTATTGCATGTCCAGTGTGAGAACCATTGCACCACTGTGGCAGATTGGTTAAATGTAAAACGTGTTTCTAAGACATTGAATACTGTACTGTACTCAAAATGGCTTGATGATGGGATCCAGGTCAACCCTTGCTTAACAGAGGCGATTATGTGTTGCGTATTTCTCAATGGGTTCATTTAATCTGCTGGTTAAAGGAAGGACACGGGACCGACCGATTACGCGACCAACATCACAACGCACACGCAGGGGGGGGGCACCATGATTTGCCCTCCTCTCTATCACTGCCCAGCAAATCCCATCGCCGAATACCATCACCGAAGCCCATCACCAGCTCCCATCGCTGAAGCCCATCAACTGATACCATCACCTAAGCACATCACGAAATCCCATCACCAGCTCCCATCACCAGCTCCCATCACCGAATACCATCACCGAAACCCATCAACTGATGCCATCACCTAAGCCAGGGGTCGGCAACCTACGGCTCCGGAGCCGCATGCGGCTCTTTGCGGGCTGCTTCTTGACGATATGTAATATGCACATAGATGCATTGCGGCTCTTGAAATACTGAATTTTGTACCGAATTGGAAATAAATGGCTCTTCTTGTTATTTTGGTTGCCGACCCCTGACCTAAGCCCATCACGAAATCCCATCGCCGAATACCATCACCGAAGCCCATCACCAGCTCCCATCATCGAAGACCATCAACTGATACCATCACCTCAGCCCATCACGAAATCCCATCGCCGAATCCCATCACGAAATCCTATCACCTTCGGAATCCCTACCCCCAAGTGCCCACCTGGGACCTCTGGGACCCCCCAAGTGCCCCCCCTGGCGTCCCTGGGACCCCTACCCCAAGTGCCCCCCCCCCTGGAGCCCCTGGGACCCCCAGACCAAGTGCCCCCCCTGACACCCCTACCCCCCAAGTGCCCCCCTAGCGTCTCTGGGACCCTCACCCCCCAAGTGCCCCCCCTGGCACCTCTGACACCCCCCCCTGGCACCTCGAATACGGCGTTGGCCCAGCGCCCTTGAGCTGCAACTCCCAGCGCTGCCCGGGCCCCGCCTGCACCTCGCCGAGGTACATGGCCGCACCGTCGCCCAGCTGCCCGGCGAAGCTGCCGAACTGGTGGCCGCAGTAGCAGTGGGCGGCCGGTTGCGCCCCGGGAAGGACGCGGTTCCCCGACAGGAACTCGGCCGCCTCGGGCCGCGCCGCTTCGGCCTCGGGGTCGCGCAGGCCCAGGAGCCGCATCGCGGGCACGGAGACCGCGACCACGCGAGGCCTCTCCACGGGGCTAGGCCTCACCCGCGAGAACACGGCCCCGGGCACCTGCCGAGGCGCCGGGTCGTCGCTGGGGTCGAGCGGGAGTCGGCGCAGCGCCGAGTTGTCGAAGCGAAGCGTCTCTAAGGTGCCACTCCCTGGGGGGCCCGTGGCGCACGCACGAGTCGCCATGGCCCAGGTTGGATGCGGCTGCTGCGGCTGTTGTTGTTGTTGTTGTCCTCCTCGTCTCTGTCCGAGTCGTCGTCGGCACGGGTCTGCGAAGAGGCGGCGAAACGCGCTCATCCACGCAGCAGAGACGACGAAGAGGAGAGGAGAGAAGGGAGAGGGAGGAGGAGGGGGTGGAGGTGGTGGAGGGTGGAGCTGATGGACTCGGCAGCTGAACGCGGCGGCGGTGGTGGCGGCGGCGGGGTCACACGGGGCCGTGACCCCAGGCTGCGTGGTCCTCGGAACCATGGCGCTTGAGTCACTCATTAATTTCGTTACTTTACCAATTTTTGTTGTTGCACTTATTTACCCAGGAAAGACTCACGGAGGCTCTCAACTCTTTCTTTTTCAGGAGTGTTTGCCGAGGGATTTTTTTTCAGTAGGGGGCGATGTTGCTACTGCTGCTGCGCACTTACAGTTGAGTACTGTAATTTGAAAGTGATTTCTCTGCTTTTGGGATGTTTGGCCAAAAGCAGTCACATTTTCGCGTGTGTTCAGCTCTGTTCTACTTGGGATTCCTCCGGGTTCTACTGTTTCTTCCCAGAGGGAGAACATATAAACTGCACATGGAAGGCGCCAGTCAGAACATCGAACCCAAGAGCGCCTTTGCAATGAGGTACAAGTGTTACCACTTGCACTGCCACAATGCCCCTTGTGACCCCTCGTTAGTTCTCGAGATCAGACCGTGCGATTCATTGTGGCGACCACCTGCCACGAGATCAGACAAGGTATTTCACTTGGTCACCTCAGGTCGGTACCATCTTGGGTGGCCTAACTCTCGTAAGTGGTTCTGATTCTCTATATGGCCAACAAGTGAATTAAGTGATAAAATGTGGGACATCACAATAAGCAGACTGTCTCCACATTTAAACAAATACACCGTAAAACATGTTTTACGCATCTCATCAGTTACAGCCTTTGGGGAGTGAATTTTTCATGAGGATTAGTTGAATACAACCAAACTCTGGGTCAGTTTCAACATTCTCTTTAGAAGTCAGACCAAGTGAATTATTTGATAACCCACTCATATCTCATGGTTATCACAATTCAATGTTGTTGACCACAGAAATCGAAGCAGCTAAGGTGATGCTTGGTACTGACGAGTGACAAACCCAGTCTGGTCGCATGGATGAAGAGACACGGGACTGGTTGCCACATGAAATTCCATTATCAATTAAACATCAGCCTTGATCAATCCACTGCTGGACGAAGGCTTACCCAAGCTGCCACCGCAAACATTTCTCAATATAAAATGACCAACACAACAATACTGACTTTAAAATGCTTTATTCAAACACAAACTTCATGATACAGCATTGAAATAAATTCGCATCTGTGCATAAGACATTGTCAACATGAACAGAACAATATTAGGTACAAGTTAGGTACAGATTAATGTCCTAATTTTAGAGTGAAAGTGATATTCTGCTCAATCGAGCACCGAGGCATTGGAGCTCATCTCACGTTTACAGCCCTGAGCCAGTGATGGAAATTCTGCATTCATATGGCAGGGCAAGTCTTTCCAGAGGGCATTAACTTCCCCATCAAGTGGTCCTCATTTTATCGACTCTGCAGGGATGAAGTTCTAAGTCAACCCCCCAACCATGAGCTGCTCGCTGTACCACCAAGCCACCTGGCTTTCCTATTAGCGTTTATAAATACATTAATCGCAGCACAGGTAAACGCACGAATTGCCATCTATATCAGTTACTGAGATGTAGAGTAATTATGCGATCCTTTACAAGCATCAATCACCATTACCACTTGCCTTTTGCAAAATGCGGGCAAGCAAGCATAACTCCACGTGTAGGCCGCAGCCCTGCAATTGCTGGCAGAAGCACCTCCACTAGAGCAAACTCTTCAGTGGAATACTCATTGGTTTTTTCGGTAAAGTCACGTACGTAGAAATAACATTTTTATAAAAAAAATTAAATTTAAATAAATCACAATGTTTCGAACGCAACACAAGCGCTCATCATCAGGTGGATAAGAGATTAGAAACGTCGTGATTTATTTAAATTTAATTTATTTTAGAAAAAAATCTACATACGTGACTTTACCGAAAAAACAATGAGTATAATTTCTGCAGTCACGAAAGCTTCAATTCTAGATCTTCAGTGGTATGTTTGGCTCTTCCATGCTGACCATACGTGTTGGAAGCGATGGGATAACTCACACTTTACCCCACCATACACGACCTCCCCCAAATGACTGGTGTACCCATTTATACTGCTGGGTGGAGAGAGGCGGTGGGGGAGAACGAGGATATTTGATCAACTTGATGCATGAGGTGGAAAATGCCACGCTCTGTCTTGAGAACATAGAGTTGTGAAAGGATACAATATCATGCAGTGATGGCAAAGCTGGGGTCAAGTTTAATCACGACAAAACCAGTGTCCATTTGTCTTTTATCAGAGTATATACAAAAGTAGCAAGTTGTACTTTACTTTTCAAACTTAGGTAAAAAAACCTCAAACATGTGCTTGCAATGTCACAATGTCAAGGAAAGAGTAATGGTGGTACATTGGAATAAATAAGAGCCCGGAGTGTATACGTGGAGCAGTAACATGGCCCAGAGGCTGCTTCTTGCAGAGGTTCGTAGTTTGAATCTGACAGGCTTCCCTGGTTGATCTTGCGGTGTGTATTAACCACAACACGCTACACGTGGTCTGCTTCACTCAGCGGGCGTTAAAGATCCGATGACGTCATTCAAACAGTAGGTCATTGTGCCAAAAAAAATAATATTACACTGCAAATTACTCAACTGGGAAATATATCTCAACCGTCACTCCCTCTTGATAAAGCGTAGCAGGACCCTGCTACCTGAAAGAAGAGTCTTGAGGCTTTCCTGGGTAAACAAGCACATGTAGAAGTAATCGTTATTGTCAGTCCCTCAACCACTCCACATGCATTCCTTCCGTCAAACTCCACACCTCAAGCAAACCCTCCCTGTGTCTTCCTGTCTCGCGTCTACAAAGGCTTCAGGAGCTCTTCCCAGCGGATAGGCTGAGAGAAGACCTCCCTGTGCAGCCACGTCTCGTAGCTGCAGCAGAAGTGCGAGGGCAGCTCCGTGGAGCGGCCCAGGAGGCTCTGAAGGCAGTTGTCGACAGGCGCGTAGTCGCAGCAGGCCGCCTCCCCGCTGTAGCGGCGCGCGTTGAAGCGCTCCACGCTGGCCCGCAGAGCGCACTCCTCTGCCTGGAAGTCCCAGGGCCGCGCGTCGATGTCTGCAGCCGCAAGACGACAGCAGATTTCTCAAACACGCGGCGCCGATTGGCAAATATCCATAATGTATTGCGCGTGTGTGAACACAGTACCGGACGCTGGTGGCTATGCTGCACACGACCTGTAATGCTGCAGTGCGCAGGCAGCGAGGGTTGGTGGATCACACACAGGCCGTCGAGGTCACGGACATCTCCTGGCTTGCCAGGGCATGGCAGTAAAGCAAGTGGGTTAAATTCCATGTGTACGGGCGATTGAGTCTTACCCCCACCTCACACGTGGGTTTTCTCCAGGCACGACGCTTTCCACCCACATGTATAAAACTCTTCAATCGAGTTGCCTAAACAAGCTAATATAGGATCGCAGAGCTCGGGCAATCGCTGGTGTTGCTTCTCACCGTCTTCCCTGGCACTTGTCTGTTTCCTGTGCCTCTGCGAGTGAATAAAAACTGCGCACACTCCGAGAATATTACTACGATCAACACCCAGGCAGTGGCCCGCTCGCCGCAGGGACCTGGCACACAGGGAAGGGCGCGCAGAACTGGCCACATACCGTTTCCAAATGCCCAGTCGTCGTTGAGACGGTGCCGTACTTTCTGGTAGATAGCCGACATGGTCTTCATGTTGCTCTTTCGCCACTGCCGCCCGAGGTATTTGGTCTGAACCTTAAGCAGCTTGAGCACGTAGAGCTGCATCGTGGCCTGCTTCACCTTGAGCGCGCGCTTGAGAATGGGCGCCGACTTAAACACCACGAGCATCTGTCGGCAGACGGCGCCACATCACGCACAGCCCTGGCTGCGGACAATGTCCTTTCAACGGGGGTCAGTCAGGTGATAATGATTATATTAAACTTGTTTACCCAGGGGGAGCATCGCATCGCAGGAGGGAGCAATGTTGCAATGTGTAATCACAGTTGAGTGGTTTACAGGTACGTTTTCAGGATTGGGATGTTTTGGCCAACATCATTTACACTGGGCTTTTTCTTTTTGCTATGGGAGGAAACCAGAGAACCCAGAGGAAACTAAAAATCCACAGAGACACCCGAGTCAGGAATCAAACACAGTCCTTTCTCACGGAGGCACAAGTGTCACCACTTTGACACTGTGCCGCTCACCCCTGATGAGCGTCAACTCAAGAATTGCGTAGGTAAATATCTCCTAAGTGGATAATACTGTACGATTATTTCACGTGTAATCTGGTGAGACTGCATGTGACGAGGTCACTAGTTGTTGCTTAAGCCGCCCTCCTTCCACCCGGTCTCCATCGACCACAAAGACAGAGAAACACGCTGCTACTAGACAGCGTCATTCAGACGCTGTCTTTCCGACAGACCTGTTCTTCACCTGAGGACGGCTGCTTGCGTTGTGGCCGAAACTTCGTGAGAATTATTAAATGTTTTATTTTTATTATTTTATTATTTCCCTTCTACGTGACTTTACCGAAAGAACCAAGAAGATGAATCCCTGCAGTCACGAAAGCTTTAAATCGAAATTTATTTCTACAGAATCAATAATCAGGCAACAGGCTTCCACATCTGTCCCTCTGCATAAAAATCTAATTATTTTTACACATCCCTTTAGCTGCATGGCCTTCTGGAAGTGCATTATTTCCTTCTATGTTTCATCAGCAGTCAGGTTTACTTGAACCAATGCTGGTGATCTATGCAAGATTTTAACAACATGTGTCTTGTGTAAAGGTCCTCTCCGAACTAAGGAGTCGAACCGATTGGTTTTCATGTATGGTGCGGGTAAACACAATCAGTTGAATTGGTTACAGTTTAATTGGCTTACAATGCTCTTGAAAGATTCAGTCCCGGTCAAAGATTTGCTAAAACCAGTTAAAATTGTAACCAAGCCCTGTTTTGGTGTCCATTGCATACAACAAATGCTAGTTCGGCATGGCTCACCATGGTGCGCGAGTGTTTCCACTTGGTGAGCTTGTTGAGGATTCGGAGGAGGTTTATGCATGAGAAGAGATTCCTCCAGCAGAACTGGGTTTCATCCCCGGCTTCCTGTACCACACGGACAGCAGAGTAAACACGTCACTCAGTTTGCATTGTAACGGTTATTTTGTGTAGCGTCATTCGTGCAAATTACCATCTCAAACCGCTGGAGAAGAATTTGTAATGCGTGCAGAACGCAGTTAGAACCGGTGCCAACAATTGCCTATACTGTAATGTTTGTACACATTGTATACAACATAATCATTAACATCATGCAAAATATAACGCAATAAATAAGTAGACAATATACCTATTTTTCATATGTCTCTCCATATAAAATAAAATTATTTTCTGTGGGAGTGCATTTTTTCAGGAGCATTGGTTCAACATGAACACAACTTTAGACCGGTTTCGACATTCCGTGTCCCATCGGCAGTCAGGTTTGCTGAAACCAATGCTCGTGAAGCAATATGGGAAGGAGGCGTATTGTTTGTTTAAAAGTGTTACCGATATTCTTCACAAAGGCACAAATTATATTGTGTCATTATATAGTTCTGCGTCAAACTAGGACTCATCTAACAGAAAGGGTTCCTTGTCTATAAACATCTGGCAGTTCACCAGCATTGGTTCAAGCAACCTCCAACTACTGACGGGACATTGAATAACGAAGCTGGACCTGTGTGTGCTTGTATCAAACCATTGCTACTCATAAAAAGGCTGTGTAGCTGATGGAATGTGTAAAAAAATACGTTTTTATGTTGAGAGATAGATATGTGAAGGAGGCTTATTGGATACTTATTGATTTTGTTACAGATTACAGAGTCCTATAAATATTTAGTTTAATATAAAAATTTGAAACAATCCCACATCAAAATAAACTTTATTGACATCAAACTCATGCTTCATGAGATTGTGTCACTAATTTTTTGCACCTTCCATTAAGTGGCCACGCAAGCAAAACACTTGAGCCGTTTTGTTTGGCATACGAACAATAACTAAGTTTAACAATTCTGACTGTCTGAAGTCATTTGTCTAATCAACGAAGTGTCCAGATATTCAGTGATTTAAAGCTGGTGATCTGGATAAGGCTTTTATACACAATGCTGGACACCTATGTATGCTGTTAAATCTAAATCACACACAAGCACGAGTAATATCCATTGCAACATCCCCTGTTAAAAGAATGATTCGAAATCTCAGCAGGACAAACTCCTGGAACTTTAAAAGACATCTTACACATCTGCAGTTGTAATTCATGTTTAATATGGAGATGGGTGGTGGTGGGTGGAGATGAGGTTGATATGAGGTTGAGGTGAGGACTTACCAGGCTCTCGGCTGTCAGGTCAGGGAGGTCATGCACCACGCAGTATGGGTAATCCAGCACCACGATACTTAAAAACAGAAAAACACAAGTCACATCAGGCGACACAAACACAGGAGCAACTCCACATTGTCCAGGCATTCCTAGCTGTGGCCTGCAGCAGCAATACTAATGAGTTGACTTGCAGTTGTATTTGACACAAGACCTCGTGTCTATTGACACGGGTGCAAAAATCACCCTCAATCCACGGTAACTTTATTTTACTTGGTTTTAATAAGTAATTTGTCCAAGCCAACCTAACAAGACATTATTTTCTTTCATAATGATTCTTGTTTGTGCACAGTTTGTTCTGGAATGCAGTGTTTTTTTCTTTGATTTCTATTTGCTTCACTGTTCTACTTAGTTTTTAAGTTATTGTTTTGTAATATTGGTTGATCCAGATTATAAAAGTGGTTTTACTGGGTGCTGGAGCACATTCATGCACCGTCAGCTGCATTATGGTTCCAGACGGAATATTTAAAGAATTATATTTGGAACTTGCCTGTATTGGTGTCTTGTGACAGAGGCAACGCTCCCTAGAATCTACAACACTCTGCCAATTTGGATAAAGCATGGGAGCTGCCGTGGTTGTAATCGTTCGCAAGTTGGACTTGCAATCCAGATGTCACCGGTTCGATTCAAACTCCCGACACGGTAGCTGAATGGGGTAAGTCGCGTGTGGTGGGGTAAAGTATGGGAACTCCCCTACCACTTCCAACATATCTTGTCAACATGGAAGTGAAGGAGCAAATGCCCTCTAGAATTTACTCTCGTGAAGGCCCTTCCACGAGCTATGTGGCGTGAGCAACACTTGCAGGCCGTACCATTCCCATTACCTTTTTTTTGACGAGACATTGCTATGCAGTGTCAAGTGACTTGTGGCTGCATAGAGAGTCAATGTGTAGATTCGTGCAACACTTCCTGGGGAGAGGGGTCCTCATCTATAAACATCTGGTAGGTTCACCAGCATTGCTTCAAGCAAGCTCTTGCCGATCGATGAGACACCGAAAGTCGAAACCGATTCAGAAATTGCTAGTGATGAACCACCGCTGTTGAAAATAAATCACTCCCAGAAGGCCATGTGGCTGATGGGATGTAAAAAAAAACACTTGTATGTTTTTACAAGAAGGGACAGATATGTGAAGGAGGTGAATTGTTTGCAGATGTTTTACAGATTTAGAGCTCACACCTGTTTTTGGCTGCGATGTAAGACATGATGTTTTGGTTGAAGAACTTCAGGATGAGAGGTATGCAGTTTGCAAACACCAGGTGCTGGGACATGTACTCAAACTACACACGCCACACACACACGCACGCCAGCCACACGACACGTAGCTGTATTGGCCTCTGTGGGTATTTTCACAAGACATTTGTGAAATGGCCATAATAACAATATTTTGTGTAGGTGTTATATAGCATTGTTATTAGCGCAAATCACATATATAAACGTTGCTGTAGTAGAATTTGTAACATGCACAGAGGTGTGGGAAACCACGCGCAAGCGGGAGAGCAGCCAGAACTGGTGCCAGCTTTTGCTCAAACCCTGTGGTCCTATATTGAGATATTTGGGCAACACCATGAACGCGTGTTTATACATGGTAGTGCATGCATAGGGCCCACATCGGTTAGACTGTAATGTATCGCTGCCTGAGAAGGAATGCAAGGCTGCTGTTCTGAGGTTGGTTTGTTTGTTTGATCACTTTATCACCATCGCCGAGCACAGGCCCAAAAAATATCAAAAGCGTCAAACGACCAGCAACAAACAGCATTTTCCATTGGAACAGGTAAAGAGTTAACACGTTTCATGAATTGAGCTAAATTATTATTAGAGCTTTGAAAAAGAGACGATGGGGAAAAAGTGGCGCAGTACAAAGGAAGAAAAGAGAGAAGAGTTGTGACCTGCAGTGTAGTGAGTGGGTGAGTGGGAGAGTAAGTGGGTGAGTGAGTCGGTGAGTCGGTGAGTGAGTGGGTGAGTGAGTGGGTGAGTGAGTGGGTGAGTGAGTGGGTGAGTGAGTGAATGGGTGAGTAAGTGGGTGAGTAAGTGGGTGAGTGAGTGGAAGAGTGGGTGAGTGAGTGGGTGAGTGGGTGGGTGAGTGAGTGGGTGAGTGAGTGAATGGGCGAGTGAGGGGCGAGTGAGTGGGCGGAAGAGTGGCGGAGTGAATGTTTGAGTGAGTGGGTGAGTTCTGACCTGCAGTGTGGTGGTTGAGTGTGGATGAGACTAAACTGTCAGTCTGGTGGTGAGGTTCACAGGTACAGTAACCATGGTAGTAGCAAAATAGGAGTAACATACTGCTGCTTTACTCTTAATTCTATCAAGTGCAGCGAGGTAGGAACAGGATTAAGCCTTTGGCCAAACTTGTGCTTTGCACAGCAGCAGTGAAAATGGTTTGGAGGAACAATAACAGGAGTTGGGATTATTCTATGCTCCAGACTCCATTCCATGGTGTGCGTCTGCAGTGTGTGTGCTCACCTGGTAAATGTGGTTGAGTTTAAAGTGTTTCAGCAGAAGCAGCAGCAGCCCTGAGATGGCCTTGACGATAATCTCTTTGTGCCTATTGACGTCGATGCCCAGCTTCATGCTTTGCAAAACCGTTATCCTGCAAGCACACAAGCCACAGTGTTTTCCAGCTCAGATGGCAGATAATGTTCATCAATGAGCATCTGTTGTGAACAGTTAACCCATGTGCAGATTACAGGATGACAGGCAAGAGGATTTAATAATGTTACTTAGCATCATTCATGTAACCTGCATCTCAAAACTACGTTTTATTAACCACAAGAAAGTGATAAGGAAACCAGAACCAGCCTAAGCTATGTGGTCCCATCAACTACTATAATGAGCCAATAATGTCTGTGTGTCCCGCGCGTGACGTTACTCCACGTCGACCAGCCCCCCTCATTAATAATCATGAACAGGTTACGTCCTCCACATGGACCCCCCCTCATTAATAATCACGAGTGGGTGCCGTCACTCCGCATGGAGAACCCCCCTCATTAATCATGAACAGGTGACGTCACTGCACATCGAACAGCCCCCTCATTAATAACCATGAACAGGTGACATCACTCCAAATGGACACCCCCTCCATTAATAATTAGTGGGTGACGTCACTCCACATGGGGGGGCGAGGCGCCTCCTCCCCCCTCCTCATCGTCAACTTACAGCCCTCACCACAAAGACAGAACCCTCACGTCACGTGATCTCCGTAACGCTGTTGAGACATCGAAGTAAAAAGGACGTCATGATGAACAAGGGATTATAACCTTTAAATGAAATAAGTCTGCGTCACCGCGGCCTTACAAATTGCACACGAATGGATGCAATGAATATCACGTCGCGGTCTGCTTTTCGCTTGCAAGTTTCAGATTTACTGCAATACACCCGTCCTTGGACGGGCAAAAGGCGAGTATTAGAATGTTTGGCCAATTGTATTCATGGGCGTTTTAAAGATGTGGGAGGTATCCCGAGTGCGCGAAGAAAACCCATGCATTCGAGGGGGGAAACACTCAGTCCCCTACAGATTGGAATGAACCCACCTTCTGTACTTCCATACCCTGGCAAGGCAGGAGATGGCAGCGACCTCGACGCCAACAGGTAAGGAGTTTCACGAAACCTGTGTGTGATTCACCAACCCTCACTACCTGCAGTGCTGCATTACGGGAACGTAGCATAACCACCAGGGTGCGACATAACCGCCAGGGCACAGTGTAGCCGCTAGTTCTGCTAAAATGTTAATGGGCTTGTTGTGTGCAGTGCATGCACGGGTCAACGAAGGTGCGTGGGGGTGCGTGTGATGGGATGGAGGGCAACTCACGGCATTTCCTCTGGGAGTACGTCTGCCAAGATGTTGATGGAGTCCGTCTTGGCCTTGGATGTGGGTGCTGCTGCCAGCAGTATTTTGAGCAACGCAATCTGTAAATAAAAATACATGAGGCATTAAACTACTCAAGCGTCCTGGAAAACCTCGGCATCGTTAGGCGAGTGATCGTTCATTGGGGTTCCAATAGTGGAGGGAATCCCTCTCCATATATATGGCTCCCAGAGGCAGATGGCACCAGTGAACATTGATGAGTACTGATGAGTCCTAATGAGGGCGAAACATGAACAGAGTTGTTTCTGTTTCACAGCTGCCTGCTGGGGCAGACATATTTTTCAACTCTTTGTTTTTGTGAACGACTCAATAACAAGGCCACTTGTTCAGCCCTTGAGCTGGTAGTCTAGACAAGGCTGACAGCAGTGTCCATGTGATGTGGTGGTCATGTGACATGCCTCTGCGCGTCGTTACATCAAAACCTTGCTGTTGTTTTGCTGCCTTGCCCAAGCTTGGGAATTGGTGTACTAATCCAATTTGAACTTACATACATTATCTAGTTTATATATTTAATTTGTATTGATTTGCTTACCTTTCCCATACTTTGCACTTTCCTTTTTTTATTGATGTTGCAACCCGCCCCGACTAGACATCTGTAAAAAGGGCTTCATAGCTCATCAGATTTCTGAAGGATAAATAATGATTCTGAGGTCGACAGCCGACAGATAATGGTCTCGTGCAGCACAAACTGAGAACCCAGCGACTGCCGGAGATTGCGAATAATTAAAACCAATAAACACTACACATGGCGTGAATCACTTCCCATGGTCCCCTGGAGGTCACCTCCGGAAGCACGCACCATGTTCTGCGGGAGGTTGGGCAGCATCCCCTGGTAGAGGATTTCTGCTGGGGTCTGCTCCACATCCTCTTCCCCCTGCCGCACGCACAAGACGCAGAACCCCGCAATGAGACGTGCGCGCAGAGGCGATCGAAGGGCAAGCGCTCAACGCACACCAACCGACAACACTGCTCCACTGCACGGGAGGAGGGGGGTGTCATTCAGCCGACGAGCACCCACATTTGTCAAAATTATTGATGATCCAGCACTCATGGATTCACTCAGATATCTTGCTCTCTCGCTGGCAGTTAGTCGCCTCCGTATCACTTTTCTATTGCTACTGTAGCGGTGCCATGGCCTAGCGGTAATGTGTTTATTCTCTTGCTGCAGAGATTCATGGTTCGAATCAGGCCGTTAAATATTACACTCAGAATCCGTTTGTAAAATATTACACGGTGGATTATAATAATCCCGTACCTCATTCGAAAAAAAGAGCAGGACCGTTGTGTCGTGGCATCAAGGTAAAAATTTGGCAATTTTAAGAAAAATTACCTGAAAACTGCTTCATTGGGAAACCCTAGCAGGACCCTCCTAAAATAAATAATTGAGACTCGGTGAGGCTTTCCTGGGTAAAAAAGCAGTCAAAATAATAAAATAAAATTTACATTCTTCCCTCATTGGATCCGCCGTTGCACTTGTGGTAACCATGCCCCTTGTTACATTTCACGTTCAATTTGTAAATCACACCATTCCTCAAAATCTACGTTCCTTGTACAACGACAATCCGCCCAGGTGGCTCAGCGATAGAGCGAGCAGCTCGTAATCGGACCTAATGCGATTTCAAATCCTGGTTGGAGTGGTTGACTTGGCCCATCATCGCTCAGGTGTCGATAAAATGAGCAACACTCGTTGGGAAAGCCAACAGTCACTGGCTCTGCAGGGCTGTAACCAGGAGATGAGCACCTCCTCAATGCTCATTAGGCAGGAACTCACTGCGACTCTTCAATGACAACTGCCTGCTGGGAGAGCTGGGAGAGCTGGGAGAGCTGGGAGAGCCGGTACCTGCAGCACGGGCATCCGCAGCAGCGTCTCCTCCCGCTGGATCTGCACTTCAGCTATCGATATGTACTTGTGCTGTCAGGAACACACATGCAAAGAGACAGTGGTGAAGCGTCTGCTGATGCAGTCACAGGCTTGTAAAAACAGTGGCGAGTTACAGGACGTTTATCTTACGTAACATTGGTTTACGTTTGTGCAATGTTTATCCATTTATTCTGTAACACGGTTGGTTTTGCACCGATTTCAATTTGGTTGTCTTACTCTGATTTATATTTGGTTGTTTTGCTCCGATTGCTATATGCTTCATTGCTGTCATACATTTTTACGTTATTACTTTAAATAATAATAGGGTTTTTCCCCTTTTTTCTGGCAACAAAACTGAAACCTTTCTACAAAGATTCATGTCTGCATTAACCACAATACTTGCAGTCAAAATGCAAACAAAAAACATACTATGATAATATATGCATTGTCCTAGAAACTGATTGGTCCACACCAAGGGACGGCTTTCTTTTGAGCCTCGACCCAATTGGTGCTCGACCAGAGGACGCCTTTTGGCGTCCTCTGGTCGAGCAAGTATTGTTGTTAATACAGACATGAATCCTTGTAAAAAGGTTTCAGTTTTGTTGCCAGAAAAAAGGGGGAAAACCCTATTATTATATTTTGGTACTGGCAGAGGAGGTCTAATGATGTTATTACTTTTGTCATTCCAGTGTCCCGAGTCACTTTTATAAACAAGGTTTAATCCCAGTTACTTGAGTTCTCACCAGGTTAAACAAAGTAAACGTAATACTCAAACTACAGCACCTGTTTCAGGATGAGCACACTCTCGTGGATAGGCCGCGGCAGTCCCACCACTGTCTCCGTGTCCCTGAGAATGTTGACAGAGAGGTCATCATCGTCATTGTTTTAACACGTGTCTGTGCGATTGAAGCGAAATTATGTTATTATTATTCCACTCGTTTACCCAGGAAAGGCTTATAGAGTATCTTTATCAGAGGGGGCCTTGCCAAGTTTTACAGTAAGGAGGCGATGTTGCTGATATACGCGGGTATATTTTCAACATTGAGATCTATGGCCAATCAGTTACATTGTGTGTTTTATTTTTATCTGGGGGAAGAAACTGGAGAACCCGAAAGGAAACCCAATGCAGAACTGGGGGAGAACATACAAATTCCACATGGTGAGGGTTTCCCCCTTTGTGTACTCCAGATTCCTCCCATAGCTCAAGAAAAAAACAATGTAACTGCTATTAGCCAAAACATCCCAATTCGCCCTCTGCTCCACACGAGATTCCTCTGGATTCTAAAGTTTCTTTCCAAAGCTAAACACACTCGAAAATGTTAACTGGTTTTGGCCAAAAATCCCAAATGCTGAGAAATTACTTACAAATTGGGATTACACATATTCTTTGGTTCTTTCGGTAAAGTCACGTAGATAGAAAAATAATAATAAAAAATAAAGTGAATAAAAAAACACTAATGTAGACTGTAGCCTGGTTCTTAATAGGAGTGAGTGTACTGGCAATCTATAATATGGACTGTAGCTTGGTTATTAAGTGTGGTGAGTGTACTGCCAGTCTATAACGTAGACTGTAGCAATGGTTAAGCTGGGTGAGTGTACTGGCAGTCTATAATGGTATTACACATTGTAACATTGTGCCCTGCTGCAAAAACTTGAGCATGACCCTACTGAGAAAAGTCTTGAGACTCAGCGAGGCTTTCCTGGGTAAACAAGCGGAATAACAATAATATATTTTGGCAAAACGAATACAACCGATCATGTCTATTGCGCTCGTGGCGTAGATGGCAACTTCCAACAGAGAGCGGAAGACTCACCCTCCCAACTGGAAGCCGATGAACTTGCTCCGGCTCGCTTCCAGAAAGTGCTCAATGTCCTTCTCCCTGCGAACACACGCGCTCACGGCGGTCACACCTCGCGCTGCAGGAGGCAGCAGGCAGCTGTGTGGGGGTTCCTGTTGCGACACCATTCGCGCGTTGAATACCGCGAGGATGACACACTACGGTGCGGACAGTGTTCAACGTGCATCACGGAGGAGTGCGTGCCCATCAAGCACCAGGCGGGGGAAGCTATGCAGCGCACCACACATATTGAACCCACCTGACTTTGGGCCCCCAGGGCAGGCCTTTGGGGACGTGCAGGTGGGAGATGGACGAATGAGAAGCCAGAGCGTGGGATGGGAGCAGGTCCTCTCGCTCCATGAGGTCCCCCTCGTTTTCCGAGCCCCCCTCCCCCTCGTCCCCATCCTCGTCCTCGTCGCGGTTCTCCTCGCCCTTGTACGGGTCCTTCTCATTGAATGAGTCCAGGCTATCCTGCTTCAGCAGCCCCTGGTGCAACGCACATGCCACGGTCACCGTACGTGCAGAACGCGAGGGTTGTTCAGATCGGATTAGCCGTGCCTGGCGGTGGCCGTGCCGTGTAGTGGAGGGTTTCTCTTTCATGGGCGAACACTGTTGCGAAACGTTAACTACCTCGCACAGGAGATTGTGAGCTCATTCCTGACCCTGATGTCCATATATTTGGAGTTTGCATGTTCTCCCCGTGATCGTGTGGATTTTTCTCTGGGCCCTCCGTTTTTTCCTCCACATTTATAAACTTGCTTAGAGTATTTGGCTACTATACATGTCCACATGGTAATCGTTGCGCGATCAATAAAAAAAAGTTTAATATCTTAGTATTTTTCATGCAGTAACCATATGAAAGAGACCCAGTCACAAGTTTAGCATACGTACAGGAAAGTGAAGCAATACAAACATAACGTTCACCTGGTTTTACCTTTTTTTTGTCACAATTACCCTGTAAGAAACGTGATCACAGGGTCTCGTGGTGAGTTTATGACATGTCGTGGTGTCGTGGTGTCGTGGTGAGCGTATCACGGTGAGCTTATCGCTGTGGCTGCCTCGTGTGGCTGCTACCCTGCGGGGGCGGCGCGCTCGCTTCTGCTGCTGCTGCTCCATGATGTCGGCGGCGGACGCGGGGGGAGAGGCGGCGCGCATGGCCCGCGTCACCGCCAAGCTATCCTCGGGCAGCACGGGCAGCGCCAGCTCGGCACGTCGTCGCACCTTGCTGCTCTGCAGCTCTTCAAAGCCTCCGAGGGACAGCTGCGCTCACGCACGGCATGGCAACGCAGGTAAGCGCTTAACACGTAGGGGTCGGTAACTAATATGACGATTGTTTGGTCTAAATTACCTGAAGATTGCTTCATTGGAATTACACACGGCAACATCGCCGCTACAGTGAAAACACTGCAGACTGTGTTGAGCACAGCGCCTTCCTTTGTGATATCCTTGTGCTATACAAATGGCGTAGATAGCAAATCAATTAAATGATCATTGTTGCAATCGATTTTTTGGTTCGGCCACAATGATTTGGCCAACATTTCTGGCATAAGTCCCTCCATCACCCGATATAGCAAAAGACACCTTCAAACAGGCTGATAGTTTTAGCTTAAATGTAGCTTGGACACATAAACAAGTAGGTGACATATATTCAAAAATCAATCATAAAAACAGATAAATCATTAGTGAAGCTGCAGTTAACATAATGATATTCTGCTGCAGTCTATTATATTCATGAGTAATGACACTGAATAACGCATCATGTTAATCATTGACCCAGAACACATTCCTGCGGAGGAAGCTGGTAGGA
Organism: Lethenteron reissneri; assembly: GCF_015708825.2. Lineage (NCBI taxonomy): Eukaryota > Metazoa > Chordata > Hyperoartia > Petromyzontiformes > Petromyzontidae > Lethenteron > Lethenteron reissneri. Next base: position 3,310,851 of record NC_083816.1, read on the forward strand.
ACGTTGGGTTGCTTGGTCAATGGCCAGGGTCAACGGCGGCGTGGTGGATTCCACAAATATGGCCGACTGTGAGGGCGGGCACAAGCCGGCGTGAGTAGGTTAAACGTTTAAGGGCACCACGAGGTGAACAGCCCCTCCCCACCCAGCCCCACCCCTCCCACCCCCCACTCTCTCCACCCAGCCCCTCCCCACCCTCCCCTCTCCACCCCTCCCATTTTTGGATGCACGACGGACGGACACAATAACCCCGTGGGCTGGTGTAACCAGGAGGTTCCTACCAGTATAATTCTTATTGAAATTAAGTGAATCTATAATGGTGAATATCCACTTTGAAACATGATCGGTTTTCTGCGAGGTCGGGACACATGTTTAGGAAGCTGGGTCAGGTGACGCAGCCGATTTCCTGGATCTTGAAGATGCTTGACGCAGCTTAAAGCGAAACGTCGCGTATCTGTCTAAAGTTAGTTGGGAGAATTGCTCTGCAGTTAACTGGCGACGGAGCTGAGACACTAATAACCAACGCGTTAAACACGTGTACACCATGTGACAATTTAATTTGTTTGGCTGTGTTGAGTGGTGGAGGGTCTTATGACAAACACTTTAGCCAGATCATTACGTGTTTGTGTACGCGATTGACGACAATGATACTCTGAGCTGCTAGTGGGAACCTGGCACCCAGTGTTTGTCACCGACCCACTCTCTCCCACTCACCCTCTCACATCCGCTCATCTACCCACATTCGCTTACCAACCCACACTCACCCATCAATCCACTCACCCACACACAATCACCCACCCACATACGCTCGCTCAACCACCGACACACTCACCAGCACCACCTTCCACAGCAAGAGAAGAACCTTCTTCATGGGAAAGTGCGGCGCGTGACCGCTGCAGAACCGCGTCAGCATGCCAAACAGGATCGCTGCTAGAGGGTCCTCTCTGTATATGGGGAGGCCTGCACACACACACACGATTTATCACAGCATAAGAACCATCTCTAGATTAAAAACCCAAACAGGCCCACTCTCTCTCAGACACAGAGAGCGGCTTCAGCATGGAACAATCTCCCACACAGACATATGCCACCTGTCTCAAACCTATTTACATCTTTAATAAAAATGCAAGCACACAAGCTTACAAGAGCACAGTCTATAGAAACCAGCATTGTACACCACATTATTATTTATGTATTACAGTCGCGCATGCTGCGTATTTAGAGTTATGGGTGCATAGCCACTTGCTAGTCATCTCAGTCAACTCATAGCACCTGCGTCTGTCCCGTGACCTGTCAGCAGCAAGAGCCTTCCACACTCCACGTGACCTCAAGATGCACCTAGCCTGGCACAAGCGCCGTGGTGATGTCAATACCACTCAGTAGCAAATGGTGGTTGCTGTTGTTGAGTGTGTATGTGTGTGGTATTTGCATTCTATGCCTTCATGGACACTTGCAAACGAGTTTTTTCATCTCAAGGAATGTTCCAGGTGAAATATTTTAACACATAAAAAATTTAACAAAACACAGGACACACACACACACACACCAGGCACAAACATCACCACAAGCAAATACAGCTACCCCCACTAAATTTTCTAATAATATCATCTAAACATCTTCTTGCATCCTTGACACTTTGCACCCCCCAAACTCACCCCTCACTATAATACATATTATCCATCGTTATCTCATCCAGAACTGCTTCCTTAGCTCCCAAGACTGCTGCTGTCTGTCACCCTCACAGCAAAAACAACCACACACTTGACCGCAGCATCCTGGCCAATTCCACCCATCTGAAGCCTCCACCCCCCACTCCTTTCCTGAGGAAACGGTGGCCTCTTGTGCATCAAGGCGCACGGCAATTGTTACCCAGATCTTGTCGAAAGGTGTCGCGCATTCTTGTCCACTCGGGGCGATCTCCCTCCTCCTCTCTCCGCAGCGTCTCCACCATGATGTTCATTATGTTCAGCAGCACACTGCAGGTGCCACGGGTTCACGCAAGACCAACATGTAAACAACATGTAACCAACATGTAACCAACACGTACTCCCAGGGCTAATCGCAGCCACTTCAAACACCGTGAGCATGTAACACACACACACAACTCTGCACATCAGGCAGTCAATTAGTACCATTTATTTAGCTACGAATTGATTAATTTTTTCGAATCCTGGTATTGGCTGTGAAGGACTACGTGCCAAGCTAAACCCAAGGATACATGGGAGACTTCATTTCCTCTTTGGCAAGGGTGACCTGGTTTACACAAAGAACAATTTAAGGACACAATATTTTAACATTTTTAATGAAACAAATCAAACCTAACTTTAACAATAAATTGACACAAGTGTGAATAAGGCTAGTAATTAATTAATTTGATTTTGCATTTAAACAACTTAAATCAAAAGAGACACAGGACTGTAATTTCTGGAAAATAAATTGATTAGCATAGGTAAGTAGCACATGACACATACGGTTATTAAACGCGAAAAAAAATTGGGTTAAGGCTGCCACAATCACTCGCACACATCTCTGAAACCCACACGCATTCTCAGCCCCAACCACAGCCACTTACACCACAATACAACATGTGACACCACGCACACCCGGGCACATCATTCAAGCGCCCAGATAAAACCCAAACTCCTGCCAGATAACACAACACAGTGACGAGCAACAGGTGACAAGGGCCGATTTCACATTAGCGAAAATGATAAACACTGTGTTGCGTTGGTAGCTGCATGTATAAAAAAAATTGTGTAAATTTGTTGGTAATTATTCCGCGGCCCAGCAGTAGCGCATTGCCGCTCGTTGCAGATGTTCGTGGTTCATATCCGGCAGGCCGCCATGGTTTGCTTTTTTACCAACGAAAGTCTCTACTCTGTTTCGGGAGGGTCCTGCCAAGTTTTTGCAGGAGGGGCCGATATAGCTGCTAAGCCAATCGAGTAATTTGCAGCTAATGTTTCAGCATTGGGATGTTTTGGCCATTTCCAGTTGCATTGTATGTTGATTGTTTTAGCTATGGGAGGAAATCATAGAACCCGTAGGAAACCCATGCAGAACAGGGGGAGAGAAAAAACAAACTCCACGCAGAAAGGTGCCCGAGTTAGGAATCGAACCCAGGACCGTTTTGCTGTGAGGCACAAGTGTTACGCCTGCACCACCCTGCGATGTGTGTTAACCGTAGAATACTACGCTCCGTCTGCTTCAAAGTTGATGGTAAAGATCCGGTGAGGTAATTATAAAACATTTCCAATGTGTTCCCGCGTTACCCTCCAAATTTGAAAAATTACACCAGAATTGACTCAAGTTGGAAACACATTGCATCATTACCCCCTTACTGGCAGACGAATTCCCACTGGCAGACCTGTGCGGTCACCTCATGCCAGACAAGGACAGCTACCACTGGGGACACCCTTTGTGAACAGTTCTATTAAATTAAAAAATGTAAGGCAGTTTGAGTTTGTGAAGAAGTTCTGCGAACGCCCTGTACATGTGACGATTATTATCACGACGGTGATTTTCTCGCTCCTGTGATAACTGCTGGATGGCACCTGGGCCCTCAGAAGGCCTCACTCACCGCAGCTCCGTGCTATCTGCCAGCGAGATGGCCGGTTTCCTCAGGGCACTGCTCAGAGCTTGACTGTTACTGCAACACAACACAGCTCAAAGTCAAAGTGAGTTCCGGCTCAAAAGAGCATTGAGGTGGTGCTCATTTCCTGTTTACAGCCCTGAGATAGACGTGTACATTCTACATTTCTATAGCGGAAGTGCAACTGTCCAAAACACAACCACAATTGACTTCCTCACAGAGTTATACTCATTTCATCCACCTCGGAGGGGTGGTGATGGGTTGAGTCAAGCCCCAACCAGGATTTAAACTCACAACCTTCAAATTGAGAGCCACTCGCTCTACCGGCAAGTCACCTGGCTGGCAACACAAAACATCCGGACACAACACATGCAAGACGGATTCCCTATCCCTGTCTCAAAAAATTGGGACAGCATTCAAGCATTATTTGACCATAACTTGACCAAACTGGTCAGTGTGAGTTGAAGGCAGGGTGCATAGACTTTGGAGAAGGCTACAGTAGAATAGATTTTTCTGCACTGCCCTCTGCTGCCCATAACGTAGCACCACAGCAGCCTATGATACCTATTATGCACAGTGGTCACCCATTCAAGCACTATCCAGGCTCGAACCGGCTTAGCTTACAACATCCGAGAAATTTGGGAGCATTGCAGGTGATTTGGTCATAAGCATAGTAGTGTTATTATAAAGCGTGCAGGTTTGCCTGGCAGAAATATTATTTTTTATTTCACACGGTAGAATGTTATATAATTTATATACAACTTAGATTTATAACGAAACTTAAGGGGGTATTAGTCTAGTCCTCCACATTGACCGGACGTGTTAGAAGAGATTGGCATACCCACACTTTACCCATCACAAGTGACCTGCCGATCGACAAACTGTGGCGAACCCATTTACACTGCTGTTGGGTGGAATCGAACCGGCAACTCGGTACATGTGTAGTGAGTTGCAAGGAGACGGACGACGGAGTTGAGGCACACTCTTTTTATTAACTCAGGGACAGACACAATAGTTGAAGGGGTAACGGCCCCTTCGCCCGTACTAGCTGGGAAACCACCCCTAGTACTAAGCCCCCTGTCCTGTTCCCGGTCCTCCTCTAATAGGCTACGGGAGGCTGTCTGATCTGACCCTGGTAAGCACAGATCCCGGCACCCAGCTAAGCCGGCCTTGCCCTTACAAGAGCAGAGGTCCGGAAGCTCTTGGGCCGCGCCGCTGGCTTACCCAGCTCGGCCCTGACAAGGGCAGCGAGACAGGGGAGTCCCAGGGCCTAATCTCCCGGTCTTCGGACTTCACTGGTCAGCTTCTTGTTTAACTGGCCTCGAGCTCTCTGGCTCCCCGCCTTTTATAGGGATCCCCTCGGAGGGGCGGGGTTATGGGGGATCACGGAGCCCCCATGGCCCCCCAGTGGTTAACGGATGCGGACGTTGGTGTAGACACCCGTGTGTATGGGTGCAGACACCCGTGTTTCCCGTCCGCCTTTCCTCCCGTAATAACCCCTACACATGTAATGTGCAAAAATGCAAATGCAACAAAAATATAGTGCGTGCTTACTCAGTTTCCATGTTCAGTAATTCCACTAGAGCGTTGAACGTTCCGACTTCATGCAACAGGAACACATTCTGTCGCACCCACTTCAACACCTCTGCCTCGCTGCTGCAATCCGCAAACGTTCCTGCAACGTCAACAGTTCATTTTGCAACGTCAACACATTTCATTCGCAACGTGCACACAACACGTGGCAATTGCATACGACCGGTGTCAAGCTTCAATTTCAAAAGCTACGATGTGCTCTCTGCTTCACTCAAAGTGAACGTTAAACGACCCGTGACATCCTTGGAAGAACAGGAGTCCATTGTGTGCTGGTGTAAAGCTCCAAATTTGCTCAATTTGAAAAATTACACCTGAAATTACTCAATTGGGAATCGCACATCGCAACATCGGCACCGACTACAGGTCCCTCCTGGACAAACGACGGCTGAGCCATAGCCACCGTTCCCATTCGCATCGAGCTACAATGTCAAAATCCGGGGAGTCCAGCACAGGTGGTGGGGCACGTACCCTGGGCCAAGTATAGGATGGCGCGTGTAACCTTCAGCCGCTTCTCTCGGCTCGTCACTTCCAACCCATCAAGCAGCTTGAGAATGCAGGAGCGTCGTGCCTCATCTCCCACGTCCTGCCAGCACACGCCCTCCCCTGCACCACCAGCGGAGGCCACAACACCAGAGGCGGTGAGGAAAGGGAACCGACACCACCAGGAGAAGCCACACCACCAGGGGAGGTGCAGGGTCTCGTGCAAGGCAGGGAGCGATATATTCTGGTCCATGGACACATTCACGAGTGCACGCAACAAGTCATATGGAATGCCGTGCCGTGAGATGAAAACGAACCGGCAACCTCTATGGCAACTCCTCTATAAAACTGTAATGTCATGTCCGGCCAGGTGGCTTAGCGGTAGAGGCTCACAATTAGTGGCAAGTAAAGATCTTGGAGGGGTTGACTCAGCCCATCATTCCTCTGGGGTGGATAAAACCTCTATGGCAACTCCTCTATAAAACTGTAATGTTATGTCCGGCCAGGTGTCTTAGAGGTAGAGGGAGCGGCTCACAATAAGTGGCAAGTTAAGATCTTGGAGGGGTTGACTCAACCCATCATTCCTCTGGGGTGAATAAAATGGGTACCAACAATGATTGTCCTTCGGTGACTCACCCCTGCTATAGGAATGTGGAAATCCACTGTCACTGGCTCTGCAGAGCTGTAAACAGAAGAGTCTCAATGCTGATTTGAGGAAACCCCTGACTTTTGACGGTACAATGATAAAGTATGAATATGTTACACTAACAGGCTGTGTGTTTGATGTAAAAATACCGATCGATTTGAATTCCTCTTCAAAGCACTTCCTGTTAATGGCAAATTCGGGCTCCTCTGTGTAGCTGTAGAGTTCTAAAAATCAAACAAAACGCAAGTCAAGATTAAGAGCCCGAGATATTTTTTTTAAACAGTGGCTAAGGACAGTACCAAAGGTACAAAACGTCAAGTGGCTACCAACAAAGGAAACACGTTTCTTGAATTGAGCAAGGTTATTGTAAGAGCTTTGTAAAAGAGACGATGGGAGAGAATTACAAAGTGGAGCAGAGCAAGGGAAGAGGCAGAGACGGAGTTATGACCTGCAGTGTCGTGAGTGGCTTCGTCTATGCGTGGGGTGGGTAAGCGAGTGAGTTGTTGTGACCTGTAGTTCTAGATTTGAAGCTTTCGTGACTGCAAGGATTCATATTCTTAGGTTTTTTCCGTCTTCAGGTGGAACCGTCACAGCCACGACAGCTGTGACGGTTCCACCTGAAGACGGAAGCTTGTGTTGCCTCCGAAACGTCGTGATTTTTATTTTATTTTATTAATTTTTTATGTTTTACCTACGTGACTTTACCGAAAAAACCTAAGAATGTGACCTGTAGTGTTCATGATGGTTGAACATTGTGGATGAGACGAAACCGGTCAAGTGGAGGAATCAACGAGTCAAGCTCAGGGGAACAGTGACCATAGTCGTAGCAATTTGCAGGACTCAAACATTAACATTCTTGTTGTGCCACCTTTGTTGGAAGGCTTTTTTACGAAAGATATAAAATAAGTCGTGGTGCCCTGGAGCTGTGATCGTTACCAGAAAGCTCAGCTGCGTATTCATCCGAATCGCTGTAGTTAAACTCCAGATCTGGAGACTCGGGTGAACCCTGAAAAGGAAGCACAACACCACAGTGTCACATCGGTGCCTCTCTTCGTGGTATCCCTCGATCTGCCCGTGCCCTCTATCCCGCCATGCCCCCTCTCTCTCACCGTGCCCTCCATGCAACCCCCTTTGTTCTCTCTCCCCCTCTCTCTGCCGATGCCCCCAACGTCTTCCCACACCCCCCACTCTCTACCAATGCCCCCCACCCTTTCCCTGCCCATGTCCTCACCCTCTCCCCACCTCCCCCCCTTCTCTCACCATACCCCCTCCATCTCTCTTCCATGCCCCCCCCCCCATCACTCTCTCTGCCCATGCCCCCCCAACCCCTCTTCTCTACCCAAGCCCCCCACCCTTTCTCTGCCCATGCCCCCCTATCCTTCTCTCCCTACACCCCCCTTCTCTACCCATGCCCACTCCCTCTCTCTCTCACCAAACCCCCTTACTCTCTCTACCATGTACCCCCACTCCCTCTCTCTGCCCGTGCCCCCCCCCCCCTTTCTGTACATGCCCCCCTATCCTCACACCCCCCCCCCTCTGTCCATGCCCCCCTATTCCTCTCTCCCAACAACCCCCACCCCCCCCCCTTCTGTTGTCCCCCCATTCCTCTCTCTCCCCCCCCCCTTCTCTGTCCATGCCCCCCTATCCCCCACCCCTTCTCTGTCCATGCCCCCCTATCGCCCCCTATCCCTCTCTCTGCCCCCCGATCCCCACCCACCTCGGAGTCCTTCCTCTGCCCACGCAGGACGTCTTTGAGCTTGGGCAGGCCGCGTTGGCGGCCCGCGCCTCCCGCCTCCATCATCATCATCACCACCTCCTCCTCCTCCCCCTGTCTCCACGAGAGGCGAGGGCCCAGCGGTGACTACCGATCGGCGGCAGGGGCCGGGAGGCCGGGAGGCCGGGAGGCCAGGCTGCCGAGCGAGCGGCTGCGGCTGCTGCTGTCGAGGCCGAGGAGGAGGTTGCGGAACGTCGGCGGCGAGTGGCGAGGGAAGAGAGCAGAGTCAGTCAAGGGCGTGAAGAGCGAGTGGACCGCAGGGGGCATTGGTGACAGAGCGCGTTACATGCAGAGGGGGAGAGAATGAGCAGAGAATGAGAGAGGAGGGAATGAGTGGAAAGAGAGAATGAAGAGGGAGTGACAGGGAACCTCGCCCCCCCCACCACCACACACAAACAACATGGCGGCCGCGCGACACGTCACGCGCGCGTCACGCCGGTGACGTCACCAACGCGGTGACCCCCTCACGCGGTGACCCCCTCACAGAATGACCCCCTCACGCGGTGACCCCCTCACGCGGTGACCCCCAGAGGTGGGACAAAGTCATTGTTATGCAAGTCCAAGTCGAGTCTGAAGTCATCAAATTCATGACTCGAGTCTGACTCGAGTCCAAGTCACATGACTCGAGTCCACACCTCTGGTGACCCCCTCACAGAATGACCCCCTCACGCGGTGACCCCCTCACAGAATGACCCCCTCACGCGGTGACCCCCTCACAGAATGACCCCCTCACGCGGTGACCCCCTCACAGAATGACCCCCTCACGCGGTGACCCCCTCACAGAATGACCCCCTCACAGAATGACCCCCTCACGCGGTGACCCCCTCACAGAATGACCCCCTCACGCGGTGACCCCCTCACGCGGTGACCCCCTCAGATATCCCCTCATAAAGTTATAGTACATTACTGACTCTATGCCACTACTCAGTGATACCCTCAGATATCCCCTCACGGTAATCCCATCTTATAGTGATCTCACAGAGTGATCCCCTCAAGCATTCCCTAATCCAGTGATCCCCTTAGATATCCAATAAGTGATACCAGATGTCCCCTCACACAGCGATTTCCTTCGATATCCAATCCCAGTGATTCCCTCAGATATCCCCTCAAACGGTGACCCCTCAAGTATCCCCTCAGATTCCCCCTCACAGTGATATCCTCAGATATCCCCTCGCAAGTGATTCATTTTGATTGTCCATCATCCCTCCAAGGTTGCGGATCACTGGGTGAGGGGATACCTGAGGGGATCAATAAATGAGGGGACCACCGTGTGAGGGGATCATCGTGTGATGAAACACCTGAGGGAATCACTCTGTGAAGGGATCGCCGTGTGAGGGGGTATCTGAGGGTATCACTGCATCAGTGGGGAGTTCAACAGTGACCGTCCTAATCATACTCGTCCCCGCCACAGGAATGTGGAAATGTCCACGGTCACTGGCTCTGAAAGGGCCGAACGAGCAGGAAACTGTGGGACCTTGAGAAACCTACAGGAGTTCATCTTCTTGGTTCTTTCGGTAAAGTCACGAATAAGGGAAATAATAAAATAAAAAAATAAATTTTTTTTTCCCTTCTACGTGACTTTACCGAAAGAACCAAGAAGATGAATCCCTGCAGTCACGAAAGCTTTACATCGAAATTTAACCTCCAGGAGGAGATGATGATGATGATGGGGCGCGAGGATAAAGGCGCAGCGCCGCAGCGGCTCGTGCCACACACCGCTGGCGGGATGGCCTCCAGAAGAAGGGGAGCTCTTCAGTGGGGTCACGGTTGGAATCCCAAACTAAAAACTATTTTTAAAATAATCAAATCTTACCAGGGAAGGTACCACTGAGCTAAAATCTATTTGTTTTATTTATTTCAGAAGCGACCTGGCCACTAGGGGTCGGCACGGTTTGGCTCAAACCACCAAACCGCGGTTTGAACCGAACCAAATCGGTTTGGTTTGGCTCTGTTTGAACTGGTTCGGTTTGGTTTGGGGCTACGAAAACCGACTCGGTTTGGCTCGGACAGGGTGGAACCGGCTCAAACTAGTTTGGTTGGTTGTAAAGGCCGAGTACAGCAATATCAAGGACATGATGACGGACATTCTCAACCAGCGCTACCCAGCGTTGACGACGGACGCGGCGCCGAAGGCGGCGCCGCGTGGCGGCATTAACATCCTCTTTGACATGGTCTACGCGCCCAACGCTCACGACGGCGCCGCCTTTGAGGTCGACCGCTTCCTGCTTGAGCCGACTCAGGACCTGAGCATGGACGTCGTCGAGTGGTGGAAGCTGTACGGCGGCAAGTACCCGCGCCTACGACGCGTGGCCCTCGACTATTTGCCTATCCCGGCGTCGTCCGTGCCCTCCGAGAGAGCAAACTCGGCCGCCAAGCGCTCCTTTCTCGACCGACCAAACCTGCACAAGTGCACGTTCAAGGCCGAGATGTGTGTGCGCTCGTGGGCGCGGATGTTGCCTAGTGTTGGGGTTTCACTGCCATTGAACTACCACACTGCGTTTAAGGACATTGGGCGTGCCAAGCTTGAGGAGATGGCTGTGGACGACATCGTCGTCCAGTACTTGCTAGTGAATCTCAATATGAAGAAAGCCTGCGTAGAAATTTGCGATTAATACACTTGATATTTGTATTGAATGCGAATATTGTTTGCCACGCATCTTTTCGGTTCAAGCCAACTCAAGAGGTTTGGTTTAGCTTAGTTTGGTTTGGTTCAGTCGTCGCTTGTTTGGTTTGGTTTGCTCAATTTGAAACCAGTTTGAGTCGGTTCAAACCGTGCCGACCCCTACTGGCCACACATGATAGCTCAACGAAGTGGCTTATCGTCGTGTGGAAATGTATAGCAGCCAAATGCTCGCAACGCGTGATTATTGATTCTCAATGCGAGGGGGAAAGAAACCGGAGGACCCGATGAAAGATCCACGCGACCAACGGGGATCAAACCCGCGACCTCCTGTATACCAGGGCGAGGTAGTTTACATCTCGGCACCACCCTGGTTAATACTGCGGCTGCACGGATTAAACACGCGAAGATACACGTCGTCTGCTGCAACAGTGGACGTTAAAGATCAGGTGACGTAATTCGAAACGAGTCGGCCTTTGTGTGCGGGCGCCACGGTCCACATTTGAAAAAAAAATGACGCAGAAATTTACTCCGTTGGGATGACAACATAAGAGTAGCAATCAGTGCCTCCCCCCCTACTGGTAGACAAATGCCTGATAGCAGGAAGTTCTGGACTTTTGAGTCTCTTTGTGCTGCATAGAGACAGCTGTCACTGGGGGTGCCCTTGGTCAAAGCAGCAATCGTCGCCCCCTACTGACAGACCACAAGGTTGGGCATCTGGCTGACTATGGCGTATGTGGCTTTACAGACCGAACGAGCTGGATGGACATGCAGCATGGCTCCCCCTCTCGTTCGCCCTCAGGGGTTGGCAACCAAAATAACAAGCGCCGTTTAAATTTTCAAATTCGGTCCCAAAAATAAAATCTCCCCCCGCCCCAATATTTCAAGAGCTGCAATAGATGTGAAAGACGTCACTAAGCGGTCCTTAAAGAGGAGCCGCGGGTTGCCGACCCCTGCTCCTAGTGTCACTTCTCTGATGGGCCGATGATCTGAAGACTGAATGAAGAACCTGGTGAAGAAGAGTGCAAAGTTGGGCTCCAGATAAATACGAGCGAAACAAAGGTCGCGGACAACACAGTCACGCACAACGTGAGCTTCGTGTCTTGAGTGACAACTGAGGGGGGGGGGGGGACACAACAGTGGGTTTACCTAAAATAACACGATATTAAGTAAAAAAATTAGTTTGACGAGAGAAAGCAACACTCCTTTAGTTCCAGAAGAACGCTTCAAATTGTGGAACGCGATTGTCAGGCGAATACGTGGACGTTCACAAATGGAACAAAAGCTAAACAAGTGCGCAAAGAATGACACCGAGAGGGAAAGGGGAACACGTGGATTAGAGAACACACGGAACTTATAGACATCACATTGGCAATCACGAAGGTGTGCTTGGGCAGGACACATCACGGTTATGGATGGTGGCCGATTGTCAGGACCGGTGGGAAAATGGAAAAAGGTGGATGGATTATCAAGTCCTCTCCCAAAAACCCCCGACAACTCAGCGACTCTCGACCACGTTGCGATGAGACGCACACAGCACAAACCCATTCACTTGAGCTTTATTTAATCATCGATACTCCCACGACAAACCGAACAAGGATGCGTCGCACCTCGCAGCAAGGAACACACGACTCGTCGTTAACCGTGGTACGAAAAACCAACGCCATTGAGTCGCGCAAACCAGGACCGACCACACCGGCCTCTTTCCACACCACAGGGAACACGGAGCAATTGCACGATACAGGGTGGATGTAAACGAGGGAGTGATTAGCCCCGGGGGTGAAGGTTAAGTCCCGTAAAATAAAATCCCTCTTTACTTTTAAGCCAGCGGTTCCCAGGACCCCAAGGTTTGGTCTGCAGTGGGAAACAGCCCACGTCAAGCAGCCAGCATCGAACGGCACTGTCAGAGTTGCAATTGACAAGAGTTTCTTAAATTGAGCAAGGAATAATTTCTAAGAGCTTTTGAAAAATTACAATAGTATGGCAAATAGCCCCGAGGGATATTTCCACAGTCCTACTGGACATCTGTGAAAGAGCTTCATAACTCATCGGATTTCTCCAGGACAAATAAAAGATTCTGATTCTGAGAGATCAGGAACCACCGATCAATGCAGGAGCTCGTGTCTCGATCCCGTTCACTCGAGCGGTCGTGCTGCCGCCATCTTTATCTCTGTGCGCCATCCCACGTTTAAATAGAAGGCAATGGGAGGAGATGCGTAGAGAGGTACCCACATCCAGACACACGCAACGCCACAAATCCTAGGGTTACGCGTGGGTTTAATCATTGACAGCGCGACGCTGCAATCCATGCGATCATTGTTGAGGAGGTGTAACACCCATGTGAGAGTTATGTTTGCGGGAGTGCAAGCAGTAGTTGAGCGTGGCAGTGCAGGCCACCTAGGCGTCATTGACGGCCATGTTGCCCAGGTTGGCAGCTAGGCCGTCTCCCTTGCCGCGCTTCTGCTTCTTGATCTGTTCCTGGTCAATGGGAGCCGACTTCACAAACTTCAACTCCTCCTTCAACCCTGCGGAGAAAACACGCAAGCAACCACGTGTGGGCCCGCGCGGTTTGTTCAGTACCGAAAATCTCCACACTTCTGGATGAGTCTCTACACTAGGAGTTCACTGGACTGGGATGAGAGTTCACGTGATTCTGACTCCTGGTCTGCTCATGCCCCAAACACCTGAAAAATTCCATCACTTCACAATTGCCTACGGTCACTCACTTAAATAAAAAAAATTATTTTACCAGGAAACGCTCGCTGAGCTATATAGCTATTTTTCAGAAGTGATCTGGCCACAAATGATAGCTTAAAGAAGTGGCTTTTAATGTGGAAATTTATATCAGACAAATACTCTAAACGCATGTTTCTAAATGTGGAAGGAAAAACCGGAGTACTCTGAGAAAAATCCACGCGCCCACAAAGAGACTTGCAAACTCTAAATATACAGGCGTTAGAGTCGAGATCAAATCCACGACCTCCTGTATACCAGGCGAGGTAGTTAACATCTCGCCACCGTGACGCCCACACTCTCCCAGCTGCATCACAAAGCAACGCTGATGGTTCTGGGCGACGATTTCACTTTCCGTTGAATCTAATATTTGTTCTTGTCTGTTTACACACTGGTGCAACAATCACACCACTTCCATGTGAATGTCTCTTTTACTTAATGTCACTGCAGAATGGTTGGGTTTGCTCCAATTTTTATTTGTTTGCTTATGCTCTAATTTCTATTTGCTTCGTAGCTGTACTTTTTATGTTATTGCTTTCATCATCTTGGTGACCTAGGCCAGCGATACTTTCAAGCGAGACTCATCCTGGCCTCTCGAGTTCCCATTTGATCACACAAGAATAAACCTGAATGTGCGAGCGAGCGGTGCGGTGGTCAGCGCGGTGCTTCGTTCGTACCGGGAGGCATGAATGGCCGTAGAACCTCGGGGACCACCGACGCCAGTCTCGGTCTGGTAGGTCTCCAGGATGGCGCAGATGGTGCGTGTCGTGGCACACATGGTGGCATTCAGCATGTGCACAAACTCCGCCTGCACGCGTTCCCCGCACACATGCCCACAGCACCCACGTCACCCTCGGCAAGCGTCGGCCCAGCGGCCTCCGCATGTAGGTGCTCGCTAACCAGCACTTGCCCCCAACGGTTTGCACAAGCTACACTGGAGACCTTTGTGTGTTTGGGGGGCCGTCCATAAATGACGTCACGCGATTTTGGACGATTTTTGACCCCCCCCCCCCCCCCTCGTCACACGGCGTCACAAAAAGTCAGACCCCCCCCCCTCAAATATGACGTCACAAAGTTGTGCCCCCCCCCCCCCCCCCCCCCCCCACAAAAAATAAAACATGCTTCAAATCGCTTTAAACTATTGTCATTGTAGCGCGTATTTAATGTGCCGCTGCACTCTGATGTTGTAGGAGAAAACATTTATGAAAAAGTCTATTTAATTAAGTAGAACGTGTTGCGCATTTTGATGTGATGGCAAATTTTACAAACCCCCCCCCCCCCTCGTCACACATCGTCACAAATGTCTGACACCACCCCCCTCGGTGCGTGACGTCATTTATGGACGGCTCCTTGTGAGCCACAGCGAGGGTAGGCAAGAGACCGTGGAGGAGACACTTGCCTTGTCCATCATTTTCTTGGTTTGGCCGTAGCGTATACGCAGGCGCCGCGCCTGATAGTCGGTGCAGTTTGAGCAGGACACGAGCTCCCGGAATGCGGCAGAGCCGGGGAACCACGCCTCCAAGTCCAGCTTCTTGGCGGCCGCGTGGTTGAGTGCCCCTAGAGGTCGGTGTGGCATGAAGTTGCGCGCGCGTGTTAAGGGTTTTTAGACACGAGCAACACGACGCACGCAGCCTCCACTCATCACCACACACAGCAATACACAATACCACACCTCACACATCACCACATACACACACAGCCACCGTCAATAACAGCCACCATTCACCACAAAGTGGCGGTGATTTCATCGTGGCGCTTGTGCCAGGCTAGGTGTATCTTGAGGCCACGTGAAGTGTCAAAGGCTCGCTGCTGGCGGGTCACGGGACAGACCCAGGTGCTATGGATTGACTGAGATGACTGGCACCATCCGTGCTCCCCACTGTGCCAACTTGCCAAACCACAACATTTACAATCTGAGTACGACGTTTTGCCAGTAATTATAACTAGCTTCATCAGGCGACAGCCAGATTTGTGGAGAAGTCCACCTGTTTCGTTCCTTATATAGAGGCGTAGATATGGTGACCAGACTTCTGTGCTCTTGCGCAAAGTGGGGGGGGGATTAATGAGCCAACGTACAATTAGCATGCGCATTATGCAAGCCCTTTGATCGTGTCCTTCCTGTCCATTGTGTGTATTAAAATTGTCGTACCAACGGTCATCTCTATTAAAGTATGGTGCCCTGTATAGGTGATGCATTTAAACAATGTATTATTTGACGATTCGCTTCCACGCAGCACGAAGTCGGTAGCTATCACCGCAGCACTAAGTCGGAGCCCACTGCCGGCAGCAGACTAATACGCCCTCGGAGGCCAGGTGCGAGTCACCTTGTGCCCACAAGGACTGCTGCCACTGGGTGTATACCCTTACAAAAGCGTTCAGAAGGGTTGTGATGCCAGTTTGCTCTCTCCGTGACGGCACGGAGTCGAGGGTGGTGGCAGTGCAGGTGGGCGCCACGATGGTGAGATGTTAACTATCCTGCCTGGTAACCAGGAAGTCGTGGGTTTGATCCCGACCCTGACACCTGTATATTTAAAGTTTGCACGTTCTCCCCGTGGTCTCGTGTATTTTTCTCCAGGTCCTCCGGTTTTCCCCTCCACATTTACAAACAAGTGCGTTTAGAGTATTTGGCTGATAAAAACATTTCCACATGACAAGCCACTTCGTCGAGCTATCATTCGTGGCCGGGTCGCTTCTGAAAAAGAGCTACATAGCTCAGTGGGCCTTGACCTGGTAAAATTAAAATAGTTTAGTGTACAGTTTAGGTGTGGCCGTGTAGCCGTGGTGCGTGCGAGCGGGGCGGGCGACGCGCACCGGATACGATGTTCACGATGCGGTACGGGATGCCCAGCTCTTGATAGAAGCCCTCCGCCGTCTTCACCATTTCGTCAAACATCTCCCAGGACTTGTTGTCGTGGGGCGACGTGTAAACAAACTGCTCGATCTGCACGAAAACAGCCACAGAGGCGAGTTAAACCCCATCGAGGTACCGAGTTGAACCCCCACTCCACCCTGTAATGCACAGCAGCTTCCCCTTCCCTCTCGTGTTCATTTGAGTTTTTGATCCATGCTTGGTCAGGATTGGGCAAGGACATAGCCCATAGACTCACACATAGCCCATAGACTCACACACAGCCCATAGACTCACACATAGCCCATAGACTCACATATTGCCCATAGACTCACACATAGCCCATACTCACATTGCCCATAGACTCGCACATAGCCCATAGACTCACATATTGCCCATAGACTCACACATAGCCCATAGACTCACATTGCCCATAGACTCACATTGCCCATACACTCACACAACGCCCATACACTCGCACAAAGCCCATAGACTCACATATTGCCCATAGACTCACATATTGCCCATAGACTCACACATAGCCCATAGACTCACATTGCCCATACACTCACACAACGCCCATACACTCACACAAAGCCCATAGACTCACATATTGCCCATAGACTCACACATAGCCCATAGACTCACATTGCCCATAGACTCACACATAGCCCATAGACTCACATTGCCCATACACTCACACATAGCCCATAGACTCACATATTGCCCATACACTCACACATAACCCATAGGCTCACATATTGCCCATAGACTCACATTGCCCATAGACTCACATTGCCCATACACTCACACATAGCCCATAGACTCACATTGCCCATACACTCACACAACGCCCATACACTCACACAAAGCCCATAGACTCACATATTGCCAATAGACTCACACATAGCCCATAGACTCACATTGCCCATACACTCACACAACGCCCATACACTCACACAAAGCCCATAGACTCACATATTGCCCATAGACTCACACATAGCCCATAGACTCACATTGCCCATAGACTCACATTGCCCATACACTCACACATAGCCCATAGACTCACATTGCCCATACACTCACACAACGCCCATACACTCACACAAAGCCCATAGACTCACACATAGCCCATAGACTCACATATTGCCCATATACTCACATTGCCCATAGACTCACACATAGCCCATAGACTCACATTGCCCATACACTCACACAAAGCCCATAGACTCACATATTGCCCATAGACTCACACAAAGCCCATAGACTCACACACAGCCCATAGACTCACACATTGCCCATAGACTCACACAACGCCCATAGACTCACACACAGCCCATAGACTCACACATTGCCCATAGACTCACACACAGCCCATAGACTCACACATTGCCCATAGACTCACACAAAGCCCATAGACTCACATATTGCCCATAGACTCACACACAGCCCATATACTCACACATTGCCCATAGACTCACACAACGCCCATATACTCACACACAGCCCATAGACTCACACACAGCCCATAGACTCACACACAGCCCATAGACTCACACACAGCCCATAGACTCACACACAGCCCATAGACTCACACACAGCCCATAGACTCACACACAGTCCATAGACTCACACACAGCCCATAGACTCACACACAGCCCATAGACTCACACACAGCCCATAGACTCACACACAGCCCATAGACTCACATTGCCCATTGACGTGTTGCTCTTGTTGTGTAATGAGCTTGTGAGTAGGGCCTGCTGACTCATCGCATACAGAATCAGCTTTCCCTGGATTCCTCAACGTGAGTCATCGCACACCCTGTGCCATTTTATTGAGGGACTGTGTGTTGTCTTGGTGTGGTCTGGGACTGTTTTGTTGTTGTTTTGCTGCCTTGCTCAAGCTTGCATTTCATGTTGAAAAATCGGAATGAATTAATGTACTTGTGCAATTTGTAAATATATACTTTATTTGTAGTGACTTGCTTACCTTTTCTCTATTTTGCACTCCTATTGTTTTCTACTGTTTGTTGTTGTAACTTGCTGACCCGCCCCCTACTGGACATCAGTGAAAAAGACCTTCACAGCTCAGCGGATTCCTCCAGTCTCAATGAAGTCTGAATCTGATTCTCTCCCAGGGTTCCTCAACGCGAGTCTACGGCGCTGGGGCCGACCGCCGCGATGGGCGCGACATTACTGGGAGATGTAGAGGCAGGAGAGGCAGTCGACGGCTGCAGGAGTGACGTGGTAGCCAATGTCTGAGAGGCTGGGAGCTGGTGGCTACCGCTGCATGCAGCCTCTAATGCTGCACTGTGGAGTTAGGGGTTCGTGGTTCATGCACAGATTCATGATCCCTCTCTATACCCATGGGCATCAACGTGGCCACAATCTCATGGCTTTCTAGCATCTCATGGCAGTACAGCAAGTGGGTTTAACTTGCATCTGAATGGGGATTGTGTTACCCCCACCTCACGTGCGTGTGTGTGTGTGTGATTTCTCCGGGCACTCCTCTTCCATTCCACACGTATATAACACTCGTGAATGGAGCAAATGAAACCTGTGCAGCACGTTACAATTCTACATACACAATTGATACTTGGGTTAAGAAACAGAATGATCTGGCCAAATTTGTGTCGTAAAACGCTCCACCACCTGACAAATTACAAAAACTTAAATCGTCAACTGGCTTTAAGGCGTTTAACGCGCATAGTCTCGTATTGTCTCGGCTCACTCACCCGGTAAGCTAGACAGCGATTCTCACAGCCACATTTAGCCATTAGATACGCGACGTCTTCGATCGAGACTGCATCAAGCATCATCAGGAGGCCCAAACAAAGTAAAGGGAAGCTGGAGTACGCGGCGTTTGTGGGCAGGCGCCATGCCGTGTGCCCGCACGCGTCATCGAATTGGTTCGCTCGCGGCCTGCACTCCTCACGCTGCTGCGTTCGTTGTTTTTCTCGAGTCACCTTCAAACTCATCACCACGGCGGCAACGATGGCGACGACCCTCACCTTCTCAAACTGGTGCACGCGGAAGATGCCGCGCGTGTCACGCCCGTGCGAGCCGACCTCCTGGCGGAAGCAGGAGGAGAGGCCCGCGTAGCGCATCGGGCAGCTGCTCCGGCTTGAGCCACTCGTCGCGGTGGAAGGCCGCGATGGGCTGCTCCGACGTGGCGATGAGGTACCTCTCGTCGACGGAGCTGTCGTCGGCGCGCTCGCTGCCCTTGCCCACCACCTGGCGCGACCCGGCGTGCGCACGTGCGTGTTGCGTGTATCAGCGGGCGTGTTTGCACACGTGGGGAGCGGTGTGGCGCAGTGGTGGCGAGTGTGCCGAGTTACAAAACCAGCAACGGGAGTTCGATTCCCGCTTACAGCCAACATCGGTGACGAATATATGAACTGGTCCTGGACACAAATGAGTACCTGGTGCGACGTGTAAACATTAATACTGGGAAGACAAAGGCGGCCGGGCGTGGTGCTGGCCACCGACACCCCCCCCTCTTGTCCCATGCAGGCCTTCATAGGTGCTCGCCAATAGCACTTGCCCCAACTGTCTGTTAAGGCTATACGGGGATCTTTATATGAGTATTTTTGTATGCAGCGTGACTGTGGGTGAGCATAGTTTTATTTCTTACTATTATTGTTGTTTATTTATCACAAAATCTAAACTCTTTTTAGGGAGGGTCCTGCCAACTATTCGCAGTAGGGAGAGCGATGTTGTTGCTGTATGCGATCCAAATTTGACACTGGTAACCCTGAATATGTTCTTCAAAAAACACGCGTAAAATGAAATTTCATAACTCGGAACGGCTTTTCCCATTAACTTCATACAAAAAAATGTAGGGATGTGTTTCAAGACATTCCAACTCTACCCCTAACCTAAAAATGTACACCTATATCACTTTTCACAATACCTAAATATTAATTAAAAAAACGAATATTAAAACGATTGAATAAAAACTAATTTTTAAATAAAATTAACCTTTTCAGGGAACTCACCAAAAGATGTGCATGTTGATATGACTGGAAAGATGATGTGGAGGCATTACCGTTGCACTGTAAGCATGGATGGATGACGCAGCCTCCCGGTGCTTTTTGTTGCATGATCTCACGGCGCGTGCTGGAGTGCGGTGTGGGACGTTCACCCATGCACGCACCCACGCACGCACGCACGCACGCACGCACACACCCACCCACCACCCACCCACCCACCCACGCACCCACCCACCCACCCACGCACCCACCCACCCATGCACGCACGCACCCACGCACGCACGCACCCACCCACCCATGCACACACCCACCCACCCACGCACCCACCCACGCATGCACCCACCCACGCACGCACGCACGCACGCACCCACCCACGCACGCACCCATCCACGCACCCACGTACGCACCCACCCACCCATGCACGCACCCACCCACGCACGCACGCACCCACCCACCCATGCACGCACCCACCCACCCATGCACGCACCCACCCACCCACGCACGCACCCACCCACGCACGCAACCACCCACCCACCCACGCACCCACCCACGCACGCAACCACCCACCCACGCACCCACCCACCCATGCACCCACCCACCCACGCACGCACGCCCCCACCCACGCACGCACGCACGCACCCATCCACGCACCCACGCACGCACCCACCCACCCATGCACGCACCCACCCACGCACGCACGCACCCACCCACCCACGCACGCACCCACCCACCCATGCACGCACCCACCCACCCACCCATGCACGCACCCACCCACCCACGCACGCAACACGCACCCACGCACGCACCCACCCACGCACGCACGCAACCACACACGCACCCATGCAACCACGCACGCACGCAACCACGCACCCACGCAACCACCCACGCACGCACCCACCCACGCACGCACGCAACCACACACGCACCCACCCACCCACCCATGCACACACCCACCCACTTATGCACGCACCCAACCACCCACGCACGCACCCACGCACGCACCCACTCACACACCCACCCATGCACACACCCACCCATGCACGCACCCACCCACCCATGCACCCACGCACGCTTGTACACACCTTGTAGAGCTCCTCGTCAAACTGGCTGAGCTGGGCCACCTCCTGCATGACCTCCTTGCGCATGAAGAAGGGCGGGTAGAGCGGCGTGTAGCCCTGGCTGTAGAGACGCTGCAGCGCCAGCTGGATCAACGCCTGCTCCAGGAACACCAGCGGGCCCTGACGGAGCGATCGCAAGCGGGAGTTTAGTTTTTTGATACCAACACAGTCACTGAGCACGGGCCCGAAGGAGAGACATGCGACCGGCCGACCGCGATGCCGACCGAACTCGTCACCTCCGGGTGTCGCCACGTCTGCGTCAACGTCAGTCGCTGCAGACACACAACTCCGTCACACGCACAGCTGTCGAGCACAGACCCGGAAGGACCAAAACCTCAAGTGACCAGAAACAAACCGTGCTATTGATAGATCCAAGAGTGTAATGGGCTTCTTGAATTGAGCACGGTTATGGGAGAAGAGATGATGGGAAGAGGGAATTCCAAAGTGGAGCAGTGCGAGGGAGGAAGCATGAAGTGAAGAAATGTGACGTGCATCTTCAGCAAAATCCCCGAAGTCGGTATGAAATGGCTCAACATTGTTTCTTCAATGAAACGCAACGTGACGGAGAGCGCAGCACCACGCACGCACCTGTTATTGTGATTGCTCTCGTTGACCCTGGAACAGTCTCACCGCGTCCCAAGAGTATTTTTCAGGAGGGTTCTGCCAAGATTTCCAGCAGCTAGTTCTACAACACCCTTCTTCACCATTGGAACCTCATTTGCCAGTAGCAAAATATGATAATTAGTTTTTTACCCTTTAATCTGGCAACAAAACTGACACCTTTTTTACGAGTCATGTTTGCATTGACCACAATACCTGCAGTTGGAATGCAAACAAAAAACATAACTCTGATAATGTATGCACTGTCCTTGAAGTTGATTGGTCCACACCCTTCTTCTCCAAATGACAAAATGGTCCACGCAGAAAGGGCCCGCAGAAGCGGATAATCCAGAGCTAGCTCCGAGAGCTCACCTTGAGGAAGTAGCCCCTGCTGCCTGACACGATGGCCGCCTTCTCACCCTCGTACCCGTCCACCATCACCACGAGGTCGACGTGTGAGTAGCGCTTGCGGACGGTGACGTCGCCCCACGTGCGCTCCACCTTGTTGTCCGCGTCCTGGACACCCACGAGCGGTCGCCCACGACACCCACCGGACCCCGTCGCACTCTTATCATCATCATCTCCACCTCGTCATCTCCACAGCGTCACACCGGCACGGCATTGGGACGCGACACGAAGACGCGTGCGCGACACGCACACGCTGCGTGATGCTGTGTGTGCATGCTATGCTATGTCTGTGCGAGTCCGTGTGTGTCTGGGTGAAGCTGTCTGTGTGGGTCCATGTGTGCATGTTATGCTACGTCTGTGTGAGTCCGTATGTCTGTTTGTGTCTGTGTGTTGCGTGAGGCTGTCTGTGTGGGTGTCTGCATGAGGCTGTCTGTGTGGGTCTGTGTGTGAGGCTGTCTCTTTGGGTCTGTGCGTGACCCTGTGCCAGTTTGCGCATCTGCATAATTCTATGTCTGTGTGTGTCTGAGTGTCGCTGTTGTGTTCCTGAGTCTGCGTGTCTGTGTGACGCTGCGCAATTCTGTGCCCGTGTCTGCGCAACGCCGAGTCCTCGTGATGACGGAGAATGCCTCACCTCGTCGTTGCTCACGGGCACCGAGGGGTGCAGGATGTTGCCAACCTCACGGAGGCTGTCGAGGCGCACGGCCTCCAGGCGCAGGCGCTCGGTGTCTCCGAGCGCGATCGCGTTGTCGATCTGCAGGCGCAGCACCTTGATCTGCGCCACCGACAGCGCCTGCAACAGCAATGCAAAGTCTCCCCCTGTAGTGTTGAACAGTCTCTAAGGACAGATGCTTTCGAGCGAGCACCTATTAAGGCCGGCACGGCGCACGACGGGAGCGGTGTGGCAAACAATGCTCTCGGCCGTTTTTGTCTCCAGGCCGCAGTGCTGATGTTTAAGCACTGCAACAGGCACTTATTTAAAGATGAGTCGACCTAGGGGAGGCTCAGGATAGATGCAGATTATCGCCGACGTTAATTGCAAACGAGAATCGAACTCAGCTCGCCGGGTTCGTAGCACAATGTGCTAACCACTGCGCCACCGTTCCCCACATACACACAGTGCATGATTGCAGTGCTGCACCTTTACCAGTATTGTGGCTCGATCTGCTCCGTGATTTGGCCTACCGGGAGCTGCACTGGGCACCATCCCTCCCGGCTAGCTGGTAGGGAGATGCACGTAAAGTTGAATCACAGTCAACAGCATGTGTGGTCCTACTGCTCAATTAAGAATTGAGGCATTGGCGCTCACCAGTGGTGCAAATTCCACATGCCTATAATGAGTGACAGCCACTGTTCATCTTCCCCAAAACGTGGCACTCAATTGATCGACTCCACAGAATGACGGGCAGAGCCGATTCCCTGACCAGGATTTGAACTCGCCACCGTCTGACTGCGAGCCGTTCGCGAGCACTGCCGTCGCGCCACCTGCTTGTCGGGTTCCGCCCAACAAGTTCGTCGTCGCGCATCTCCGGACACGATAACGGCCCCGGCGAGCACTTCTCAACAAAACGCTGCGCCCAGGCCAACCGCCAGGCTGCCGCTCACAGCAGCGGCGCTCGCGCGGTGCCACAACTGCCCGCGGCTGAGTGCTTACGGCCAACGCGTCCGCCGTGAGCTCATCGAGGCCCGGCGTCCCCTCGGGGAGAGTCTCGTCTTGCCCAGGATCTTCCTTCTTCTACAAACACGCACATGCACACAAACACGCGGCGTCAACCACCGCTGCTGCAGAACCAGTGCACGCACTTTCGCCGCACCTCCGATGAACACGGTTGGCTACGCACGGCGAGAAATAAGTGCAACATACGCACGGGGCAGTACGAGTGGGGACGTCGGGTTTCACGTGGTTACAAAGCAGGATTCGGAGCAGGTGATGTCATTCTAAACGAGTTGGTCATTCACGGTCCAAATTACACCACAAATTGTTAGGAAATACGTGGCGTGCCACTGCCAGGTCTGGTTACGTGCCAAGGCGCAGAATCCAGAAGTCAATCAGCCAACGGGGCATTCGCTTGGTGCCATGCTGGTGGTCAATGCGACCATGCCTGTGGCTGCCGACGTGGCCATGCCGGTGGTCAGTGGCGCCGGTGGCACTACCACTGTGGCACTACCACTGTGGCACTACCACTGTGGCACTACCACTGTGGCACTACCACTGTGGCACTACCACTGTGGCACTACCACTGTGGCACTACCACTGGCCCCCCCCCCCAGCGAGGACTCTGACGCAAGAGTCGAGCATCTGAGCCTCGGGCAAGCGGGGAGACGCGTTCTGGTCTCGC
Source organism: Lethenteron reissneri (assembly GCF_015708825.2). NCBI lineage: Eukaryota > Metazoa > Chordata > Hyperoartia > Petromyzontiformes > Petromyzontidae > Lethenteron > Lethenteron reissneri. The sequence continues at coordinate 3,335,587 of NC_083816.1, forward strand.
GATCGCTGGCGCTCGCACCTTCATCTTGTCGCCGATGGTTTTGCTGCACAGGTTCTTGAGCTTGTTGAGGTTGTCAGCGCGGTACCTGCCTGTACGAGACATCGCACATCGTCACACGCCGCGTGGTCATCACATCACCACTTACCATCATCACAAAGCCAATACCGCCCGCATTACATATTTAGCATACCACATCCTACACTGCACCACATACCAAGCCACATATCCAATACCACACCAAACAAGCCAAAGGTCCCCTATATAGCCTAAACAGACTGTTGGGCCAAGTGCTGTTAGAGAGCCCCTATGAAACCCGGCACACGAGGGGGTGGGTGGCCAGCACCAGTGGCCGGCCGCCTTTGTCTCCCCGAGTGGCGATGTTTAAAAACGGCACCAGGTACTCATTTGAGGTTGAGTAGATCTAGGGGAGGCCCAGGAACGGTGTCGATAATCGTCACTGGTGCTGGCCGTGAGCAAGAATCGAACTCGCTGGGTTTGTAGCGCAGCGTGCTAACCACTCTGCTACCGCTCCTCCTCACACTACACATACCACCACCTCGCGTACCCAATACCACACACACACCGCACGTGGGGAGCGGTAATGTAGCGGTTAGCGCGGCCGCCCGAGTTCGATTCCCGCTCATGGCCAACATCAGTGATTATTTGAACTGGTCTTGGGCCTCCCCTTGGTCGACTCAGCCTAAAATAAGTACCCGGTGCGGTGTGTAAAGGGAGACAAAGGCGGCCGGGCGTGGTGTTGGCCACCAACCCCCTGGTGTGCCGTGCCCGCCTTCATAGGCGCTCGCTAACAGCACTTGCCCCAGCGGTTTTTTACAGGCAACACGGGGGAGCTTTGTGTCGTGACGCCCCCACGGCGCCTGTGCCAGGCTAGGTGCAGGGTGTGGAGGATGCGGGGTCGTCCGCTGCACTCACAGGCGCGCCACTGCGTGTCGGCCTGCACCAGGGTGTCCACCAGGCACACGTCTTTGTATCTCCGCGTCTGGTTCTCGCGCACCCGTGCCGGGTCGCCCCCCTTGTCCGCGCGGAACAGGTCCAGGTCGAGCACCATGGCGACGGTGCCTGCTGCTGCTGCTCCTCGTCCTCCTCTTCAAAACCTCGTGGTCCCTCTTCACGGTCCTTCCTCCTGCTGCACGACACACACACGACACACACACACACGACACACACACACACCACACACACACGACACACACAACACACACACACACACGACACACACACACGACACACACGACACACACACACGACACACACACATACAGCTCGTCTCCCTCCACTGCGCGTCTCACCTCGCCACATCGTCAACATATTGCTCGCTCCATCTCCCTCTTGACCCACCTCGCTTCCCCATTCCCCAGCTACTACTCTCACTTCCCTCTAGCTCCTACCTCCTCCTCGTCTAGTGCTCGTCTCTCACCCCCCCCCCCCCCGTCTCTACCCCCCCCCCCCGAACCTCGTCTCCCCCCCCCGTCTCTCGCCCCCCCCCCCCGTCTCTCCCCCCCCCCCGTCTCTCACCCCCCCGTCTCTCCCCCCCCCCGTCTCTCACCCCCCCCCCGTCTCTCTCCCACCCCCCCCCGTCTCTACCCCCCCCCCGAACCTCGTCTCCCCCCCCCGTCTCTCCCCCCCCCCGTCTCTCACCCCCCCGTCTCTCACCCCCCCCCGTCTCTCTCTCACCCCCCCCCCGAATCTCACCCCCCCCCCGTCTCCCCCCCCCCCCGTCTCTCACCCCCCCCGTCTCTCTCTCACCCCCCCCCCGAATCTCCCCCCCCCCGTCTCTCCCCCCCCTGTCTCTGCCCCCCACCCGTCTCTCACCCCCCCCCCCGTCTCTCCCCCCCCCCGTCTCTCTCTCACACCCCCCCGAATCTCACCCCCCCCGTCTCTCACCCCCCCCCGTCTCTCTCTCACCCCCCCCCCCGAATCTCACCCCCCCCCGTCTCTCCCCCCCCCCCCCGTCTCTCACCCCCCCCGTCTCTCTCTCTCACCCCCCCCCCCGAATCTCACCCCCCCCCCGTCTCTCCCCCCCCCCCCCGTCTCTCCCCCCCCTGTCTCTGCCCCCCCCCGTCTCTCACCCCCCCCGTCTCTCACCCCCCCCGTCTCTCACCCCCCCCCCTGAATCTCACCCCCCCCCGTCTCTCCCCCCCCCCCCGTCTCTCCCCCCCCCTGTCTCTGCCCCCCCCTGTCTCTGCCCCCCACCGTCTCTCACCCCCCCCCGTCTCTCACCCCCCCCCGTCTCTCTCTCACCCCCCCCCCCCGAATCTCACCCCCCCCCCCCGTCTCTCCCCCCCCCGTCTCTCCCCCCCCCCCCCGTCTCTCCCCCCCCCCGAATCTCACCCCCCCCCGTCTCTCCCCCCCCCCGTCTCTCCCCCCCCCCGTCTCTCCCCCTCCGTCTCTCACCCCCCCCCCCCCCGTCTCTCACCCCCCCCCCGTCTCTCCCCCCCGTCTCTTACCCCGTCTCTCTCCTCTCCCCATATCCTACCTCGTCTCTCTCCTCCTCGTCTCTCTCTCCACCTCCTTCTCTCCCCTGCTCCTCGTCTCTCTCCCCGTCTCTCTCCCCGTCTCTCTCCTCTCCCCGTCTCTCCCCCCGTATCTTACCTCGTCTCTCTCTCTCTCTACCTCGTCTCTACCTCGTCTCTCTCCTTGTCTCTCTCCACCTCCTTCTCTCTCCTGCTCCTTGTCTCTCTCTCTCCATATCTTACCTCGTCTCGTCTCTCTCCTTGTCTCTCTCCTCCTCGTCTCTCTCCGCTGCCTCTCGCCCTCTCCACCTCGTTCAATGAGGCTGATGCAACCCGCGCATTGCGCATGCGCAACACGCCTGCGCCGCCCACGTGGCCGTGCGGCGTGACGCTCGGTCACGTGGGAGGAGGGGGTGCTGCCCGTGGCATTTGGTAAACCCACCGCTGTCAACCTCCTGTACACTACACTATACACTACACTATACACTACTATACACTACACTACTATACATGACTACATACCTGTCAACCTCTTATCAGTGACCCTACCTGATTACAGACCAATTCAGACCTTATTGGTCACTGCTTGCCTTTATAGATCTCAGCGTTCGTTCTACAAAGTCCCATCACAGGGGAGAGACACAAAGACACATGTTGTTCTTCTTGGTTCTTTCGGTAAAGTCACGTAGAAGGGAAGTAATAAAATAATAAAAATAAAACATAATAAAATTATTCTCACGACGTTTCGGCCACAACGCAAGCAGCCGTCCTCAGGTGAAAACCAGGTCCGTCGAGGCGACAGAGTCTGAATGAAACAGCACACGAGCTTGGAGCATATATATAAGCTGGGCGCATTGACACAGGAATTTGCATATCAAGAGGAATTTAGCATATTTATGGGAAATGCAGGAATGTGATTAGTACTGCATGTGCATTATGCAGGATTAACAGCATCAAAGGGAGCTGCAGTTGCTGCTGCTGCTGCAGTTGCTGCTGCAGTTGCTGCTGCTGCTGCAGTTGCTGCTGCTGCTGCTGCAGTTGCTGCTGCTGCTGCAGTTGCTGCTGCTGCAGTTGCTGCTGCTGCTGCAGTTGCTGCTGCTGCTGCAGTTGCTGCTGCTGCTGCAGTTGCTGCTGCTGCTGCTGCAGTTGCTGCTGCTGCAGTTGCTGCTGCTGCTGCTGCAGTTGCTGCCTTATCCATTTTCATATAACACTATGTATTATTCTACCCACCCTAATGTGTATCACACTGCTATATATTTACTATACAATTACGAAACCATACATTACTCTGCACACTGCACCATGCCAGTGAGTGGAACGCGGTCTGAAAGTCACCGTAAACGTGAACACAATCAGTTAAGATCCGAAATGGTTTATTACGTCCTTCCAATGATTGCTAAGCCAGAATCCATCTTCTCGGTTGAAATTGTCTCTGTGTTTGTATATGTGGATCGCCTCATGAACGAATCTCTCATGATAGCCAGATGGCTTGCAGAGAACCTCTGTCTTGGAGAAGTCAATGTCATGTGAGCCCACTGAATTGTAACAGTAATCTGCCACGGCTGAGGTGTTTGTCCTACCGTGTTTCAGGTCTGCCGTATGTTCACGGATGCGGTCTGAGACATGTCGTTTGGTTTCTACAATGTAACTGCTACCACAGAGGCAACTTAGTTTGTAGACGCCAGGGTACTGTATGTCTGGAACCACATCTTTTACAGACGGGACCATGTTGTTGTTGTTACCAGCATTGAAACGGCTGTACGCCGTACGGACCTGAAAACGCAATTTCCCTGTACAAGAATACGGGGTGACCCGTATCGATTGACAGCTATGCAAACCTATTTTGCTCTTTGTCGCTTGCCTCCGGTTGGTGGTGGATCCGAGGTCATACTCTTTGTTTTTTTCGGTAAAGTCACATAGGTAAAAAAAATACAAACAACTAAATTAATTCACAAAAATAAAATAAAAATGAAAACAAATAAATTAAATCACGACGTTTCGGAAGCAACACAAGCTCCCGTCTTCAGTAGTGAAATTCACGACAGTAATTTTGCTGTGGCGGTTCCACCTGAAGACGGAGGCTTGTGTTGCTTCGGAAACGTCGTGATTTAATTTATTTGCTTTCATTTTTATTTTATGTTTGTGAATTAATTTAGTTTTAAAAAAATTTTACCTACGTGACTTTACCAAAAAAAACAAAGAGTATGGATCCTTGCAGTCACGAAAACTTCAAATCTAGATCCGAGGTCAATCGCGAAACTCGACACAACGCTTGAACTCCAGGCCAACGCCGGCGTTATCAGTGCTCACCTGTTTACTACTGTGCAGCCCTGCACAGCCAGTGACCGTGGAAAATCCACGTTCGTATGGCGGGGGAAAGTCCTACCTAGGATAACCACGGTTGACTTCGCCCCCCCCCTTCCCCAAGATACTATTTCATTCTAGATTTCAAGCTTTCGTGACTGCAAGGATTCATACTCTTAGGTTTTTTCGGTAAAGTCACGTAGGTAAAAAATAAAAATAAAATTAATAAAAGTAATAATAGAAATAGAATAAAATAATAAATCACGACGTTTCGGAGGAAACACAAGCGTCCGTCACCAGGTGGGACCGTTACAGCTAGATTTACTGTATCAAGTGAGGCAAAACATTCCAAGATACAAGTTCTTAAATACAAGTTAAGGGGGGAGGAGGGGGGGAGGAGCTTATCTGAGTGTGGTAGCCAATGAACGGAACGTATTGGGGGGGGGCGGAGCTAAAAGAGAACAACAGGTGCACATGCTAAAGGTGCACATGCTAAAGGTGCACATGCTAAAGGTGCACATGCTAAAGGTGCACATGCTAAAGGTGCACATGCTAAGTGCACATGCTAAAGGTGCACATGCTAAAGGTGCACATGCTAAAGGTGCACATTCGAGACGTGACTTTACCGAAAAAACCTAAGAGTATACTATTTCATCTCATCACCATTGTTCAACCACCACCAACACTGTCACGACACACTCCCCACTCACCAACTCACCCACACCGTCACAACAATCCTCTTTCTGCCGCCTCTTCCCTCCCATCGCCGTCTACTTCACCCCCGAGCTCCTATAAGAATCTGGCTCAGTTCAAGAAGAGAGTTTCACAACTCGTATTTATTACAGCCTTGAGTGCGGCTTGTTGCTGGCTGCTGAGCCACGAGATGGCATGCGATGTCACCGCAGAGCTTGTGCCAGGCTTGGTGCACGTTGGGGCGATCACGTGTCGTCGTGTCGAAGGCTGCTCGCAGGAGATCAGGGGACAGACCCAGGTGGCACGGGTTGACTGAGATGACCGGCAGATGCACCACCTGGGCTCCCAATTGTGTAAAAAAAAAATTCAATCACAGTTCCTATGATCACTGTTACATTGCTTTTATAGCTTTAGTTTGGTGATTTCGAAAACGTTTTGGTTTAGCCATATTTGTTTGTTGTAGAACAGAGTTAGACTGATAACTTTAATCTAGATTGTCTTATGGTTGTTATTGTTTGACTTGCATCCCACTGGGATTTTTGCACACAGCATTGATATACGGTGCTTTTTCTAGAAGACTTTGCTGTTTTTTTCTGGATGTTTCTGTTTGCGTGTAGTTACAATAAGATGTTTTTTGTTCATGTTTCTGTTTGTTGCGGTTGCACCCGATTCAAGAGCCGAATGGCTCACAGGGCTATAACCAAATAAATAAAACTGAAATGAAACTGAAACTTGCTGCGTTTTATCCTCCCGGCACTTCAATCATTGTTTTGAGCGTCGCTCCTCCGCCCTCCACTGTTTTTGTTGGAGGGCGACTGCCTCCAGCTGTCCCGTAGCTTGACAGTGCACCTTGCGTGGCACAAGCCTCCTCCTCCACACCACACACACCGACCCACCGATGGGAAAAAGAGCCACATGGGCTCCAGTGAACACACTCACGCGCGTTTATTGACGCAGTGGCTCAACATTGGAACTTAAAGTTCCCTAGTTTAAAACCGCAACCGAATAACAAAAGTAGCTTATGCAAACGGAGAAAAAGCCATAGCTAATTTCACTCTAAAACAAGTTATGAAATGTAAGACCTGCGATTCTCGTGAAATAAATTCGGTGTCGAGTTGCGATGAGATGCACGTGAAAGTCTGAATATTTATACTGGAAGAATCCGATGAGCTTTAACGCTCTTTTTCACAGATATCCAGGCGGGTTCCGTTTACGCGGACGCCGTGCATCGGCTGTGCCGGTAAATGCTTCTCACGCACGCACGGCTCCAGTGTTTACAACTAAACTCACTCCCAGGCCACGTGGCTGCAGGGGTGTTTAAAAAAAAACTTTTATAATTAAATGTGGAGGGACAGATATGTGAGGGGCGGTGGCGTGATTTGTAAGTGGCCTTACCCCTCTTGTGATCGAGTAAAGAAATGACGGCAAGCAGTCGCGGTTGATACGCACGCCGCAGTATTAATCGGAGGGGGCGGCCTGCCGGATTCGAACCGCGAACCTCTGCAACGAGCGGCCAACACGCGACCACCGCTCCGGGCCGTCTCACCGCGCCCCGTGGGAATAATTGCAAAATGCGAAATCTCCCTTTAAAAAAACCTCATCCGAATTGCTTAAATCTGAAACGCGTCGCTTGCTTCTAGTCCATAATCCAGGAATCCTCAGTGGCACAGAATTGCACTTATAAAGTACTGCATGTAACATATGCCTTCTTAATGCGAGAGAGCAAAGCGTGAGATGTGAATCGGAAGGAGGAAAAAACCGACGCGTTATTCACGGGCGAACCGCGGGGGGAGGAGGGGGAGGAGGAGGGGGTCTTCGCAAATCCATGCACGAGTCCACGGGAGCGATCCGCGCAGAGCAGAACGACACTCACACACGACCATTCGTGTCGCGTCCACGCCGCGTTCGGCCTCCGCACTGCAGGTCACAGCAACAACTCAACCCCCCCCCCCCCTAACGCACCGCACTCCAGGTGACCTCAATTCTCATTCCTGCGTCATCCCTCGCGCGGCTCCACTCTGGAATTCCGCCCCATTGTCCCCCCACCCCTCACACGCACACACACCAAGCTCTCATAACGGGCACAACCCTGGCTCAATTCAAGACACGTGTCACACTCTCTGTCCATCACCGCGACGATGCTACTCGTGCCGTTTGCTGCTGGCCTCTTGACGTTTTGGGCCCGCGCTGTGCAACGGTGTCGAAAACAAACCGAAAAAAAACCGCGTGAACAGAAACGACGACCTCCTCGGGTCACCCTGCAGTCACAGCACTCACGGGAGAGAGGCGATCACCTCGGTAACGGCCCCACCCCGAGCCAAGCTGCTCCTTCTCTCCCACGACACCCCGTGAAGAGCAACTTCATCGCTCGACGGGTTCACGCAGCCAAAGCACAATGTCCGGGTCTACGAATGACCCGTTCACAGCCGACGGTGACCTCCGCACGGTCCAATGACAGTGGTCAACTCCCTTTTAGGCAAAAGATCACCCCCCCGTATAGCCTCACCAGACTTTTGGGGCAAGTGATATTGGCGAGCACCTATTAAGGCCAACACGGCACACGAGGGGGTGGGTGGCCACAACGATGCCTGACCCACCTTTGTCCCCCGAGTGCCGATGTTTATATACACTAAACTATTTTTTGTTATTTTACCAGGTAAGGCCCACTGAGATGTACAGCTCCTTTTCAGAAGCGACCTGCCCACGAATGATAGATCGACAAATTGGCTTGTCATGTGGAAATTTCTAGCAGCCAAATCCTCTAAATGCATGTTTTCTAAACGTGGAGGGAAAAACCGGAGGACCCGGATAGAAATCCACTTGACCACAGGGAGGCCACGCAAACTCCAAATATACAGGCGTCGGAGTCGGGCTAGAACCCACGACCTCCTGCACACCAGGTGAGGTAGTTCACATCTCACCACCGTGGTTCCCCACTGCACCAGGTACTCAATTAAGGCTGAGTCGACCTATGGGAGGCCCAAGACCGGTTCGGATAATCATCACTGTCGGTCGCGGGCAATAATCGAACTCGGGTCGCCGGGTTCGGAGGTGCAGCACGCCAACCGCTACACCCAGGCACAGAGGCAGGCATTGCAGCCCACAGCGGAGAGCGATAACCGCGGGATCAGGGCACGGGGAAACCGAGCGGGCCCGGCCCTGCGGACATGCGTGGGGGGCTGGAGCCCCCCGTGCCGGGCTGGCGTGCGCGGTGCGTGCAGCCGCTGTCGCGACCGGGCGAGAGCGGTTGGGCATCGCTTTGATACCGGGGGGGCGGCTGGAGTCGGTTTCTCATTGTGGCACGAGAACGCCGGTACCACCGCTTTGAACCGGTTCGCCGTACGAATATAAAAGTTTCAGTCGCAGTTTGAGGTTTCTCGCATTGGCGCCAATCAGTCCTCCACAGTTGCGTGCGGTGGGGTAGAGTATGAGTACGCCCACCTCTACGAACATACCTGGTCAGCTGAGAAGAATGTAGCAAACTCCCTCTAAACCTTTAGTGGAAGCCAATTGGGTTACCGGGTTACCGATCATAGTTTAATAGCCCTCACTGAGTGTGGGAGAGTGTAGAGGGGAGGGAGGAGTGTGGGTGAGTGGGGTGTGGAGCGAGTCAGGGAGGAGTGTGGGTGAGTGTAAAGGGCAGGTAAGAGTGTGGGTAAGTGGGGTGTGGGGTGAGTCAGGGAGGAGTGTTGGTGAGTGTAGAGGGCAGGTAGGAGTGTAGGTGAGTGGGTGATTGTAGAGGAAAACCAGCCTCACCTCTGTGATGGTGTCAAATGATAATACTGTGATTGTAAGCAATGCCATTGGGAGAAGGCTGTGCTGATGCTAATCAGCTGTTACCCTCATGGCACTCACAGCCACAACAGAGGCGAATGGGGGCGCTGGACTGGTGCGAGGGGCTGGTGAGCCCCCCACCTTTCAATTATGTCCCAAAACCACGAATGAAACACCAAACTAAACTTGTGCCGGGGGCTCCGAGGGGGTCAGGCAACCATGACGTCATTTGACTAAACCATGTTTGGCAGAGTTAAGATACTTAACCCCCCACCTCCCCGACCCTTGGGGTTCATCCAGAAACAACGGGCAATCACTGCGGCTGACCATGTGGAATGTGGACATGATCACTGTTGAGGAAAGGCTGCCAATCCTCCGTCGGGAACTTGACCGGTACTGTCTGGACCTCTATGAAATATGGGAGGGGGGCAGTGGACTGGTTCTGTTTCCAGTCACCACAGGGATGGACAGTCCTCCTCTCTCAGGGCTGGAAACTATCAAACAACACCGAGTGGCACTTATTGGGCAGTGGTTGTAGGAGGCTGCTAGATACCGGTGCAGACCATGGGCTTGTATTCACCATGCTGTTCTGGCATCGGTGCATCCACATGCCAGGTCCGTTTAGAACATCTGCTGGACTGCGGTGATGGAACAGCGGATACAGGCCCATGTCCTTGAGATCACAACAATGAAGGGCGGAGGAGCGACGCTCACAACGAGTGGAGATAAACCGCAGCGAGTTGGCACAGTGAGAAGCACAGGTGGTGGTGCATCTGCCAGTCATCGCAGCCCACCCATGGCACCTGGGTCTGTTCCGTGACCTCCTGCCAGCAGCAGCGAGCCTTCCACACTCCAAGTGATAGCCGTAATGTGCAATGAGCCTGGCACTAACGCCGTGGTCATGTCACCACCACTTAGGGGTGAATTGCTGTTTTACGAGAAAGGCAGGGGTGTAGGGAAGTGTAGAGAATTAGGCGAGTCCATAAGAGTGTGGGTGAGTGTGGAGGTGAATGGGTGAGTGTAGAGTGGGTGAGTGTAGAGTGGGTGAGTGTAGAGTGGGTGAGTGTAGAGTGGGTGAGTGTAGAGTGGGTGAGTGTAGAGTGGGTGAGTGTAGAGTGGGTGAGTGCAGAGTGAGTGTAGAGTGGGTGAGTGTAGTGGGGGTGAGTGTAGAGTGGGTGAGTGTGGTGGGGTGAGTGTAGAGTGAGTGAGTGTGGTGGGGGTGAGTGTGGTGGGGGTGACTGCGGTGTGCGAGGAGCTGTGTGGTGGCGCTGTTGCCGCTAGGAGCGCCACTGGTCGGCGCGGTGCAGCTGGTTGTAGCGCTGCAGCTCGATCTGGTCCTTGATCTGGTTGATCAGGAGCTGCGCCAGCATGATCCCCACCAGCTGGCACGGGAGGGAGACACAGGGGGAGAGACACAGGGGGAGAGACGCACGGGGGGGGAGAGATGCACGGGTGTCGTGACCTGCGGTACGGTGGTGGACGAACGTGGTACGGAAGAGACGAACACAGTCAGTCAGAGAGCCTGGGTGCCTCTCGCGGGTGGAGTAATCTAAAATTAAAATATATATATATCTTTTACCAGGTAAGGTCCACTGAGCTATATCTTTTTTTCAAAAGCGACCTGGCCACAAATGATAGCTCAACCAAGTGGCTTATCACGTGGAAATTTATATCGGCCAAATACTCGAAGCGCATGTTTCTAAATGTGGAGGGGAAATACGGAGTATCCGGAGGAAAATCCACGCGACCACGGGGAGAACATGCAAAATCCAAATATGCAAGCATCAGGGTCTGGATCGAACCCACGACCTCCTGCAAACCAGGCAAAAGAGTTAACATCTCGCCACTGTTGCGCCCCAAATCAATGAGCGAAGTTCACGGGGACGGTGACGCAATCAGAGTTCTGAGCGACGGAGGAGTCTGCACGTCTGGGAATTGAGGCAGGCTCTGGATGACGAAGAGCTGGGGTCAGAGGAGAGACGGTGGTGACGGGAGGGAGGGAATTGCCCAGCGAAGCGGTGGCTGACCCTTGACGACGGCTCGTCATGAAGCGGCCCAGCGGTTGCGCGCTCCTCCAGCTTGTTGCTGAGGCTCGCGGTCCGAATTGGACAGGCCACCGGGATAGCGAGACCACGTCTCGTTCTGCCGTAGCATGGTTAGATGGGCGTTCAACATCCATATGTAGATTACATTATGTTGTGTGAATAAAAGTGTTGCTCCCAAGATAACGTCTGCGACTTAGTTGGACTCACGACACTACTAGTCGGGCAGGGAGGTGAGGGGGGGCTCTGGGGGGAGGGGTGGGCGGCGGCAGGAGGGGTGGTCGGTAGCGAGGGGTGGTGGTGGGGGGTCAGGGGGGGGTCACCTGCGGCACGGCGAGGCCCAGGGCGACGCCGCCCAGCAGGTAGAGGTGGCCGTGGGCCCAGGCCACCAGCTTGTCGATGCAGCCGCTCGTGTGGACCGAGCGCGCCGCCTCCAGCTGCTCCTGCTGCTGGACCCCGTAGCCGCACATGGAGTTGAGCACGGCCTGCGGCGCGCGCGCGGGCGGCAGCGTGGCACACGTCAACCTCACCGGCCTCGCCGGCCACACCAGTCTCAACATGATCAGCCTCACCGTCCTCAACATCATTAGCCACCTCACCAGCCTCAACATCACCAGCCTCACCGTCCTCAACATCATTAGCCACCTTACCAGCCTCAACATTACCAGCCTCATCGGCCTCAACATCATTAGCCATCTCACCAGCCTCAACATCACCAACCTCACCAGTCTCAACATTATTATCCACCTCACCAGTCTCAACATCACCAGCCTCACCGTCCTCAACATCATTAGCCACCTCACCAGCCTCAACATCACCAGCCTCACCGTCCTCAACATCATTAGCCATCTCACCAGCCTCAACATCACCAACCTCACCGTCCTCAACATCATTAGCCACCTAACCAGCCTCAACATCACCAGCCTCATCGTCCTCAACATCACCAGCCTCACCAGCCTCAACATCACCAGCCTCACCAGCCTCAACATCACCAACCTCACCGTCCTCAACATCATTAGCCACCTCACCAGCCTCAACATCACCAGCCTCACCGTCCTCAACATCATTAGCCATCTCACCAGCCTCAACATCACCAGCCTCACCGTCCTCAACATCATTAGCCACCTCACCAGCCTCAACATCACCAACCTCACCGTCCTCAACATCATTAGCCACCTCACCAGCCTCAACATCACCAGCCTCACCGTCCTCAACTTCATTAGCCACCTCACCAGCCTCAACATCACCAGCCTCACCAGTCTCAACATCATTAGCCACCTCACCAGTCTCAACATCACCAGCCTCACCGTCCTCAACATCATTAGCCACCTCACCAGCCTCAACATCACCAGCCTCATCGTCCTCAACATCACCATCCTCACCAGCCTCACGAGCAACATTAGTCTCACCAGCATTGCCAGCCTCACTTCTCACCAGCCTCAACCTCACCAACCCCCCACCCACTGACCTACCCAGTGACTCACCCAGTGACCCACCCACCAACTTGTCCAGAATAATCAGGAAAAGACCCAAGCAATTATTGTCTTTTGGCAGGACCGCAGTCTGAAGTGAAGCATCACGTATCCACTCTTTAACTCGCCGGGTGAGCGAGCTGAGACAATTGTGTTTGCCCCACCTTAAGCGTGCGCAATAATAACGATCTAAACCTGTACCCCACGCAGGATCCGCTCGCTCTCAAAGAGAGGACGACTCGAGACGCGAGGAGAAACCACAGAGGGAAGGCAGCAGCTAGGCAGTGAGCCGGCCCTACCAACAATTCTCCAAGGTCTGCGGTCCTCTACATATGGAGGTGTTATCGGCCAATTAGTGTTCATTTATGTGGGAGAATACCGAAGCACAAAGAGAAAGCCCACACTCAATCCTACACAGACGGAACATTCTTGATTTGAAGCTTTCGTGACTGCAGAACTCCATACTCTGTGGCTCTTTCGGTAAAGTCAGCTGTGGTTGTCCCACCTGATGACGATTGCTCGTGTTGCGATCGAAACGTCGCGATCAATTATTTTTCCACCTACGTGACTTTACCGAAAGAACCAAAGAGACGGAACAAGTCGAATCCACATTTTTGGTTTACCGCCTTCTCCTCTGCGAGCCAGGGTTACGGCTCCTCCCTGGGGCCCATGAGAAGGGGAGTTTCACAACGACGCGTGTGTGTCATCCACCAGCCCTCGCTGCCGCCTCCACAGCGCGGGATCACAGGCAACCACGTGCAGCAGCGTGGCCGCCACCGCCCGCGACGGCAACCTGAGCTGCGTCGCCGCCACCACGGCTAGACAATTGCCCCCCACTCCCCCCGTGCGCCTCTTCTATCGCTACCACGGTCGACCGCGGCGTAGCGGCCGTGGCCGTGGGAGTGGGGGGCGGCACCTCGTCGCGCTGGGCGAGGCAGCAGGAGAAGGGCACCCCGCAGCGCTCGGGGCTGGGGTTCTCCAGCGAGCAGTTGAAGTACATGTTCCGGCTCCAGTCCTTGTAGGTCGCACCGCCGCAACACTCGAACTGCAACGGCAGGCACAGCCGCCCGGCGGCGGAGTGACGACCACGGCTTGCCGTTATTGTGAGTATTGGTGCGTTGTCAGAATCAGAATACTGCGCTCGGTTACCCGGGAAAGTCTCCCTGAATCTCGAGGCTCTAATTGGGGAGGGGTCCAGTCATGTTTGTCGCAGTAGGGGATGATGTTGCTGCTTTCTGCTGCTGTGTGTGATCCCAAATGAGTGTTTGGTTGGTGATTCGAGTGGGTGAGTGGGTGGGTGAGTGAGTGAGCAAGTGGGTGGGTGGGCGAGTGAATAGTGGCATGAGTGAGTGATTGGGTGAGTGGGCGAGTGTGTAGGTGATTTGGTGAGTGAATGAGTGAGTGGGTGAGTGTTTTGGTGAGTAAATGAGTAAGTGGGTGAGTGAGTGAGTGAGTGAATGAGTAAGTGGGTGAGTGAGTGAGTGAGTGAATGAGTGAGTGGGTGAGTGCTTTGGTGAGTGAATGAGTGGGTGAGTGCTTTGGTGAGTGAATGAGTGAGTGGGTGGGTGGTGAGTGAGTGAATGAGTGACTGGGTGAGTGCTTTGGTGAGTGAATGAGTAAGTGGGTGGGTGAGTGAGTGAGTGAATGAGTGAGTGGGTGAGTGCTTTGGTGAGTGAATGAGTGAGTGGGTGAGTGAGTGAATGAGTGAGTGGGTGAGTGAATGAGTGGGTGAGTGCTTTGGTGAGTGAGTGAGTGCTTTGGTGAGTGAATGAGTAAGTGGGTGAGTGAGTGAGTGAGTGAATGAGTGGGTGAGTGTTTTGGTGAGTGAATGAGTGAGTGGGTGGGTGAGTGAATGTGCAACCTCCTGCTGGCCGTAGTCGATGGCGTTCTGCAGGTCGATGTCTTCACGGTAATAGACGATGCCTTTGTTGATCAGTTTACTAATCCGGACACGTGCCTACAAAGACAAAGATCACCTGTATAGCCTTAATAGACTGTAGGGGCAAGTGCTGTTAACGAGCACCTATAAAAGCCGGCACGGCACACGAGGGGGTGGGTGTCCAGCACCACGCCCGACCGTGTTTGTCTCCCGAGTAGCATCGTTTTACACACTATACCAGGTACTCATTTGATGCTGAGTTAACCTAGGGCAGGCCGAAGATGAGGTTAAATATTCGTCACTATTATTAGTTACGAGCAGAAATCGCTGGGTTCGTAGCGCAGTGCGCTAATCACTGCACTACGGCTCATACGTGCACACACACGCATATGCCCACCCACACACCCGCATACACAAACATCTCTATTAATCAGAAATCATAGCAAAAATCGATAGAAATCACAGCAAAAACACCGCTTAACAGTTTGCTGGCGAGTGTCGCATCGTCACAGAAAACCGTGGCTTCACTGCGGATTCACGTGAAGCGCCACGTACCCAATCACCGCTTAATCTGACAGTGAAGATTGTTCTTCAGCTCACCGGGTGAGCGAGCTGAGACAATACGGACCGTGAGGATCGCTCTCTAGCTCACCGGGTGAGCGAGCCGAGGCAATACGAGCCAGCGCGTCGTAACGACGCGTGTGTGCGTGTCTGGCCGTGTTGGGTGGTGGAGGGCTCAATGGAGGCGACCGTTGCGACGCTGTCCCGCGATGGCGCCGTCACCTTGTCGGAGAAGACGAAGCCCAGGACCCCGGCCGCGAGCTGGAGCAGGAACACCACCGCGAGACACACGGAGAACTGTGGGGGGCGGGGGGGGGGGTGTGGGGGGCAGGGGGGGGAGGGGGGTCAGAGAAGGAAATGGCGTGGCGCTGGCCACACACCCTTCCCTCACATGCCGGCCTTCGTATGTGCTCGCTAACAACTCTTGCCCCAACAGCTTGCTGGAGGCTACATGTGGGATTTTGTGTGTGCAAGTAAGTTTTAAGATTCATGTTGTGTGTGAGAGCGTTGTGTGTGTGATGTGCGTCGGTGACATTGTCAGTTGTAATGCATAGTCTGAGCTCCATTACACAGACACACATGCATGTGTTGCAAACATGCACATGTTGCACACATACACGTGTTGCACACAAACACGCGCGCGTGTGCGTCTGTGTTGCAACACAAGTACACGCGTGTGTGGGTCTGCGTCAAAACGGTTTTATATTCGAATGAGCATCGAGGTGGCGCTCATCTCCGGTTTACAGCCCTGACAATGCGACTTTCCACGTTCCTATGACGGGGGGTAAATCCATGCTCAGGACCACTCGGGTAGATACGAACCATGCGTGTTAAATGGGGCCACCCTCATTCACGTCAGGCGTGTCGCTTCACACGCGATCAGCGACTCTCATATCGTCTCTCCACACACATGAACAGGCACCCCCAGCGGCAGTTGTCTCTGTGCAGCCTGCGAGCAAGCATTGGTGTGCGACGACCGCTGCTGCGTGATCCGATCCCTATCGGGCAGCTTGCTGTGTCATCTCACCAATTTGGACCGTGGCACCCATGGCAGGCGATGACCCAGTGGTTTCAAACGACATCACGGGATCTTTAACGCCCGCCGTGAGAGAAGACGACGGTGGACGTGGTAGTGGTCATTTTGTTTTTACAGTTAATACCCCCACCGCAGCATTAACCGGGGCGGCCAACGGGATTTGAACCGCGAACCCCTTGCAACGAGCAACGGGCTGCAGCGCTGCGTCCTACCATCTGCAGCAGCACGATGTTCTCGCGCAGCGCGCCGATGCAGCCGCAGAACGTGATGAGGAACATGAGGCCTCCGCCCACAATCAGCAGCACGGCCGGGTCGGCGATGAGCGTCGCCACCGCAGCGTCTGCGCAACGCACGCACACAACGCATGGTGACTTGAGTGTTCAGCCACGAAGGCCTCGCTGAGTCTCGCTCATGTTCGAAAGCGTCCTGCCTAAGTTTGTCACAGTAGTGGGGGGGGGGGGGGGGTGATGTTGCGGCTTCTGCTGTTGCTGCAGGTGACCCAGATTTAGTGATCTGCAGGTGATTTCTCAGCATTAGGGATGCTTTTTTGGCCAATGCCAGCTACACCGAGCGGTTTTGTTTTAGCCGTGGGAGGAATCCGCAAAACCCGGAGGAAACCCAAGCAGAAACAGGGGGTGAACTCACAAGCTCCACTCTCGCACACTCTCGCACACTCTCGCACACTCTCGCACACTCTCGCACACTCTCGCACACTCTCGCACACTCTCGCACACTCTCGCACACTCTCGCACACTCTCGCACACTCTCGCACACTCTCGCACACTCTCGCACACACTCGCACACACTCGCACACACTCGCACACACTCGCACACACTCGCACACACGCACACACTCGCACACACACGCACTCACACGCACTCACACGCACTCACACGCACTCTCACACACTCACACACACTCACACACGGTCACACACTTTCACACACTCACACACACTCTGCAGAACTCCACACAGAGAGGCACCAGAGTCGAGAATTGAACCAGCATCAGCACTGTGCCACCGCCGCCCACGCGTTACCCCCCCCCCCCCGCCACACGCAAGGGTTTCCTCCAGATTCCCCGGTTTATTCCCGTTGATAAAACAAAACCACAGTATCATTGGTATTGGCCAAAAAAACATTCCCGATGCCGAGAAATTACCTGCGAATCAACCCAGCACCACGCAGAACAAAGACACGGGAAGCAAAGCTTCCTTCACTTCCTGCACACATGGGTGTGGAGGCACGCCGCCTTTCGGTCCGCGCCTTCCCAGCCCTGGCGTGCGTCTCCTCTGCTTTCCTCACATCCTGCGATAGGCCCCCGTATCTGGTGTCACGACGCCGCTCGTCGTGCTATGATCAGTCAAGAGGCAATTGGCCGGAGCTGACGCACGCTGCACCGAGTTCAGCGTTGCTTTTGTGCAACGTTTGCAACGTCTCATGCGATGTGACGCAGTGATTTGCTGTGCTCGTTTCTATTCGCTGCTTCACTTGCTGTGCTCGATTTGTTTTGCTTTTTTTTTCATTTTGGTGACCAGATCTCTCTTGGTTTCTCGAATTATCACCCAGTTAAATCAAACAAAGTTTCGATTTAAAGCTTTCGTGACTGCAGGGATTCATATTCTTGGATCTTTCTGTAAAGTCACGTAGAAGGGAAATAATAAAATAATATTAATAAAACATCATAAAATTCTCACGACGTTTCGGCCACAACACAAGCAGCCGTCCTCAGGTGAAGAACAGAGCTGTCGGAAAGACAGCGTCCCAATGAACACCGCTAAGCTTGGCAGCGTATTTTTAAGCTGCAGCGTGGACAAAATTCCCTGCCACGTGTCGTGACGGGCACTGCGAGATCCTACCATGTCTGTCCAGTGCTCGCCAAGCTGCATTGGCTTCCGGTTACCGAATGAATACGTTACATGGTTGCACTCATTACACACATAAAGTGCTTGCCACGAATTAACCAGAATACCTCGCTGATCCCGTCAAGGAGCATACACCATCACACTAACTCCAGTCATCCTCGCAGTGGCTTTTGGCGAGCTATTGAACAAAGATGGTCACAATATCGTGTGCTTTCACATGCGCTTTTGCAGCCGTCTAGAAATCTCTTAGCCACTGGCAATTTTAAATCTAGATTGAAAACACATTTCTTTAGAACTGCTTTTTGTGTTTACTTTGTTGTCCTTCCCCACACCCCCGATTAGTAAGTTCGGCTACGTACCTGTGTGAAAGAATTTCAACATACGTAAGTATAGTTTCACAGGTTCACGTTTAGAATCCAGCAGGCCACCCCGGTTAACACCGCAGGTGAATTAACCAAAAAACACTTCTCCTTGCGGTCTGCTTGGTTAAAGTTTCCCGCGACGTCGTTCGAAGAAAGTGGGCTACGTGTACCGGCGTCACAGTCCACGTTAAAATAAAACACAATCAACTGAAAATTAATCAATGGGGGTGATTGTGCACAGAGGAGCAACATCGTCCCCCCCCCCCCCCCCCACTGCTGTGAAACTCGTGCAACCTGTCTCCGTGAAACACAACGGCGCCTTCCTCCGTGGTGATCGCCCCGTGCCACCCGGACCGACAGCGCCCATACCACACATGCACTCAATGGCTGCCGCTGTTCTTGCTGGCGGTTGTCCTTGCCGACTGTGGCCCGCACTGCACGCTGGCGCCGTAGCACCTGAGCCAGGCTTCGGGCATCACCTGCAATCTTCTCCACCTTGGCATAGACCCCGACCGCCAGCACCACCACTGATATCACCTACAAAGACAAAGGCAAAGATCCCCCATATAACCTTGGCAGACTGTGGGGGCAAGTGCTGTTCGCGAGCACCTATGAAGGCTGGCATGGTACACAAGGGGGTGGGCGGTCAGCACCACACCTAACCGCCTTTGTCTCCCCAGTGGCGATGTTTATACACCACATCAGGTACTCATTTGAGGCTGAGTCGATCTAGGAGAGGCCCAGAACCAGTTCAGATAATCGTCACTGGTGTTGGCCGTGAGCGGGAATCGAACTCCGGTCGCCGGGTTCGTAGTGCAGCGCGCTCACCGTTCCACTACCGTTCCCGACTACACACACACCAGCCACATCAACACCATCGTCACCAACCACATCAACACCATCATCAGCGACATAACAACACCATCATCACCAGCCAAATCAACAACATCATCAGCCACATCAACACCATCATCAGCCACATCAACGCCATCATCACCAGCCACATCAACACCACCACCAACTACATTAAAAACAACACCCATGGCATTAACAACAGCCACACACCTTTTGCGAGGCTAGGTTCACCTTGAGTTCACGTGAATTGTGGAATGCTCACTGGTAGGAGGTCACAGGGCAGACCCAGGTGCTACGTTGACCGAGATGGCTGCCAAGCTGCACCACCTATGCTCGTCACTGAGACAACTTTATACGTTTTAGCTGCCCGGCGCTTCACTTGTTGTGAGCATCACCCTTCGCTGTTGCTGGAGGGAAACTGCCTCTAACTGCCCAGTAGCGTCCTTGACGAGCCTCTCCACACAGGGCAATTTTGACACCGCTGGGAACAGTCATCTGCAGGTCTACTCAGCTTCACATCCTCCTGTACCGCATCAGTCCATCTCGTCTCTAGCCCATGCCCCACACATTTAGCCCCCTCAATCGGCCAAACAGTCGCTGCTCAGGAAAGTGGTGGCTGGGCATGCGGGCTACGTTACCCAGAATGCACACCATCATCGCCTGCTGGTGAAGCTCACTGGTGGGACTGTGACCAGATCTTTCAAGGATCTGTGAGCTTGTCACAATACAGCCTGGTTCAACCCTAGGCAGGCTCGTCTGAATATTTCAAACCGGTGCAAATGTTCCTTAAAAGGGCTCAATGTTTCGCAAGCATAGAGAAGGGAGGGCAAAATTGTGGCTGGAGCTTAGTATTGAGTGACAGGCTAGATAGCTTCCACACAGCATTATGCAGCTGATGAAAAGATAATGCTGCTCGACTGATTCAGTGAGACCTCCGCTGCCAAACCAGAGGCGTTAATAAGCACACTGCCCAGGTATGAGATCTCCTCCACCCTCTCCACAACTTCCCTATCACTCGTGGAGTATTTAATGACATAAAATACCCAGGCAGATGCTTTTTTTTGTGGGGCTGATGGTAAGGCCCCATATTTCTTAGCAATACACTCCAGATTCAGCAGTAGCATCTCCAACTCTTTCTCACAGTGGGAAGCAAGCACGAAGAACAATCAAGAGCCCTGGCCTGTTGATGGTATCATAGGTCTTGACCAGGTCAATAAAGCAGAGATGTAGATCCTGTTGAAATTCCCTACACCTCTACTGTAGGCAGACCGACAAAGAATTTGGTGGTGCATAAATAATAGAGGTTTTTTTGGGTTAGATCACGTAAATATATAAATGTGTCGTTAAAATCCGCCACCACCCGACACAGCCAACTAGTAAGGGTTGTGACGTAAACAGAACATGCCAATTCGTCACGAGTACAGCACTAACCGGTGTGTTGGAGAGCCAAGCCACAACATTTACAATTTGGTGGTGACCAGCTACAAAATGGGACCTTTCTTCCAGTATCAAAGTATGAAAAAATAAGAATAGGTTTAACCCTTTCTGGCAATACAACAGGTGTTAAAATGTTCAAACACCAAATAGAAACCTATTTTTTTGTATAATTTAATCTCTTTGCAAGACCAGTTTGAAACCTTAGACTGTAGGGGCAAGTTCTGTTAACGAGCACCACACACACACCACCACACACACACCACCACAGACACACACAGCACACACACACCACACACACACACTACACACACCACACACACACACACACCACACACACACACACCACACATACCGCACACCACACATACCGCACACCACACACCACGCACACACCACCGCGCACACACCACACACACCACACCACCACACACACACATGTATATGTCCGTACATACACAAGCACAGAAGTACAGAATAACAACGACCACCACCGTTTGCCAGGTGCTCCACCACACACATCACCACCACCACCAGCAACAACGGATTTTGGAGAAAGAGGAACCTCGGGTCAGAGAGACCTGGGGACAGGAGCACAGGGGGACGTGGGACAGGAGACAGTGGACAGAGGAGACAGGGAGACAGGGGGACAGAGAACAGGGGGACAGGAGACAGGGGACAGAGGAGACAGGGAGACAGGGGGACAGAGAACAGGGGGACAGGAGACAGGGGACAGGGGAGACAGGGGGACAGAGAACAGGGGGACAGGAGACAGTGGACAGAGGAGACAGGGAGACAGGGGGACAGAGAACAGGGGGGCAGGAGACAGTGGACAGAGGAGACAGGGAGACAGGGGGACAGAGAACAGGGGGACAGGAGACAGGGG
Source organism: Lethenteron reissneri (assembly GCF_015708825.2). NCBI lineage: Eukaryota > Metazoa > Chordata > Hyperoartia > Petromyzontiformes > Petromyzontidae > Lethenteron > Lethenteron reissneri. The sequence continues at coordinate 3,357,224 of NC_083816.1, forward strand.
ACAGAGGAGACAGGGAGACAGGGGGACAGAGAACAGGGGGACAGGAGACAGGGGACAGAGGGGATAGAGGGGGCAGGGGGGCCAGTGGATCGTGGGACAGGGAGAAGTGGGACAGGAGACAATGGACAGAGAGCAGGTGACAAGAACAGGGGGACAGGGAGACAGGGGGGAGACATGGGACAGGGAGACACAGATGACACAGGGAGGCATGAGGCAGGGAGACACAGGGGAGACAGGGGGAGACATGAGACAGGGAGACACAGAGGGGACAGAGGGGAGACGGGAGACACAGGGGGGGGACATGGGGGAGACATGAGACAGGGAGACACAGAGGGGACAGGGGGAGACATGAGACAGGGAGACACAGGGGAGACAGGGGGAGACATGAGACAGGGAGACACAGGGGGGGACATGGGGGAGACATGACACAGGGAGACACAGAGGGGACAGGGGGAGACATGAGACAGGGAGACACAGGGGAGACAGGGGGAGACATGAGACAGGGAGACACAGAGGGGACAGGGGGGAGACACAGGGGGGGACATGGGGGAGACATGAGACAGGGAGACACAGGGGGGACAGGGAGACACAGAGGGAGACATGACACAGGGAGAGACACAGAGGGAGACATGACACAGGGAGAGACACAGAGGGACATGGGGGAGACGGGAGACAGGGAGACACAGGGGAGACATGACACAGGGAGACAAAGAGGGGACAGGGGGGAGACGGGAGACACAGGGGGAGACATGACACAGGGAGAGACACTGAGGGGACATGGGGGAGACATGACACAGGGAGAGACACAGGGAGAGACACAGGGGAGACATGAGACAGGGAGAGACACAGAGGGACACAGGGGAGACATGACACAGGGAGAGACACAGGGAGACACAGAGGGACATGGGGGAGACATGAGACAGGGAGAGACACAGAGGGGACAGGGGGGAGACGGGAGACACAGAGGGACATGGGGGAGACGGGAGACACAGGGGGGGGACATGGGGGAGACATGAGACAGAGGGACAGGGAGACACAGAGGGAGACATGACACTGGGAGAGACACAGAGGGGACATGACACAGGGAGAGACACAGAGGGGACATGGGGGAGACGGGAGACAGGGAGACATGACACAGGGAGAGACACAGAGGGACATGGGGGAGACGGGAGACAGGGAGACATGACACAGGGAGAGACACAGAGGGACATGGGGGAGACGGACATCGCCAGGTGCGGGGCGGTAACGCCCTGGCAGACCGCTCGGCCTCGGGCCCCGCGTCGCCCTCTCACGCTCCGACTCGCGACCTTCACCCCCCCAACTCTCTCTCTCTCTCTCTGCCTCCATCTCCTTCTCCACCCCTGACGCTCACTCACCCAGAAGACGAAGTTGAAGAAGAAGAGGAGGTATTTGATCAACGGGCTCACGAAGCTGAAGTCTTGCTCCCCTGCGGCGCCCGCCATGCCCGAGTCGGGTCCGGCCTCACCACGACGATGACGATGATGCTCCCCTCTCCTCTCTCTCTCTTCCTCCTGTCGTCGTCTCCTCTCTCTCCTCCTCTGATTCCCGATCTCTCAAATCACCTCCCGGCGGCTCTGTGTGCCTCTCGCTCGCTCCTCCCGTCTCGTGCAGTTCGATGTCGTCGCGACCGGGAGCAGAGGAGGAGGAGGAGGGAGCGCCCCCTAGGCACGGGTCATCGACATCGACACATCATCATCAGCACCAACATCATCACCATCATACTCACCAACATCACCATCATCATAATCACCAATCATCACCATCATCATACTCACCAACACCATCATCATCATAATCACCAATCATCACCATCATCATACTCACCAACACCATCATCATCATAATCACCAATCATCACCATCATCATACTCACCAACACTATCTATATATATAAAATCGTTCATGTCTGTGTGTCTGTGTGTGTGTGTGTGGACTGCACTTTCATTGGACGGCGGTTGCCCCTGGCAACGGCTAGCCACGCTTTCGCCGCTTTCATTGGACGGCGGTTGCCCCTGGCAACGAGTAGCAACTTTTCTCCGCGGGGTGGACGCCATTTTTAATAGCGCGGGGGGGGGGGGGGGGGGGGACCGGCACCCGTACCCAGCGTTCGCCGGGTGCGAAAATCAGGCAAGGCGGGAGGCTCTGCACGGTGCTAGGCCTCGACACCCAACACGCCACTCTGAGGTAAATTCATACAAATTTCACGTCCTCTACAGAGTGGCGAGGGAGGCAGAGTGGCGAGGGAGGCAGAGTGGCGAGGGAGGGACTCAGCCTCAAAACGAGTAACTGGTGTGCCGTATTAACATCGCCACTGGGGAGACAAAGGCGGCCGGGCGTGGTGGATACAAGTCCCGGGCAAAGCCGGGTCATGACTATGTGTGTATGTGTTTATGTGTATGTCTCTGTGTCTGTATGTATGTGTGTATGTATGTGTCTGTATGTGTTTGTGTGTATGTATGTGTGTGTCTGTATGTATGTGTGTGTGTATTGTGTATGTGTTTGTGTGTATGTATGTGTGTGTTTGTATGTATGTGTATGTCTGTGTGTATGTGTGTGTATGTGTTTGTGTGTATGTGCGTGTATGTATGTGTGTGTATGTGTGTGTCTGCAGCAAGCGCGTGTATGTGTACCTATGGACGCGCGCGCGTGTGTTGTGTAGGGGGAACGGTAGTGTAGTGCTTAGCGTACTGCCTGTGTCTATGTGTGTGTGTGTGTGTCTGTGTGTGTGTGTCTGTGTGTGTGTGTCTGTGTGTGTGTGTCTGTGTGTGTGTGTCTGTGTGTGTGCGTGCGTGGTGTGTAGGAGGAACGGTAGTGCTTAGCGTGCTGCCTGTGTGTGTCTGTGTGTGTGTGTCTGTGTGTGTGTGTCTGTGTGTGTGTGTCTGTGTGTGTGTCTGTGTGTGTGTCTGTGTGTGTGCGTGTGTGGTGTGTGGGGAGCGGTAGTGTAGTGGTTAGCGTGCTGTCTGTGTGTCTGTGTGTGTGTGTCTGTCTGTGTGTGTGTTCTGTGTGTGTGTCTGCGTGTGTGGTGTGTGGGGAGCGGTAGTGTAGTGGTTAGCGTGCTGTCTTTGTGTCTGTCTGTGTCTGTCTGTGTGTTTTCTGCGTGTGTCTGTGTGTGTGTGCGTCTGTGTGTGTGAGGAGCGGTGGGTGTAGTGGTTAACGCTACGCTGCGCTACCAACCCGGCGAACCGAGTTAGATTCCCGCTCATGGCCACCACCGATCAAGATTATTTTAACCTCACATAGGTCGACTCAGCCTCAAACGAGTAACTGGTGTGGCGTATTAACATCGCCACTGGGGAGACAAAGGCGGCCGGCCGTGGTGGATACAAGTCCCGGGCGAAGCCGGGTAGTACAGCTAGTCATCATCATAATCACCAATAATCACCATCATCATACTCACCAACACCATCATCATCATAATCACCAATCATCACCATCATCATACTCACCAACACTATCATCATCATAATCACCAATAATCACCATCATCATACTCACCAACACCATCATCATCATCAGCACCAACATCATCATCATACCAACATCACCAACACCATCATCATCAACACCAACATCATCATCAGCACCAACATCACATCCCCATTTTTGGATGCACGACGGACGGACGGACACAATAATCCCCTGTGGGCTGGTGGAACCAGGAGGTTCCTACCAGAATCATGACTGCTCGACTCCCTCAATGGGGCTTTCAAACGCAAACGAGGAAACGCGATTCCAATTCAGTCCGCACACGAGTCCCTCCTGCAATGCCTCAGCACGTGTTTGTTCCAACACATTGCACGCCATAATAGAGGGGTATTTGGGGGGGGGGGAGTTAGATCACGTAAATATATAAATGTGTCGTTAAAACCCGCCACCACCCGACACAGCCAACTAGTAAGGGTTGTCACAAGCTGGTTGTAAATGTTGTGGCTTGGCTCTCCAACACACCGGTTAGTGCTGTACTAGTGACGAATTGGCCACGTTCTGTTTACGTGACAACCCTTACTAGTTGGCTGTGTCGGGTGGTGGCGGGTTTTAACGACACATTTATATATTTACGAGATATAACCCCAAAAAAACTCTATTATGGATGATATTGGTCGCGAAAGCTTACTACTGCTACGTGGTAGTAAACTAACATTTGAGGCTGAGTCGACCTAGGGGAGGCCCAGGACCGGTTCAAGTAATCGTCACTGGTGTTGGCCGTGAGCGAGAATCGAACTCGGGTCTTCGGGTTCGTAGCACAGTGCGCTAACCGCTGCGCCACCGCTCTCTGCTCACCCCCATCACCAACCACCCCCACCAACTCTCTCTCTCTAAACATCGATTTTGCTTGAAGGCCAGTCGCCCGAAACGTCTACATTAAACTGTCAGGTTTATTCGTTAACACGTCTCTTCCTGCCTAGAGCACTCAGCAGGGACGTATCGAATTGACGTAATGGTATGATGAAGAGAACATTGAGGAATTGGTGCACAACTCCCGTTCACCATTCTCGGCCAGTGGTGGAATTTCCACGTTCCTGTGGCGGGGCCGAGTATTTCCAGAGGGCACGTACACATGCACAATCCTTTACTCCTGATTACTGATCAGTGCGATGGATTTGGGGGGGGGGGGGGGTTACTCGACTCATCATCCTTAGTTCCGGGGTCGATAAAACGAGTACCACTTTGTTGAGCCAACAGTGGTTGTCCTCTCCACCACTGGCGAGGCAGCTCTGTGTGCAGGAGATGAGCACCGACGGCTCCGTGACCGATTTAGCAGTAGCACCTCGCTCTGATGAGGTCGACGTTGTGTTTGGTGGTGGTGGTGGTTGTTGGTGGTTGTTGTGTTGGTGGTGGTGGTTGTTGTTGGTGGTTGTTGTGTTGGTGGTGGTTGTTGTTGGTTGTTGTTGTGTTGGTGGTGGTGGTTGTTGGTGGTGGTTATTGTGTTGGTGGTGGTTGTTGTTGGTGGTTGTTGTGTTGGTGGTGGTTGTTGTTGGTGGTTGTTGTGTTGGTGGTGGTTGGTGGTGGTTGTTGTTGGTTGTTGGTGGTTGTTGTGTTGGTTGTGGTTGTTGTTGGTGGTGGTTGTTGTGTTGGTGGTGGTTGTTGTTGGTGGTTGTTGTGTTGGTGGTTGTGTCGTTGGTGTCACCACGTGTGACTTGTGTACACACGCGCGCTCGTGGCCATGCACTGTGTGTATGTTTAACTTATTTCGCACCGTACGTAGCCAACCGTGATAATCGGAGGAAGGACAACAGACGAAACACACAAAGCAGTTCTCAAGAAATCAGTTTTCAGTCTGGATTATTAACAAGTATAACCCGTAAAAACAAAGTTTTTCACTATAAATCCTTTATATGCGTGGCGGCTAGAGTCCTCTCGTCCTCTGGCTTGAGATGGCTGCCACCTATGGGTCAGATGATTGCATTGCACCATTAAGCAATTGGTAATTAAATATAATATTTTTGTCCTAAAAAGTGTAAAATTTTGGAATTTTTCCCACGAACATTAATTGTCACGCACAACGAGTCTGTGTGGAAAATGTCAGCTCGATTGGATCACGGGAAGTGGGTTAAAAAACGACCGAAAGATTTGCACGGTCGTAAGCGCGCAAGCAAGCATGTGAACTTAATATAAAGGATTTAAAAAGTGCATCGCTCCAGTGGCTTCCTAACATCGGAAGAAAGAGCGTTCCAGACGGCCACAGAAGCTCATCTGCAAGCGCGCGATGCAGTGACCGTCTTTGTCTCCCCAGTGCTAGTGTTTACACACCGCACCGGGTACTCATTTGAGGCTGAGTCTACCTAGCGGAGATCCAGGGCTGATTCGGATATATTCGCTGCCACATGTTGGCAGTGAATGGGGATCGAACTCGTCTTGTTTGGTTCGTCGCGCTCCGCAGGCGCTAACCGCGGCACCACCGCTCCCCATGACAACAATCACAACAAAGATGAAGAACCCCCGTAAAGCCTTTAACAGACTATTGGGGCAAGTGCTATGAAGGCCGACACGGCGCACGAGGTGGGTCGATGGCCAACACCACGCCTGGCCGCCTTTGTCTTCCCAGTGACGATGTTTAAACACCGCACCAGGTGCTCATTTGAGGCTGAGTCGACCTAGGGGAGGCCCAACACGGGTTAGAATGTTCGCCAACGGTGTTGGCAGTGAGCGGGAATCGAACCCGGGCAGCCGGAGTTCGTGGCGCAGCGCGCTAACCGATGCACCACCGCTCCCCATGACAACAATCGCGACGCACGCTCCTCGACCCACGTGACCACTCGCCCCCCGGGGGGGCGGGGCCGCAAGGAAGGGGAGGGGCCGCAAGGAGGAGGGGGAGGGGCGATGGGGGAGGGGCGGGGCCGCGATGGGGGGGGAGGAGCCACGAAGGGACGGGGCCGCGAGGGGGCGGGGCCGTGTGGGGGGGGGGGGAAGTCTCGCGCGCGGATCTCGCGCCACCTCTCGCGAGAGTTCGCCTGGAGGAGACTACAAGATGGCGCCGCGTCGGCAGCTGTAAGAGTCGAGGCGACTCGGGCCCGGCACCAGCAACAACAACAACAACAGCAGCAGCAGCGGCAGTGGCGGCGTCGGGCGGAGGGCGGCGCGTTGAGTGGGACGCGAGCGAGGTGCGAGGTAGGTGCGCGAACGCGCCTCGGTCGCGGGGCTCTTCACCCGCGAGCGAGCGCAGCGCTGAGGCGACTAGGCCCGAGATGCGGCCTGAGGACTCAACTGGGCGAGAGTCGAGGCCGCTCCGAGCTGGGGCGGGAGGCCGCTCGCAGCGTCCCCCCCCTCGCCCTCACCCCTCACGCCCTCACCCCTCACGCCCTCACCCCTCTCGCCCTCACCCCTCACGCCCTCACCCCTCACGCCCTCACCCCTCACGCCCTCACCCCTCTCGCCCTCACCCCTCTCGCCCTCACCCCTCTCGCCCTCACCCCTCTCGCCCTCACCCCTCTCGCCCTCACCCCTCTCGCCCTCACCCCTCACGCCCTCACCCCTCACGCCCTCACCCCTCTCGCCCTCACCCCTCTCGCCCTCACCCCTCTCGCCCTCACCCCTCACGCCCTCACCCCTCTCGCCCTCACCCCTCTCGCCCTCACCCCTCTCGCCCTCACCCCTCTCGCCCTCACCCCTCTCGCCCTCACCCCTCTCGCCCTCACCCCTCTCGCCCTCACCCCTCACGCCCTCACCCCTCACGCCCTCACCCCTCACGCCCTCACCCCTCACGCCCTCACGCCCTCACGCCCTCACGCCCTCACCCCTCACGCCCTCACCCCTCTCGCCCTCACCCCTCACGCCCTCACCCCTCACGCCCTCACCCCTCACGCCCTCACCCCTCACGCCCTCACCCCTCACGCCCTCACCCCTCACCCTCCACTCACCATCTCCACTCACCCTCTGCGCCCCCATTCACACTCCAAGCTCCTATTGCTCTCTCAACGCTCCTTTCGCGCCCATCATCTCCCTTTGCACCCCCCATCTCCCTTGTCCTCTTCACTCTCACTGCATTATCCACTCTGCGTGCTCGCCTCCCTCTCTCCCTTCCCGCTATCCCCTACATCTCCCCTCCTCTCCTCTCCGTCCTCAAATTTCCCTTTTGACCCACACGCTCTCCAATCTCTCCTCTTCCCTCTGTTCTGTTTACCCTCCCCGCTGTCCTAGCTGTTGTCACTCTACCTCACTTCGCTCTCACGTGTGCCCGTCCCGTCTCTCTCGTGTCACTAAACTCTCCCGTCTCCCCTCTCCAGCTCCTGCCTCTTCTCCTCTCTCGCCCCCCCCCCTTCCATCTACAATCACTCTCCCCTCCTGTTACTGTCCACTCTCGTCCCTCCCCATCTCCACTGTCCCCTCTCCCCGGCCCCTCTACCCCATCCCTCTGCGTGCCATGCACCCCCCCCCCCCCACCACCACGGTTCCTTGCCCGTGCTGCGCTACTCGACTCGTCGGTCGAGACGGATCACCTCGAGTGTGACCACGGGAGTATTTGTGCCTCGTCACGTCGGGGGAAACGTCGTCACCCCTCGCGAGTCACATCTCCGTGCCTCTCGTTTCAGGTCCTTCAAAAAGAATGAATCATTCGCTTGACAACGCCGTTTCCTATGAAGAGCTGGTGCGACTCAAGGCGCGCGCCATCCCGCAGAACCGCATGAAGGAGTTCCTGGACTCGCTGAGCGGCAAGAGCCCAGAGGCACTGCAGCAGTTCACGTCTCCGCAGATGTACCAGGCTCCGGGGCACTGCATCTACTCCGAGAACGCCGACGTGGCCGGCTCCTTGCTCGAGCTGGCCCGGCCCATCAGCTCCCCGCTGCAGCAGGACGGGCAGCCGGGTGGCCAGTCGCCGCAGATGCAGCTGCAGATGAAGCAGCAGCAGCAGCAGCAGATGCAGTGTCCGATCAGCGGCCTGCAGGCGGAGTCACCTCAGAGCCAGACCAAGCAGGCGCACCAGATACAGTTGCAGCAAATCCGAGAGGTGCAGCTCTCGCAGCAGCTGACGGTGCAGCAAGTTCAGCAGCTGCAGCAGGGCCAGGCCGTGCATGCACAGCAGCAGCAGCAGATGCAGCAGAGCCACGGTTCCCCTCCCCAGGGCGGCTCACCGCCTCACGAACAGACAGTGGCCAAGGTGGGCGAGCGGAGGCCCAGCTCTTCGGGCGTTCCCCAGCCCGTCAAGAAGCGCAAGGTGGACATGCAGGCGAGCGTGTCGTACACCATCGCCCATCACCACCAACAACAACAACAGCAGCAGCAGCAGCAGCCCATGCACAACGCCGTGGCGACAGTGCTGACGCTGCCCTCGCAAAACCAACAACAGCAGCAGCAGAATTACATCCCTGTGCATCAGGAACTACTGACGGTGGACAGCAGCCAGCTGTACGCCTCCAACGCAATCTCGCCCTCGCAGACAGAAACGTGGGCCATTTACACGCCGCACGCGGGCGCTTGTGGGGACGCACAGGGCCACACCAGCCTGCCACAGGAGGCCTACAGCATCGTGCAGGTCACCCCCGGGCAGGCCACCGTGCTGGGCCTCAGGGGCCCCGGGGTCGGTGCCGATGACAAAGACAACCAGTCGGTCGTCTCGAAAACGACGCAGGAGGTCATCCACGCCATCGGCACGCCGGTGTTTGCCTCGCAGTTCGTCAACGGTAGCATCCAGCTGCCCGTGGCCGTGCAGGCCGGCGGGAACATGTACACCTCGCAGGCCACCCAGTACTGGGAGCCCCACCAGCAGCTGCAGGTGAGGGGTGGTGGGTGGGGGGGGGCCGCGGTCCATTGGGCCACGCACTCGACGCTCCCGTCGCGAGCGAGCGCGGTGTGGAGTGGCGTCGAACGAGAGACCGCATTGGTAAGGCTGAAGGCACAAATGTGTAATGTCACGTACATCGTCGCGAAATAACGATACAAAATAGTCCATCGCATCACAGTTGCTGCTGCACTCAATTTGGCCGATTTTCCAGTTCGGAGATGGAGAATATCGGTTGAGCTTTTGTGGAGAAAACATGACTTGTATTGTATTGTCATATCCAGTGTGGCAAGTGCTGCCATCTGCTGTGCTCCCCTCGGAATCGAAAACAAGCACTTAAGCACATCTATATTCTCTTTAATATGAAATTGTCTGCAACGTTTTCGACTTTCGTAACGCGGTTGATTATGCTTTGATTTCTGTTTGGTTATTTTTGCTCTGGTTGTTTTTTATTTCTATTTGTTTCATTTTGCTGTACTTTTTATGTTATTGTTTTAGTCATTTTGATGACCCAGGTTACTCTTGCAAATTAGACTCATCCTGGTCTCTTGAATTCCCACCTGGTTACATAAAATATACCTCTCAGTGCACACTAGCCATTTGTTTAGGATTTATTTACTTTTCTCGTTTTCTCCCAAATTTAACCGATCGCGATATCGGCACGACGAAGAATCCGTTCGGGACTCAAACTGAAGAGTACAACCCTTCGTGTTAGAGTGGCACACGGAAGTTCAAATAAGAGCTACGCTTAAGATCCCTTTAAATTACTTTTTGGTGAAGACAGTCGAGGGCAGTTCTTCCCACTGCTTATAAGAGCAATGTGTTTTGTCGCACCCAAGTCGAACTGATATTTTAATCCTCTAGAGCCGCAGAACCTAATTTTATTTGCTTGTTCAGCCAAATATGTGGAATTGTAAAAGGAAATGTTGGTGCGGATGAAGATGGTTTATGTTAATGCTGCGGTGCATGGAGTGCGGTGAAGGCGGTGCCTCGACACCGTATGAGTGGTGGACGTAACCATGCAGTGCTTGCAATAAGGGAGGGTGCCTGGTGTTGTCGTGATGGTCCGCTTACGTGCGGGAGGATTGGGGTTGCGGGTTTGCGTGACGCGTGGGGATGGTGATGACCCTTGCGTGCTCACGGCCGGCAGCCCCAGGCCCCCTCGGAGCAGCCGGCGCCCCCCGCCGTGGAGCTGGGACAGCCAGAGCCGGCGGCCCCCCCGGATATGATCCTGGACGATTCCCTGAAGCCGGAGGAGGGGATGGCCTTCTGGAGGCAGTGGGCACAGAACAAAAACGCCGAGATCACCAAGGAGGCCAGCAGCAAGCCCCCCACCAGTACGCAGCCTGCACAGTCTACAGCCCTCACCACTCCACACTTTCATCTACAGTGCTCACCATTTACAACCATCGCTGCCTACACAGTCTACAGCCCTCACCACTCCACACTCTCATCTACAGTGCTCACTATCTACACCCCTCGCTGCCTACACAGTCTACAGCCCTCACCACTCCACAGTCATCTACAGTGCTCACTAGCTACAACCCTCGCTGCCCACACAGTCTACAGCCCTCACCACTCCACACTCATCTACAGTGCTCACTACCCACACCGTCTCATCCACAACCCTCAGTACCTCTACACTTTGAACCGAATTTGAATCACAACCCTCTGGAACAAGCCATTCGCGTGTCCGCATCACGTGTAGGCACGCGCGTAGGCGCTGGCGAATCCTTGGCACGTGTACGCGCCCGTGCGTCCATGGCGGGAGCAGACGCCCGCGCGTCTGTGGCGCGCACATATGCTCGCATAGACGCTTGCGCAGGCGCTCGCACGTCCGTGGTGCTCGCGCGTCCGTGGCACGCACAGACCCCCGCGCGTCCATGGCACGCGTATATGCCTGCGTAGACGCCGGTGCGTCGGTTGCGCGCGCGGACGCCCGCGCAGACGCTCGAGTGTCCGTGGCTTGCGCGGCCGTGGCGCGTGCAGACGCTCGCGCTTGGACGTCCCCGCGTCTGTGGCCCACGTAGACGCCCGCATAGACGCCCGCGTGTCCGTGTCGTGCAGGGAGGCCGCCGTTGAAGTTCAAGGAGGATCTGCTGTCGGCCGCGGTGGCCGAGCTCAACTATGGCCTCTGCCTGATCGCGCGCGAGTCTCGGCGCGCTGACGGCACGCCCTACCCCTCCGATGCGCTCTACCTGCTTTTCCTCAACATCCAAAAGGTGGCCCTCTCCCTGTGCCCACTCCCCGCACCCTCTCCACGTGCCCACTCGCTGTGCCCCCTCCTACGCCCTCTACCTGCGCCCATTCTCTAGCTTCTCCCTGCACTCCCTCCCCCTGTGCCCACTCCCCTCTCCCTGCACCCTCTCCCCTCGCCCTGCTATCTCCTGTCCATGCTCCCCGCGCTCTCTTCCCGCATGTGTGGGGCCCCCACCTGCGCTGTGCTCGCGGTGGTTAGTGGTGGTTAGTGGTGGTGAGAGCGGTGGTGTGAGCCGCTTCTTGTTGAATCTCTCCTCCCACAGTTCATGTTCGACAATGGCCGCGTGGACAATATCTTCACCGACCTCTACTACATGAAGTTCACCGAGCAGCTGCACGAAGTGCTCAGGGACTGGCAGCCCAAAGTGAGCCCGCTCGGTAAGACGGCCACCGACTCTCCTCTCCCACCCCTCGCCGTGCCGTACACACCCACACCTCGTTTACCTAGGAAATCCTCATCCAGCCTCGGAATGTTTTATTCAGGAGGGTCCTGTCGAGATTTTTCAGTAGGGGGCAATTTTGCTCCTGTATGTATGTGTGTGGGTCATGTAGCCCGCATGCCCAGCCACCGCATGCCTAAACAGCTTTTGTTCGGCCGGATAGAGGGGGCTAAACGGGCGCGGCACGGGATAGAGAAGAGATGGAGTGACGTGGTACAGGAGGATGTGGAGCTGAGTGGACTTGCCGATGACTGGTACCAGCGGTGTCAAGATCGGCCTCAGTGGAGGAGGCTTGTGAAGGACGCTACTGGGCAGTTGGAGGCAGTCGCCCTCCAACAACAACGGAGGGCGGAGGAGTGACGCTCACAACAACGAGCGGTGCGCCGGGTGGATAAAGCACAGAAAGTTGGCACAGTAGGGGGCACAGGTGGTGCATCAGCCAGTCATCTTGGTCGTCTCAGTCGACCCGTGGCACCTGGATCTGCCCTGTGACCTCCTGCCAGCGGGTGTTCGACACGTCACGTGGCCTCAAGGTGCATATGGCCTGGCACAAGCGTCGTGGTGATGTCACCGCCACTTAGTGGCGAATGACGGTTGTTGTGTGATCCTGCTTGCATAATTTACAAGTAATGTTTGTGATATGAAAAATAAGAATAGGTGTTTACCCTTTCTGGCAATAAAACAGGTTTTAACACCAAATATATACTTTTCGCAAGGAATCAAATCTGCATTAATCACATGTTCTTGTGGAAAAACATGCAAACAAACATGCTGTCATAATAGAAGGCATTGTCTTGGAAACTGATTGGCCTACACCAGAGACAGCCTTCTTTATGGCCTCGTCTCGCCAGCGTCACACCAGAGAACGCCAAAAGCCGAACAGCACAAAGTCAATGCAAGTATCAGTGCAGTTATCGCTTGGGTTGAGCACATCTTAATACCTCTTCTTGGTTCTTTCGGTAAAGTCACGTAGAAGGGAAATAATAAAATAATTAAAATAAAACATAATAAAATACAATTCTCACGACGTTTCGGCCACAACGCAAGCAGCCGTCCTCAGGTGAAGAACAGGTCTGTCGGAAAGACGGCGTCTGTCGGAAAGACAGCGTCTCATTCAGACGCTGTCTTTCCGACAGACCTGTTCTTCACCTGAGGACGGCTGCTTGCGTTGTGGCCGAAACGTCGTGAGAATTATATTTTATTATTTTTATTTTATTATCTCCCTTCTACGTGACTTTACCGAAAGAACCAAGAATATGAATCCCTGCAGTCACGAGAGCTTTACATCGAAATCTTAATACCTGTTTTATTGCCAGAAAGGGTACAACCTATTCTTATGTTTCATACTTTGATATTGGCAAAAAGGTTCCATAAATAATGTTTGTGATCTTGGCGGATGCCGGCTATGCACCGTGTGTTCATTGTGGGCGTGTGTCTACGCCGCAGGGTTTATCATTCCGAGCCAGATCACGGAGGAGATGCTGTGGGAATGCAAGCAGCTGGGAGCTCATTCCCCAGCCACGCTGCTCAACACTCTCATGTACTTCAACACAAAGTGAGTCTGACGCTGCCTCTCGGCAGATGCCAGGCACGAAAAGTGTCTCTGCCAACCATCGCAATGTGGAATCCATAGCAGCCACCACACTCCCTCACGCCAATCGCACTCCCGAGTCCCTGCCAAACATCATAACGCATATTCTTGGTTCTTTTGGTAAAGTCACGTGGAAGGGAAAAACAAATAAAACATAATAAAATACAATTCTCACGACGTTTCGGCCACAACGCAAGCAGCCGTCCTCAGGTGAAGAACAGGTCTGTCGGAAAGACAGCGTCTGAATGAACAGCACCAAGCTTGGCAGCGTATATTTATGCTGGGTTAGAGGAGGAAGGGCGCCTTTATTTTTATTATTTTAATATTTCCCTTCTACGTGACTTTACCGAAAGAACCAAGAAGATGAATCCCTGCAGTCACGAAAGCTTTAAATCGAAATCATAATGCGTAGTCCATAGTACCTGTCACACTGCCTAGCAACCTTCATCTTCCCTTTCCCCTAGCAACCATGATAACCCACTCCCGAGTGCCCATTGTGCTTCCCAGCGCCCATCACACACCCGAGCACCCATCATGACACCTTGTTTTTAGCATCTATTACGCAACCCGCCGTAGCATGACCAGGCGTGAACATTGAATGTGTTCTGGGACCGTTACTCTGTGTGTGTACCCACGCAGGTACTTCATGCTGAAGACGGTGGAGCAGCACGCCAAGTTGGCGTTCTCGCGCGTACTCAAGCAGACCAAGAAGAACCCGAACAGCGTGAAGGACCGCACGGCCAGCATCCGCTACCTGCGCAACTACGGGCAGATCCAGGCCGGGCAGAAAAGTACCGAATGCGCACACCGGGACCACAGTCACACCTGGCGACCTTGCGCACACACACGGTGGCCGCTGGAGAGACGAGAGCGTACACAAATACAGAGAGACAAGGACACACAACAACTGCCAACATTCAATACGAAGTGGCAGTGATGTCAACACACTGCTTGTGCCAGGCTAAATGCACTTCGAGGTCATGTGAAGTGTCGAAGGCTTGCTAACAGGTCACGGGTCAGACCCAGGTGTGATGGTTTGACTGACTGCTCCTACTGTGCAAACTTTCAGCGTTTTAGCCGCCCGACGCTCCGCTCATTGTTGTGAGCATCACTCATCTGCCCTATGTTGTTGTTGGAGGGTGCCTGCCTCTAACTGCCCACAAACCTTCTTTACAGAGGCCGATCTTTATTCAGCTGACACCATCGGCAACTCCACTCAGCTGCACATCGTCCTGTACCACATCAGCTCATTTCTTATCTAGCCCGTGCCACACCCATTAAGCCCCCTCTATGGCCAAACCGAAGCTGTTTGAGCATGTGGTGGCTGGGCATGCTGGCTATAAGACCCAACCAATGCAGTCTTGCCTGCTGGAGATGCTCGCCAATGGGAATATGGTCAGATCTTTGAAGAACATTTGAGCTCACACAATCCAGCCTGGTTAAACCCAGGATGGGTCATAGGCAGGCCAGTCTGAAAGTTTCGAACTGGCACAGATGTTCTTTTAGAGGGGTCTACGTTTCGCAAGCATAGAGGAGGGAGGGCATGACTGTGGCCGAGAAGACCTGAAGCTTCATATGAAGCTTCATATGAAGCGACATCCCAGATGGCTTCCACACAGCGTTACACAGCCCGATGGAAAAAATGTCGCTCATGATTCAGAGTAAGACCTCTGCTGCCAAAACGGAACTAGTCACGGAACTAGTCACAATATAACGTTTTGTATCTCGATAAAGGGTATTACTCTAGTCCATGCCACCACCCACTGGTCTTATGTGATTCTGAACATTTAGCAATAATACTAAAGCTGGTACCTGGAGGAGAGATAGGTCACTCCTTAAACATCGTTAGAACTGCTCTGCCAACGGAGGCTGAGGCATTGCACTACGATACCTTGCAAATGACTTCCAACCAGCACATTGGATGTCCAGGCCCATGATGTCACCACTGCTCTCATGGAATGAGCCCTCAGCCATTCTGGTGGGGTCCTTCTGGACCATCCTGTCTTCCCGTTTCGTGTTTGGGTTAATGTAGGGTAGCATAAAGCAAAAGGAGAGGTGATATCGTATTACGCACCATGAATCAAACCCTAGTTTCCCCATATGCCTTTGAGTTCGGAAATTGCGGATTTGCACATTACTGCAATTTTCAAGAACGTAACCCCCACGATGGGAAAAGTTTGGGTGTATCTGGTAACCCGCATGACAGGTGGTCCTGATCCACTTTGATGCACCAACAGGAGAACGCCCTCCAGTGGCTGGCATTGACCCAGCCCTTTGAGGCTGTCCACGTTCTTTGCCTGATCTGAAAAGCCCAGGGTCGCGAGCCCCATCCTTTTAATGTCCAGACATTCAACGGAAAACGCTGGACATGTGGACACCACTTCGCGCCGTGGCACAGTAGATCCACTGGAACCGGGAGTGACCACAAAGAGCCCCATTCTCAGTTCAAGAAGATCTGAGAGCACGCAGAGGCACGCACGCAGAGGCACGCACGCAGAGGCACGCACGCACGCAGAGGCACGCACGCACGCAGAGGCACGCACGCACGCAGAGGCACGCACGCACGCAGAGGCACGCACGCACGCAGAGGCACGCACGCAGAGGCACGGAGGCACGCACGCACGCACGCAGAGGCACGCACGCACGCACGCAGAGGCACGCACGCACGCACGCAGAGGCACGCACGCACGCACGCAGAGGCACGCACGCACGCAGAGGCACGCACGCACGCAGAGGCAGGCACGCACGCACGCAGAGGCACGCACGCACGCAGGCACGCACGCAGGCACGCACGCACGCAGAGGCACGCACGCACGCAGAGGCACGCACGCACGCAGAGGCACGCACGCACGCAGAGGCACGCACGCACGCAGAGGCACGCACGCACGCAGAGGCACGCACGCACGCAGAGGCACGCACGCACGCAGAGGCACGCACGCACGCAGAGGCACGCACGCACGCAGAGGCACGCACGCACGCAGAGGCACGCACGCACGCAGAGGCACGCACGCACGCAGAGGCACGCACGCACGCAGAGGCACGCACGCACGCAGAGGCACGCACGCACGCAGAGGCACGCACGCACGCAGAGGCACGCACGCACGCAGAGGCACGCACGCACGCAGAGGCACGCACGCACGCAGAGGCACGCACGCACGCAGAGGCACGCACGCACGCAGAGGCACGCACGCACGCAGAGGCACGCACGCACGCAGAGGCACGCACGCACGCAGAGGCACGCACGCACGCAGAGGCACGCACGCACGCAGAGGCACGCACGCACGCAGAGGCACGCACGCACGCAGAGGCACGCACGCACGCAGAGGCACGCACGCACGCAGAGGCACGCACGCACGCAGAGGCACGCACGCACGCAGAGGCACGCACGCACGCAGAGGCACGCACGCACGCAGAGGCACGCACGCACGCAGAGGCACGCACGCACGCAGAGGCACGCACGCACGCAGAGGCACGCACGCACGCAGAGGCACGCACGCACGCAGAGGCACGCACGCACGCAGAGGCACGCACGCACGCAGAGGCACGCACGCACGCAGAGGCACGCACGCACGCAGAGGCACGCACGCACGCAGAGGCACGCACGCACGCAGAGGCACGCACGCACGCAGAGGCACGCACGCACGCAGAGGCACGCACGCACGCAGAGGCACGCACGCACGCAGAGGCACGCACGCACGCAGAGGCACGCACGCACGCAGAGGCACGCACGCACGCAGAGGCACGCACGCACGCAGAGGCACGCACGCACGCAGAGGCACGCACGCACGCAGAGGCACGCACGCACGCAGAGGCACGCACGCACGCAGAGGCACGCACGCACGCAGAGGCACGCACGCACGCAGAGGCACGCACGCACGCAGAGGCACGCACAACCATTGTCTCGGAAGCGCGTGGAGGAACCACAGATGAGTAGCAAGGCAGCAGGCAGCGAGCTAGCATTTTTTATTGTGTTTTCATCCAATTAATGAGAGTTCATACTTGTGGGAGGTACCTTGGGTACCTGGAGAAAACCCACACATGCGAGGAGGCAACGCGATGCCACACAGACGGAACCAGTGGCGTTCATATTTTTGCCGTTCCGCATTCACATGGCAAGCCAGGGTACAGCTCCTTCTCGACGTCCAATAGAAGGGATTTTCAAAACGAGTGTGAGATCCGCCAACTCTCGCTGCCTCCACAGTGCTGGATTACAGGCCATGTGCATAGCCACCACGTCTACCTGGCTGTTGATCTGTTTTGATGAGCAACTCCAGTGATGGGCGCTGTGTGTGCGCGTGCAGCCTCGGTGCTCGCCCACAGCTCTTGCCCCAACAGTCGTGTTAAGGCTACACGGGGGATCTTTGTCTTTGTTTGCAGTCACGGATGACATGTACGCCGAGCAGCCCGAGAACGTCGAGAACCCGCTCCGCTGCCCCATCAAACTCTACGACTTCTACCTCTTCAAGTGGTGAGCATCTCGCACTGGTCGCTCTCTCTCACTCTCTCACGGGGTCCTGTCTCTGGTTCACTCTCACGGGGTCCTATCTCTGGTTCACTCTCACGGGGTCCTGTCTCTGGTTCACTCTCACGGGGTCCTGTCTCTGGTTCACTCTCACGGGGTCCTGTCTCTGGTTCGCTCTCACGGGGTCCTGTCTCTGGTTCACTCTCACGGGGTCCTGTCTCTGGTTCACTCTCACGGGGTCCTGTCTCTGGTTCGCTCTCACGGGGTCCTGTCTCCGGTTCGCTCTCACGGGGTCCTGTCTCTGGTTCACTCTCACGGGGTCCTGTCTCTGGTTCGCTCTCACGGGGTCCTGTCACTGGTTCGCTCTCACGGGGTCCTGTCACTGGTTCGCTCTCACGGGGTCCTGTCTCTGGTTCACTCTCACGGGGTCCTGTCACTGGTTCGCTCTCACGGGGTCCTGTCTCTGGTTCGCTCTCACGGGGTCCTGTCTCTGGTTCACTCTCACGGGGTCCTGTCTCTGGTTCACTCTCACGGGGTCCTGTCTCTGGTTCACTCTCACGGGGTCCTGTCACTGGTTCGCTCTCACGGGGTCCTGTCTCTGGTTCGCTCTCACGGGGTCCTGTCTCTGGTTCGCTCTCACGGGGTCCTGTCTCTGGTTCACTCTCACGGGGTCCTGTCTCTGGTTCGCTCTCACGGGGTCCTGTCTCTGGTTCACTCTCACGGGGTCCTATCTCTGGTTCACTCTCACGGGGTCCTGTCTCTGGTTCACTCTCACGGGGTCCTGTCTCTGGTTCGCTCTCACGGGGTCCTGTCTCTGGTTCGCTCTCACGGGGTCCTGTCTCTGGTTCGCTCTCACGGGGTCCTGTCTCTGGTTCGCTCTCACGGGGTCCTGTCTCTGGTTCACTCTCACGGGGTCCTGTCTCTGGTTCGCTCTCACGGGGTCCTGTCTCTGGTTCGCTCTCACGGGGTCCTGTCACTGGTTCACTCTCACGGGGTCCTGTCTCTGGTTCACTCTCACGGGGTCCTGTCTCTGGTTCGCTCTCACGGGGTCCTGTCTCTGGTTCACTCTCACGGGGTCCTGTCTCTGGTTCGCTCTCACGGGGTCCTGTCTCTGGTTCACTCTCACGGGGTCCTGTCACTGGTTCGCTCTCACGGGGTCCTGTCTCTGGTTCACTCTCACGGGGTCCTGTCTCTGGTTCACTCTCGCGGGGTCCTGTCTCTGGTTCGCTCTCACGGGGTCCTGTCTCTGGTTCACTCTCGCGGGGTCCTGTCTCTGGTTCACTCTCGCGGGGTCCTGTCTCTGGTTCGCTCTCACGGGGTCCTGTCTCTGGTTCACTCTCGCGGGGTCCTGTCTCTGGTTCACTCTCGCGGGGTCCTGTCTCTGGTTCACTCTCGCGGGGTCCTGTCTCTGGTTCGCTCTCACGGGGTCCTGTCTCTGGTTCACTCTCGCGGGGTCCTGTCTCTGGTTCTCTCACGGGGTCCTGTCTCTGGTTCACTCTCGCGGGGTCCTGTCTCTGGTTCGCTCTCACGGGGTCCTGTCTCTGGTTCGCTCTCACGGGGTCCTGTCTCTGGTTCGCTCTCACGGCGTCCTGTCTCTGGTTCGCTCTCACGGGGTCCTGTCTCTGGTTCGCTCTCACGGGGTCCTGTCTCTGGTTCGCTCTCACGGGGTCCTTTCTCTGGTTCACTCTCACGGGGTCCTGTCTCTGGTTCACTCGCCGTGCGCCGAGAGTGGGACTCACGCTGCCCACTGCTGCTTTGCCTCGCCGCTGCATCTCAGCCCCCAGAGCGTCAAGGGCAAGAGCGACATCTTCTACTTGACGCCGGAGCCCGTGGTTGCGCCCAACAGCCCCATCTGGTACTCGGCGCAGCCCGTGGGCGCCAGCGGAATGGAGCAGATGCTGGCGCGCATTCTGCTGGTGCGGGAGGTGCAGGACGCTCACTCTAGCGCTGGCCTGCACTGAGGCGGCGGCGGCAGCAGCAGAGGAGGCTGCGCGCTCGGCCTTGCATGCGGCCCGCGGCCGGCCCCGCCGCGGCGGCACGCGACGGCACGCGGCCTCCGTCGCTGTGCGGACAGGACGACTCCTCGCGCCGACGCGGCCGTGGCCGCCCGTGGCGGTGGGGGCCCGGTGAACCGCCGCGGCCACCCGCACTGCCGCCAAGCCACCCGCCACCCCCCTCCCCGTCCTCCGCCGTCTCGCGCCAGGCGCGGTGCGGCCGTCGACGGGCACGGGCGTTTGTCGAACGGTCCCGGACACGGTTAGGGGTCCCTTGGCGACGCTCTCTCGGTCGCGTGTGCGGCGCCCGACGCCGTGCTGCCCAGCGAATCGATACGCTCCCCCATGTCGGCGCGCGGGGACCCGGCTGCTTCCGACGGGGTTCGGCGCACACGTGCGGCCGTCGCGCAGGAAGAGTCGGCGCCGCTTGTATATAACCGCGCGGTGCCGACGGCCCCCCACGCCACCCCACCCTACCCACCGCCCGTGCCGCCAGGAGCAGGTGAGTATTGGGCACGGAACGTGGCCCTGATGCATGCATTTTACCGGTGGCGTCAAGAGGTCGGCCCCACTCAGCCGTGTGCCGTCGGCTCTGCTCTTAAGTGTTTTCTGAATCGGCTGCCTTGCTAACCGCTTCTCTTCTCCCCCGTGCTTCTGCCGCTGGCGGGTTTGTAACGACCCCTTGCACCTTAGTCCGCCGTGGGCGGGTGGGGGGGCCCCCGAGTCCCCCCTCCCCTCCGCGGATTCACATCTAGATCCGCGTGTGGGTTCTGTACTCCCGCGCCCCTCTATTTTTTTTACACTTGCTGAGCACAGACCCCAACGGCCAGCAGCAGCAGCAGCAAACATCGCTCCAATAAGAATCGACGTGTTTCTTGATTTGAGCAATGTTTCGATTTAAAGCTTTCGTGACTGCAGGGATTCATCTTCTTGGTTCTTTCGGTAAAGTCACGTGACTTTGCCGAAAGAACCAAGAAGTTGAGCAATTTTACCGATATTAGAGCTTGGGATAAGAGACAGTGGGGAGGGAATTCCAAATTGGAGCAGTGTGAGGAAAAGCAGCAAAGAGAAGTGTTGTGACCTGCAGGAGTAGTTGGGTGGCTGGGTGAATGGGTCGGTGGGTTGGCTGGGCGAGTGGGTGGGTGGCTGGGTGAGTGATCTACAGTGTGGATGAGGTGAAGCTGTCCCTGTGGAGTGTTTGCTGTGGGAGAACCTGGGAGGGGGGTGTGAGGGTAGCCCCCATCTCCCGGCGTCTGGGCTGTACCTGCTCCCCCACCATGCTCACCCCACACCACCCTCTGCCTCGTGTTCATCCCCACCGTGATCACGCAACCCCCAATCGCAGCACCGCAGACACAGGGTCCGAGTGGAAGCCATTCATCCAGTGAGACACCACGCTCGTTAACACTACAGTGTGCCGCTAGCTGGGCGGTCGTGTCGCAGCACGGGTTATGCTTTCAGTGGCTGTTCTTGACAGCTGGTGTCCTCGCTCCCCCCCCCCAAAATTCCCTCATCTGCAGGGTGTCCCCTCGCCGTACATCTGGGGCCCGCGTGGCTGACTTGTACAATAAACTTGTGGCTTGACTAAATCTGATGGTAAAGGCCACTGCTTCTTAGTAAATCTACTCGAACAACTGCCTCCGCACGGGGCGAGCGGGCGGGTGGCCAACGTGGGGGGCCCGATGCTTCGTGCGCTCACATTGGTTGGCGGCCGACATAGGTGACATTCCTATCGTGGCACGAGAGCCGTGTTTCTAATACATGTATGAAAATATTTTTATAAAGTTATTTTGTAACCGTTGAGTAGCTCGCAAGGCAAGGGTGTCCTTCCTGCTGTAGGCCTCCTGGTGGTGTGTTTTCCGTGTAATCGGTTTAGACGCATACATGTAATCCTAATTAGTTTATCTTGTGTAAGTTTCAAGGTAATAAAAGTTCGCCGAGTTTGCAAATTAAAGTGATTTCCCAAGCGCAGTCGCCTCCGGCGTGAACCGCACACGGGCGCGAAATGGGTGGCCCTGCTGGGCCCTGTGGCATCGGGGGGGAGATCAAGATGTCCTCGCGGCCAAGGCCATTGTCATGCCACCACTGCACCTCCCTGCCGAATGCTGTTGGTGCACAGCAGACATGGCGACCCCATCTTCCCACCTCCATTAGGCCTTGGGTCGATCCCGAGGTCACACTTATTTTAAACCCAGCTCCCTCTGCAAATGATGAGCCACAACCCACACGGCAGGAGACTGCGTGGAGGCTGGAACCAAAAGAGCGAGCGAGCGAGTAAGTGGGTGTTTGAGTAGATTTAACAAGCAAAGGTGCGCGCTGCTCATAGCCAGCGGGAGGGCTCCACTCCCATCAATGTGCCTTGTATGCCTGGCACAAGACAACCCACATGTCGTGTAAAATGCCCTCTGTCTTGTCCAGACCACGAACTCAAGAGTTCAACATGCGACTGGTTTAAGACCCAGATACAGAACACACGGACTCCCTTGACACGATGCGCGTGCGCCGCACCCTCCGAGCTCGTGACTTCCCGAGCAGCAGTGCCGCCACTGTCACGCGATCGTGCGCGGGAGCGCAATTTGAGTGCAGGTACTTTCTCAGATATGTAATGTGGTTTTGGCCAATACCTGTATTTAGCTATGGGAGGAAACCTCAAAACCCATAGGAAAAAATGCTGATTTAAAGCTTTCGTGACTGCAGGAATCCATATTCTTTGGGTCTTTCCATAGGTTCAAAGAAAATTAAAAAACGACCGCTTGCGTTGCGATCGAAACAGAGTTTTTTGTTATTTTCTTTGAACCTATCTACGCAACTACCGACAGACACAGAATACCCACGGTAAACTCATGCAGAGCAAGGAGAGAAGATAAAAACTCAACGCAGAAAAGTGAAGAATGGAACCCAGGTACTCCTTACCGTGAGACAAAAGTGTTGCCACCCGGCCACCCATCACCGGTAAACATGATTCATCATCAGCCATGGCAAAACCATGACTGGATGAAGTCCTCCCCAAGCCGCCGCCACCACCTCTCAACAACCATGCGATACTGCACACCAATGGATCATCATCGCTCCATCTGCTCAGTGGACGTCCGCTGGGTCGCCTTCCATTGCTTGGCTGCCACTGTTCAGTCTCGACCAGCAGCTATCAGTGTCCCTTCTGACCCTGACGCGTCCTGCCCAAGCCTCGCAGTGATGCTGTGCACATGTTTGTCTCTCGTCATGTGGTCCTCTGTCCCACACATCACTCCATGCTGCCATGTGCATTTGTCAAGGAAGGGTGATAGGATTTGCTGCCATGCGATAGCACCACACGGGGAAATTTGCTGTAGAAAATGAAACTGAGCGGTGAGAGCAAAGACGCAGGTTTGGGGAAAGGGGATGCAGTGCCTGTGCCTCAGGACATCGCGCCTCTCACCCACACAGCTCCAATATATATTTTTGTAAACTGATTAAAACACCTGGTCTCTGTACACGTGCCCGTTGGCTGGTGTCGATACTGCAGAGGTTCACAGGGAACTTTCCGGAGAGCAGACTCACGGTTGCTTGAGTGTTGATCCTGCAGCAGCAGCAGCAGCAGCCTCACGCATTTGTAGATTTAACAATGGTGAATAGTTCTTTTTTTGCGATTTCTATCCTGGAAAGTAACGCCCTGTAGCAGCAGTATCATGCATGATTAGTTTTTGCGATTTAGTCGTTCATGATTTTCTGCAATGTTGAACATTTTTCTATTGTTATTTCGGTAAAGTCACGTAGATAGAAAAAATAATGAAAATTAAGTTAATAAAAAATAATAAAAATATCACGTTTCGATCGTAACACAATCAATGATGATGTAATCTTTTTTTTTATTTTTTATTCACTTTATTTGTATTTTGTTTTTATCTCCGTGACTTTACCGAAAGAACCATAGAATATGAATTCCTGCAGTCACTAACGGTTAAGTAAAAATTTTACGTTGAACATTGCTGTTGAATATTCATGCAACTCTTTTCTTCTAAATAGTAATTTTTTTTAAACCACTGCATATGTTTTCATTCCAATCTCGTTGCGAACGTCGATGTTAACATTGGGAATTTATTTTCACCTACGTGACTTTACCGAAAGAACCAAAGATTATTGGGAATACTGCACGTTCCAGACATCGTTGATTTTACTTGGGTTCCATCTCAATTTGGAACTCAGGCCGTGAGCAGAGACGCGGCCTGCAAGCGAACCACAACGTGTGAGTGGCGCTCATTCGGATTTGATCAATCCGCTGGTGGACGAGCAGGCTGAACGCCACCGATGTTAGCCAGGGTCTGGGGAGGTCTGGGCTGCGTACCAAATGCAGCTGTACGAGTCAGTCCTGAACCTCTCCCATTTCCTCTCTGCATCGGGATGGTGGGGGGGGGGGGTATGTTTCCAACCCCACATGGGATGACTTTTATTTGTAACCTTAATCAGCTGGCTGAGACCAGGCTCCTATGGGTTTGAAGGGGTCTTTTCCGCAGTGGGAGATGGAACTTATAGATGACAAGCAGACCAGGTCCACAGTAGGTCCTGGTGTCAACCAGCACCGCACACCACCAAGCACACACCTCGATGCGACACATTCAGTGGTAACGTCTTTATTGGAAGAGCCCTTGAGGCCCCAATGCCTCTCGATACAAAGTAAAACAGAAACGCAGAGATTTCACCTCCAGAAATAACGAGTTTAGAAAGCGATTTGTACACGCGGCGAGTAAAATGTTCTGTCTGGGAGAAGGGACCAACAGGTGAGCGAGTTACAGGTGAGTTAGGAAGAGTGCAGTTCCAGCTGACCCTGTGACTCGCACATTCACGGTGCAAACGTGATACCTGCATTTCCCCTCGAGACGAAAGGGAACGGGAACGAGATGAGATATGCGACGAGACGGGATTCTTCTCATGTCTCCTTGGATCTGCGCAGGTGTCCTTGAAGGAGCTCACCAGGTCTCCTTGGTGGACCTGCCCAGGTCTCCTTGGTGGAACCTGCCCAGGTCTCCTTGGTGGACCTGCTCAGGTCTCCTTGGTGGACCTGCTCAGGTCTCCTTGGTGGACCTGCTCAGGTGTCCTTGGTGGAGCTACGCAGGTCGGTGGTGTGCGGTTCGTGCTGGATCGTCTGGTGCAGCATGAGTGCCAGCAGGCCGGCGCGGTTTGCCATCGCCGTGCGCACGTTCCGTTCCTGCTCAAACAGCTCGTCCAACTTGTACCACTGAGGCACCACGGAGACACACAGAGACACACGGAGACACACGGAGACACGCAGACAGCCAAGGAGACGCAGTCATTAAAAGTCACACGGACAATTGTGGACACGCACGGAGACGCGCAGTCGTATACATATACACACGTACACATGGAAACAGGGACACACCATGAAGGAGGGTTGCAGTAGCCCTGCCAGGCTTCACGACGGATTCCTAGTTTTAGGATACCGAGAGCGCGATCGGGACATCGTGGCCCAGTGGGAGTGCGGGAGCCCTTGTTTTTTTATAAAAGGTTCGTGGTTGTAATCCGGCAGGCTGCACTGGTTAATACTGAGGTGTGTATTGACCGTAAAACTACTCCGTGCCAGTCTGCTACGCAGTGGATGAAGATCCTGTGACGTCATTTCAGTAAAAGTAGTCCATTGCGCACGGGCTTTTTGGTTGAAAGTTGGCAAATTTACACAACAAATTACTCAATTTGGATGCCACACTTTCGCAGCTGCACTGGGGTGCCCTTTGAATGCTTGAGATTGAGATGTCAGGCTCTGAGATGCAAGGCTCTGAGATGCCAGGACACTTAAGTGAGCCCCATAGAAATGCAAAATATTCAACATTTTGGGTAGCAGGGGCGGGAGATGTTTTTGTTTAAAGGGCTCGTGCAGTGACGCGTGGTTGACGTTGGCCCACCGGGGGCGTGCACACGTGACAACTCTGACGCAAATCTGGGCCCCCCCGAGTTCTGCTGCTGCCTCCTCCCAGTCATCACGGAATGCAAATGACATCTTTATATAATTGGGCACAAGGATTGATTGTGGTGTGGAGGAGGGGGCTGGGGGGGGGGCGTGCACGAGAAATAAACGTGATTAACGTGTGTGGCTGGGCCCGGGGCCAAAAAGGGGGGGCGGGGGGGAGGAGAGATTTGTGCGACTCCACTATCCCTGGACGCTCGTTCATCACGCGTTGACCCGAGCTGCGGCTCAAAGAGACGGGGAGAGCCAAGGTCACACGGCCTCCAGGCATGCAACAATGCACACGACGCGTGCGCAACAACAACACACGCAACACGCACAATATGTGCATGCAACACGCGCAATACGTACACACAACACATGCACCCCATACACAAGAGATGTGCACCACACAGCCTCCAAGCAGCACAACAAAGATCCCCGTATACCCTTAACAGACTGACACGGCACACGAGGGGGTGGGTGGCCAGCACCACGCCCGGCCGCCTTTGTCTCCCATGTTCCGATGTTTAGACGATCTCACCAAGTATTCATTTGAGGCTGAGTCGACCTAGGGGATGCCCAGGACCGATTCAGATGATCCTCACTGGTGTTGGCCGTGAGCGGGAGTTGAACTCGTATCGCTGGGTTTGTAGCGCAGCGCGCTAACGTCGCACTACCGCTCCCCACGCAGCACTCCACACGCACGCAGCCGGGCACACAGCCGGGCACGCAGCCGGGCACGCAGCCGGGCACGCAGCTGGGCACGCAGCCGGGCACACAGCCGGGCACACAGCCGGGCACACAGCCGGGCACACGCGGCCTCCCCATGCTACGGGACGCACAGACGAACCCCCAACACTCCCGTCTCAATCTCCGCGGTCCGCCAAACAGGTGGCTCAGCGGCAGAGTAAGAGGGCTTCTCGCAAGCGGAAGGGCTGTCAGGTAAAATCCTGCTATTGAGTTGACTCGCCCCATCATCTCTCCCTCGGGGTGGGGGGAGGCGTCGATAAAAATAAGTACCAATTTGTGATTAAATCAACAGTGGTCATCTTATGAAAAGACTCGCCCCTGCCATAGTAATGTAGAATTTCCAACACTGGCTGTGCAAGGGCTGTACCCAGGGAGGTGAGCACCCTCACAAAGGAGGCTAAAGGCTTGACGCTTGCTCTTCCTCACAGCTCCACCCCAGCACTCCCACCCACCCACCCCTGACCCCACCCGCCTCCCCAACCCGTGTGAGGCATGTTGGCCAAATCGCTGACTGTGTTTTTCTTTCTCCGCTCGTATCGACCGCTTGTGTTCGCCAACAGCTGTTCAATAGGCGCGCCAGTCGTGTGTGCGATGGCACGCGACCTCGCGTCAGCGCGTGCGACGATTAACGAGCCAACACATCACGATATAGGGCCAGAGCTTTGGAAGTTACTACAGATTGAGTGTATCTCCTCCCCCCACCGCCCCCCACACACCTATGTGTGGGTTTTATCCCAGTACTCACGTTTCCTCCCACATGGCATATACACACTCGTTCTTGTAACGGAAGTGGCCAAACATAGCAACATAGGACCACAGAGCAAGGGGAATGACTTGTTGACACAACCGGTTCTGGGTCGCTTTCCCGCTCGTCCGTAGTTTCCCGCACTTCCGAACGAAAACGGTGCGCGTTACAAATTCGACAAGCAGCAGCAGCGTTTGAATCTGCAGCCTGCACGAAGATGCTGCAGACCCGGACACTGACAACGATTCGCGTCACAAATCGTAAACCCTGCGTGACAAGAAGAGAGTATGGAGACGGTGATGCTGCTGCCCTCTGGCTGAACGCTCGAATGAGAGTTGTGGCATTGGTGCTCAATCTCCTGGACACAGCCCCGCACACCCAGTCAGGGGGGGGGGTGAATAGGGAAATTAGGGTGGCGACACCTTCCACAGCACAGACCAAACCCAGGCACACATCAGTCAGCCCAGGTCTATCGACACTGTGCAGTCTACTGGAACACAGTTCAGCACAGCAATGCTGAAACCAGATCTCGGTTACAGACGATAAAACCCAGACAAGGCGGCAACCTAGGTGTAAATTAAACATTGCTACTGGCAGGGGCGAGTCTCAGTCAACCACTGTTGGTCATCCCCCCCCCATAAATTGGTACTCATATCCTCCCCGGCGGGAAAGACGGGCCGATTCAACCAGCAAAGCAAGATTTGAAAGCACAACGTTCCCACTCGCTCTGCTGCTGAGTTACCTGGCGCGCAGCGACCGCGATCGTTCATAATCAGTCGCCAGTGAGGAGTGCATCTGATTAGAGGCAAATGCAACGAGATGGCTTCTCAGCTGGCGTGCAGTGCGACTTCTAATGAGAAAGGGCCCAGCCCGACGATTGTATGTGTGTGTGTGTGACACAGGGCACTTGTGATGAAGTGAGGCTGCGTTGGCTGGGTCACGTAGCCCGCATGCCCAGCCACCACATACCGAAGCAGATAGAGGGGGCTAAATAGGGACGGCACGGGCCAGAGAAGACATGGAGCTGATGTGGTACAGAAGGCTGTGGAGCTTAATGGCTCTTGCCGATAACTGGTACCAATGTTAAAATTGGCCTCTGGAGGCTCGTGAAGTATTCTACTGGGTAGTGCCAGGCTAGGTGCACTGTGAGGCTACTGGGCAGTTGGAGGTAGTCGCCCTCCAACAATAGCGGAGGGCAGAGGAGCGACGCTTACCATAACGAGCAGAGCGTCGGGTGGCTAAAATGCAGGAAATTTGCACAGTAGGGAGCACAGGTGATGCATCTGCCAGTTATCTCAGTCATCCCACGGCACCTGCGTATGTCTCGTGACCTCTTGCCAGCAGCAAAAGCCTTCCACCCTTTCCACAATAGCCTCAAAGTTCACCTAGTGTGGCACGAAGGCCGCGGCGATTTCGACGGCACTTGGTGGCGGACGGTGGCTCATAAATGATGACGTCACCCTGAGGCTGTTCTATTTAAGAACGGAAGCAACAGGAGAGCTTCACCATTCTTGCCCGATGAAGCTGATTGTAATTATCAGCGAAACGTCGTACTACTCAAATTTTAAAATGCTGTTGATCCTCTTCAGCACACCGGTGGGCTAAAAAGAAGTGAATAATTTTGTCCTTTGAAAACGCGACACATTTTTTACTGTTTGGCCGTGTCGGGTGGTGGAGGGTTACGACACATTTTCTGACCAAAAAACCTATATTATGAATAATATTGGACGGTGGCTGTTGTTGTTGATGCTGTGCGATGAGGCCCGTGGGGGGCGGCGTGTGCAAGGTACCACGCGCACGCGCTCCAGGTCGACCTCTGCGCGCCGCAGCTTCTCCCAGCAGTAGTGTTTGTTGCAGCGGCGCTTGGGCAGGCGGCAGAAGTCGCCGGTGGGCGAGAACACGTCACGCACCAGCGGGCAGCCGCACACCTCGTCCACTGAGACCTGCAGTCCGTGAGCACACACACACACACGGGGGGGGGGGGGGGAAGCGACGCACACATGGAGGGCGACTCACGCACACACACGCGGGGGGGGGCGGGGGTGTGGCAACACACCGAGCAGCAGTGAGACTTCATCTTCAGCAGAACAGCGCGGTATGATGGTGGAAGCATTCCTTACAAAAAAGCAAAGCTGTAACGTTTCATAATGGCCACCTCCCGCTGTGAGGATCCCATGAATATCTCCAGACCGTCAGTCTCCTCCCTCACTTTAATACGACATGAAACACGGCCGCCCATCAATCCCGCCCGGCCGTGGCACCTGCTGCTGGATGTGGGCGTTTCGTTACTGCGGCGGTTTGCGTGCCCCCCCCCCCCCTCTACCGCACGCCTCAGACACACAGAGGCAAAGCCCATAAATCAGCAGGGACATGGCACCAACCCCAGCAGCCTCCGCCAGGCCGGCCGAGCGGCGCATCTGAGCTGCGCCGATAAGACGACCGGCGCCGTTACAGCGAATCGACACTCACACATGACAAAACACGCACACACACCTACACACACATACAAAGGCACATGCTGTACACATGCACTGATGCATACACACAAGCACACGCCCATTTATATACCTGATTATACTTACACGCGCACACCTGTACACAGTATACAAAAATCCCCCTTATAGTCTATTTAATAGACTGTTTGGGCAATTGCTGTTAGCGAGTAGCACCTATGAAGGCCGGAATGGCACACAAGGGGGTGGGTGACCAGCACCACGCCCGGCCACCTTTGTTTCCCCAGTGGCGATGTTTACACACCGCACCAGGTACTCATTTGAGGCTGAGTCAACTTAGGGGAGGCCCAGGACTGATTCAGATCATCGTCACTGGTGTTGACCGTGAGCGGGAATCGAACTCGGGTCGCTGAGTTCGTAGCACAACGCACTCACCGTTGCACTACCGCTCCCCACACACAGCATACAACAACTGGCATTTGCCACTAAGTGGCGGTGACGTCACCAAGGCGCCTGTGCCACTCACTCGCTCTCACCACAATAATTATCTTTCTGATTCTTCCCTCGCACTGCTCCAATGTGGAATTCCCTCCGCCCAGAATCACCACCGTTTCTTTTCCCACCAGGTTATTACAACAACCTGGCTCAAGGCAAGATACGTGTTAACCCTTGGGGCTATTTCGCAAATTTGAGAGTGCCGTCTCTTGCTGGCAGCTTGACCTTCTGGAACTTTGGGCCTGTGCGCAGAAACCATGATAAAAAAAAATGGGTCGCTCAGACCAATGCCGGCTAACCCGGGGGCCGAGGGGCTATGGGCACAATTGTCCACCTTGAGCTCCTGATAATTGGTATTTATTCTTAGTTACTAGAGACAGAACGCATTGCGTGCGTGTCCATTCATGTAGGGGGGGGCCATGTTTGAAAAGGCCGACATGTCAGGACCGCCCAACCGCCCCCCCCCCCCCCACCAGAGATTGAGTGTTACTCCTCGCCCCACCGCCCCCCCACACACGCATCTTTATAGACCGGCCCCTGAGCGTAAGGGAGGAGGGGACCCCACGAAGGACCAACCCCCTTTTGGGGTTTCTGGGTGTGGGGAGGGAGGGTCGGAGGGGGTGTAAGGGGGTACCACCAACCTTTGGGTCCCGGGAGTGCTCTGGGCACAGCACCTGGAGCCGCTTGCAGTAGGTCTTGCTCTGCGTGTTGTAGACATCGCAGAACAAGCGCGTCGCCCTGCATACACACACACACAGATTCCCACCCCCCACAATATAGCCTTTAGCAGGATGTTGGGGCAAGCGCTGATAGCAAGCGCCTCTTAAGGCCGGTCACGGCACACGAGAGGCGATGGGTGGCCAGCGCACACACACACAAAGAGCGCAATCGTGCACATGCGCACACACATGCGTGCGCGTGTGTGCGCCTACACGTAAGGGTCTGGACTCATAAAATGGCGTACGAACTCCCTACGTTCGTATTCATTGGCGAAATGTCTTCTTATTTATTTTGTTACTTATATTTGTGTCGTGTGTTCCACACACAACACAAGGGTCCTTGCCAATAAATATCTGGCATCTCACCAGCGTTGGTTCAAGCAAGCCCGACTCCGCTGTTTAGATACTTAATGTCAAAGCCGGTCCTGAGTTTTACCCGTTTTGGACCAATGCTGCTAAGATTATGCTCTCCCAGAAGGCTGATGGGATGTAAAAAAAAAACTTTTTTTTTGTATATGGAGAGGTGGATATGGGAAGGAAGTGAATTATTGTCTGCTTAGTTATTTTGGGGTGGGGGGGGGTGGTGGTCTCGCGGCTCAGGGCGGCTTCGCGTGCTCATCCTCACCCCTCGATCTTGGTTGGGTACATGGATCCAAACGACGTCTGGCTCTCGTACTGCGGGGAAGACAAAGGCGGTCGGGAGCAAGGGTTAGAAACGAGCACAGAAATACGCGCGTCAGGACGCGCGCTCCGGCTGCTCCCGCGAGCGTCTCCACGCCTCGCCTCTCGTCCCCTGCTCACTGCCGCGTAGTGACGGTGGCCATCGAGATCGACTCGGCGTTACTCCATCACGCGTTACGTCATCACGCGTTACTCCATCACGCGTTACTCCATCACGCGTTACGTCATCATGCGTTATGTCATCACGTGTTACTCCATCACGCGTTATGTCATCACGCGTTATGTCATCACGCGTTATGTCATCACGCGTTACGTCACCACGCGTTATGTCATCACGCGTTATGTCACCACGCGTTATGTCATCACGCGTTATGTCATCACGCGTTATGTCATCACGCGTTATGTCATCACGCGTTACGTCAGCATGCGTTACGCCATCACGTGCCGGTCACAATCACCGCAGTGGGGCGCCACGATGTTAACTACCTCACCTGGTATTCAGGAGGTCGTGGGTTCGATTCTGGTTTTTCCCTCCACAGTTATAATCCTTCCTATTCGCACTCTCTCCTCCGTCTCTCTCTCTGTCTCTCCATCCTTTACTCTCTCTCCTTCTCTATGTTTGTCTTACTCTTTTACAAGCATTCCTCTCCTCTCTCTCTCCATATCCCTCCGCTCACTCTCTTCATCTCCCCGCCGTCTTTGGCTGCAATATATTTCCACGTGAGAAGCTGCTTCGTTGGGCTATCATTTGTGGCCAGGTGGCTTCTGAAAAAGAGCTACATAACTCAGTGAGCCATACCTGGTAAAATAAAATTAGGTGAAAAAAAGTAGTTAACAGTAGTATCGCCGTCGCGCGTGTCTTCGGCGCACCTTGGCGTAGCAGCGCTCCATATGTTTCAGCGCCGTCTTGGGGTTGATGGGGTGGCCACACGACACGCAGAAGATCTGCAGATCCGCCTCCTCGTTGTCCCCATCTGTGACCTGGGACACGCGGGCAGACACAGGGACACGAGATGAGGCGGGGAGGCACGGGGAGACAGGGACACATGGAAAGACACCGGAGACAAGGTGAGATATGGAGGGACGGGAAGAGTGAGTGATGAGTGAGCATGAATGTGCATCCAATAGAGCATGTGTATGCGTCCGAGCGAGTATGCGTGCAAGCCAGTGAGCCAGTGAGTCAGTGAGTGTTGGAACCGGAGTGACGTGGTGTGGTATGGTGGCAGTGGTGGTATGGCACGGTAGTGATGTGGCGGTGGCATTCTGTGGCGGTGTGGTGTGGCGCCGTGGCACGGCGTTCCGGTGGTGTGGCAGATGTGGCGTGGTGTTCTGGCAGCGTGAAATGGCAGTGTGATGGCAGCATGTGGCAGTGTGTGGTGGCATTGTGCCACGGCGTGGCCGCGTGGTAGGAGTGTGACGCCCTGGCATGGCGGTGGTGTGGCGGCGTGGCGGCCGTGCGGTGGTGTGGTGGTGTGGCGCCACGGCATGGCCGTGCGGTCGTGTGGTAGTGTGGTGGTGTGGTGGTGTGGTGGTGTGGTGGTGTGATGGCGTGGCGGGGTGGTGGTGTGGCGGCGTGGCGGCGTGGCGGCGTGGTGGTGGTGGCGTGGTGTGGTGGTGTGGCGGTGTGATGGCGTGGCGGGGTGGTGGTGTGGCGGCGTGGTGGCGTGGCGGCGTGGTGGTGGTGGCGTGGTGTGGTGGTGTGGCGGTGTGGTGGTGTGGCGGGGTGGTGGTGTGGCGGCGTGGTGGCGTGGCGGCGTGGTGGCGTGGCGGCGTGGTGGTGGTGGCGTGGTGTGGTGGTGTGGCGGTGTGGTGGTGTGGCGGCCGTGTGGTGGTGGTGGCGTGGCGCCGCTGCACCTCCTCGTCCTCGCACACGCTCTGCTGCTTGGCCTGCGTGATCACGGCCTCCAGCTCCAGGAAGCGGCGGTCCATGTGGGCGAGGCGCAGGCGCGCGGTGTGCTGCTCGCGGCGCACGCCCTCCAGCAGCCGCTTGCCCAGCTCCTCGGCCACGCACGGGCTCGCCTGCCACTCCTGGATACGCTGCGGCAGGATCTCGTAGATACGGCTGGGAGGGAGGGAGGGAAAAATGTGATTAATTGAAACCAAACTGAGCACAGACAGTGATGTGGAGGCGGGAAATGGGACAGGAGGTGATGCTCAGGGAGACGGGGAGATGCAGGGAGACACAGGGTGGGGGATGCAGGGAGACGCAGGGTGGGGGATGCAGGGAGACGCAGGGTGGGAGATGCAGGGAGACGCAGGGTGGGAGATGCAGGGAGACGCAGGGTGGGAGATGCAGGGAGACACAGGGTGGGAGATGCAGGGAGACACAGGGTGGGAGATGCAGGGAGACACAGGGTGGGAGATGCAGGGAGACACAGGGTGGGGGATGCAGGGAGACGCAGGGTGGGGGATGCAGGGAGACGCAGGGTGGGAGATGCAGGGAGACGCAGGGTGGGAGATGCAGGGAGACGCAGGGTGGGAGATGCAGGGAGACGCAGGGTGGGAGATGCAGGGAGACGCAGGGTGGGAGATGCAGGGAGACACAGGGTGGGAGATGCAGGGAGACACAGGGTGGGAGATGCAGGGAGACACAGGGTGGGAGATGCAGGGAGACACAGGGTGGGAGATGCAGGGAGACACAGGGTGGGGGATGCAGGGAGACGCAGGGTGGGGGATGCAGGGAGACAGGGTGGGGGATGCAGGGAGACACAGGGTGGGAGATGCAGGGAGACGCAGGGTGGGAGATGCAGGGAGACACAGGGTGGGAGATGCAGGGAGACACAGGGTGGGAGATGCAGGGAGACACAGGGTGGGGGATGCAGGGAGACACAGGGTGGGAGATGCAGGGAGACGCAGGGTGGGAGATGCAGGGAGACACAGGGTGGGAGATGCAGGGAGACGCAGGGTGGGGGATGCAGGGAGACACAGGGTGGGGGATGCAGGGAGAACTGTTAGGAGGGGGCCGGTGTCACTCTTTTTGCCAGAGTCGGCTGGTAACCGTCGACACTGGTGTAGTGATTGGAAGGTAAAGGTCAGTACAGGTGGTAAGGGTGGATGTGTTTAGGGAGTGGTAGTGTAGCGGTTAGCGTGCTGCGCTACAAACCCGGCGACCCGAGTTCGATTTCTGCTCACATCAGTGACGATTATTTGAACCGGTCCTGGGCCTCCCCTAGGTCGAATCAGCCTCAAATGAGTACCTGGTGTGGTGTGTAAAATTGTCCACACTGGCCACCCACCCCATTGTGTGCCGTGTCGGCCTTCATAGGTGCTTGCTAACAGCACTTGCCCCAACAGTCTGTTAAGGATATATGGGGGATCTTTGTGTTAGTGTCACCCACTTGGTATCGTGTACCTTGTTAGCGAGGCTCTGGGTGGCTCTGAGAGGCTGATATTGCATCACTCACTTGGCGGCGAGCTTCATGCCGCACTCGTGGCTGCAGTACTTGGAGGTGGGCCTCACGGCCTGCGTGCAGCCGGGGCCCAGGCACTGGCGCTGGCGCGGGGTCTCGCGCGCCTCGGGGCCGCCGCGCTCGCTGTGCCGCACGCGCAGCCTGTGCCGGGCCTTGTCCCGGTGGCGCTCCGAGCGGTTCTACGGTGCCACGCCACAGCATAGCCGTGAGACGTGGGGGCCCGTGGGGGGGCCGCACGCGGGGACACGTGGAGACACGCGCAGACAAGTTCGGACGTGTCGAGAGACGCCGGAATGCGGGGACAAACGGGGGGACGCAGCAACACCTCGGGGAAACCCGGAGACACGCAGGGACACCCAGGGAAACACGGGGAAACACAGAAACGCCCAGAAACACGAGGACTCCCAGGGTCACACGCAGGGACACACGGGGATCCGGGGGGACGCAGAGTTGCACGAGCGAGGGGTCTCTAGCAAGCACCTGCTTCTCGTAGCGGCGCTCGCGCTTCTGCACGTGCTTGAGCTTCACGGCGCGCTTACGGAACAAGCTGTGATCCTGCGAGTCCTCCTTCCCACTGCTCCACGGGAACTGCACGCACACAAGCACACGCACGTGCACACAAAAACAAAGATCCCCCGGATAGCCTTAAACAAGACTGTAGGGGCAAGTGCTGTTAGCGAGCACCTATGAAGGCCGGTACGGCACACGATGGGGGGTGGGTGGCCAGCACCACGCCCGGACAAGTTCGTGGTGCAGCACACTAACCAATGCGCCACTGCTCTCCACGCACACACAGACACGCATGCATACATAGGCACCCGTGCACGTACGCAAACATGCGCAGCACACATGTACCATGAAAACGAAATCTGTGTTATCTACCATAACTTAACAAATCATACTTTTTTGTGCTATACTTTAGAAAAATGATACTGTGCCACAAGAATCGATATCCTATGCACACACTCATCATTAATGGAGTTGGCCAAACATCCCAAAATAGGACCACAGAGCTTAGGCAAGTGTTGGTAGCGCTGGTTCTGACTGGCTTCCCCCTCACCTTTGTGTTTAACGTGCCTACCAATCAGTCTCTCTCTCGCTCTCTCCGGGAGTGAGCTGAGTCTGTGCGGCACGGTACGAATGTGACGCTAAGACGAGCGTTACACCCCCGCCCCCCTTCCAACCGCTTCCCCCCCACAGCCCGCCACAGCCTCCCTTCCCCCACGCCCCCCATGTCCACCCCCCCCGTCACGGACCTGGTCGCCGCGGGGCGAGGCGGCGTAGTCGTGGTAGGAGAGCAGCGCGTCCGAATCGGAGGAGCCGAGGCCGGCGCCGCGTGGCGCCCCCTCGCGGCTCGAGCCGCCGTGGTCGTCGCGCACACGCAGCAGCTTCTGCACGAGGGGGGCAGGGCAGAGTACACGACACGTGGAGGACACGATAGAGTACACGACACGTGGAGGACACGACAGAGCACACGACACGTGGGGGGCAGGGCAGAGCACACGACACGTGGAGGACACGACAGAGCACACGACAGAGTACACGACACGATAGAGTACACGACACGTGGGGGACACGACAGAGTACACGACACGTGGGGGACACGACACGTGGGGGACACGACAGAGTACACAACACGTGGGGGACACGACAGATTACACTACACGTGGAGGACACGACAGAGTACACGACACGTGGAGGACACGACAGAGCACATGACACGTGGAGCACACGACAGAGTACACGACACGTGGGGGACACGACAGAGTACACGACACGTGGAGGACACGACAGAGTACACGACACATGGGGGACACGACAGAGTACATGACACGTGGAGCACACGACAGAGTACACGACACGTGGAGCACACGACAGAGTACACGACACGTGGGGAACACGACAGAGTACACGACACGTGGAGGACACGACAGAGTACACGACACGTGGGGAACACGACAGAGTACACGACACGTGGAGGACACGATAGAGTACACGACACGTGGGGGACACGATAGAGTACACGACACGTGGGGGACACGATAGAGTACACGACACGTGGGGAACACGACAGAGTACACGACACGTGGGGGACACGACAGAGTACACGACACGTGGGGGACACGATAGAGTATACGACACGTGGGGGACACGATAGAGTATACGACACGTGGAGGACACGACAGGATACAAGGCACGCATCTGAAGTACAAGCCATGAACGGAGTACACAACACGACATGCAGAGAGGACACAACACATGGAGGACACGAAGTGTGTGGAGAACACGACGCACCATGTACACGATCTGCGGAGACTACAACACGCAGAGGGAACACGACACGTGGAGAACACGACACACAGAGTATGCGAGAAACACGAGAGTACACGGCACACATGGGACAGTACATGACAAATGAAGTACACCACACAGTACATATGGCACACACACGCAAGGCACACGCAGCACACACACACAGCACACACACACACACTCAGTACAAATGCTGTCGGCTGTCGGGCGACCGCCAAACGTAACGGAACGAACCCTGGAGCGCACGATGCACTGCCGGAGCCGGCACTTCTGCCGAATCTTGTTGGGGCCACCAAACTTCTTCATGTCCCGGCAAAAGTCGCAGTGGCCACAGTCGTCGGTGCGGCAGCACGCCTCGCATTCGCCGCACATGCGCACCGAGCGCTTCAGTTGCTGCGGCAATGAGAACAATAACGACAGCACGAGCAGTCAGCAGCAGACACAACAGCAGCAGCAGCAGACACAACAGCAGCAGCAACAGCAGCAGCAACAGCAGCAGAAACCACAACAGAAACACAAGCAGAATAAACTGCAGCAGAAAACAACAGCAGGAGCACGAGCAGAGTCAACAGCAGAGTTTCTTAGCAGTTGCCGAGCACAGGACCAAAGGCCCAAAAAGCCTGCAAAAAACAGCACGATCAAAGTTGTAAGAGATAAATAAGAGTGCGACAAGTTTCTTGAATTAAGTAAGGTTATGATTGTAAGAGCCTGTGCAAAGATACGACAATGATGGGAGGAAATTCCACAGTGCAACGGTATGAGGGTAGAAGCAGAAAGAGAAGTGTTGTGCGACCTGCGGTGTGGTGAGTGGGTGAGAGTGAGAGTAAATGAGAGCGTGAGCAGGCGACTGTATGAGTTTGTGGCCTTTATATGTTCTCCCTCTGTTCTGCTCGAGTTTCCTCCCCTCACTAAAAACAAATATACAATGTAACTAGTATCGGCCAAAACATCCCAATGCTGAAAATTTCGCGAAAGAATTACTCAATTGGTATCACACATGGCGGCAACAACATCGCCCCCATTCTAGGGAAAACTTGGCAGGACCCTCCTGTATGTCTTTCCTGGGTAAACAAGAAAAAGCATAGCAATTCAATAAATCTGAGGTGCTGCACAGGCCTCCCGTGAACCGTGCCTACCCCCACACGTACCTTCCGTCTCTCCGAGCTGCAGTTGCCGTCGTATTCGGCCGAATAGTCACGCGCTGCATCCCGGCTCTTGTCCTTGATCTTCTTCTGGCGGTAGCGGATGGCAAGCGACGGGTCCTTGGCTGCAGCAGAAGCAGCAGCAACAAACGGAAAGAACAAGTCAGCTACGCGGCCCGTGTGCGCTTGACGATGGGTACGTGTGGCGGGGGAGGGGGGTGGGGCCCACGTACCGCGGCACATGTCGCAGTACCACTGCTTGATGGCCTTGGCGATCTTCTGCGTGATATCGATGCAGTCGCCGTGGAACCACTCGTTGCACTTGTCACAGCCTCTGTGCAGCGAGCCACGGCGGCGCAGACCCGACTCATTATCCGCCGCGGACAACGCGATCTCCGCGGCTTGGCAGAAACCGGCGCACCTCATACAACATACTCGGTTACATCGCATCACAAGCTGCAAGCGAGAGACATTTAGCTACTGCCCGACGCCACGCAGATACTCCACCATCGGTCACCAACAACTTGAAAACTTGAGATTCAGGTGACACAGAGGTATTAGGAATTTCCACCACTGGCACAGAGGGCTGTAAACGGGAGATGAGCACCGCCTTCATGCTCATGTGAGCAGGAACGTGCTTTGCCTCGGCTATGGGTTGGGTGAATAGTGTTTTCCACAGTGGTTGAAATGTACAAGGATATGATAGTCCACCACAATGGCACTTCTCACAATACCAAACACGTGTGTCAAGTGTGTGGGTGAGTGGGTGGGTAAGTGCGTGGATGTGCGAGTGGGTGGATGGGTGAGCGGGTGGCCTCAAAGTGCACCTGGTCTGGCACAAGCGCGGTGGTGATGTCACTTCCACTTAGCTGCGAATGGCGGCTGTTTTTTTTTGGTGGGTGGGTGAATGGTGTCGTGAGTGGGTCAATGATCGACTGAGGAGCTGAATGGACGAGTGGGTGTGCAAGTGGGTGATACCGGCACGTACATCATGAAGCGGTTCGTGTCTGGCTTGCGGCACACGCAGTATACAGCCGGCTCCGTCTCAAGGGCGGTCCGCCCCCCCACCGGAGCAACCCTTCCATTGGGTGGGGCCCTGCCACCCCCTGCCCCGCCACCCCCACCGCTAGGCCGGGACCCCCGGACCTCGTGGTCTCCCACCCCATCTCCTCGCCGTCGACTGGCGTCACCTGGCCCAGCACCATCCTGTGCCAGCGAGAACGGACACACAGGAGAAAGTGCTGGGGGTGAGTGGGTGACTGAGTGGGTAAGAGTGCTGGGAGAGAGAGCGCTGGAATAGTGTGATGACAGAGGTTAAGGGTGACAGGCGTGTGAGTGGTGTTTGTGGTGTACAATTTAGCACAGTCGGGGGCACAGCTGGTGCATCTGCCAGTCATCTCAGTCAATCAACCCATGGCACCTGCTGCATCGGTCCCGTGACCTCCTGTCAGCGAGCCTTCGACACTTCACGTGGCCTAAAAGTTCACCTGGCCTGACACAGGCACCGTGGTGAGGTCACCGCCACTTAGTGACGAATGGCAGTTGTTGTTGTACAAGAACAGTATATGGATTTCATTGTCTGTGGTGTTTGTGTGAGAGTCTGTAGTGTGCACGCGAGTTCCTGAGTGAGGGCGAGTCGCGGCGAGTGACCTTGTTGTTGGCGCCACTCATCGGCTCCACATCGCTCTCCGTGCTGTTGCTCTCCATGCTGGGGGGGCAGCTGCTCCC
The DNA here is from genome assembly GCF_015708825.2 of Lethenteron reissneri. NCBI lineage: Eukaryota > Metazoa > Chordata > Hyperoartia > Petromyzontiformes > Petromyzontidae > Lethenteron > Lethenteron reissneri. The sequence continues at coordinate 3,397,582 of NC_083816.1, forward strand.
ACGGACACGTGACCCCACCTCACCTCCACCTGGCCCCCACAGCCAAACAGAAACACGGGCGACAACGCGGAGGAGGGGCGAGCCGCGACAGGTGAGAGGGTTGACAACCTGTGCCTGGGTGTAGAGCTGAGAGATGGGCGAGGGTTATGGGTGAGAGGGGTGACAGGGGTGATAGGTGAGAGAAGTAGGGAGCGAATGAGGTGAGGGGTGAGCTGCGAATGTGAGAGAGTTTAGAACCTGTGTGAGATACAGATGTGAGGTGTTCGAGGGTTGACGGGTGAGGTGCAGGGTTGAGAGGTGAGGTGACAGGTGAGAGGGTGACAGGTGAGAGGGTTGGAGCATAGAGAGCTGAGTGACGACCGAGGTGAGGGTTGAAAGGGATGGGTGAGGTTCTGCACGGAGTTGAGCTGCCAGACGTGAACCCCTGACCCCCTGACCCCCTGATCCAACAAGACGTGCGCTGGCGAGATATCAACTACCTCGCCTGGTATGCGGGAGGTTGTGGATTCGATCCCGACGCCTGCTGTGTGTCTGGCGTTTGCGCGTCTCTCTTCAGGTGGTCCTCCGGATTCGCCCCTCCACGTTTAGAATCAACATCACGCGTCTCGAGTACTCGGCTGCTAGGCACCTTAAAACGTTGGTGGAAAAGCGCCATATAAATAATAAATGTAAATTATAAATGTCCACATGATAAGCCACTTAGCCCAGCTATCATTTGTGGCCTAGTCGCTTCTGCAAACGAGCTCTAGAGCGCCGCGGGCTTTAACTGTTAAATACAAAATAAATGTTTGAACAGTTTTAGTTTACGCGACCACGAACCCCGTGCAACTGCCTCGGCTGGTGAACCAAAGCAACTTTAGCCCTCGCCACTCAGAGCCCTCACCCTGTGCCCCAGTCTCACGGGCAAAGCTGCTACTCAAGCGACCACTGTGAGGGCACACGACTAGTGCGCCAGCGCCTCCGCAGAGCCGGAGCAGTGGCGCATTCCACGCTCCTGTGACAGGGCCCAGTCTGTCCAGAGTCGACCCACCACCGCCACCAACACCACCGCCACCGCGTCGAATGTCTGGCTCTGGAATGTCAGCGCGAACCGCGAGAGATGAAGGAGGTCGAGAGGGATGACGAGGGGTTGATGATGAGGGGGGCCGTGGGGATGATGATGAGGGGGTCGTGGGGATGATGATGAGGGGGCCGTGGGGATGATGATGAGGGGGGCCGTGGGGATGATGATGAGGGACGCCGTGGGGATGATGAGGGACGCCGTGGGGATGATGATGAGGGGGGCCGTGGGGATGATGATGAGGGGGGCCGTGGGGATGATGATGAGGGGGTCGTGGGGATGATGATGAGGGACGCCGTGGGGATGATGATGAGGGGGGCCGTGGGGATGATGATGAGGGGGTCGTGGGGGGGACCCGGTCACCTCCTCGCCGTCTTCACAGCGCCGCTGGGGAGCGAGCCCACACTGGGCCTCACTTCGTCGCCCTCAGTGCGCACGCGCAGAGTGACGTCACGCGGGACCCACGAGTTGGTGGGGTGGGGGGGCTGTGTGGCCGCTCGCCTCCACCCCCTTCTCCATCCCCCCCACCTCCTCCATCCCCCCCACCACCTCCATCCCCCCACCTTCATCCCCCCCACCTCCACCCCCCGCCTCTACCCCCCACCTCCATCCCCCCCACCTCCATCCCCCCCACCTTCATCCCCCCCGCCTCCACCCCCCCCGCCTTCATCCCCCCCGCCTTCATCCCCCCCGCCTTCATCCCCCCCGCCTCCTTCCCCCCCACCTTCATCCCCCCCACCTTCATCCCCCCCACCTTCATCCCCCCCGCCTCCTTCCCCCGCCTCCTCCCCCCGCCTCCACCCCCCGCCTCTACCCCCACCTCCATCCCCCCCACCTTCACCCCGCCCATCTTCATCCCCCCCACCTCCACCCCCCGCCTCTACCCCCCAACCCCCTCCACCCTCCCTGTGGAGGTGATCCGATCTCTTGACCCATTCCGTGAGCCGCACGGGGCTTGCCTCTCAGCCAGAGGTTCTTCACCTTTACTGCAGCATTGCAACCTCTTTAGTTTTCAATAGTAACATGTTGTTTTATATTTCTGTAGGGCTGTTACAGAGGGGCTGTTTGTGTAGGGCTGTTTGCATAGGAGCTAACGGATAACAAACACAGTGGGCGGGGACTCCGTGAGTACACGGGGTGGTGCCCGCAACGACGTCCGCACCGGACGGCGTGAGGGGGGTTTCGATCCTCTAGGGGGGTACAAAAAGGGATGAGCCAGAGAGCTCGGGGTTCAGTCTTGGAGTAATTAAGGGAAGACGGAAGACCGGCCAGATAGGCCCTGGACTCCCCCTGGGACGCCGCCCTTGTAAGGGCAGCGCAGGCTGGAGCCAGTGGCGTGGTCCCGGAACCAGAGTTAGTCCTCTGGGACTCCGAGTACCGTAGCCCGACTGACCAGTGTCGGGCCAGACAGCCTCCCCTAGCCCGTTAGTGGAGGACTCGGGTAGGAAGGCTAGCTAGAGGTGTATTCCCAGTTATACGGGTGAGGGGGCCGATACACCCCTCCAGTGCTGTACGACATTGTGTAAATAAATACGTGTGCCTTACTACGGTGTCCAAGCGTCTTCAAGAGTACTTCATCTGGCGTCAGAAGAACCACGAACATGGACACGCGCCAATCAGCTCGGGCCAAAGTACAACAAATGGAAGACGCCGCCGAAATTGTCGAGCCCGAGATGGCTCAACAAGACAACGTGCAGCCGGGGCCGGACGCGTTCTTACCGGAGCGTCGGCATGAAGAGGAGCCGCGGACAGACGAGCTGAGGCTGGCTCACGAGAGGCTGGCTGAACTGCTCTACGCCGCTGCCGCCACGCTGGAAAACATCACGCGGCTGGGGGCTGGTGGTCCACCGCGGGGCGAGGGGAGCCGGCGTCCGGAGCGCCTTCCCGCCATTTCCGAAGATTCAAACTTTGAATTTCCCGCCATCGACGCGGCGACCGCTAGGGGCGTGGCCAACCTCAACCTCGGGTCCGACATCGGCCGCGCTGGGGCTGCCGCGTCAACGACGGAGGAGGGCGCGTCATCAAGGCTGCGACAGGCGATACCATCTGCCGTTCGCGCCGAGACACAGCCGAGTCGGAGAGACAGCAGCCCGCGGGACTCCACGGCAACCGCTGCGCTGCACCAAAGACTGCCTCCGCTTAAAGAATTTGTGGGCGCAGAGGGCGACTGGGGCGGCTTCCAGAGACGCTTCCTCGCCCACCAAGAAATGGCCAAATGGACAGATGCTGAAGCTCTCTGCGCGCTGCCGGCGCTCCTCGACGGCGACGCGCTCGCCGCCCTCACATCAGCGCCGAAGGAGAAGCGCTCTACGCTACCGATGGCGCTGCAGCTGCTGGCCGGGGTCTACGGGCCTTCCGCGGAGTGTAGGCAGCAGTTCTACGACCGCCAGCGGGGCGCGAAGGAGTCGCCGCTGGCATACAGAACAAGTCTCCTGGCGTTGGCCAAGACAGCCTTTCCTCGCATGGACGAGGACGGGGTCGACGCCATGGTGACTGAGAAAATCCTCCTGCTGGCAGACGACCTGGACATCGCCGTCGTGGCACAGGAGGATACAGAGATGACTTCTCTACAAGCGGCGCGACTCCTCCACGCCAACCTGCTGTCGCAGCGGCGGAAGGCCAGCAGGGCAGCGGCTGGGCGTGCGGTGGCGGCAGCCACCCTCCCGGCGGAGGAGGTCTTCGCCGTCAACCATCGTCGGCAGCAGGGGACGGGAGCACGGCCGGGCCGGGATGGGTCGAGCCGCTTCGACCGTCCGTCATCGCCGCCGGCGCTCCCGCGCTGCTTCAACTGCGGCGTCCGGGGCCATGTCGCCTCGGGGTGCCGCTCTCCCCGACAGCGCGGGACGACGCCTCGCCAGGACGCCGGGCCTCCTCCTCCTCCCAAGTTCCATCAACATGATCCGGCGAGTCGCGACACCACACATGTTTGGCCAACACACACACCTGTCGCACACTCTCGCATCGCAACGAATGGGGGGACGACGTTGCATCGCGACGGGCCGGCGCGTACCACTGTGGGGACTCGAATCGAGCCCGGGCAGTGGTCCGCGTTGGCCCATCGCGTTGTGGCCGCATCGTCAGGGTCGTCGGCCGTCGTGGGACATATTGACGGGGTTGAGGTACGCATCCTGGTTGACACGGGGGCATCGGCGACCATTATTTCCGAATTGATTTACAACATTTTACCTGTCCAAAGCCGTCCCTTACTGCCAGTTAATGTCCCATTCTATGCGGCGAACGGGGGCTCCCTTGGCATCATTGGACAGATTCGAGCGCAAATTTGTATCGGGGATATCAAATTATCAGGCCCGATTTTTGTTTCCTCCTCGCTGGCGGTTCCGTGCCTGCTGGGGACGGACTTCTTGGGTAAAATGCCGATCCGTATTTTAATAGACCAGGGATGCATTGAGCTCCCGTCGGGACGGCGCATGGCGTTTTTACCCTCCCCTTCTGTGATTCGGACGGCGTTCGTAACTATACCAGCGTCCGTCGTTGAAACGGTTCGTGTGCCGCCGGGAGCTCAGATGTTAGTGCCTCTAAGACTTCGTCGGCCCTTCGCAGAGGGCATCGGGGCCCAGGGAATCCTGTTGGGACCGTCTAGGGCCGGGGTTAGTGGACCGCATTTGATTCCGGCCCTGACCGTCGTGAGGGGAGATGGGGACCCTTTCATCGCGGTCCTCAATGTGGGATCGCAACCTGTTGTAGTTCCTCGAGGGACGGTGCTTGCGCACGCGACGCCGATGCCCTGCGAGGAACCGGTTGCGAATCATGTCGGCACCGCCGCCCGACTGCACCCACATTCGGACAGCGATGACGGGTGGCTCGACGCGCTTTGTGCGGGATCGACGGACCTGTCAAATTCAGAGCGCCAACAGCTTAGATCGCTACTGCAGGAATTTTCCGACGTTTTTAGTCGGAATAAATACGATTTGGGTTGTACTCATCTGCTGCGTCACCATATTGACACGGGTGACAGCGCGCCAATTCGCCAAAATCCGTTTCGGTTGAGTCCCGCCGAAAAGGACCATGTCAAATTGGCTGTTGATGACATGTTAGCCGCCGACATTATTTCTCCCTCTACCAGCCCTTGGGGAGCGCCGATCGTCCTGATTAAAAAGCAGGACGGCTCGTTGCGGTTTTGCGTTGATTTTCGGCGCCTTAACAAAATTTCGGTTGCCGACGCATACCCGCTCCCACGGATGGACGAATCGCTGGACGCCTTGGCGGGAGCGCGATTCTTCTCCACGCTGGATTTACTTTCGGGATTCTGGCAGCTTCCTCTGGATGATGAATCGAAACCTAAAACTGCTTTCCGTACACCGCACGGCCTGTTCCAATTCAACCGGTTGCCGATGGGCTTACACTCAGCGCCGGCAACCTTCCAACGTTTGATGGAATTGGTTTTGGCTGGATTGCAATGGGAGTCGTGCCTGATTTATTTGGATGATGTTATTGTCTTCGCTAAAACTTTTGACGAACATCTCCAGAGGTTGCGGGCGGTTTTCCTAAAGATGCGGGCTGCTAATTTGAAGTTCAAGCCCCAAAAGTGTAATTTGTTACGCGATTCCGTGCGTTATTTGGGCCACATCGTAGGGCGCTCGGGTATTGCTACCGATCCCGCCAAAACGCAGTGTGTCAGCTCCTGGCCGACTCCCACCTCGGTGGGAGAGGTCAGGAGTTTCGTCGGCTTCGCGTCATATTACAGACGGTTCGTCGCCGACTTTGCAACAATTGCCAAACCCCTACACGCATTAACATCAAAAGGGGTTCGGTTCCACTGGGGTCAAGAGGAGGAGGCTGCTTTTTGCTCCCTTCGGGACGCCCTGGTAAAAGCTCCTCCCTTGATCTACCCCGATTTTTCAAAGCCGTTTCTGCTCGACACCGATGCGAGCAACACGGGTATTGGGGGCGTGCTTTCCCAGGTGGTTGACGGCGTCGAACGGGTGGTTGCGTACGGCAGTCGGGTGTTGTCTCAAGCAGAGCAAAGATATTGTGTCACCCGCAGAGAACTGTTGGCAATTGTCTATTTCATCCAACAGTATCGCCCATATCTGTACGGTCGGCGTTTCACCGTCCGCACAGATCATGCGGCACTGCAGTACGCCCTGCGAGTTCAACAGCCATCGGGACAATTGTCCCGATGGTTGGAGATCCTCCAGGATTTTGATTTCGACACCACATACCGTAAGGGCGTTCGCCACACCAACGCGGACGCTCTGTCGCGCATGCCAACCACCTCGGAATGTGCGTGCCTCCTGGGGTCGGGACGTTGCAAGCCAGCAGGGGACGTGTCGGTTCCGGGCCTTGCGGCCGCCGCCGACGGCGGGACAGTTGTTCCGAATTCTATTGAACAACAAGGGAAAGATTCCCTGCTGGGTTTGCACATTCAGGAATGGGGGCGCCTCCAGATGGAGGATACCTCCCTCCTCGCGTTGCGTCGTCGCGCCGGGGAGGCAGGGCGGGGATCGGGTGATGCCGACGCATGGGAAATGCACGCGGGGTTGCTGTTGCACTGGGACGGAAAATCCCACCGACACCGGCTGGTGGTCCCTTCGGGCTTACGGGGTAGGGTGGTGTGGGCTGCTCATGAGCGCCTCCTCCACCTGGGTACCCAAAAGACCCTCGCCTTGCTCCAGCGTGATTTCTTTTGGCAAGGCATGACAAGGGATGTCTCAGATCTGTTGGCTTCATGCCCGCGGTGTGCACAGCGAAAACCACCAGCACGAGAATCAAACCCGCCCTTGCAGTCTATCAGGGTCTCCAGAGTAAACGAACTTGTCGCGCTGGATATTCTGGGCCCATTCCCCGCCACCCCTAGGGGTAATAGATATTTGTTAACCGGGGTCGAGTACTTTACGCGCTGGCCTATGGCCTGGCCCCTGGCCAATCAGTCGGCAGCAGCCATCGTCGACGCCTTTGTCCAAGGCTATGTCATGGACAAAGGTGCCCCGGAGCGGCTGCTGACCGACCAGGGTAGAAATTTTTCCGGAAAACTCCTCCAACAGGTTTGTGAGCTCCTAGGAACGAAAAAGATTCGTACTTCCCCCTATCACCCGCAAACTGACGGGATGGTCGAGCGTCTGCATCGCACCATCTCGTCTATGTTATCACAGCAGGTTTCGGACTCACAGACTGATTGGGACTTGAAAATCCAAGGGGTCTTGGCAGCATACAGATTGGCCCCCCATGCTGCAACGGGATTTTCACCATTCTTCCTCATGTATGGGCGCGACCCTGACCCACCCATTCGGGCGCAGCTGCAGATCCCCACACCACTGGGTAAAACAAAATTAATTGACCATGTCAAATTCAACCTTGAAAAATTGACTGAGGCACGGGATGCTGCCATGCTAAATTCAGAACAGCGTCAAAAAGCAAATGAGCGCCTCAGACTGGGTCGCGCGCACGTGCTGCAGTGGAAGCCGGGGGACAGGGCATGGCTGCACTGCCCCCAGGTACCACTCGCAACATCCCCTAAACTGGCGCGGCCGTGGAGGGGTCCTGTAGAGGTGGTCGAGGTTCTGCGGCCTCAGTGTGTTCGCATCAAATGGGGGAAGCGCCGGTGGTTTGTGCACCCCTCGAGACTAAAACCATTCGTTGCGGTGCGAGGCCCCACTCCACACACGCGTGGCCAAACATGTGGGGGGTCGGCCGACTCAAAGGGTCCGTCCTTGCTGCCCTCGCCTGACGTGTCGCCGGCTGTCCCGCCCACAGGTGCACCGGGATTGACGGGCTCGCACCCACCTACCGCTGCGAGGGATGCCGAGGGTCTCGCGACGTCAAACGCGGACTCAATACGGAATGAACAACTGCCACCGGCGGGTTCGCCACCCGGGATTGCCCCGTGTGACGGGCCTGCAGCAAGGACGCGCGCAAAAATGCGCAGACTCTTATGATGCATTGGAAGAACACTTAATTCTCTTGTGTACGGTTGCGGGGTGCTGCGTCGGTGGGGAGCTCCTGCCACATTTTTGTTGTGTTGCATGTGTGCTAGGGGTTCCCTGCTAAACCTGTATATACGTCGCTCTTACGGAATTCGTATTTATTCAGGGGGGGTGCGTCGGATTGTTCCCTTCGGGGTTTGTGGGTTTTATTGTTGTTGTTGTTGTTCCCTTCATGTTATCGTTACAAAACGTTTTTTTGAGGCACACGCGGGGATCCAGGGGTTAATTAACCTTTATTGAAGTTGTTGCAGCCGGGACGGCTGCGAGCTGTACAGGGGGGGGTGATGTAGGGCTGTTACAGAGGGGCTGTTTGTGTAGGGCTGTTTGCATAGGAGCTAACGGATAATAAACACAGTGGGCGGGGACTCCGTGAGTACACGGGGTGGTGCCCGCAACGACGTCCGCACCGGACGGCGTGAGGGGGGTTTCGATCCTCTAGGGGGGTACAAAAAGGGATGAGCCAGAGAGCTCGGGGTTCAGTCTTGGAGTAATTAAGGGAAGACGGAAGACCGGCCAGATAGGCCCTGGACTCCCCCTGGGACGCCGCCCTTGTAAGGGCAGCGCAGGCTGGAGCCAGTGGCGTGGTCCCGGAACCAGAGTTAGTCCTCTGGGACTCCGGGTACCGTAGCCCGACTGACCAGTGTCGGGCCAGACAGCCTCCCCTAGCCCGTTAGTGGAGGACTCGGGTAGGAAGGCTAGCTAGAGGTGTATTCCCAGTTATACGGGTGAGGGGGCCGATACACCCCTCCAGTGCTGTACGACATTGTGTAAATAAATACGTGTGCCTTACTACGGTGTCCAAGCGTCTTCAAGAGTACTTCATTTCTATAATGTTAATAGCTGCAGAGGTTTGGCGAAACAAAGTAGTTGTACTTACGTGCCCGTGCTTGATTTGTGTTCCCATTATTTGCTTTATAAAACAATCTGTCCATGTCTCTCGCATCCCCAGGAAGGGCATCTCGCAGCCCCAGGCGGTGCGAGATGCCCCCGAGGTTTAAGAACCGCTGCTCTCAGGAGTGCAGCATTCCCAGCAGTGTTCATTGTTGGTTCTACATTCAGCGTCTCATCATCATCAGCAGCAGCAGCAGGCGTCGCTTTAAACCGATGCTGGTGACCTGGCCCAGATGTGTATAGATGCGGGTCCTAGTTCTATCTGTAATGCACAGCATTATGATGCGATATGGTTCAAAATAATTCAACATCGAGCACGCATAGAGTCAATTACCCAAACATCGCACACCTCCTGGCTTTGACAACCCTCCTCCTCCTGGAAGACTCTGGTGGTGGTGGTGGTGGAACCATCAGCGGCCCCGGGGGCGCCACGGTGGCTATGAGATGTTAACTACCTCGCCTGGTGTACAGGATGTCGTGGGTTCGATCCCGACCCTGACGATGCCTGCTGCTGCTGTATATTTGGAGTTTGCGTGTCTCTCTGTGGCCGCGTGGATTTTCCCCTCCACATTTAGAATCAACGTGCGTTTACAGTATTTGGCCGCTATGAATCTCTGCGGCTAAGCCACGTGGGCAACGCCTCACCTCTTCACCTCGTCACCTCGTCAACCGCGTTAAGCGTGCGGCGCTCACGACGAGGTTGAGGAGGTCACTCCCATGTTTAACTTGTTGTTCAACTGCACCGATGTCGATCTACGGTCCCCAATAAAGCTCTTAACGAAACACAAGATTGCAATCCAAGTCTCATTTACATCCCTCTAACCGTGTTCTTCATTGCAAGGGCACCGAGCCGCTGCAATGAAGAACACGGTTAGAGGGATTGAAGTCGGAGCGGGGATGAGCATAGTTGATTGGAGACGAGAGGGAGGGAGGGAGGAGAGAGGAGAAAGGGGGGAGGGAGGGTGGCAATCTCTGCCAGGTTTCATTCTCTCGTCAACACCAACGCGTCATCCATAATACAGGTATTTTTTTTGGGGGGGGGGGGTTAGATCGTGTAAATATATAAATGTGTCATTAAACCCGCCACCACCCGACACAGCCAACTCGTAAGGATTGTGTCACGTGAACAGAACGTGGCCAATTCGTGACTGGTCCAGCACTAACCGGTGTGTTGGAGAGCCAAGCCACGACATTTACAATCTGAGTCGATTGTAAATGTTGTGGCTTTGCTCTCCAATTGGCACGTTCTGTTTACGTGACACAGCCCTTACCCACTGGCTGTGTCGGGTGGTGGCGGGGTTTAACGACACATTTATATATTTACGCGATCTAACCCCAAAGAAAACTCTATCATGGATGATATAGCTCGCGAAAGCCGACTACGATTACTACGTGTTAAACTGACCAACACGTCAGCAATGCCTCTTTCTCTCTCTCTGCAATTCCTCGTCTCCCGCCCAGGAGGCCGCGTAGCTGACGGGATGAGTCAAACAATCGATGCCGCTATTTGTTCTATTCGGAGAGACGAATACGGGAAGGAGGAGGAGGAGACATCGTGTCATCCGCCTGGTTATTTTATTAATTGGAGTGGGGGGCGGTGGGGTTCTATGGTTGGCCCCCAAATCTTCCTGAAGTCTGCCCGGGTTTGGGGGGCACAGCCCCCCCCCCCAACCCCTCATCCACGTGGAGCCGCTCATGCCTCCATCTGTCCGCTTCGCTCCGATCCGCTCCGTCTCCCTTGAGATGGACCCCGGGGAGCGGCCGGGAGGAGGGAGGCTGACGATTTACGCTCCGCGCAACGCGTAAATCACGGAGCCGGTGGGGGGATCAGGGCGGCTCCGCGTCTCCCTCCTCCTGCCCCCCCCCTACCCCCTCTACTATCCTCCTCCTCCTCCACCTCCCGTCCTCGTCGTCGCCGCCATCCCTGCAGCCAGAACCCCGGGGAGCGACGCCCGGAGCCAGAGGAGCAGCGGCCGCGATGCGCGGGGCCGGAGGCGGCCGCTGCTAACGCCGCTTCAACCCCCCTCCCACCCTCCACCGCGTCTCCCTCCTCTTCTCCCCTCGTATCCACTCAAGTGCCCCCGCGTCTCCCTGCGTCTCCATCGCGTCTTCTCCCCTCGTCCACTCAGGTCTTGTACCACGTCTCCGATTCGCTTCCCCACGTCTACTGCGTCTTCTTCCCCCTCTGCGCTTCCCCGTGCGCTGCTTACGTCTCCCCTCGCCCCCCCCCCTCACGTTCCTCTCTCCCTTCCTCATCACTCCCCTCGCCTCCCTCTCCTCGTCTCCGTCACCTATCCCCCTCATAACCTCACCACCTCCTCCGTCGGTCCCTCGCTTCTCGCCTCATCTCCCCTCTCACGTGTCCTTACCTCCCTCTCATCTCCCCTCTCACGTGCCCTTACCTCCCTCCCATCTCCCCTCTCATCTCCCCTCTCACGTGTCCTGACCTCCCTCTCATCTCCCCTCTCATCTCCCCTCTCACGTGCCCTTACCTCCCTCTCATCTCCCCTCTCATCTCCCCTCTCACGTGCCGTCACCTCCCTCTCATCTCCCCTCTCCTCTCCCCTCTCATCTCCCCTCTCATCTCCCCTCTCACGTGCCCTTACCTCCCTCTCATCTCCCCTCCCATCTCCCCTCTCATCTCCCCTCTCACGTGCCGTGACCTCCCTCTCATCTCCCCTCTCATCTCCCCTCTCACGTGCCCTTACCTCCCTCTCATCTCCCCTCTCATCTCCCCTCTCATCTCCCCTCTCACCTCCCCTTCCCTCCCTCTCATCTCCCCTCTCTTCTCCCCTCTCATCTCCCCTCTCATCTCCCCTCCAACGTGTCCTTACCTCCCTCTCATCTCCCCTCTCATCTCCCCTCTCACGTGCCCTGACCTCCCTCTCATCTCCCCTCTCATCTCCCCTCCAACGTGTCCTTACCTCCCTCTCATCTCCCCTCTCATCTCCCCTCTCACGTGCCCTTACCTCCCTCTCATCTCCCCTCTCATCTCCCCTCTCATCTCCCCTCTCACGTGCCCTTACCTCCCTCTCATCTCCCCTCTCATCTCCCCTCCCATCTCCCCTCTCACGTGCCCTTACCTCCCTCTCATCTCCCCTCTCACGTGCCTCTCGTTGGCTCTCTCACGTCTCGACTCCCTCGTATTTGCCTCAAGTTCCCTCAATCTCCTCGTCTCCCCTCACCTCTCACGTCCTCTCATTACACCCCCCGCCCCCCACCCCTCCTTATCATCCTCCCATCTCCCTCACTTCTCACCTCCCTCATTTACACCTCACCTTTTCTGGCGTCTCCCCTCACCCACCCTCACCTCCATAATTTCTTCCCTCCCTCTAATTTCCTTCATCTTCCCTCAACTATCTCATTCCCCTCACCTTCACTCACCTCTCATTCTCATCATCTTCCCTCAACTCCCTCATTCCCCTCATCTTCCCTCACTTCTCCCCCAAATCATCTCCCTCACAAATCCCCTCACTTCTCACATCTCCCTCTCATTCCCATCACCTCCCTTCATCCACCCCTCACCTCCCTCACTTCTCACAGAATCATCTCCCTCAGATTCCCCACCAGGGCCCTCACCTCCCGCCGTCATCAACCTCGTCATCTCCCCCCTTCCCACCACCACCTCCACCACCGTCATCGTCACCACCTTCGCCATGGACGTGGTGAAGGCCTCGCTCGTGTGCTTCAGCCTGCTCTTCTGGCTGGCCGGCCTGGCCACGCTCTCGCTGGGCCTGTGGGCCCGCCTGGCCCTGTCCCTCTACCTGGAGGAGCTCACGACGGGCGACTACAGCAGCGCGCCCTACGTGCTGCTCGCGGCCGGGGCCGCCGTCACCGCCTGGGGCTTCCTCGGCTGCTTCAGCGCCGCCACCGGCAACCCCCGCCTGCTGCGGGTCTACGGCCTCTTCCAGGTCGCCGTGCTCGTGGCCGGCCTCGCCGCGGGCCTCTCGGGCCTCTTCTACCGCCGCGACATCGCCGAGGGCTTCCGCCACGGGCTCGCCCGCGCCCTGCGGCTCTACGGAGACGACGACGCCAAGAGCGCGGCCATGGACGGCCTGCAGAGGGCCCTGGACTGCTGCGGGGTGGACGGCTTCCAGGACTGGCTGCCGGCGCCCTGGTCCCGGGGCCGCCTCAACAACGGCTCGGTGCCCGAGAGCTGCTGCGTGCGCCGCCGCGGGTGCCGCAGCGACCCCGTGGGCCCCGCGGGCGAGGGCATCTTCCCCGACGGCTGCTTCACCAAACTCGTCGACCTCGTGAGCGACAACCTCTTCTACATCGCGTGCGGCGCCCTCGGCCTCGCCTTCACGCAGGTCATCGGCATCGCGCTCGCCTGCGTGCTCGCGGCGCGCATCGAGGCCGGCCCGGGGCCCGAGGGCGACCGCGACACCCTGTCCTAGGAGGGGGTGGCCCTCCCCTCCCCGCCCTGCCGCTCCACCCCGAGCATCGGGACGCGTCTCTACCAAAGGGGCCCCAGGCCACGGGCCCGAGGGAACCAGGAGGGGCTCCAGAGAGACTTGCAAAGGGACCGGGGCTGGAGAGAGGCCCAGCGGTGGGGTGGGGGGGGGGGGGTCCTCGGAGGAGACACAGAAGACGCCGACGGCGAGGGGGACAACCCCTGCTGACGGGACCCAGAGGACCAAGGAGGTCCAGTGAGTAACCGCGTGGGGATAGCCACGAGAGCTCCTACGGGATCCCGGGGGAGACTCAGGGAGGGTCAAGACGAACGTCTGCTGAGAGGCCAAGGGGGTCCGAGGGGGCTGAAGGGGGCCCGTGGGGACGCGTGAATCGCGAACACAGCGCGTGTGGGTGCAGCGAGTCGCGCACCCGGGGTACCTTTGTCGCGTACCCGGGGTGCGTGTGTCACGTGCTTGAGGTACGTGTGTCGCGTACCCGAAGTACCTGAGTCGCGCACCTGGGGTACCTTTGACGCGTACCCGGGGTGCGTGTGTTGTGTACCCGGGATACACGTGTAGCGGCACCCGGGGTACCTGTGTCACATACCTGGGCTACGCGTGTCGCGTACACCGTGTGGAGGCAGCGTTGACTCTACACCCAGAGGCCGGGGGGGGGGGGCACCCAAACCAGGCCCCCCACCAGTCCCCGGCCCTTGGGGGCCCCGCGTGGACGGGATAGGAAGGGGGGGGTGGCGGTCGTGTAATCTGTTGTCTGTCACGTGACCTCACCCGGTGAATGGGGGGCACGTGGGAGGGTGGAGGGGGTGGACACTGCCCCCCGCACCTTGTCCGAACTTAAAACCGCAACTGGCCATGTGTGGCCTTGAACCCCGTCCGCGCGTGCCCCCCCCCACCCCCATGACTTGTTCATCTTGATCGGAAAATAAAACGCGGCAACTGCTCACATCATGGGCAGCTCGTGGTGAGTGTGGTGAGCGTAGTTATGTGTGGCGTGAGTGTAGTACGTGTGGTGTGGTGTGGTGAGTGTAGTACGGGTGGGGAGTGTAGCATGTGTGGTGTGGTGAGTGTGGTGAGTGTGGTGAGCGTGGTATGTGTGGTGTGAGTTTAGTACGTGTGGTGTGGTCAGGGTAATATGCGTGGGGAGTGTGCTGTGAGTGTGGTGAGTGGTAGGTGTGGTGTGTGTGCTGTGAGCGTGCTGTGAGTGTGGTGAGTGGTAGGTGTGGTGTGTGCATGTGCTGTGAGCGTGGTGAGTGTGGTGAGTGGTAGGTGTGGTGAGTGTGGTGTGTGCATGGTGAGTGCGGTGAGTGGTAGGTGTGGTGTGTGTGCTGTGAGCATGGTGAGTGTGGTGAGTGGTAGGTGTGGTGAGTGTGGTGTGTGCATGTGGTGTGAGCGTGGTGAGTGTGGTGAGTTGTAGATGTGGTGAGTGTGGTGTGTGCATGTGGTGTGAGTGTGGTGAGTGGTAGGTGTGGTGTGTGCATGTACTGTGAGCGTGGTGAGTGTGGTGAGTGGTAGGTGTGGTAGGTGTGGTGTGTGCATGTACTGTGAGCGTGGTGAGTGTGGTGAGTGGTAGGTGTGGTAGGTGTGGTGTGTGCATGTGCTGTGAGCGTGGTGAGTGTGGTGAGTGGTAGGTGTGGTGTGTGTGCTGTGAGTGTGGTTAGTGTGGTGTGTGCACGTGGTGTGAGCGTGGTCAGTGTGATGACAGCGTGGTGGGCGTAGGGTGTGTAGTGAGTGCGATGTAGTGAGTGAGCGGTGGCGTAGTGGTTAGGGTGCTGCGTTCCAAACCCGGCCACTCGAATTATATTCCCGCTCACGACTAATATATTCATATGAATACAGTGAGGGAAAAAAGTATTTGATCCCCTGCTGATTTTGTACGTTTGCCCACTGACAAAGAAATGATCAGTCTATAATTTTTATGGTAGGTTTATTTGAACAGTGAGAGACAGAATAACAACAACAAAATCCAGAAAAACGCATGTCAAAAATGTTATAAATTGATTTGCATTTTAATGAGGGAAATAAGTATTTGACCCCTCTGCAAAACATGACTTAGTACTTGGTGGCAAAATCCTTGTTTGCAATCACAGAGGTCAGACGTTTCCTGTAGTTGGCCACCAGGTTTGCACACATCTCAGAAGGGATTTTGTCCCACTCCTCTTTGCAGATCTTCTCCAAGTCATTAAGGTTTCGAGGCTGACGTTTAGCAACTCAAACCTTCAGCTCCCTCTACTGATTTTCTATGGGATTAAGGTCTGGAGACTGGCTAGGCCACTCCAGGACCTTAATGTGCTTTTTCTTGAGCCACTCCTTTGTTGCCTTGGCCGTGTGTTTTGGGTCATTGTCATGCTGGAATACCCATCCACGACCCATTTTCAATGCCCTGGCTGAGGGAAGGAGGTTCTCACCCAAGATTTGACGGTACATGGCCCCGTCCATCGTCCCTTTGATGCGGTGAAGTTGTCCTGTCCCCTTAGCAGAAAAACACCCCCAAAGCATAATGCTTCCACCTCCATGTTTGACGGTGGGGATGGTGTTCTTGGGGTCATAGGCAGCATTCCTCCTCCTCCAAACACGGCGAGTTGAGTTGATGCCAAAGAGCTCCATTTTGGTCTCATCTGACCACGACACTTTTACCCAGTTGTCCTCTAAATCATTCAGATGTTCATTGGCAAACTTCAGACGGGCATGTATATGTGCTTTCTTGAGCAGGGGAACCTTGCGGGCGCTGCAGGACATCCTTCACGGCGTAGTGTGTTACCAACTGTTTTCTTAGGGACTGTGGTCCCAGCTGCCTTGAGATCATTGACAAGACCCTCCCGTGTAGTTCTGGGCTGATTCCTCACCGTTCTCATGATCATTGCAACTCCACGAGGTGATATTTTGCATGGAGCCCCAGGCCGAGGGAGATTGACAGTTCTTTGTGTTTCTTCCATTTGTGAATAATCGCACCAACTGTTGTCACCTTATCACCAAGCTGCTTGGCGATGGTCTTGTAGCCCATTCCAGCCTTGTGTAGGTCTACAATCTTGTCCCTGACACCCTTAGAGAGCTCTTTGGTCTTGGCCATGGTGGAGAGTTTGGAATCTGATTGATTGATTGTTTCTGTGAACAGGTGTCTTTTATACAGGTAACAAGCTGAGATTAGGAGCACTCCCTTTAAGAGTGTGCTCCTAATCTCAGCTCGTTACCTGTATAAAAGACACCTGGGAGCCAGAAATCTTTCTGATTGAGAGGGGGTCAAATACTTAATTCCCTCATTAAAATGCAAATCAATTTATAACATTTTTGACATGCGTTTTTCTGGATTTTGTTGTTGTTATTCTGTCTCTCACTGTTCAAATAAACCTACCATTAAAATTATAGACTGATCATTACTTTGTCAGTGGGCAAACGTACAAAATCAGCAGGGGATCAAATACTTTTTCCCCTCACTGTATATGAACCGGTCCTGGGCTTCCCCCTAGGTCGACTCAGCTTTAAATGAGTAGCTGGTACGGCGCATAAACATCGCACCGCCGTGCAGGCCCGCATAGGTGCTCGCTAACAGCACTTGCCCCAAAAACCTATATGGGTGCTATTTGGTGTGTGAAGTAATTGGTGGTGTGGGAAGTGTGGTGAGTGTAGTGGGAGTTATGGGAAAGATTATGGGTAGGGGTCGGATGCGTCAGCAGTTCGTGCGCGGTTTGTACTCTTCCACCCCCCCCTTCTCTCTCCCCTTCTCTCATACACGTGTAGTGAGTCATTCAGAGACACTATTTAGGAGGCAACAAAGTTTATTCTACACTTTACCCAACACTGTTACACACGGGACTAAATACGCTTATTCTCACTCTTGTTATGCATAGGACCACAATACACCTATTTCTCTTGCATACGGGATAACTATAATCGGGTCAATGCAGCAACGTGCTGCCTGACCCACGATGTCGAAGACGGAGACGAAGACGTAGCACTTGGGTTCCACTTCACCTGCAGACAGCCCGAATCTGTGATCGGGGCTTCCCTTTTATCTTTCTCGGCGCGGTCTGGCTCCACCCTGGGTCGCGCCCTATGTCCAGAATATTTCCGACGATTCCAGGCTACACCGCACCTCTTCCCTCTCTGGCTCCGCCCTTAACCACGCCTTTTTCGGAAACTCTCTGGACGTTCTCAGCTACTCCCTCCGTGCCCCGTCGTTCACCTTTGGCCCACATTACTCACCCAGGCCTATCACGTGCTTAACCCGGTGCCTCGTCCTCACATGGCCCCGACCACCAGCCAACCCCCACCACACTCTCCCAGTGGCCCACTCTGTGGTGATTCCCTGCAGCGCTGATGGAGGCTACAATCTCCTACTCAGTCGGTAGGACTCATCTGGCTTCCTCCTGCTCGCACCCAGTACCATGCCCCTAGTGGCCCACTGAATGGTCCTGCATGGTGTGTGAGCCTCTGCCCCTGTTTCAACGGCACTTGGCGCGACACGCCGTAGTGATCCATTTAACATCACTACAGCACCCCCCCCCCCCCCGTTTTACAACTCAGCCGTCCCAGCTGACACCCATACCCTGTACAGCGGGACGAACTACCAGAACACAACACCCAAAGCAACGAAGCCCCTAGCTTGCAAGCAAAAGTAAACATGACAACTTGAAGACCTCGTAAACAATAGCGAGACAACAATTCGAAAACCCTACCCGCAATGAACAGCAGCAACAATAAGAACCTCCCTCGCAAGTCAAGAGCCCGAACGAACAACAACAATGCAATACAGCAATAACAACAACAAAATATTCCGACACCCCATAATGACCCACCCTGGACTATGTACAAAACTCGATAACCGCCGACCCACCGCCGCCCACGAGTCCAGGAAGGACCCAGTTCAACCGGCAAACGCAGCCTGGCTCATGGCTGCAGTTTCTTGTCAGGCGGCGGCGAAATAAATAGGATGACCGGGTGGGTTATTAAATAGTCACAGTTTTGGAGCGGGTTCTTGTCGCCGGGCCCCCAGGCGGGGCAAGGGCAGGTTTACCGGGGGCCCCGGGGATGACTTGAAGAAGGCCTAACGGGCGTAGCCCCTCCTGGACAGAAGATAGGAGAGGAGGGGAAGCGGATGTCAGCTGCTCCCTCCCCACTGGATGGCTTTCTGACGGCGTGACGGGCAGCCCCGAGGTCATCAAGTGCTGGATTCCTGTGGGCGGAGGAACAGAAATCCACTGAGGCACAACTTCGGTAGGCGCACGCCTGGGCTCGTCGGGCACATCAGACACCCGGCCTCGGGGCAGTGGGGATGAAACATAAAGACAAGGCAGAAAATACAGTTTCGGTCGCGACGGGTGCATGTACCAAAGTCTGCGACCGACCTGAATCCGAATGCATTGGGGCCTCTTGACCTCTATCGCCTCGACCGGGCACTGCCACTGGCTATATAACTTGGGGGACGTGCCCACGGGCACCTGAGGGCAGTCCTGCCAAGCCCTCTCCCCGACATTCCACGGCTTCGTTGGACGCTTGTCGTTTAGCCAAATTCAGACAGGACGCCTCCCGCGCCTCAGTCAGCCGTCTAAACGTGAGGCGCGTAAGTTCCGGCACAGCAATCTTTTTAGCAGGTGAGTCAATATTCAACTGGGCCTCCATGGGGGGAGTCACACTCTCTCCCGTACGTAAAAAAGAACGGGGAGAACCTGGTAGAGGCGTGAGGGGCCATTCTATAGGCCGCGTGGACGCCCGTAACGTGTAAATCCCAGTCGGACTATGCCTCATTGACCTGCTGGCATAACATTGCGGTGAGAGCCCTATGCAGCCCTTCCACCATCCCTTAAGTCTGTGGGTGGTAGGGCGAAGTCCGAATTTTCCTAGTACCCAATAGGTCGCACACATCCTTCAACAACTTGTAAGAAAAGTTACGGCCTTGGTCCGTAAGGAGACATTCCGGGGCCCCCTTGTCCAAGACATACCCATTAAGGAAAGCGTCGGTAATGGATGTAGCCGATTGATCCCGCAGGGGCCATGCGACGGCCCACCGTGACAGGTATTCTACTTCCATGAGCAGAAATGTATCTCCCCTCGGCGTGGTGGGAAATGGGCCGAGGATGTCGAGAGCAACAAGCTCGTTTATGTACGACACCCCAATAGACTGCAGCGGTGGTTGGTCGGGCCAGCCTTTGCGGGTGTTTACGACGCGCGTACTCCACACATGCTTGTAGGATGTTGTGGACGTCTGCAGACATCCTGGGCCAAAAGAAGTCGTGCTTCAAAGAAGACAATGTCTTCTGCACACCAAGGTGCATTAGCCGCACATGGGCAGCCCTCACGACTTTACCCCGCAGGACAGTTGGTGCAACGATGCGATGGTGCTGCGATTCTGCATCCCACCTCATAAGCAGCCCATCCCTGATGACCATCGGGGAGACCTCCCCCGGGCCCTTTCTGCAACTCGCTGTACCGACGCGGCGACGCATTTTCAAAAGGGAGGCGCCCTCCACTTGGAGGCGCCCCCACTCGTCGAGCGCAAAGCCGATGGTACTGTCGCGCGCGACTGTCATGCGCTACTGTATGAAACGTCCACATACGCTACCATAGCGCAAGGCACTCTGTCACCTTCTGGTTTACAACACCTTGCCCCACTGGCCTTTCGGCGGCAATCGCGACAAAGTGTCCGCGTTACAGTGCAACGACGCCTTTCTGTAGGTGACAGTGAAGGAGTAATCCTGCAAAACTTCTAACCAGCGCGAGAGCTGTCCCGATGGTTGATCAACTCGTAGCGCATACTGCAGAGCCGCGTGATCCGTGCGTACCACGAAATGTCTACCGTATAGGTACGGCCGGTACTGCTGCATGAAGTTAACGATGGCTAGAAACTCGCGGCGCGTAACACAATAACGCTGCTCTGCGGGAGACAGCACCCGGCTCCCGTACGCGACCAACCTTTATATCCCGTTCTCTAGCTGCGATAGGACGGCGCCTATTCCGGTGTCACTGGCGTCCGTGTCCAGCACAAACGGTACAGAGAGGTCGGGGTAGCAGAGGGGTGGCGCATTCACGAGACCATCTCGCAACGCAACAAAAGCGGCCTCCTCCTCTTCTCCCCAACGAAATCTCTGCCCCTTAGCGGTGAGAGCGTCGAGCGGTTTCGCGACTGTCGCAAACCAGGGCACAAAGCGGCGACAATACGACGCGAACCCCACAAAACTGGGAATGTCACCCACCGACTTGGGGGCTGGCCACGAGCGCACACAAGCAGTTTTATTGGGGTCCATGGCAATCACCGCCTCACTCACAATGTGCCCCAGGTAACGAACCGACCTCTGCAAGAGATGACACTTCTGCGCCTTAAATTTCAAATTTGCCGCCCGCATTTTAACAAACACCGAGCGCAATTGCTGTAGATGCTCTCGAAATGTGCGTCCAAAGACGATCACGTCATCCAAATAAATATAGCGCAACTCCTACTGGAGTCCCGATAACACCAATTCCATCAGTCTCTGAAACGTAGCCAGGGCCGAGTGAAGTTCCATCGGCAAACAGTTAAACTGAAAAAGCCCATGTGGGGTGCGAAACGCTGTTTTGGGCTTTGAGCTTTCATCCAAGGGCAACTGCCAAAACCCCGACAGCAAATCCAAGGTGGAAAAGAATCGCGCACCTGACAAGGCATCCAATGAATCGTCCATCCGTGGGAACAAAATCTCATACTCCTGTCCTTCTTCTTAACCAGAACGATGGGCGACCCCCACGGACTGGTGGACAGTGAAATCATGTCGGCGGCCAACATCTCATTGACAGTCTGACGCACAAGGTCCTTTTCTTTTGGGCTAAACCGAAACGAATTTTGGCGGATGGGAGTGGTATTACCCGTATCAATATGCATCAAAGACGTGCATCCCATATCAAATCTACTTTTGCTAAAAACGTCAGAGAACTCCCGGAGCAAGGCTCGTAACTCGCCCCTCTGCTCACTTGTCAAATCTGGGTTCTCAGCGCAGAACACATTCATCCACGACTCGTCCGCCGCCACTCCTCGCTCCACTGAAACCTCTTCACAACACGCAGCCGTGGCGTGAGCCAAAACCGTACCTGCCTGCACAACCGCGGTATGAAATCCTGCATTCAAAACCTGGAGGAAAGTTTTCTGATCCCCCCTCACGATCGTCTGGGCTCCTACCAGCATGAGACCCTTAACTGCCCTGTTCGAGGAAGTCAGGAGAACCCCCCGGCCATAACTTCTCGGTCGAGTTGCTTTCGCAGTCGTAACGGCACAAGAATTTGTGCTCCCGGGGGAACTCGAACAGCCTCCCTCACCAGGGTCTGAACTGTAACATGCACCGCACTCAATCGAGTTGGGGCCGACAAGAACGCCAACCGACTCCCCGACGGCAGTTCAACACAACCCTGGTCCACAAGTATTCTAAGGGGCATCTTCTTCAAAAAGTCTGTCCCCAATAGACAAGGTACAGAAAGTGACTTTGAGACTAACACTGGTCCTGTCATCTCAATATCTCCGATCCGAACCATTGCAATTATCTGACCCACAATGCCCAAACTTCCACCATTAACAGCGACACAAGTACTCCCTATAGGTCCCAAACAAATCGATTTTTGCGGCAACAACCTGTTAATTAGTTCCAAAATCAGGGTGGCGGATGCGCCGGTGTCTATCAACACCCGGACCTCTACACCCCGCACCGTCCCTACAATTGCTGACGATCCCGCTGCCGCTGCTATGGCCCCGTGTGCCAATGCCGTCCACTGACCCGAACGCCGCGGCCATCCAACACCCTCAAAACACACGCATCTCACGCGCCGTGACACGATTAAAATCAGCGACACGCGAACATGCGTCTGTGATGGAGATGCCTGAGGTAACTGCGTAGGCCGGGTGTGTGATGCACCATGACTCGCCTTTGGGCTCGGAGGAGCGGAGGTCGGCGGGGTGGAGAATGATGGAGGCGCGACGAGCTGTCCCGGCTCGGCGCGGCATCCCTTGGAGACGTGGTCGGGCAGGCCGCACTTGAAGCAGGTGGTGGGCGCCTTCCACGGGGAAGAGACGACCTCCTGCTGCCATCCCACGTCCATCCTCGCCCGCTGACTTCCCACCAGCGATGCTCAAATTGGAGGGGACTCCTTTTCCTCTGGCTTTTCGATGTCTCCCGGCAGTCGAGCGCACGCGGTCACTCCGACTTGCCGCCGCAAATTACAGTGCGCCTGGATACAGCGCGCTGCCCTAAGAGATGTTAGGTCGTCATCTTCTGTGGCGGTCAAAAAAACGTCCATGTCCCGTGCCAACGCCAACAGTCGTTCCCGAACCAGAGAGTCCAACCCTGCCTGATCCATTTTAGGGTACGCCGCTTGGCCCAGCGACATTAGTGCGCTGTGGAAGGCGAGGGGCATCTCGGCCTCTCCCCGTCTCCGCGTGGCAAACTTCTGTCGCACGTTGGACGGCGGGTCAAAAATCGATGTCATCTGCGCGCACGCCATCGTCAACGTTGTCCTCTCCAATGGGGGAATCGCATAAAAAGCCGCTAAGGCATCGTCATCTAACATTGTAGGCAGCGCACGCGTGTCAGTCCAACCAGCTAGTTCGCACATTACAGAAATTTTCTTTGAAAGGCTGCCCAATCGCCCCCAGAGGCAGCGAACTCCCTTACCGCTTCCCCAGGGTGGACACCTCCAAGCGCGAAGCCGGCGGCACGTCAACTTTGGCGGGAGCGGTTTTGCCGCCCCGCCGATAAAATGGCGGCTGCCCGCGCAGGCTACGGCTCCATGGCTTCCCGCGCTCGTGACATGGCGGCGGCGGGGGCGGCCGGACTGTCTCCTCGCTTTTCCCACGCCGCCGCTTCTCCATCCGGCACTTCAACCTCGATCTCGGCCACAAGCGCCGCAGCCGCAGACAACAGGTCGGAGAGGCACGTGCTTCTCAACCGGCGTGCCCCTGCAGGCGCCCGCAGCAGCGCCGAGGTGCAGTCCTCCTCGCGCTGCTCCGCGGGGAGCACCTCTCTGGGCTCCCGGTCCCCGGGGCTGTCTGGGGAATCATCGCTCCATCGTCTTCATCGTCCGTCGACATCCTTATCTCTCTCGGCGTGGTCTGGCTTCACCCTCGGCCGCGCCCTACGTCGAGAATATTCCTGACGGTTCCAGGCTACACCGCACCTCTTCCCTCTCTGGCTCCGCCCTTAACCACGCCTCTTTCGGGAACTCTCTGGACGTTCTCAGCTACACCCCCCATGCCCTCTCGTTCACCTTTGGCCCACATTACTCACCCCGGCCTATCACGTGCTTAACCCGGTGCCCGGGTGACTCGTCCTCACATGGCCCCGACCACCAGCCACCCCCCACCACACTCTCCAGAGGTCGTAATCGGGTACCCGATACCCGTACCCTACCCGATACCCGACTACCCGTACCCGGCTGGGTACGGGTACGGGTACCCGTTTGCGACCCTGGTGCGGCCGGGTACGGGTAAGGAATCAAAACCTGTTTGCCACCTCTGACACTCTCCCAGTGGCCCACTGCAGAGGCCGCAAACAGGTTTTGATTCCTTACCCGTACCCGGCCGCACCCGGGTCGCAATCGGGTACCCGTACCCGTACCCTACCCGATACCCGGCCGGGTACGGGTAGCCGGGTATCGGGTAGGGTACGGGTATCGGGTACCCGATTGCGACCTCTGGCCCACTGTGGTGATTCCCTGCGGCGCTGGTGGAGACTACAATCCCCTCCTCTGTCGGTGGGACTCATCTGGCTTCCTCCTGCTCGCACCCAGTACCACGCCCCTAGTGTCCCACTGAGTGGTACTGCACGGTGTGTGAGCCTCTGCGCCTGTTTCAACGGCACTTGTCGCCACGCGCCGTCGTGATCCATCTAACATCACCACACGCGCGCTCTCCACGGGGAGGCGCTCTCCGCCCGCTGTCAGCGACCCGCGGTTTCCAGAGCAAGCACGCAGCTCCTTCAGGGCTGCTTCGTGACGTGCCTTAGTAAGGACCACCGCCTCGCATTCACCACGCAGGAGGGCATTGCGGCTCTTGGCATATTGAGTTTTTGTTTTTGCCGAATTCTAAAAAAATAGCCGTTCTTGTTATTTTGGTTTCCGACCCGCGCGCGAACGGATCCTCTCTGCTCGTGGTGGACGAGACACCTCGCTCACACTCTCACTGCCAGCAGTCCTCTCGCCGTCCCCCTCCACCACGAACCTCTAACCCAGGGGTCGGGAACCTTTTTGACTGGGAGAGCCATAAAAGCCAAATATTTCTAAATATATTTCATTGACAGCCATATAGTATTTTTAACGTATAATAAATTAAATGTCTTACATTTAATGTGACTTCTGGTCACGGGACCCGTGACCCGAGAAATTTTATCTTCAAAACGAATTTCTGTTTACTTTAAAATGACACAGTATTATTAAGCAATATCACAAGTATTTTAAAATCAGTTCCAAACTGATTTTTTTTTTCAACTCAAATTGTCTGGGAGCCATATGCCGTCACCGGAAGAGCCATATATGGCTCGCGAGCCATAGGTTCCCGACCGCTGCCCTAACCCTACACCCCCCACCAGTGACCGCGATGCCCAAGTCCCCTGCTCTAACCCAGTAACCTAACCCTGAACTGCATCGAGTAACCGCTAACCGTAAACCCTAAATCTACCTCTAAACCCCCTAACTAACATCTAACCTTAACCTGTAAACCTACGCCTTACCTATAACCGCTAAACCTACCCATAACAATCATCCTACTCCTAATCCTACCCCTGTCACTAAGCTAACCCTACCCCTGCCACTCAGCTAATCCTACCCCTGTCACTCAGCTAACCCTACCCCTGTCACTCAGCTAACCCTACCCCTGCCACTCAGCTAACCCTACCCCTGCCACTCAGCTAACCCTACCCCTGTCACTCAGCTAACCCTACCCCTGTCACTCAGCTAACCCTACCCCTGTCACTCAGCTAACCCTACCCCTGCCACTCAGCTAATCCTACCCCTGTCACTCAGCTAACCCTACCCCTGTCACTCAGCTAACCCTACCCCTGTCACTCAGCTAACCCTACCCCTGTCACTCAGCTAACCCTACCCCTGTCACTAAGCTAACCCTACCCCTGCCACTCAGCTAATCCTACCCCTGTCACTCAGCTAACCCTACCCCTGTCACTCAGCTAACCCTACCCCTGCCACTCAGCTAATCCTACCCCTGTCACTCAGCTAACCCTACCCCTGTCACTCAGCTAACCCTACCCCTGCCACTCAGCTAACCCTACCCCTGTCACTCAGCTAACCCTACCCCTGCCACTCAGCTAACCCTACCCCTGTCATTCAGCTAACCCTACCCCTGTCACTCAGCTAACCCTGCCACTCAGCTAATCCTACCCCTGTCACTCAGCTAACCCTACCCCTGTCACTCAGCTAATCCTACCCCTGCCACTCAGCTAACCCTACCCCTGCCACTCAGCTAACCCTACCCCTGTCACTCAGCTAACCCTACCCCTGTCACTCAGCTAAACCTACCTCTGTCACTCAGCTAACCCTACCCCTGTCACTCAGCTAACCCTACCTCTGTCACTCAGCTAACCCTACCCCTGTCATTCAGCTAACCCTACCCCTGTCACTCAGCTAACCCTACCCCTGTCACTCAGCTAACCCTACCCCTGTCATTCAGCTAACCCTACCCCTGTCACTCAGCTAACCCTACCCCTGTCACTCAGCTAACCCTGCCCCTGTCACTCAGCTAACCCTACCCCGAACCCATACCCGCTACCCCTGACCCTATCACCATCTCTGCCCTGCACGGATCAGAGGGTCTCGTTGTCCCAATGCAGCACCACCGCCACCACCCCCACCACCATCCCCACCACCGCCACCACACACCACTACCACCACCTCATAGGACCATCACTGTGGGTTATCTCTACCCTACAGGGACGATTGATTGGCTGTGGCGACCCCCATACAGGATTTGAATTTGCAACTTTCCGATTGCGAGCTGCTCGCTCCACTGCTCAGCGGCCACGGGGCCAGAAAGTTTAGTGGGGGTCGATGTCGGTCTAGGTCCAATGGAGTCCAGTTCACCATGGAAGTCCAGTTTACCATGGGAGTCCAGTTTACCATGGGAGTCCAGTTCACCATGGGAGTCCAGTTCCCCATGGGAGTCCAGTTTACCGGTGGGAGTTCAGTTTACCGTGGGAGTCCAGTTTACCGTGGGAGTCCAGTTCACCATGGGAGTCCAGTTCACTATGGGAGTCCAGTTTACCATTGGAATCCAGTTTACCATGGGAGTCCAGTTTACCATGGGAGTCCAGTTTACCATGGGAGTCCAGTTCACCATGGGAGTCGAGTTCACCATGGAAGTCCAGTTTACCACGGGAGTCCAGTTTACCACGGGAGTCCAGTTTACCGTGGGAGTCCAGTTTACCGTGGGAGTCCAGTTCACCATGGGAGTCCAGTTCACTATGGGAGTCCAGTTTACCATTGGAATCCAGTTTACCATGGGAGTCCAGTTTACCATGGGAGTCCAGTTTACCATGGGAGTCCAGTTCACCATGGGAGTCGAGTTCACCATGGAAGTCCAGTTTACCACGGGAGTCCAGTTTACCACGGGAGTCCAGTTTACCGTGGGAGTCCAGTTTACCGTGGGAGTCCAGTTCACCATGGGAGTCCAGTTCACTATGGGAGTCCAGTTTACCATTGGAATCCAGTTTACCATGGGAGTCCAGTTTACCATGGGAGTCCAGTTTACCATGGGAGTCCAGTTCACCATGGGAGTCCAGTTCACCATGGGAGTCCCATTCACCATGGGAGTCGAGTTCACCATGGAAGTCCAGTTTACCACGGGAGTCCAGTTTACCACGGGAGTCCAGTTTACCATGGGAGTTCAATTTACCATGGGAGTCCAGTTTACCATGGGAGTCCAGTTTACCATGAGAGTCCAGTTTACCATGGGAGTCCAGTTCACCATGGGAGTCCAGTTTACCATGGGAGTCCAGTTTACCATTGGAATCTAGTTTACCACGGGAGTCCAGTTTACCACGGGAGTCCAGTTTACCACGGGAGTCCAGTTTACCATGGGAGTCCAGTTTACCATGGGAGTCCAGTTCACCATGGGAGTCCAGTTTACCATTGGAATCTAGTTTACCACGGGAGTCCAGTTCACCATGGGAGTTCAGTTTACCATTGGAATCTAGTTTACCATGGGAATCCAGTTCACCATGGGAGTCCAGTGTACCACGGGAGTCCAGTTTACCATGGGAGTTCAGTTTACCATTGAAATCTAGTTTACCATGGGAATCCAGCTTATCGTGGGAGTCCAGTTTACCACGGGAGTCCAGTTTACCATGAGAGTCCAGTTCACCATGGGAGTCTAGTTTACCATGGGTGTCCAGTTCACCATGGGAGTCCAGTTCACCATGGGAGTCCAGTTTACCATGGGAGTCCAGTTCACCATGGGAGTCCAGTTTACCATGAGAGTCCAGTTCACCATGGGAGTCCAGTTCACCATGGGAGTCCAATTTACCATGGGAGTCCATTTTACCATTGGAGTCCAGTTTACTATGGGCAGGAGTCGGCAACCTGTGGCTATTTAAGGACTTCTAGATTTGAAGCTTTCGTGACTGCAAGGATTCATACTCTTAGGTTTTTTTTCGGTAAAGTCACGTAGGCAAAAAAATAATAAAAGTAAAATAAAAAATCACGACGTTTCGCAGGCAACACAAGCTTCCGTCTTCAGGTGGAACCGTCACAGCACGATTGCTGTATCAAGTAAAGAGGACGTCGTGATTTTTTTATTTTACTTTTATTATTTTTTTACCTACGTGACTTTACCGAAAAAACCTAGAGTCTTTAAGCACTGTTTCGCATTCACATGCACGGAGTGTTTTACTGAATTCGACAAAATGGCTCTTCTTGTTATGATTTTGCTTGTCGACCCCTGGTCTCGGGTTGTAGTCATCGCTCGGGATGAAGTTAGGATTATGAATAGGGGTAGGGAGAGAGTTAGGGTGGCTCAGAGGCTCATGATAAATGTTCCGTTCACAGTCAGAGAGCACAGCCCCTGACCCGAATCTCTTCCCATACTCCGAACCGCCTCTCCTCTCCCATTTCTCTCCCCGATCTCTCCTCTCTCTGTGCTTACTCCTCTCCCCTACCTCTCTAACCCTCTCTCTCCTTTCATCCTCCATCCTCTGCCATTGTTCTGTGGCTCTCCCGACCTCCCTCTCACCTCTCTTCACT